>NC_083860.1:7132500-8332500 GCF_029169275.1 Apis cerana
TAATTCATATCGATTGAAATCAATTAAGAATTTGTTGGCGAAGAGTTTCGTTCGTACGCCTCCCCATGTATCGATTTATACCACTTGAAATTAGTTTTTTTATTCCTTATGTATAACACAGTTTCAAAAAGTTTAACTCGAGTTTCGTATATATAATTTCGTTTCATTCCATTCCAAATTTAGAATTTTGTTATCAGAAACAAATATCGGAAGCAAAACATTAAATTATGCTGAGAATTTTGAACGGATTAACATACATTACATTACATTACATTACATTGAATTTCAAGTTGATAATTTATTTCGATTTTAGATTGGAATTTTAAGAAACATTTCTAACATCGCATCGTTTTTTAATTATTCTCTCCGCGTTGCTTAACGTATTACATCCTCCCCTCCCAATCTGTTTTGTCCACTCTGCTGTCAAGATGTAGAAACATTCTACCCGCCTAACTACACAAGGTCGTGATACTATTTGTCCAACTAAACACGTTCCACTCGTCCGGCCGCGTAATGTCTTCGCGCTGTTTGCCTGGCTACGTACAAATCCAACGTCTGATCAAATAACGCGTATAATCTACTTGTCTTGACCACATACTAGGTGTTGTAACACGCTGGTTTGGTTACACACTCTATATAATCTACTTGTTTGGTCGTGCACCAAAATACCCTACTTGTTTCGAAGTTTCGTGCACCTCTGTCGCTTGTCCAACGGTGTGCACACACGCATACCCGTTCTGTTCGATTCCAAAGTCCTCTGTCGCGCCATAAACGTTCCTGTTCTACGCGTCTTCCTGCATACGGACCACTTATGGGATCCGTGTACCGTTACTACGTAAATTACTTATCGAACAGAGCACCACGTATTAAATCATTGAAACTGTTATATACGCGGTTTTCATCGATGAGATTAAATTAAACGATTAAATGTTTTTTTTTTTTATTATTTTACGAGACGAGTGACGACGAGTCAAAATTATTATTATTATTATTTTTAGAAAATAATAATAATATTTTTAGAACTCGAAGGAGAAATGAATTGATAAAGCATTGAAAAAGTAAAACAAGTAAATGGGAACGGAATAAGTTGTAATTTAATGGGACGAAAGTAATGGTTTTGGGATTGTAAAATATTTTGAGAAATGGATAATTAAAAGGGATCATTTCTCGTAATCGAAATTAAAACTTTAAGTGGAACAATTATCCCTTTTAAATTAAAACGTATCTCATTCAATATTTTTCATTTTATGTATCCTTGACAGTTTTATTGTATTAATAAAGGAAAAGATATTATATCATAAGGAAGAATAAAAGTCTAAAATACATTTTATTATAATCCATTTATATTCACTTTTATGTCTTCCATTATAATGTAGAAGTTTTACAGTCGTAACTAATTAGGTCAATGAAAGGAAGTAAGTAATAGCACTTTGACCAAAAATATGAAAATTTTCTGGTCGAGCTATGTATATATATATTCGTATATGAATATTCATAAGATAACTCTAAAGGATTGATCTTAAAAATATTCATTAATCTATTAATAAGAATTAATAATAATTTACAGTAAGAACGAGAAGTAATGTAATTTTTCTTAATTTAATTACAAAGTAAAATTAGTTTATATCTCGTGCGTTTCTATTCATCAAACTGTACATTGTTCCACTGTATCCGACGATAACTCATGCTCGTACGTCAACTGACTGATAAGATATCATTTCGTACTATTTGCCTGACGAACCGTAATACATTACTACTTTACCAAGAATAAAATCTAACATGATTGTAAACCGTCTAATGGAATTTTGATTTACGTTCATACTTTTTCATTAAATTTTCCTCTAATAAGAATAACAGTGTTAAAAATAGTACATGTTTAACAAAAAAAAAAAAAATTTAAATTTAAACGAATCGATAAATTTTTCACGCGAAGATCTTTTCAACTCAAAGAAACTTAAACGAAAAGTCGAATGAAGCAAGAATCGTCCGCATTGAAAATAAGCGCAATGCAGCATCGCGTGACTGTCCGACACGCTTTTGAAAACTCTAAATTCCTGCCCGTATTTTATCCCACGATGAAAAGTCGTGGAGACGCATCTGGCGGGTCCGCAGTGGCGAAAAGCGTAATTTGCCGGACGACAGGATGGCGCGCGCGTCGCGTCGGGTCGGTGAAATTTTTAATTCCTTGCGAGGAAACGCGGAGGAAACGCCGAGGCTCATTTTTTTCCACGAGGCAATTACACCCGCGCAATACGGCATAATGGATGGGTGGAGATGCGGAAAAGTGACTGTACGACGATGAAAAACGAAATATCTAAGAGCGGAAACGAATATTTTCTAGCTCAAAAAAAGAAACCTTAATCGAATTTCGATTATCGAATATCGACTGAAATTCCAAATAGAAAAGATAAAATTGTACGAGCGTGTTAATATTTTTCTAATTGTTGAAGATAGTCTCGATGCGGTACAAATGAGCAAGGCATAATTTCTTCAAGATTTTCAATTGTATTCACAATCTAATAGTTGGAACGAATAGCGACGAATTATTTCAAATTGCAGTTGAATGCATGTGGCGATAATAATTGGAAAAAAATTTGACTATATTTATTTATTCTCCTAAAATCGAAAGAAAGAAAAAAAGTATTTCTCGTCGCGATTTTTCTTCAAGATAGAAAGATCTAATGAAACTGATTTGATAAAACTAAGCTTAGCACTCCGGCGAGCTTAGAGTATAAAAAAGAAATGAACTTATGGAACGGGTGGATTTTAAGCCGGGAAAGCAGTAGAAGTGGCCGAGAGTTAAAAATTAATTTTTCCCGTGGTAGGATTAATGCAAATGTCTGTGCTTTTCCTTGACTAAAATCTTTTCTCTCTCTCTCTCTCTCTCTTCCTTTTTTTCCCCTCCACATAAAAGTCCTCTTTTATTATTTAAGCTAGCTGTACGAGCAACCAACCCTTTTCGCGTTTCCGCCATGCATTCCTGTAATTATTTTCGAGCAATATAAATATATTGTAATAAAAATTTATTTGACGTGATAAATTTACCGATTGATTCGACATTGGTGTTGCTTTAAAAAATATTGCTGGAAAAATATTTCGAGCGTTTAATATACGTTCTAACGTAAATATTCGTCGAATATCAATTTTCGAGAAAAATTGATGGAATTTCAGTGTGAAATTCCCAGTGACGAAATATTTGAAATATATATATCCTCCGTGTTGCTTTATTACAGGAAACATAACTGTGGAAATTCGAGAAGAAACGAAGATAGCGAAAGAAAAGATACTTTATCGTGCGTTTCCAACCTGGTAAGTTTCAATGCCTGCCATTCATCGTTCCACAATAGAAAAATAACATTATTCGATACAAAAATTTCCTTACTAACCGGATAAAAAAAAATATAAAACGCTTCTCGTGAATGGATTGCAGATGTTCGTACATTTATAGAAAATTTAAAGATTCGATATATACATGGTACTCATGTATATACAAAATTCTCTTTTCTTTTCTTTTAATCAATTACGAAATACGTACATATACTTCAACGAAAAATAATGGTAACTTTTAAAGATATATAATTATTTCCATATAATTAAAAAATATGTTTAGAATTATAATTAAAATATTACAAAAATAACAACTATAACAGTTTTAAATTCAATCGAATAGTAATTAAATTAAATTCGATATTTATTTAAAATATTCATTCACCGTCCCATTATACAAAACATATATATAAGAACTCATCGAAATATTTTTCACGATCGTATCGCATCATTTATTTCAATATCCAACGCTCCCCCGACAAAACTTTTCGCGCACAAGAGTCACGATTGTCGAAAGAGCGATGCACGACGCGAATATTCCAATTTCAAAAGTTGCGCGACCGAGAAGAATCGTGTCTCGATTTCGCAGCTGTGACCCATGAAATTCATCGAGATTCTCGAGAGACTCGTTCTTTTTCAACCTCGAAAACGAAACGTTGCCTGCGACCATTGTTCGCCACGTGTCCCGACTGTGTATAAAATATGATGATATAAAAATATAAGTTCGATATATATCTTCTTCGTCGCTGTTTAAGAAATTGCTCGACCCGATAATTCGTTTTGGCTTCAGCCAGTTCGTTAATTTCTCGTCTGCTTCCCATCCACCCTTCTCCCTTTGAATTCAAAGCTAAAGCCAGCCAGTTACCAACCCTTCTACTCCTCCCTCGAGAAGTCTGACAACACACTTGCCTTTTCCACTTTGCCGCCACTGTGCCTGCGCCAGCCAACTACTGAACATCGTGTCGTGGCAGTTGGACGAAGTTTCTTGATTGTTGCGAGATAAATTATGAATAATAACGTTGACGATCCTTTGGCTATCCTTTGATTAATTGGAGTTGCGATAATGAGGAGATTGGAAAAGGTAGGATTTTTTTTTAAGGATCTTTCAAGAAAGATAGAAACGGGGTTTAATCAATGAGTAATCATCGATTCTATAATTATTAAGAAATTTATTCCAATTGAACGCGAAAGAGTTTACGATGTAACAAGTGTGAAAAGAGATAATATTTTTTAAAAAATTTTGAAGAGAAACGCAGCAAGCATTATCGATTCTGTGTTCGATAAACGAAATGGGGTAAAATTCTGACAAGAACGCGAAAAAATTTAATAAAGAAAAATAAAAATTATTTATTATGTTTAAATTTAACAATCTTTGAAAATTTAAGAATATAATCGCAAATATTAATCGGTCGAAGACGAATCAAGTTTTACAGGCATAGCAAGGATCCAATCCCATAAACCCCGAGCAATTTGATCGCGATCTCGATTAATCCCGAATTTCTAGATTTCCGGGATTCTCAAGAAGGAAGGAGAAGGAGGAAAGGGAGGGAGGTAATTGAACAGGGTCCAATGCATGTCGGATAGCCAGAATTTTCAGCCGGCCACCTAATTCAACGCGAATCGATGTCTCGACTCGAAACCGATGCCAGGAAACAGACCCCCTCTCCCTCCTCCCTTACATTTCAGACACTCCTACGTGTTTCCTGTTTAACAGATTGCCCCTGTTCCACGAATCGTCAGCGTTTAGTCCACTGGATTATTCAGATTATGCTTTCGATTCTGATTTCGAAGAAGAAAATTTTCGTATTGTTCGTGGATCGATAAATCTTGCTGGGCATGTATAAGTAAAGTAACATTGTTGTTGTGCCAGGATGAAGATATTTGCAAATTTATAAGAAATTTCAACATTTAAATTACGTGTATTTAACGCGAAGGGTGGAACGATTTTCCTTCTTGGCCTTTACTTTTTTTTTTTAATTATATTCACGAATAGATTAGCGTAGTTTAATTATCATATAAATGACTCTGATTAAAATACAAGTCAAAATGATGATAAATCCCCTTGCATAATAACGAGTTTGATTACAATATAATTTTAACTAGTCAAGTTTTATATTAGTAAGAGTGTATTATCATCATCTGACGTACCATCATTCCCAATATCGGTAAAATTAAAAATAAAATTCTCAATCTTAATACGTAACGTGATAAATTAAACCACGTAGCTTTATAAATAAACGATTATAAAACAAAAATTCGCAATCTCGCAATGTTAACACGTGCATTATACGTAAAATCATTGTTAACGAAAACAAAACAAAACGACAACAATTTCATAACAACACGGAACGACAATATTTTCACAAAATCGAAACGTTATTTTCTTTGTTCGAAGAGAGAGAGAGAGAGACCGCGATCATTCGACACCGAAATGGTAAACACCGTGACGTTATTCAATATTTGGATGTTAAAACGTTTCCAATGGGAAGCGCGATCTCCTTTAACAGCGCCAGAGGGAAATTGCACGCGGCCGTTGAAAATTTCGAGCACGGCAAAGTGTAATACAATGCGCTCACGTTCCGCATAAATCCAACCAATTTTTCCGGGGATCGCGGAGCGCAATAAACATTGATCAGTTCCTCGTTTCCCCGTGACGGTACAAAATAGCTGTGAAAACGAATACGAAAGTCGATTCGCCGATTGATCGCCATTTCCCATCCGAGCCTACGCTTTAAGACGCGTACGTGATGCGGAAACGCATCATTCGAAATTTCATTCCCCGATTGATCGCCATTCCTATTCGTTTCTAGCCTATGCTTTAACACGCGTACGTGACGCGGAAACGCCTCTTTCTCTTCCCTGCCAAGCAAAATCTTACGGTTTGGTAAATAGAATAACAGGAGGAGGGGAATATCGAGGAAGTCTTATGATATTCGTGATTCTAAGCCATCGTTCAACCATTGAATTCATTCTCTTTAATTAATTCAATCGTTTTCGATGACACTTAATACTTAGATATCGTAAACTATCTTTGGAAGAGAAAAACTTCGAATCTTTTTCTATACGATCGTTATTTTAAAAGAAATCGTAATTACGAGATTTCGTGTGCACAAAGAAACACAAAGAAACATCATATCAGGCTCGATTTCTCGATTAATCGATCGCTTTGCTCAACACCGCCGTCTCCATTCTCCTCTCCTTTCCAACAACCACTGTTCTCGCCCTTCCTGGCTATACTTTCGATACGATTACCCGATAACAGATCAAAGAGAAGCTCTCCTCAGCTCTCCTTATTCCGCCAGTTTGTACGCATTCCAAGCCTTTGCCTTGGCATCGATGCTATCCAAACTCTCTCTCTCTCTCTCTCTCTCTCTCTCTCTGCAAAGTATCCTCATCATCCGTGTCTCCTTATAAGCCCAGCCGTCTTTATTACCTAGCGTTGAAGGATGTGGACTTAGGTTAACGGAGTGTTCCGCCCTTTTTTTTCTCTATCTTTCTCGTTCCTTTCAACCCTCCTCTTGTGCTTTGGTGCCAAGGCAAAAGACGGCAGTAAACCGCAAACGACCTCGAGTCTCTAACGAGGGTGCGCATTAGTCACGGGCGGCGAACCGTATGGGCTAAGATATTACGCGTGATGCAATTTTATTTACGAGCTGCGATTACAAGTCGGCCCTTAATCGCGTTTTTTATTTTCGTCGAGCGTGTGTGCTCGTTCGTCGACACCTGGAAACGGTGTCCTATATATATATATATAGTGTGTCCATCGAGTTGTTGTCCCGGATGAAAGAAAAAATGAGGATTAGGTGTTTTTTGGCAATTTTTGGTAATTAATGCGCGTACATGAAACGTGTCATTTCGTGCACGTGATAAATAAGCAAAGATTAGTTTTTGGAGATTTTATTTTTGAGAATTATTGCGTTGAGAAAAAAGATTTTTCTTGTGTTTCCTCTATCCTTGTGCTTTTATGCTGCGCGTACGAATGTATGTGGCAGGATTTAATAATGATTATTTTTGGAGAGAATATTCTGATTTGTTATGCGTTTGGGATTTTGGACATTTAACGATTGTTAAATGCGATGATATCGTAATGCTCCTAGTGTCTAGGATCAAACAAGGATTATTCCATCCTCGTGTTTGTGGCGCGATTCGAATCGAAAGTCTTTTCAATTTAGACGATATTAAGATCCGTGATTAGATATGCGGAGAAAGATAGCCCAATTTTCACTCGGTATATAGACACGCGTATCAAATTTCAAGCAGAATTCCGCGTAAGATTAATTACAGATGTTATCTTTAGCTGTTGCTATAAGCTTAAGTTACGATTAGAATGTCCTTAGTCTAAAATACGATGTCTACGAGATAATGTAAATTAATCAGTTGCTCCCAAGATGTGCCCGGCGTGATAAACATCTCAATCCCAATTACCTAAAACCACTATCTTGCATGATTTAATTCCCCCCTTCCCTCCGAATTCCATGCTCAGAATTCATTAATTAATCGATTGGACAAATCGATTGTTCGGCGAAAAAAATAAAATCAATGTACGAAAAATATTAAACTTGTGTAAATGAAGCAGAATCGCAATGATTGCCGTTTCGCAACAAAATCCTCCTCCCCTTCCTTCCTCCCAAAAAGTCAAAAACCAATCCCTCAAAAATATAAATGCACAACAGCTGAAAAATTCATCAAACATCGACGATAAATCTCTCATCAGAGTCGGATCATTCGATGCGAAAAGAATTACTATTCGCGAATAAAAAAAAAAAATGAAAAATTGCATGGAACAGAGGTATGGATTCTCCCGTGTTCACAATAATCGTCATCGAGGAATGGAAAATCGAGGAGAGAAATCGAGAAAGCCCGGTGGCAACTGATTAAAAGCGAACAAGAGGCTCTCTATTTTTTTTTTTTACATTGACGCCAATTTCATCGTGTAATCGGAGGATTACGGATCGGGGGGAGGGGCGGCGTCTGCAGAAATTTATCTACAACGTCCAGCTAAATCGCGTGCGCACGATCCAGCTAGGTGAGCACCTAATAGCACGTAGGTGGCCACAGCCACGTAGCTGGGATTTCCAATCGTTCGCCCGGCCACGTTGGTTGGTTCGCTAAAGCTTGATGTAATTGCACTCTGTCCTACGATTCGCCGCAATGATTTGCTGGTTTCAGAAACGCGAATAGCCGAAATCTAGTATATCCGGTCGAACGGCCGGATCGCTCGTATTTTTGAACGACCATCGTATCGTTGTGTCGACAATATCGATTTTTATATCATTGCGATAACTCGAATTGAAATTGTTCTACGACTCTATTTTTATTTTTAACCCATTTGAAAGATTTTAAATAAAAGCGCAAAATTAATATTACAAATTTTACCCAAAAAAAAAAATGGTTCAACGTCTAAATAAATTTTAAACAAATGTTGAAAAACGAATCACGATAATAAAGTTGTACTTTCTAGCTAAAATCGATGGAAAAAATTTTGTTTTAAATCGATAATGTCGCGCAAATAAATCACCGCGAATCGAATATCCGTATCGAGTTTCTCTTAAGCAAAATAATCGTGCAACGTGGCAGACTTATTACGTCAAACGTAGGTCGGCTCACGGCTGTTTCCAATTTTCATATAAATCAAACAATTACAACAACTGTCCACAACAAAGCCCGCGACCGGTTCGCCATAAATGCAATTTCACCTCGAGTTCCGCATAAAGTAGTTTTCCCTCCTCTGTATGCATTGTGTTGTTCGAGCAGGGGGGTTGTAAGGGTCTTGGGGGTACAGTGGCCGAGGCCGATCTCCGAGCCGGAGAAAGCCGAAGTTGGCCGAAGCCGAGTCGACGTGGTGAAAGGCCGGGGAAGGGCCGTAAGGGCTGCATAATTCGTGGCGTGTGTTGATCTTTCGATATTACCAGCCCACTTTGGCACTGGCTACCTTCACGAAATAATAGATTCCGGACAAAATTCCATCGGGGCGGAAAAATAAACTTTTGTACCTTGGTGTACGAATTGCGTTCGATCATTCGTTATTCGATAACGTAATTCAATTGAAATTCATTTCGCTTCGTGAAGATGAAAAGAGAGAGAGAGAGAGAGAGAAGAATAGATGGGAATTTCGCATTCGTGTTGACGACTTTACAATTGATCGATCTTGATGGCATTCTTTGAGCGTGTTTTTTGAGCGAACGGTATTTTCGATGATAATTTTTGACTTTAACGAAATATGTGTTTTAACAGAATATCTGCTTTTTTTTTTTGTCTTTTTGGATTCTTCGAGATGAAAAATGATAAGAAAAAAGTTGGGTGTTTGCTATGCATTGTTGGATTTTTAAAAATCTCTAATTCTCTTCTTATAAGAAGTAATCAGATTATTTGCAATTTTTTCAAATTTGATATTGTCGTAGTTTAATGCATTTTTTTTATTTCGTTATTGCTTGAATATTAACAAACTATTGATATGAATATGAAGTGACAGTGGAAATTCATATTTCAATTATTAAATTAGATTATTTCATAATACTATTAATAATAAACACCTACCTTGTTTAGAGAAATAATAGTGATTCGTATAATAATAATATAGTAATATCGTGCCAATTCCCCGACCTACTAACAGCAGCTCTGACACAGTAAAGCCAATAATCATCCTAATAAACTATCAATCCTGATACAAATAATTTCCATAAACTTCCGTCAATTGAAATTAAATTAGAAATATATCAGGTTAAATTAAAAAGAGCTAATGATACAACATCACATCAATTCGCAATACTCCACTTAATTCGACTTCAATAAAAGCCAATAACCATTCCGTATAAACTATCAAACCCGATTCAATTTCTACATATTTTTAATGTAATAACAATATCGATAAAACATCATATTAAATCCCCGATTCTAATCCACAATTCTAACCCAAACTCCAACACCAAATTCGATAACCACTTGATAATAAACTAGCAAACGTATATACGTACCAAATACAAACAGTTTCGAGCGATCAGTAGCCAATTCGATAGATAGCTGCAATGGAAACAAATCCCCAACTAGTATTCCCCGTTTCCGGTATCCGTGGCAAGGTCCCTCTCAGGAGTCCAAGGACAGGCTGGTTAACAAAGCCACGGGAATCGTCCCACGGCTACGTGACTAAAGACAGAATTTCCGAGTTTCCACCCAGCTAAGGCCAATTCCCCTTTGGTTTACAGCGGAAGTTCCGCGAGACTCTTCCACGCCTCGAGGCTGAATCTTGGCGGATGGAAATGGAAACACAGCACGTTTGCCAACTATCCGGCCGCGGGCGATGTTCGAGCGGGAAGCACGAATTTATGCCATCGCGACCTCCACAAGACGACGAGGATCAAGTCTGAATAATTGGATCGACTCTCAATTCAACTCCTCTGCTTCTGATTATATTGCTTCTTGTTATCTGCAATTAACGACGATTAAACGTTATCGTTTCGTTTGAAGCGATCGTGTGATGTTTTCACGCGTTGTTTGTGATGTTGTGATTAAGATTGGGAAAAGTTGATGGCGAGTTTGGACCGTTTTTGAAACGATTCGTTAATTGTTTAACGATGATTAAACGTGAAGTTTGAAAAAGTTTGAAATGTTACTCGTTACTCGATGATTGTTAATGTTACGATTTCTTTTGAAACGATTTATGATCTTGTGATTAAAGTTTAAGAAAGTTTGGATTGGTTTGAAGCGTCTAATTAGTTTGAGGAAATTGATTAAGTTTGATGGAAATATTATTAAGCATTGAGAGATTATTAATAGAGTGAACGAGATGTTTGAGGATTTATTGAATTGATTATTAATTTTCTATGCATAATTCTTGTAATCTTGTATCTTTTACAAATTATTATCTTGTGGATCTTGAATTTTTATCTTGTAAAATTTTAATCAATCTAAATATAAATTCCAAGTAATCGTTGTATTTTTATTATTTGTGTGAGATCAATATATTCTAATGAATGAATATATATAGATATTATAATTAAAATTCAGAATCTTTATTTGAAATTGTTATGAGAGTTTGTAAAATATCTAGAATTTTATTTATGGAATTTTTCGTGAATTTCGTTCCTTTGTTGAATAGATGATTAAACTCAGTTAGAATTGTTAGACTTCAGGAATTTAATGAGAACGCTTGAACTAAGTTTCGTTGTTGAGTAATGTCAGAATGCGTGAATGGTATTAAGCGGGAAGTTCCTCAACAGATTTGTCCTTTTGCTGTGCGATATTAGATAAGAGCAAGTGGAATCTTCATAAGTGACGTTTAACTTGAAGCAGCGAGTGTCTCCCGAATACTGAATAACCGAATTTCGTTTCGTTCCAGTGACATTGCGTGAAATATCATTACAGAAATACAGAAATAAGAATCGTGGAGACACGATTGAAGAATGCTCAATAATAAATACAAAAAAAATATCCCTTCTTTGAAGAAAAATATAAAAACACGAGTGAAAAATGTAACGAATAAATGGAAAATATAAAACCGAATCGAGAATGAGCGAATAAACAAACCTGAATACACATTATGCATTCCATTTTTCTACTTATTTTTATTGTATAAAACGTTCATATTTCAATTTCGATATTATGAAAACATCGAATAAAATTAATTCAACTTCACTTAATGTACAAGAATAATATAAACGTGATATCTTGTACAAATTTTTCAATTCTATTCTGTACATAATTTTCTATTTCAAAACATCTTCTTCTTCTAGGAATCTTTTAGAAATATGGACTGTATAAAAGAGAAAAATTGAATAAAAACAATTATTCAAAAACTGCGGCAAACTGCATTCGTCGAAGATATTCGTCATAGCCACCAACTGTTGATTGACGGAAGTCACTTCTAATAAATTCTCTAGGGCGCGAATCGATTCATCCGTATTTCCGGCTGTCTATTATTCTAAAAGAAATAAGGTTCAGTAAATGAATGGTTACAAGTCCAAGAAGAAAATTCCACGAATGAAAGTGGTTAAAAACGCGGACTAAAAACTGATCGATCGAGTTCGTTCGACATCGGAGAAAAATTCTCAATAATTTCACTATTTTTTTGCGCCAGTTATTTTTCCACCATATTTTTGCAACGCATTCTCTCCATATTTTCCAATATCGAAAATGATTTACAACGTAAACTCGATATACACATAGAATATGTTTTTCGACAATGCAACTCTCGAGCTTGTAAGTGTTGATAATTTTATCGATTATTTACCTTTTATATTATCGAAATATAAATTTTATTTCCAGTTTTTCTTTCATACACTACCATCTCACGGAGAGAAAGGAAATGGATGGAAGAAACGATGCGTTAACTAAAGTATCCCGTTCTAAGACAGACGATGAATCTGCGAGGAATTCGTGTAACAACTTCTTTTACAATTTGATATCCCACAAAGCAGAAGGAACAATTAAGGAAGAAATTGCGTACGTCGAGTAAAATATTCCGACATTGTAATATTGAATCTTGTATCCCTGCATGAAAATTCTTTTTCATTTCGATCTTTTACAAAGCGGAAGAAAATTGGAAAATAAATTACGCGTGTCAAATACAATGTTAACGTTCCATTTCGATCGAATTCCGGTAAACTGCGTAAAAAGCATGAAAATGAAAGGATGAAAAAAATTATAACGCGTGTCAATTAAATTGCGTCTTGATCAGACAATAAGATATATAAAATTGAGGCACGAACAATGAACAATCGTTGAATAAATTAAACGAAATTTTTCTACGCAAATATGAAATTTCATCACGTGAATTTACTTGCTAAAAATTCAATCTTATTTGCAGCGATTCACCTTTTCAGAAATTTACTTTACAAAATGAACGAAATGAATCCGAAGTAATATTTTGATCTTTCTTTACGCCCCATGGGCGAAGAGCAACATATGAAATAAGCATATGAAGACCATCCACCATCTTCCCTAATCTCTACACGAACGAGCACGAAGATTGAACATCATTGGAGAAGAAGGAGGGATATTCATCAGGCAAAAGTGGAGAACGGCTACAGAATTCAGTGGCTACCGATAACTTGATGCTCGTGTGCAATGATTAACGTCATTAAACCGTGGATGAGCAACGAAGACGCGATCAAAAGAGATAACGCCCGTAGATCCTGGCGGAAGATTTTGTCGTTACGATAAACTCGACCGATGAGCACAATCAGCCGGTGCATGAAGCACACACGATGTCCCATTTTCGTTCACGTAGTAAATAAACGTGAACGCCATTGGCCGAGTTAATTGTCAAGGGAATAAAATGAAATAAAAGCAACAACAATTCTCGAGAAGATAATATGAAAAGGTTGATTAATTTATGTAATTAGAGCGGTTGCAATGGAAATAATTATTGCAAATAATTAGAGATAGAGGTCTTTATACTATATGAAAATGAAATTGAAATGAATATTATTCGATTGGAAATAATATAAATATCGTTAAAAATTTTAAATAAGTGATTTTTTTAGTTACCAAAAATATGTAAAAATAACTTTATATATATATTAACGTTTCTTGAGGATTAAATTCGTTGCTATGGGTACATTAATTGTTCCAATTATTGATCCAATCTTTTTATTTATAAAATTGCGCCGCAATTGTCAATAATTTAATAAGCGTTATTGTAATTAATGGTTTCGTTTGTGTATGTTTAAAGATAAAGGAAACGGAGGGAGAAAATTATCGACGATAAGTCAGAAGACAATAGTGAAGGATTGGGCACGGATCGGTACGTGCCCCGTGGAAGTTGCACGAGGAAAAGTGCAGTGAATTACGCGGTACGTGCACGGGTTGCGAGACTTGTCAGAGTTTTGAATGAAGGCCGGTTCGCCTGAGTGGTTGAATAGGGCTTGAGAGGAACCCTGGTGAGCATTATGCGCCCATTTTGCATAGAATTTTGAAGGATGAGAAGATAGATATTTCCATTCGATCCTTTACTACCGATCACAGTGATATCTTTTTTAAAGAGTATCCTGAACAAAGTGTAATATCTGATTAATTGTAATTATTCTCCTTCTTTTTCTAATGGCGATGATACTTTCTCCAATTATTAGTATAGATATCGATTCTTGGAACTTTAATAAGAATAATTTTTAAATAATAATCGGTAATGACGAAGAATTATTTTTAATTCGGCAAAAATAAATAATACGCGAACCATGGTTGGAATTACTAGCTATTAAAAAATTAACGAATTTGACGAGGCATTTCAAATTGCAATTTTATCGCGTAATTAAATACCGTTTCGAACGAGAGATCCAGGGAAAATAGGGTTCAAGGAATCGAAGCTTGTTGTAAAATACCTTTTTTTTCCTCTGTTCCAGTTCAAATGAAATCGTTTCGATTTTTCATTTCAATATCCCGAGTGGAGGATTCGACGATTTATCCGAGACCTGGATTCAATTTCCAACAAGAATCACGTTTTCCACGGGTTTTCCAATGTTTTAATTGCGCGGTGTAATTAACCTTCTTGTTTACGATTTTAATTTTACATGCATATTAAAGTACGTAATTAAAGCACAATGTGATTTTGAAAATTGTTTCCATGATGAATATATTAACAAATTATGGAAATAATCGACTAAAAGTGGATCTCGATGTAACACTTTACTCCATCTACAATCTTCCTTATATTTAACACTTAATGCGCGTTCTTTCGTGTTCTACTTATTATATATAATTTAATAATATATATACAACGACGTGGAAATAATAAGAAAATATATAAAAATACACGTATTACAATATATTTTATTCGAACAGCTTGTTGAATCAAAAATGTCAACCGCTGTTAAACAAATTATCTTTCCTTTAAAATAAAATTTTATAGAAATGAAATTGATTCTAGAGCTTCTAAAACAGGAAAGTCAATTAATCAAAACGGATAAAAGGATTATAAATTTACAATAAGTAAAGAAAAGACAACACAAATTGAGCACAAATTGAAAAGTAGCCCCAAATTACCCAACGATTTGCCTGTATTTAAATATGAAAATTCTCGATCGAAGCCTTCCCGAGAAAATTACGAGAGAAACGCGAACGAGTTTAACACGAATTTTCCAGGAAAAGCGTAAAACAACCAGGTAGCAGGGACGCCAGCCGCGTAATTACAAAACAGTGGCCGTTCACCGACCACTATTAGGGTCCAAGTTGGGACACAGTTTATTCGTTTTTACCCCAATTATCCGCCGAGTGAACGTGGGAACCGTGAAACCGGCGAAGATCGCGCGACGAGTGCTTTTGTAAATTGCTTCCTCTTGGAGGGGTATTAGAAGGGAGGTTCCGGTAAATTTCAGGGAATCCCGATGAACTGAATCTTGATTACGCTCACAATTTTCGATCATCCCCCCGTGGAATATTTCAACGAGCAAGTGAGCTCGTTACTCATTCACGATACATCGGGGAATTGTCGCGCTATGGATACGGAATTGTTGAGTACGATTCTCGTGGAATAATTGTTTGGTAAACAGGGCTCGATAATTTCTTTGAGACTCGAATGAAAAGAAAACGCTTTGGACAATAGTTATTATTCGTGGATGATTTGAACTCGAGATCATTATTCAAAGGATCGATCGTGGATCCATATCATGGAATTATTATTGAAGAAATGATCGTGGAAGTGAGATCAATTCTTTTCAAATAAAAGTTAAGAGCTCGGTAAATGTTGATACTTGCCTTGGTTTCGAGTTAAGATCTCAGAATGAATTGACTTTTAAAAAGACAAGTTAATAGACAAGTTAGTCTTGAAGAATTATTTTCTCGAAAATGAAATTACAGTGGCAACGAATTTCATGAAAATTCGTACGATTCCAATTTGAAACGAGTAAAATTTGAATTAGATTCTATAAAATGTTTTCATAAACTCGACGAAACCCTGGAAATTTATCGACAATTAACAAATTAACGATCGAAGAATGAAAAATGTTAATTATTTGATAATTCGTGAAATTAATGAAATATTTCTAGAAAACGAAGGTTAACGTATTTCGATCGAAAAAAACGTTCAACGAATTTTATTCGAGAAAAAACGAGAAGATTTATAAATTTTATTATAAACTTAATCAAGCGAGCATAGAAACGACATTATAAACTTAATCAAGCGAGCAATTAGAAACGAAATTAAAAAGTTTATTTCATCGAATCATTCATCCTCCATGTTGATCACGAAAAATGTTTACGTTAATTTTTAATCCCACAATTTCCCTAAAAATCGCCGAATTAATTTCACCAGACACTTTCTCGAGACGAGAAATTGAAACACAACAGAACAAACAAAAGAGAGTATTTTCATGAAAAAAATTTTGTGTAAGAGAAAACGAATATTTCAAGTTTCGTTATTTCGAGATTTCATTTAGAAAATGTGTTTTCGCGCAGTTGGCCTGAAATTTTTAAATTCTCAAAAATTCAAATAAAAAGCTGCTAATAAAAGGTTGGACAATACTTTGACATACTATTTCCGTTGGCCGATAGTCATCTCGAAAACTGGCCTCGAAAATTGGCCATCTCTTTAATCCAGATCGAAAGCTGAAATCTGGATTTGAAGTATTTCCGCATATGTTTTATATTTTCCTTCGTTTCGACTAAAAGCATGTCATATATTCCAAGTATTCTCTTTCGAATCATATATTTTTTTCCAATGATTGTCCGTAGAATTAAGTAACTAAAACTAGTACTGATAATAGGACAAACGATCAAATGAAACGATCAAATATTACTGAACTCACTGAATATACTAATATAAAAATATCAGATGGAATTTAACTCTGCTTTTCTAGCTTAAATACCAATCTTAATTATCTTTTTAGGTCGATATTACCCAGAAATTCTGCTTTCCAATTTGCCAACTCCTTAGGAGAATTAAATTCGAATTACAGATATTTAAGATATTCTCGAGTTATCGAAATCGTAAGTATATCGAGTCGCTTTCTATCCGATACAGATTAAATATAAATTGGCCGATTTTATTGATTCGATTCGAATCGAACTCTGTCCTCTCTTTAAATATTACCCAGAAATTTTCCTTTCCAATTTACCAATTGCTTCGAGAATTAAATTCGATCGTACTTTCGAATTAAGATATTCGATCTTTAAGATATTATCGAAATCGTATCCGGTGTAAGATTAAATATAAATATAATCCGTATCGATTGGAACCGATTCGAACTCTGTCCTATGTTCAGGCCGATATTAACCGGAAACTTTGCGTCCTCCCGATTTATGCAGCCACGTTCAACGCGCCCCGGCGTTGCAATAACAAAGACGTAGCATCAGAGGATCGCAAACATTCGCGATATTTCGCGCACACGCACAAAGACAATGCGTTTCCACCGTGTGTTTTATTGCAAAACAACGTCGCGTTTACGCGGCCACGCTTTGTTTCCGCGAACCAGCGACCCCTGTCTGCGCTGCAAAATTAATAAACATTAATAATACGAGAGAGCTACGAGAGAGAAGTTTCCCGGCAAGTTTGTCAAGGGGGAAAGAGTCTGAGGCTCAAAGACTGGTAGCGGATAGTTAGATTATTCCTCGCGCAGCTGAACAAAGAATCTATATTACGTGTACGTATATAGAATGAAAATGATTAGGCGTGAAATGGGATCGATTTTGAAGGTTTGTTGCTCTTGTGAAAGGATGCTATCCGCATTAGACGATAGACACTTTTTTTTTGTTACTGATAAAACTGGGAAAGTGATGGAAAATAAAAGTGATATTGGATGCGTGTTATATATGGAGTAGATAATGCGCGTTTTATACCGAATATTTTTTCTGTTGAAGGGATTTTGAATGGAAAAACTGTTATTCCTCCCCTTTTTCTATTGAAGTTGTTTCTATATATCTCGAATATAAAAACCGAAAATGTTTCAAATCGAAACTTTTTTTTTTTTTTTGATCCATTAAGAATCAAACAAATTGAAATTTTGTAATATATTTTATATATATATATTATACATTGTTAACAAATATTCAATTATCCAAATTCCAATTATTTCTTTTCGCGATTCATCATCCCTTCAATTTTCCATTTATAATACAAATGATAAACAAAGGAAAAATTGGAGCGTGAAATATTTCATTAATGAATAACGATCGGATAAAAATTTTCAAAGAAAAAGAAAAAAAAGAAGAGAAACAATCTTGAAAAATGTTGCAACAGAGAATATTTAAATTCCTTTTCACGATCCGTCGTCCACTTCGGATCATCGAAACGACAAAGTGAATAAAGAATCCTCCGATTTTCCATTTATAGACGACAGACAGAAGAAATTCGAGTCGCTTTGAGATCGGTGGGGAAAGGAGCGCGTTGTCGACGCTTCTGGACACCGTGAAATTTGGCTTAGTCTCAAAGAGGAGCGGCTGGAGATCCTGCCAAGAATTTAATACGACAGCTGGACCAACGAGATAAAGAATACGACGTTTTCTTCGAGTTCCCTCCTCGCTGGATTCTTCGATACCGTGGCGGAGGACACACTCCAGTTTTCGTGGAAATGGCGATTTTCCCTTCGATTTCCTGGCGAGCCCATAACGTCATCGTGGATCGCAGAGGAGGCGCGATTGGAAATTGAAGGGGTGTGAGCATCGATACGAAACGAAGAATACGATTTAAATGGGTTCGATTCGAATTTCCTAATCGAATCGTTTCCTTTTCTCTTTAAAAATATGATTTCTGATCATCTTGATTTCCACGAATAATATGCTATTCCAATATTTTAGTGTTTCGATGGACGGAACGCTTCCTTTTCAAAAATATGATTTCAAATTTTCTAATAATCGAATGCTCTTCTTTTTTGAAAAATGTAATTTTTGTTATCTTATGCAATCCTGTTGAACAATTTGTATTTCCCGATCGAATGTATTTAAAAGTATACGGAATGGAAAATTGAATCTATATTTAATTGTTTTAGATATATTTTCTATTACAAAATTACTTCATTACTTTTGAATTAATATAGCTATTTCATAAAAATTAATATTAATTGTGTCCTCAGCTAGTTTCGTGAAAAATCAAACAATCGAGATAATAAAAATTATTCGAAAGCATATTAGCGTGTTTATAAAAAAATTACAATTTTCATCGATTTGAAAGACAAGCAAACAAAAAAGGATTTTTTTACTAGGTTCAACAGGTTCTTTGAAATTCACAAAAGAATGTGAAAAAAAAATGACACGGATTTGAAATAAAATAAGCATTGAAAAATTCATAGATAGCTTTCGGGACGAACAGTTTAAAAATATTGCGAATACAGTTGGGAACGACAAGCTGATTTTTCCGTGAAAAAAAAAGAAGGAGGGGACAACCGGTGGCTGCAAGACAGAATTATTAAACGTGCGTCATAAGGGGAGAAAATATTGATGCGCCCATGTGTTGCTGCTTCGTTTTCGACCAAGTTCAACGATTCTTCGTTTTCTTTTTTTTTTCTTTTTTTCTTTTTTTTTTTCAGAAAAAACTAATTTCGCGTCGAGCATGGTTTCCACCGTGATGAACAGCCGAGGACTTCATCCCTGGTACGGTAAATTTACGAGGAACATGGCGCGCGTGACACGATGATCTTCCACTTCCGGCTATTGTACTCGAAATCCTTTTCGTGAATAATCACGGGCCGGATAAACGTTAAAAGAAAATTTACCGTGGCGAAATTTTCTAATATATCAATATAATAAATCGTTTCCCTGGATTTATTCGTTCTGATAAAATCGAGAAATATTATATAGCCAGATAAATTCGAAATTTTGAATTTTATTTCTTTGGGGTATGTTGTTTGATTTAATTTTTTGAAGAGAAAAAAAGAGAAAGAGAGAATTTAAAATGAGATATAAATTTAAAAGTATATATGTGTATAAATCTTTGTCTCAAAATTTTCCTTTCAGAAAAGTATTCGTTTTTTTATTCAAAAAATTCCATTTATCTTACAAAATTCGAATAGGAAATTATTGAAATCTTTTCATAAATCTAATATATAACTAAATATTATTAAAATCTATAATTTTTTATTTCGGAATTCTTTCTTTAGAAAATATACAAAACTTTTAAGTATCCAACAAAAGAATATTCAAATCTCAAATCATTAAATCTAACATCCCAAACACTTACGTAAACTATAATTTAAACGTCTTCTAATATAAAACCTTTTCATTTTTCTTCTCAAAATTTTTCTTTTAGAAAGTTAAAAAAAAAAAATCCTCCACTTTAAATATAAAATAGATAAAGTCGATGAAACTTGGCCATAAATCACTTTCAACGTAAATATTTTTTCCCCCTTTGCGTCAATGCATCGCGAAGGCATGAATCATAATTAGTCAAAACAATAGGCCCCGGAATATAATGACGTATAAATTGTGGTTACGAGGAGCCCAAGGGTTCCGGGGCAATCCGTTAACAGGTTGGAACTTAATTTAATGGACGCTCGATGTTCGTCATAGTTTGCACGCTTGATATTTCCTAACGAGCTGACAGGGAGGGCGCGGTTCGGTCTCAACCTGATATCCCAAGTCGAAAATGTTGAGCTGGTTAACGTCGAGAACTATTTCAATGCTTGATACCACGTTACCATAATCTACATTGATCGTTATAAAATTCGTAGTCGGAACAGGATGTTGGATGACTAATAAATTTCCGTGAAAGCAACTTTTTAACTTTTTATTGCACGAGAAAATAAATAAATAAATCGTTTCCATTGAAACGAATCAACGTACATTACAGTATAATAATTCACTTTGACGGTTCGATTTAGAAACAACTGGTCGATTTTAATAATTTTGACAAACGATTACGAACAGCATAACGAAAGGGAATGAAAAATTTTATAATCTGAAAAAGAAAATATTATAAAAATAAATGTTAACGTGATATTTTATTTTTAGTAATCTTGGAATCCGTGGATGGAAGAATGAAAGGAAATAAGTAATAATAAAAAATTATAAGTCAATCGATTATTATGTGTCTGCGATTGTATCTGCATAGATAGGTAAATCAACGTCGTGCTAACCGATGGAGAACATCGTTCGGCAAGAGTAAAACAAAGTGAAGATGAACGTAACAAAGGAGGATAGGAAGTTTACAGAAGTTGGTGAACTAGTCCCCATTTACAGATCCATCTTCCGCTCGTAGTTTGTTCCCTGAGCAAATGTTCATTTAAACTGGCAACCAGTCCCGCTAGTTTTCCTACATTTCGATGTCAGTTTAAATGAGCACCGACCCGGGAACACTGTTAAACGTGAGGTACATAATTTATCTTCCCGTTACCTTATACCATTCCATTCTAAATATATGTATACATCTCTGTTACATCCCAAATTGCAATTTTGCCGGATTTTTTTTTTTTTTTTTTTTTTTTCAAAACGTAAACGCGTTTCACGATACGAAAAAATTCAGTCGCCTTAATGAAATTTAAAATTTCATTCTGTTTTTTCAGTATGCGTGCCTATACATTGATCGGTACGTACGTGTTGGTCGTGTGCTCGAAATTTTGAAAACGCATTTGTGGAATACAAAGAGTTGTTACTACGATTATTCTTCGTATTGTTCAATTTCAACGAAATCCTTTTCTTCTCGATATCTCCATTATCTTTGGAAAAAAGTTAGAGGCGAATAAAGGAATCGTTGATGAAATTAATGACGATATGAAAGAAATTCTTTCTTAAAATCTTATTGTATAGTTATTCTCTATAATAATAACTTTTATTATTCTTATTTTCTCGCCTTTTTTTAAAATAGAGAAAGATCATTTATCGTATCGTTTTAATAAATATAATTTTCAATCATTTTTCTTGTTCCCATCATTTTTCCTTTATTTAGAAATTCGAGTGAAGTTTCGGACAGTCTTAAATGGATTTCAAGACTTCTGATAGGAGGAGATGTTCTTGATCCCATAAACAACTTCTCGGCTCACTGGAGCGCGAGTTAAAATTAATGGTCACCGGTAAAACTCTATTCTTCGTATCTCTATATATTATTTATATAAAGAGTATTCCAGGTGCTCTTCATTTTTTATTAAAACCTACACGATAGTCAAGCAGTTTGTTCAAGCACGGGTGTATCATAGTTTACACGTTATCCTGTATGATCTAAATCGATACACCGAAAGAATTGTAATTTTTCATAAATAATTCCAAAGATAATTTTTTAGAATTGCATAGCGTAACGATGTAACACTCGAAGGATTATCGAATAAAAAGTGGACAGAGATTTTCCTCGCATTAACTGGTAATATATGGCATTACATCTTTTGTACACGAAAGTAAAACAGTAATGCGTTCCGGCGTAATTTACGAGCGAAGTAGGGAGAAATTAAATCGCATAAAATACACGAATTGCGGGGAACGTATGAATATGTGTTGCAGTGCGGAATGAAAGAAAAATATCTATAAAACTGGATGATAATAATAGATACTGTTAAAAGAATTTAAAAAAAAAAAATACCAGATTCCTGGGAAATCTTCATAAATTATATTATCCTACGTTCAACAATTAAAATGTTAAATTTTAATTTTGAAATAATTAATTGAAATAATATTTTTCTAAGAAAGAGAATAATTTTTCTCAATAATCCTGATATTTCAAAGTATTTGGAATGTTATTTTTGTACCATATTATATCTTGTAATAAATTTTTTACGCAAAACGAACCACCGGATATCTGTCCGTTAAATTTCGTTAATAAAGTCGGAAAACTAATCATAATAATAATAATAACGTAAAATTACTGCTACAATAATTCACCATATTCTAAATTACCTGAAATAAACATACAGATCTAGCGCAATATCAAAATCAGAGTACATATTATACAAAATCTCGATCTTCTTCTCGCATCTTTCCCAAATGATGATCATGGTCAAGGCGCACCAACACGACTTCGATTACACACGATTACAAAATTTACCCTCGAATCAATTCCTTCTTTAAGAAGAGTTGAAAGAACTCTACCTCCAAAAGGAAACGAAAAATCTCTCCATCTCTCCCACCAACAATCTCCAATAAATCCCCCCGAAAACGTAGCTGAGCCCGCTCGTTGATCAGCCGATAATCCAGTTCCCAGGCATTTTTTTCACCTTATTTAAGGAACAATAAGGAGGATTTATCCATTTCGAATGGAGAACTCAGCAGGTAAAAAGTCGTAAACGTAGGAGGAGTAAATAGAAGAAAAGGTGGAGGGGAGGGTTTCCCGCGAACGACATTAACGGGTGTGCCGCAGAATTTATAGGGGTGGTGCAGCCTTCCAGGCCTCTAATACCAAAGACAAACACGCGCACACACGGGGCCTCGTTACTTGGGAGAACGCGAACCCGGGTTCTTCGGGGGTTAACTCGGTTTTCGTATTTGAGCCCGGCGAAAGTTACGGTGAAATTTATCGGGGGCGGGATGCAGTTGGACCATTGAATCGCGTTTCGAGTGGATATTGTTGGATTTGGCCTGGTTGGTGGTGGTGGTTGTGGTGGTACGGCACGGTGGGAAGGATGTGATAAGAATTTAGAGAAGCGGTGTATCTAATCCGTGAGGTGAGAGTAATATGGTTGTTTCGTTGAGAAAAAATTGTTTAAGTTTGGAAGATTGTTAAAGTTTGGAAGAGTTGAAGTTGTGGTGAAATTTATCGAGAGTGGACCAGAAGGCTGTTCGAGTGGATATCGTTGGAATTGGGGATGATGATTGTGATGTGGCATGAAGAATGTAATAAGAATTTAGACAAGTAATGTATTTAATATCGTTGTTTCGTTTAGGAAAAATTGGTTGATTGTTGAAGTTTGGAAGAGTGTTACGCTGAAATTTGTTCGAGGGATACAGTTGGATCAGAAGGCTGTTCGAGTGGATATTGGAATTGGAGATTGTGATGTGGAAAGATGTAATGTAATGAATGTGGTAAGAATTTAAAAAAGTGTATCTAATCCGCGAAGTGAGAGTAATATGGTTGTTTTGTTTAGGAAAAATTGGTTGATTGTTAAAGTTTGAAAGAATGACAATGAAATTTATCGAGAGTGGGACCAGAAAGCTGTTTGAGTGGACATTGCTGGAATTGGAGATTGTGATATGAGGAAAGATATCGTAAGAAGGGTAAAATACAGAAAAATATTCTAATTATATCAGAGCATAATCAGAGTTGGAATAAAAAGTGAGAGATAGAGAGAAATTCTTTTTGAAAAATTATTCGATCGAGATAAAGTGCGACTATATATTATTCTACGATCAATCAAAATTCTTGAGTTTAAATTTTAAAAAGAAGATTTCTTTTTTTTTTTCTGTATTTGAAAACTTTGTAATAAGAGAGGAACAAATTCTTGAAAGTTTTTAAATTATCTATATATATAATACTAATTTAATTTACAAATGGTGAAAAATCCTCTTTTATATTTTTAAATGAGATTTTTCTTGTATTTAGTTATTTTATAATTTAGAATTTTATAATTTAAAAATCCGTTATATATTTTTTTTTTTCGATAGAAAGTGGAATTGCAAGAGATTTTTAATTGAAGTAACGATATTATACATTTCATGTGTATGGAAAGATATGGTTATAATTAATATTGCAGTTTTATTTCAATCTGAAATATACATTAATGAAATTCTTTGTGCAAGAAATTTAATAACAATATATTCCATTCGCCATTGTGACCGTAATAAAATGAACTTCTAGTAGTGCATATACGTATAATGCATGCATTAATCAGAAACAAATGCAAAAAACAAATCGAAAATTTTTACCATAAAAATAATTTTCAAACGCTTTCACGTTTATCAAAATTTCCATATCGAAAAATCCATATCCATATCATAAATCCAAATTCTCTTTAATAAAATTAATCTAAAGTGTTTCATACAATTCGTCTCTGATAAGTAATTCGATAAATTTTAATGAAATATAGCCTCACAAAACATACGCGGAACGAAAGATTTTACTTTACGAAACTAAAAACTCGCAATTCTTTTTAATAATCCATTGTTAATTTCACAAAACGCACGGAATGAAAAATCTCGCTTTTTACACAAGCTGATAAAATTCGATCGAAGAATTAACAAAAAAGTTGTTTCCCTTATGGGAACGTATAATAATCCAGGAATGTTACGTTCTCTTTTCTCTCTCCCTCCCTCGCTCCCGTACAAATTTCACAAGTCCATTTTTCCATATCGCGGTCGCAACTCGATGAACTGGAAATCGCGGTTTAATTTCAACATTCGCGCGAAAGAGTGCAAGTTCCGGTGGTGGAAAGAGTCGAGGGTAATTCCCGTGTCGGATTTAGTGGCAAGGGGAGGGGAAAAACCTTCGTTCCCATTTTTCGATCTTTCAACGATCGAAAACGGTCCCTGCGATCGTTCGTTACCCCGCCGATGAATATTCAACGGTGGCTCGAAGGATTAAATTTTCCGAACGAACGAAAAGTGTGCCCCGAGGACTCGTACGGAAAATCCTGTTTTGACAATGTTTTCGCGGGGATACACGAGTTACGTTATTTGATCGACGGCTCGAAACGAAACGTGCAGCATTATGGAAAGATATCTCGA
Source organism: Apis cerana (assembly GCF_029169275.1). NCBI lineage: Eukaryota > Metazoa > Arthropoda > Insecta > Hymenoptera > Apidae > Apis > Apis cerana. The sequence goes on from NC_083860.1 coordinate 7,158,331, forward strand.
TGATTCTCCACGAGAGTTCGATGTTTTATAAATCGAGATGCGTATTTGCGTTGTGGAGATTGGAATCGGCTAATTGGTGTCGATATTATTTAAGTAGATGATGTTGATCGTAGATATATCGTTTGTCGAATGGATATTCGAAAGTAGCTCGAAGGATTAAATTTTGTGACACGCGAACGAATAGGATAGCACGAGGGGAAATATCGTGTTTTGACGTTGATGTTTTCGAAATACGGTGATCGATGATTAAAAACGTGCAACATTATGAAAAATATCGGTGATTTCATCGGAATTGTTTTACGAATCTGTGAATTTACGTTGTGGAAATTGGCATGGAATCGACTAATTATTCAATTGTTGAAGATAATGATAATATTTAAGTAGATATTGATCGATGTTAATTGCTCGTTTATTAATTTTTATGAATCAAAATAAATTGTAGATGAAAATAAATAGAATTATTTAAATAGAATTGATTAAATTTTGTTTGAATAATTTTACGATCGTTAAAGTTAATTTAAAAAGATATTGTATATATCTTTATCGATATTTTTTAATTTAATTTTTTGGATGAGTTTACAGTGTACCGATACAACTTGTCAATCAAGATTAATTAAAAATATATTTTCTTTTTTTATCGTTTCTTTCGATCCGCGAAAATAGAAAAAAATCGAAAATCAAACATCAAAGTATTTTTAATTATTGACTTTTCTCTTTCGTCCTGCTTCGGCCAAACTCAATTAACGACTTTTTTCTTTATTATTTTTTTTTATTTCGAATGAACCGAAAGAGACGCGAAAATCACGAAGAGACTCTCATTCGCCATCCCCAAAATTTTCACTACCAATCTTTTATTATTTCCGTATGAAAATATTTTCGCGTATTATTTAAAATCCGCCATGATTAACCCGATGTACAAATTTCAAAAAAAGAAAAAAAAATCTCTTCATTTTACATGCGCATTACATGGAATTATCACATGTACGATTCGCCGATATACAAATTGCAAAGAAAATGAATACTTTTCGATCGATTTGTTCTCATTAAATCGAAAGAAACGATCCAATTGTTTATTTTTTAGTTCTCCGCGCCGATGAATTAATGGTTTTCGAGATGGACGGTGGTGAGGGCGCTTCTCTCCCGTTTAAAACTTCCATCCAACCCCTTTTATCCCTTCGCTTCAAACTTCCATCTCGACCCCCTTCCGTTCCATTTCGACGCATCAATCATTCCACGACCGATGTTTTATTATTTACGAGGAAACCGGTGTACGTACAACGGTATAAAAGTCATTTTTAACCATTCAATCGATGGATCGATACATTATGCAACGTAATCAGTGAGAGGTGATCCACGCACGAAATAGATTTACTTTAACCCCCTTTAGGATGAATATTTTAGAAATTTGGTTAATCAATCGGATCTCGGGCAGAATGGAATCGAGATGCATGAAATATCTCGAAATAAATCCTTTCATTGTCTCGATCAGTAAAATGGATGTAAAAAGTTGGAACTGGAAAAGAGACTTTCTCTCTGCAATTTTTCTATAAACTTAGACTCTCTTTCTCTCAAGTTTTTGATTTGTTACTCGGATCAGTATTTTTTTGAGTCGGCTTTAAATTTTCGCGAAAATTGTTGGAACAGAGATATTGGAGAATTAGGTGAAAACGAAAGTTGTAATTCTTGAAATAAATCTAAGGATATAAAATGTAGCAAATTTAATTCATCCTTTAATACCATTGATAAATTGTCTAGAAAACTTAATAAAATTGTATCGAGAAGATTAAAGAACAAATTTATTATTTAAAGTTTATTTGAAAAATAATTAAAGAAAAAAGATTAAATTTTTTTGCGAAACTCTATTAAATAATTTCAATGATCATTTCATAAATTAGTCTCTCTCGTGCTCATCGAAAACTAAGATTCGGCTTAACCCTTTGTCCACTCGAAGACAAAAGCCGATGCGAATCTTAATTCTACCAAAGGATGCCACTACATTTAATCGCCGTTTAATCCATGAAACAATCATTGTTCGATCGTTAACGTCGAGTGGAGGAAATCACAGCATCAAGAAACAATGCTAAACGAGCAACATCATCTGCACCATTCTCATCATCGATCGGCCATTCTCTCCGGCATATTCGTTTTCACAGAAGAAGTTAGAGAAACACTTGTAACTTCTGCTTCAATTCCAACTTGCCAACTTCGCTTCCAACAGATATTGCTGCTACTATTCCGCCAAGAAGCAACATAATTAAAGAAAGCAAATTCTTTCAACTCTTACGTTGGCTTTATAGAATTTTCTTAATTTTTTTAATTTCTTCCTTTTTGCAACTTCTATTGCAACTCGTCATCGATATAACTAGATTATTTAGTTCAAATTCTTCAAAACTTTCAATATTTTATTTTCTTTCTTTCTTTCTTTTTTTTTTTTTTTTTTTTTGATTCCTTGTCAGTCAATTTAAGTTATCAAAGTTAGTATTTTATTAGATTTTAGTGGATATTTCTCATCGCTTTGATCCTGTATCCTCTACGTATATCTACGTGCCAGGCGCTCACATTCTAGAACATTTGTTTCACCTCAATGCGGTAACTTGATTTAAGTAATAGTTCTTAACTCGATTTTTTGGTAATTCTCTCTAAACCCTGAAGAACTGATAAGACGATCAGTTAACAAGACATGGTTACAATAATCCTTTGATGCCTTTTCATCTTCTTCGAAAAAGAATATTATACTCTTACGTTGTGGACGATTAGTTATAGATTTGATAGATCTTACAAAATTCAATATCCCCTTGTATATAATGATTTAATCGAGACAAATGAATCTTCGTCATTATTTTCGTAATATTCCTTACAAAAACCCTTCCATTAAGTCTCGTGATTCCTGCCAAATCGACTCTCTGGAGACGTTTCGTTCTCAAAATATTCATCGATTTGTGTTCAATTTATTAATAATTTCCTATAACAAATTCGATTCGTCTTCCAAATCCAAATTACCTTCGTCTACGATCTTCCAGGATTATTAATTAAAAAAAAAAAGAAAGAAAGAAAGGAAGAAATCCTCCAATTTCGAACGTAGATCGATTCGTTTCCAGGATATTCCCGACAATAACCAGTAGAAACATTTGTCATTGTTGAAACACGGCCGATAATCGGGCAGAAACGGGGAAAAAAATCTTGGCGATCGTTCCGCTGACAAATTTATCCGACTGTTAGTATCATCGATGCGAAACGGCGCGTGCACGCGTAATTAGTTGAGGGAGAAGCGTCGCTGGCACCGCCGCCACCCACCGCCCACTCGGATTCAGCCAAATATGTTAAAACGCGGGCGTATCGATTCGGGGGAGGTCTAATTAAAGGCATCGTGAAAAATGCACGCTTCGATAAATCATCGATGCCATGCCGTGTCACGCGGGGACTAATGGGGATTAAAATATCCGATTTTCGGAGCAAATTGGCGGGGACGTGTCGGCCGGTCGCCTTCTTCGATAAACGTCGATTTCGCGATTAAATGCGCGATCGCCGGGGCTAAATAACGATATTTGTCATCTTCTCCATTCGATCCTTGTCCGATTTTCCTGGATCGTCTTTTTTCTTTGGAAAAAAGAAAACGAGTTCTCCTTTTCACTTTTCGATTAGATTCTTATTCGATGGAACTGTGACGTAGTAGAATTAACGGAATTATAGTCTAGTTGCGAAAATTTAAGTGGCGAAATATCTTTCATATCTTTTACATATCTTTGAGGCCAAACACGTAATAAGTAAACTCCAACTTTTGTGGAATTTTGTGTACCAATTCTTGAATTTATTTTAAAATCGATCCTCCAAGGATATCCAGAATATATATCCTATATAATGATTTATTTATACGATTTATTTATCGACTCGACTACAATTCTTATAATTTTATGATGTTTATTTTTTAATAATTTTTTCTTTTTTTTAATTTGAAGCCCTCCCCCCTGTTGGTTTTCTGAATTGAAAACTTGGCGAGGAAGAAAGCTGTTACGTGACCGGAATAGGTGAAACGATATTCCCGGCAAATCCCATGGTACTCGATCTCGAATGAACCGCCACAGATATAACCAGACAACCCGTAATTGCAGTCTTACGAGGGGATCGGGTATAAACGTGTATCCGCCAGGATAGCCGCCACTCGTCATCTCTCGGCATTCTCCACGTCACGAATCATTAATAATTCCCCCAGCCATTAGCTGACACTTTAAGCCGTTTAATCGTGCGGCACAGCCGGCTTTCCGCACCCTCTGTCCCAACGTGAATTAATTAAGATACCGACTGTATAATAATTAAAGTTTCTACGCAAAAACCAGGGAAATCGGAGGGAGAAGGGAGGAGGAGGAGGAGCAATGTGGGAAGCGAGGGACGAACGAGAGAGTCGACAGACAGGCGTTGCAAGGGGGTTGAAAGGGTGAAAGAGAAAAATAAGAAATTGAAAAAAATAAACGGAAGAGTGATGTCGATAGGTCGAAGAGGAGACTTTAGACGTTATTCATCCTCCATTGCCTTCATGGAAAATAATAGCTCGTATAGATCATGGATAGCGAGGACGATGGATGGACGTATATAAGGTGATTTTTTTAAATAAGGATATTTATATACGATTATTTCACCGAAAAATTTTCATCTTTTATTTCGTGAAATCTTGTACTATCTCTTTCTCTCATCTAAATATTTTCGCGACGATGAATAATTTCGATAGAATTAAGTCTAGAGAACACTTTAACCTAGTAATTGGGCAGGTTTTTGAACGTGGTATTCGAATAAAATATACGTGTACGATAAATCAGCATTCGAATAAACAGAATAATGTATTAAAAGTAATCGAGATAATATTTGATCGTTGCCTCGTCGTTTCTTTAACGTTTTTGGCTTTAATCTATCCTTTGAAACAATAATCAATTTTGACGAAAGAGGAAGAAAAATCTCGAATATATCGATATTCCAAAAAATTTATCAAAATTTGAATCGAAATACAAACCGGGGGAAAAGATGATTGAACTGCAATTTAAATTGCGACCAATTTCTCATTGGTTTCGCTCCGATACTCTTCATAGAGGGATAAATTATTCGACAACACTTTTGACTAGTAATCATCATGTTTGCAACACTCTATGTGGATCAGCCGAATAATTATCATAAATTACGATCTCGCCGAGTATCAATTAATCTCTCTCGTTTTCGAAAGCTCAATTCACAAGCACGGAATTATTGAGAAACAGTTAATAATTGGTCAAAAATAAACGGTTCGAAGGAATGTTTTCGTTCGTTTGTATTTGAACAAGCTTCGAGTATTATCCATTGTATATATATATTTTTAGGAAATTTAATATATATTTTTTGGGAAATTAAACGTTTATCTCGACGAGAATTTTATTTCATCGAGAAACAATTTATCCTTATTTTTCGAGATTCGCAGAATAAATTTCCAACCTGATACGTTGAAACCGATAAAAATCCTATTTCCTTTGCATCATATTCCTCATAATAATCATAAAAAGTAGCATAGCCGTGCTACTCGCAAAAATCGATATTCTAAGCGTTACTTCGTCCAGCGTTTCCACTCGAATCTAATTACGAGAACTAATTACAAACTTGCCGCTCGTCTTTGCACTTTTTTCGTCATAATTTCCCGACGCCGAGCGGCAAGTAATGGAACTAGTTTCATCGGTGAGATGGCTCACTTCCGGTAAACGTTCTTATCGAGAACGTAGCACACTTTCCGTTTCACCGATCATTAAATTATTGCGAATACGAAATATTAACAATATTTGTATTATATACAACATAAGAGGGTTTTGTGAATACAAAAATAAAAACGCTTTTATAGCATTTCTCCGTATAATTAATTCAATTATAATTTTACTAGAACTCAGGATTTTAAATTAATAACTGATATGACGAATAAATCTTTAAGGATCTCTAGAAAAAGAAGAAAGAAAAACAAAAACTTTTTTCTAGGAATCCCTAGAAATGGCCTATGGATAAATAAGAACTAATTAATTATAACGCTTGTGACTATATCATAAGAATATTAAAAGAGAGAGAGAGAGAGAGAAAAAGATCTAAACAGTTAAAATACGCGTAGCAACAGATAAAAAGAAAAAAATTACACGAATCATTAAAACGAGGAATTCATGCACGATTGAGCAACAACAAGAAAATATAATAACGCGTAATGTTATAATAATAATTCGAAGCGAAGAATATGCACACAGCGATAAAGCTTCAGTGCGACCAGTACAAACAGACATTCCTTTTTCCGGCAAATAAATGTGAACGATTCGAATGGCCGCATGCACGGCACGCAGATTGCGCGAACAAGATTTTAATTGCGTCCCCAACGCAATCGGCGTGGATCTAATTACTACAATTATCGCGTGCACAGGCATACAGAGGTGGATACCGACAAAGAGAGAGAAAGAGAGAGAGGATCTTTCGAATCGCTTTGTACCGTCCTGTTCGATCGCAAAAATGCCATGTTATTTAAATTATACTCCGGCCATTGCCTCAGCCCTTCCTCTCTTTTTCTCTTTCTCTTTCCAATCGATCGATAAACGATTTCACCCTCATCACCAAACCTATTGCCCGTTTAGGCGAGCACTTTATTGGAATCGTGGGAAAAACGATGGCCATGGTAGACCGCTAATCAGTACGACCGCGTATCTATTTTAACATGTATTGCGTTTGGTAGGAAGATGCGTAGTGGTTTGAGCGAGCATCGCCGTTTGATCTTATTCGTCTATTACTAGAAAACGGATTAAAGCGTCGATTCGAGTCGTCGTATCTCCCCTTTTTCCTTCCCTCTATTCCTCTTTTCGTTATTTTTATTTGTCTTCCATCTTTTACCTTGCCGTGGAATCATTTGGACAGAGAAACGGAAGTTTATAGTGTTTGTAAAAAAGAATTATGCGAGTAATACGGATACTTTCGCACGAAATAATAATTGATATTTTTTCTTTTTTTTTTTTTTTTTGTTTTATTGATATACCATTTTTTTTTATTCTCTATAGATATGTCGATAGTTTTTTGATATTTTACAACACAATAGGATCGGACGTCACCGATCAAATATTGTTACAGATGCGTGCTTTTGTTTAGAATTGCGCATGAATTTACAAACTTTCCTATAATACTCTCTTTCTCTCTTTTTTTTATCACGAAGTGATAGTTTTGAGGGGAAAAAATATTTTTAGGAATTAATCCGTTTCCAAATATTCCTGTTTTCGTAATTACGTGCCTTGAATAACGATAACAAAAATCTTTCAACAACTGGATGCAACTTCCAAAACTCTGATTAATCGGTACCAACCCGTTCAACATCGATATATCCGAATAAACTATTCGTGGAATAACGAGCGATACAATAGGTATAGAGACATCCCTTTTTTATCGACCGTGCAACGGTTCTAGAGGATAAGCGAGCAAAGGAGGAGGGATCGGTCGTTCGATATCCAATACCGAGCGGAGCGAGGGATCGGTTTAATCTGCATTTCCTCTGCATCCAGCCGGCCAAGAAGCCGCCCTCGTATTTTATTTAGTCGTGGAAGAATTTAATCAACCGATGCTGCTTCGAAATCTGCTGGCCGATTCCGCTCTTCGAGGAACCATTGTTACCGCCCGGTCTAACGAGTATTTCTGTCATTTTTATCGTTCCTATCCTAAATCCTTGGAAATGTGCGCATTCGTTAAGGAACCGAGTTTGAACCGGGGGAGATATTAACGAAGATCGGAAAGCAGAATTGCGAGAGGACGAGATCAAATCCGAAATCATTCCTTTCGATCGTGAATAATTCGACCTATCGTTCGTTTTAAAAATGCTGCCCGATTTTCCTTGCTTGAGCTTAATAAATAATTCGATTATTATTCTTTAAATTTGTGGGAAACGGAAATTTGTGGGTTTAAGCGTTACGCTTTTAAGTGATCTCTGATTGAATCTCTGAAGTTTTTCCATCACGCGTTACGAACATATGAATGGAATAACGAATGAAGTTTGATAAATTTCGATAAAACGAATTTTCTAATTTTTTATTTATTTTTATTCGATCAAAGTTTCATTCAGATTGCATTTCCTTTGCTCGAAAATAAATATTTATTATACAGATAGTACGGTTGCACACGCGCGAGGGATAGATACCAATCTAAATTGAAAATTGAACTCGAATCCCTAGGTCTACTTGACCGTGCTTGAATTTATCGAAGAAGAGGATTGAAAATGAACCACGACCGTGAAAATAGGCGGTCTTTTCGAGGTCGCTTCCGGTCGCATTACCGCAACCAAGCGCATCCTCTCGGGATTACACCAACTACCGACGCTGGCAGATTGCTTGGCAAATAGGATTGTGCAGCCAAACAACTAGCAGCAGTTACGAGAGAGATTGGTATCGCGAGCGATGCCCGAGTATACGTGCACGAGGGTGGACGAGAGGGATGAAAATAGTTAAATCGACTCGAATTTTTCCGTATTTACGTCGAATTGCGAAAAAAGATTCGCGGAGCATGAATTACCAAGTATTAAAAGCGCGAATAACTTTCGTCGGAGGGGAATCCTTCGAAGAATTGTTTCCTTTTCTTTCTACGCGATAGAATAAATTAATTCTCGTTCAATTATGATGGTATTTTCCGTATAATCGTCGAAAATGATCGGAAATTATTCTCTTTTATAAAGTGCCATTTCTTTTTTCTTTTAAACTGGATCATGGATTTGATGTTGCCTATAATCGTAGATTTTCTTTTAAATTAATTTAAATAGATTGACTACTTTTTTTCAGTAAAAATTTCTGGAATTTCTCGATAATTCTGAATATCAATTCGCGAGTGAACTTAATTCCTCGATGAAGATTCTATTTTCTTTCGTATTGAATTTCTACTATCTCTACTTCTATCTATACTCGTATCATTGTATAAAAACGGAAGAAATAAATTGCAGGGTATTAATATCTCGTATGGCGGCCAATTTTTAAGAGATACAATTTTATAAATACTCGTAATGATACTCGATCGCGTGTAAAACGAGAGGAGACAACCCATTTTTACCTCTCTTCCCTCGTTTGACGCGGTCGATCCTTCTTCCGTGGAGAAATAATAACGGCTGCCTTGGAGGGAAGCTCTCGTTAAAAGCATAGCGAGCATTTTGATATATTTCTCAAAATTACAATACACATTGGACACTGGCAACGTGAGCGCGATACATCTTTCCCGAGCGATTCTTTTTAATTCTAATTCTACTCCCTCCCCCTCGAAAGGGGTGCTGAGGGAAATGGAGAGCCATAATTTAGAAAAGCACTCGTTCAAATGGGAGCAAAAGAGTGGAAAATAAAAGTTGGTACGGCTCGTTAAAACCGATTTTGTATTCCGTGAAATGGACAATGGATTCCGAATTTTTCGAAAAAGGAAATCTACGTAGTCGGTGTTCGAAATTTTGGAGGGGAAGTTACGCGTTGTAGAATTAAAACGACAATGTGATAAATATTAAAAGGGAGTCCGTTAGAAATTTGAAAACATTGATAAATCGAACGGCGCGCATTGTTGTTCGCGTGCATATAGCATCGTTATAGCATCGATATAATGGATTCATAAAGATGGCACATATACGTGTACTAAAAGCTAGAATTTACATTTCTGGCCGGATGCCATCAGGACATTTAATTACATACCAAACTTTCTTTCATTTTCCATGTGTCTTTTGGCTATGTACGGTTCGTAAATTTCGAGGGTATGATTAAAGAGGAATTCTTTTGTTCCATTATACATGGAATACGATTCCAATAACATTTGGAATATAGTGCAAAATTTAACAATATAGGATCTTATATTAATTTTTCAAAAATCCCCCACTTATTAACAATCTATATTTCTTCTATGTATATTATTATAAATTTCCTTTCTTTCCTCTTACGTTGAACGTTTAACGTTCAAATCCCGAAATTTATATAGAAAACTAAAACATAACCGTATTTCGATAATTACATCCTGTTTCGATCGTATAAATCCCATGGATGATCAAATTATCCGTTCAAATACGAATAACACGGATAAATTTCTACCACTGTTTTTTCTCAATCCCCTCTAAATTTCCTTTCCTTCCTCTTACACGTTCAAATCCCGAAATTTATATAGAAAACTAAAACATAACCGTATAATTACGTCCTGTTTCGATCGTATAAATTTCCATGTGAATGATCAAATTATCCGTTCAAACACGAACAACACGGATCCCTTCGTTTCGAGCCTCGCCTCCAAGAAAACCGATCAAAGTGAGCATCATCAAATTACAAGCAAGCTCCATTCGACGCGATGTCACCCGTGATAAAGACACGGTGGCACAACAAATCTCGAAGACGGGCCAGTCTCTCGTCTCTGTATTCATCGCTGCGGCCGTCCCCACAACTCCGTCTAAGGAACGTTAATCTTCGTGGCAGGAGACCGTGACCGGTGATCGGATAACGTGGCCGCACAAAGGGACACGAGCAGGGATGGGCGGACGAGGGTTGGGCCAGGCGTCCATCCTGCCTCGTTTCCAACCGGCGAAGCCACCAAGCCTCGAGGACGGCCATAATGCATGAGACGGTGAGGACGAACGCAGAGGACGAGGCGGTCGCGTGTAGCCGAATGTTGTCCGGATGGGGAGGATGAGCGTGCTAAGCCAGGAAGGAACTATCGATCGATTCGTGCCCACTTACTTCCGTTGTCCTGCACAGAGCTTCCGAAACGGGGCTACGAAGCGAATGTACAGTGTGAAATGCGGCCTCCGTTAGGAGCGGAAGCTTGGATTTCATGGGATCGGAAACGTGCTGTCGCTTCGGCAAATGCTTCCTCTGTAAGGGGAGATACGATCCTTTCCTTTCATTCTCTTCCTTCCTTGCTTCTCTTTTTTCCTTTTCATTTTGATTGCTTTGGATTCCGAAGATTGTTGGATGGATGTGAAAAGAGCGATCGTTAAACGGTGAATTGCGAACGATTCTCTCCTTTTTAAATTAAAAGATAGGTAAATTATTGCGCAAGAAACGGATTTTGGTTTGCTCCTTCTCTTTTTTTAGTTTTAATTTCGTTGTTGGTTATGTTGATTATTTCTAATTCTTTTTTTTCTTTTTTAGATTAGAAGGATTTTTAAGATCGAGGGATGAATCTTAATTTTCTCTCTCGTTTCCTTAAAACTACCAAGGATCAGCCAGTCGAATACATCCAATTACATGGCATTCGTTAAAATTAGGACGAAAATTTAAATAATAACCATTTGAAATGTAATCGAAAGATATTTAAACTATTTGAGAGTGTAAAATGGGGATGAAAATTGGCAGGGTGCGTTACGATGCGTCGTAAAGGTCATAATGGCACAAGTGAAATAAGTTTCCTTGTAGGCCATTTTGGTGAGCCTCGAAGGAAATTAAGAGCGACTACGAAACGCTTTCAAAATTGCTTTCAAAATTGCTGCACGATGTCCAAGTATGGCGTCGTTTGCTCTATACGTTCTTGGTCGGCAAATAAACGCATTGGAATTTGCAGCAACGCGAACAATATCCATCTTGAATTACGACTACGCGATTCTAGACGGGTGCCATTTATCTGAAGATCAGGATCGCGTTTGATACCTCACCACTTACGTGTTTTTCCATTTATCCGAGTTACACGAGCGAGAATACTGATTTTCTTCTCTCTTTATTCTCTCTTTAATCCAACCAGTGGAGCAAACACTCGAAAGATTCGGTTGATTCGAGAGTAATTCTATATAGAGAGGAAATTGATTGGTTTTCTTGAAAGATTAGAGAAAATAGACGATGGATTAGATTGGGAAACGAGCAAAGAAAGAATACTTGTTACTCGTGTAAAATCTAGATTTTGATGAACGAAGTAACTCGGTTCTTTTACGAGTTTCGAAGATTTTGAAATTTCTGTTTGGTTACAAGGAATAAATAATAGAAGGAATAAATTTAATTTCAAGCTCAATTTCGGCGCAAATATATTTTCGATCCTTTTTGACTTTCATGTTTTATTTGCACCGCGGAAAATTGAATTTGTAAACCAGAATTGAATAGGGGGAGGTGGCGTATCGCCCCTTGTTTTGTGTATACGCGATACTATAAAAGCGCGACCCACACCAAATGTGTACACTTACCAGTAATAACAGTACTTCGACGCTTCGTTGGGTGGATAAATAAATAGCGCGCGGTTCGATAGATATCGGATTCGTGTGAACAAAAACAGGGAATATGGGGAATATTTCTATAATTTTTCCCAATATTATATTTTTATTATAAAATATAATCATATTTTTCACCATCTATTAAATTCAATTACTTGTTTTACGTAACGAATCCCATTTAAAATTTATTACACGCACACACACCTACTTCTGAACGAGATAATTTAATTCAAATCCAAATTAAATTAATTATTCACGATCGAAAGGAATACGATAAAGAAGACAAATGATTAAAAAATATAATTTAATCCGCATTAAATGTGGTCACTGGCGATCCAAAGGAGCACAATACACAGCGGATGGGGTTAAAATAGATGTTGCGAATCCAAGAAACCCCCACTGTATCGCGACACAGCTTTCCACTTTCCTCCCTTTTTCCTCCTACGAATCTGATTCCGTAATTTCTCTTACGTTCCCTCGTCGCGCGTCCAAAGAAAAGGCTTTCCGTGTAATTCGGCGAGCAACATCGAGCGGCTGTTTCGCGCGAATTACTCCCCTGAATTCGAAACGCGTGCAATTTTAACGCGTTCACTAACGGTGGCGAACGTCTGGCATAACAAACTAGCGGAGCCACCTTGCCTACCTACCCTCTCGCCACCCCCGTCTCGGCGAATCGACGGCGAAAAGCACGAGGACGAAAGTTGGGCCGACGACAAAGGAGCCAGCCACTCGCCAGAATCGGAAACGGGCTTATAATGGAGATTCGGAAACAATGGCATCCGCTATCGAACCGGTTGCATTCATGCAACGGGTGCTCGAAAACTTCCGGCCGAGTTTAATATCCGAGTTTCGCGTGCTCGAAAATAATCGTCCTCGAATCTTCTCGTGGGAAATGATACTTTCATATTACCCTCGAATATGTTATGTATGCTTTTTTTTTAAATTTATTCTGGAAATTTTGGAAAATTATATATTTTTTTCATTATCGAGAACGACGAGATTAAATATCGACAATAGACAATATTATTATTCTCGGATTGAATTTTACGTCGAAGGTATTTTTTGTAATAACTAATTTTGGAATAATGCTTTCAACGAGATAAGAGATAAATCTTGAACTCAAAATATTTTCTTTGTTCTTTGAAAAAGGACTTAGAATTAGGCAATTTTAATTTTGCGATAAAAGAACGATTTTCGTAATTCAAACTTTTAACAATCGGTGATAAATGATAAGTGAAGATGACTTGATTTTTTTCATGTTATTTAACATCGAATTATATATTTCCTATTGGACGCTATTCCCAGCCTTGTTATTTACTCGACAAGTCACCATCTCTACATTAATTACCTGTCTCGATACAGTGCGTGTATTGTTTGTCTAACCAGTTATACTGTCCCCATCGGTACTTGGTGGGATAGGATCGGTACTCGTCTGACGAGGTAGGCTGACAATGTTTATGTGACATGGCACAAACCCTACATTAATTGTCTGTCTCGATATGGTTTCTATATTGTTCGTTTCATCATCATACGGCCCCTGTATTATTTATAACGCGGAAACTAATTTCCGATATTAATTATTTAATTAGTTACAATCCTATATTATCAACTTAGAAAAACACAAGGCACAAAATTATTGCTCTCGATAAAAATAACGTGAAATACTTGTTAAATATTCTATTATAGATACCCTAGATCGAATAATTGAAAAGTTTAAAAAAAGGTTTCTTTGGAATTTTGTTTGTCTAATTTTGCTGTCTAATTTTATTACTTCAACTATTGCTTTTCTATAATATTAAGATATATTTTAATTTTATCATTCCATTCGGAGAAAACATTTCGGAGATAAATTCGCCCCCGTTAAAAGTTTCTCGTGAGTCGGGACAATTTCGAAATCCGGTTCTCGGCATCCGATAATCCAGAATCTGGCCCTCCTGGATCGACCTCCGCGAATCTCTCGAGCGGAAGTTGATCCGATCTACCAATGATCCGCGCGCGTATTTGCATGGTTCACGGCCTTCCTGCGACCCATAAAGGAACCTTATACGGAGCGAAACTTCTTCGTGAACGACAAATATCAATTTGCTTAACTACGACTAAATTTTCGAGATGTTTCCCGGTGAAACTGAGGGAGACTCGTACGTGCTTAATTTTCGCGCAACACGCGCGAGCATTACTTTCGATTAGGCTGAAATTCGCTTAACGAAATGTTGTGTCGATGAGCTCGACGATTGCGGATCGAGAATAGCGAGAGAGACGTGCGAATGGGAGAAATGATGGAAGAAAATGAGTGAAAATGATTGACAAAAGGGAAGGTTACGAATTTTGAAAAAAAATATATATATATTCGAAAGAAAGATGAATATTTTGAGATTTTGATTGAGAAATTTTCTAACCATATTTACGATGGAGAAGAATATGGGATTACTGAATATGAGAGAATTCGATACAAAAAGATTTAATTGGGAAATAATATTTTTGTATAAGAAAGAAATATATATTTTTGAGGTTTTTATGATATTTAATATTTTAAGATTAAAAATACGTACGTGTGGAAATTAAAATACCAAATGTAACTTGCACGTGCAGTGAAATTAATATAAATAAAAAACTGCTGTTGACAAATATCCAGAGAAAGAGTGACTTTTAAATTATACATCACTTGTTGTTAAAAGTTTATTTTACATTTAACGGTATATTGAAATTAAAAAAAAAATAATAATAATCCTGGATCAGAAATTTGAAAAATTGTAACGGTTGATTCGAATTATTTAATAAATAATTATTAAATTATTAAACAAACATTCTTTTTTGGTAATTTAATGTGATAATCTATATCGTAAACGTTCTTAAATCTTCAACATTAGATAGATTGATCTTTTACATCTTCGATAATCATATTTTAAGTTTCAAAAAACTTGAAAAAAAATCTTGGAATGATTCACAGATTTCAAAAAATTCGGTTTTATCTCGAACTATAAACGAGAGTTTATGCCATGTGTATTTTATCATTTTCGTTTTATTTGCCAAGTTACACGCGAAAAAAAACCTGCCGCACAAGCTTGTCGAGCATACAGCTATGTCAAGCTACACAATAAAATTTTATAGTATACGAAGCGTGTAATACGAATATATATATATACATATATACGTGCTGTTTGATTTAGAGAAGAGAAATGAATCATCATTAGTAAGTCAATAACGAATATTTTCTTTTCTCTATATTTTTTTATATTTTTCGTACGTAATTTCGAATCTACATTAAAGAAAAGTTTGAACATAATTTAGACGTAAAATTAATTTTCGAAGAACAATCAGAACTCGTAAAACTATTTCCAAAAGATACACGACGAATATTCAAAAGCGGATTAAACTCTCCACTTTGGTTACAATTACGAATTCTAACTGCCATATCTATTTAATTCCATATACACACACATACACGCACAGGTATCGGATATACAAGTATGTACAATTTGGTGTGCACGTGTGAACGTAGCTAAATATATAGGAGGGGGCAAACATATGCATCTACTTACAGTTGCAAGCATACACATCAGTTACGATATAGCTGGAAGCATTCAAATATGAGTTACCAATATTTGTATACGCAAACATGTTGTAACCGACAGCAATCGAGGAATCGAATTCGAATTCGTTTGAAAAATTAATTTGCACGTATATAGTACGCGAATAATATCGATTAATATTTCAGTCATCGCGCGATAACTTAAACTCGACTAAATCTATCGCGGTCGAATATTCGCGAGTCGAGGATAAATTATTTTCGCTCTGGCATTTTATCTCTGCGCGTTACGTGTGCCACGAGAAATTACGATACCAGTGGAAATCAGTCATTTCTTCCCGACCGTGCCACTGGGGAATAGGATAAAGGCGGTTGGGAGGGGGTCCAGCGATCGAGGAAAACCGATGATAGAAGTGGACCGAGAGCTCGTTCGGGCACGTAAGACGATAAATCATGCGGTTACGGCATGCCCATGTGAATGCGCACATGCATGAATTATACTCGTGATTAAACGTTCGTGTGTGTGTAGCTATATGAAAATGTTACTCGCATATCTATCCAAATACACGAAAATGCACGAAATTATAAATAGAATTTTCACGGAGATTTTGTTATAGAGATGATATCTATCTATTGACGTTGAATGGTAATTAAATAAAACTTTAATAAATTCTTTGTAAAAAAAAAATGATTTTAAAAAATAATTGTTCGTTGTCTTCGATGATTTCGATCGGAATCGATCGGTAAAGCTCGCCACGTGCCACTATATCTAAAATTTTCCATAATTCTAGAATCGTGAAAAAATAGAGAATTCGTCGATTTAATTCGTTTATGTCATGATTTTCTCCAGGAAAACGTATTTTGAAAGCATCTCATACGAAATATGAGATCGTAGCCATTTCCTTCACTTTTTGAATATTTTCTTCCTACACACATGAGATTTGACCACGATAAAAAAGATGGTATCAGTAAAAGATTCTGGACACGTTTTACAACTTCAGTTTTACGCTATTCTTTCGACCATCCCCTCTTCCTATCTTCATTCCTCTCGCGTGGCAACCTGAAATTCCCAAAGTTCTGCCCAACCTGCCTTTTCATTTAGAATTTAATGTTTCAAATGCTCCCCTCCCCCTTCTGATTTCAGTTCCCTTCGAGAAAACGAGGTCGTGGTATAAAAGATATTGTAGTAAAACAAAAGGTAGCGGGAAAGACGTAGAAGACGCAAAACTTGGGAGTTGTCGAGAAAGTTTTTATCGGACGAACGAATGTATCCTCCGATCGATTTTCACGATCGATAAAGTATCACCCTATCCACTGTCGCTTCCCTGCTCTTTTTAACAGCTTTGCCAATTTCTTTAAAGTTTCTAAAGACAATATATCGTATACAGTTCCGAATTTCGATAATTTCAAACTTTAAACGAATGAAATATTCGACTCGAGTTTGTTTCGTTCCAAGCATAATTTTATCTACTTTTTTTACGACGATTCCATCAGATTTTTTAATATCAAAAAATCGTTCTAATCGTACGATACGAAATTAGGAAATGATTTCAGTATCGTCAGATTAACCGAAAAAGTTGAGAAACGCCGATTTACAGATCCTATTTTCTGAATATTATCCTCGATAAATTCGACGGGAGCAAAACAGGAAAATTGAGGAGCAATTGAAATTGAGAATTCCTCGCGTGCCAACTTCTCGATTCCGTTATTAATTAATCTCCGTATCTAATTTCTATCCTAGCTAATCGCGTAATCTATAACTAATCATAATGCTCGAGCTTGGATCTATAATTCACAGATACACACAGAGGATGATCTTATCCTCGTGTGCTCTTAGATCGTTTAATTAGTCAGGTTTGGGGACAGAGAAGGATTCGAGAGGATACAATTACATCGATTGGAAGGCTCGATTCTACGTGGAAATAGGCGTTCGGGACACGATCAAATTCGGAATCGATACGATAATAATTGGCTCCTCGCGTAATAGAATCGTCGGTGTAGTCCGGCGTGTACATAGAAATTTAGGTACAATAATAGCCGATACACGCTTACAACGTCTGTGTACGTGGAATGAGTCGCGGGAATGAGTGGTTTCGCGATAAAGGTATACCAATAGTCGTACCTTTTATTTAATCGGAATGAGAGGCTCGTCCTCGACGAACGCTGATTTCGCAACCCTGCAAAATGATTCTCCGATACTGTTACGAGCGTCGAGTTTGCTCGACGCAATGGGAATTTTAAGATATTACCGTCCTGTTTTCCAGATCTTGCTAATAAACGAATTATATAATCGTGATCATGTGTTCGTTGGATGGCTATTGTAAGAAATATTTAAAGAATTTATCGTAAAATAGTTTAGAGATCCTTCAAATTTTAGATTATTCTTTTCTAGAATAAGATTTCCCAAGATTCTCGTGGAATTATCAAATTAAAGATCTTGTCATTTGCATCATTTTCTTTTTTTCGAATAATTTTCAGCAAGAAATGTACACGAATACAGAACTCTTTAACCAGATACAATTTAGTTTAATTGAAATTTCTTTGATTTCCACTTTTAAAAAAAAAAGAAATGGTACAATATACATAATAACGGAGTATCTTCAACGGAATACATTTGAATAATGAACAAGATTTGACAAAGAAACGAATAAAAAGAAAATTCGAAATCTGCATAAGAAGAAAAGAAAAATACAGGGATAAAAAAAAATTTCTTTAAAATCCCGTCGCGTTAGAGGAGGGGAAAGAAAAATATCCTTGATCACTGTTTCCCTCTTGCGTCAACGTTGTCTCGCGCTTTTATTCGATGTCGTAAAGCAAGCTTAACGTGTCACTTGGCTCCTGCCGATATAAGGGCCGGATAGAATGCGCCGAATGAATTGTAGCTTGATCCAACATCAATATTGATTAAGTACACAACGGAGGAAAAGTGTAACTTTGCTCTCGAGACAACAACCCCCCTACGAATGCCTAACACATAACGCTAGGATTAAATCTGACGGTGTCTTTAGCTGTAACTGATGACATTGGCTCAAGGAATCGCGCGAGACGTTACTTTTCAGATAAATTAAAAGAATCGATCGAAGTCTGAGCAAAAGAAAATTGTATTATTTTTGTACTTTGAAATATATATATGTATTTCGAATAATAAATGTTGAATGAAAATTGTATTAGAAAATTGGAAAATGAAAATTAGAATATTTTGACGTGAATATGAATTCTGTAAAATAAAAGAATTTAATTTAAAACGAAGTTGAATATCTTATAAACTCGGTAAAAAAAGAATGAACAGAAGAAGCGTAAAAGAAGTATCCAAAGAAAGGTAGGCCTAAATCTAATTTAGATCTAAATCTAAAAAAAGTTTCTGTAGGCGAAATGGATCGGAATTGAATTGGTTTGAATTTTTCAAAAAGGATACTTTTACCATTGGAAAAGTTGAAACGCTTCTAGCGATTGCTAACCTCGTACGAAGTTTCCCAGAGTTTAGGTTCGAGTTTAAGCCTACTACTCCTTAGCTACCTTTTCTTAGTTACGCTTAAGAGATAGGATAAGTAAAACTCGAACATTCTTCAGACTTTGTAAACTCGATCCAAGCCAAAATTAATTTAAATCAAAGTGAAATCTATAAAACCTATAAAAACGGAACAAGTATAAAAAATATTTCAAGATCACCGAAATCCATAAACTATACTCTGCATAATTATATACGTTTCGATGTAGCATGAACTTCAATTTCCATTGTAACACGAAGAAAAGTTTATTCGAAATATAATAGACACAATTCGAAGAATGTTATATCAACAAATATTAGGATAATGGAGATAGTGTAATCTCATAAGAAGGAAAATAGCGTAATTTAAATAAAATTTCCAAATTCGTGGCGAAAATCTCTCGCGACGAGCTCTCACGGTCTGTCACCGTTGCACAAATGTTTGGCCAACGATTCGATCAATCCCCGTGACCCATTCCCAAGAGTAACGGGCCCGTTTCACATTGTTGCAGCGTCAACACGGTTCACGGTGAGGGATCGTGTCGAGTAGATAACGAAACGACGTTTAATTCCCTGGTCGCACGGTGGCAGAATGCGGTAGACAGAGAGCGAACGGAAATCCACGGATTATTTCTCATGTCTGCCACGTCTGCCGCGGGATGGACACTTAGAGAGCTTTATGAATCGAGCGCGACACCGGTAAATGAACCGTTTATTTCTCCCTTAATCGCTCCGCGGTGATAAACCAACAAAACCGTGTCTTTTTCCCCGCAAATTTACATCGCTTCCGCGATTTATTTATTTTAAATCGAAACGAGTCGCGAATCAAATCTTTTTCTTTCCCCCGATCTACTATCAAAATTTCCTTCTCTGGATTGATTCAGACTGGGAATAAATTTGCGTAAATTTCGAGAGTGGATTCGAAGTCGGGAATTGTGAAATTTTTTTATTTGATGGTAATTATTGGCGCAAAAATTTTTATGTAAGATTGTTGGAAAAGTAAAATCAGATGTATCTTAAGTATTCTCGTGGATTTTTAATTTATTAGAAGAAAGCTTCAACTAACAAATATCTAATCTCTGTAAACAAATTATCTGGAAAACAAATCGAACAGGGGAAAATATCCTTTTTCTTGCCACTACGTTTTTTCATAAACTAATAAAATTTGATTCGCGACGAGAAATGGGATAAATTTCAATATTCTGTAGATTCGATCTTAGCTAATTATTCACAGATTAAATTATCAGAGAATTAGAATTCCGGGAGAAATGCATAATCAAAATGGTAAACACGAAAATTTTCCTCATTTACGATCTTCCAAAATCAGTTATTAGTCAAACGATAAAACAGAGATATATCCGTCATAAGGAGAGATGGCTAATGGTTCAAGTAGTTTGTATCGCTCCGGGCTGTGTGCCTGACTTATGCTACACAGTTCTACTTACAACGTTGTACAGTTATCTATTGTTACCGGGCATGGAGAAACACATTTAGCCCGTTCTCCATTATCTCTGTGCAGCACGAAGTTTCCATTATTTATGCGTTTTACTATTGGCAAAGTTTACAGCCGATCCGGTTAACAGTTGTTGCAGTTTGTGCCCGCGGCTGACTTATCCCGTGCCCTTCTACTCACGCCTCCCCTGATTATCATCTATTTGATAGTTACCGAACCCATCACGGAGACCGTTTGTTTCGCCCCTATAGAAATTCCTACGACGCTCCTATTCGATTCGAACAATTTCATTACTGCAAACCTATTGCTATTCGAAATTCGAAATATCTCGATAAAAATTTGGACAAAATTTGATCGATCCAGTGTAAAATGAATTAAGGTAATAAAGTTTTCGTATTATCTAAAATTATCATTCGATTTGAATTTTTTTTCTTTTTTTTTTTTTTTTTGTATAATTAATTTAAAAAAATTACAATTTTTTAAATTGGAAATCAATTTGTAATTAATAGGAAAGAAAAAAATTGTTTAAAAGATAGCATAATTTAGATTCTTTGTACATTCTGCGAAAAAAGGAGGATCTTATATAAAAAAGATATTATAAAAATACTTTATTGATAGCCCGTGATAAAAACGATACATATATATCTAGTACGAGGTGAGAAACACGTATTATGCTCCATTCGAGCAACAGGTTATACCGTGAATTTTTTCTCAAAAAAATCTGAAACCACGGAGTCGCATCGATTCGATAAGCTACGTTGAAAATTGTTCCATCTTGATTCCAAACCCTAACAGCCACCAACAAAACTTAAAAATTCTCATTTCAGATATTTTTTACTCCATCTTTTCCTCCGATCCAATTCCTTATTTTTATCATCGTCGTCATAATAAAGGAATCGAGGAACAAATAAAATGAGAACAGAAAGATGAACCTAACCGATAATGAATACAAAATTCAGAATTGAAGGAGAAGGAAAGTTTTGGAGGGAAGAGGTTTTGCTTCGCCGTGAAAGCGGTGAGTGTTCCTCCACTTTTGAAGGCACAAAAGTCAAGAGAGGGAGTTGGTGGTTGAATTCCCTCGTAAATGAAGGATTATTCCTCGCGCTTGATAAACCAAGAGGGGCCCGGACAATGAAACTCGGTCGCATTTATTAAAACAAAGTTAAATCCCGTAAGAATAGCCCGGCGAAGAGAATCGAAAACAAGCGGGCAGTAAATTTGCGTTATCTCCTCTCATCTCCTTGAAAATTCCCCTTTTTGGGGGACGAGCAGAGACGGGTCCCTCGCCTGGTTTGCCGACGAGGAAAACGGGGAAATTACGTCTGTAATATTACCTGTTACGGACTATTGGCCCCTTATTCCGCCCTGAACGATAACTTTGTACGGCCTCGAATTGCCCTCCGCCCCAAGAAATATGGAAGACCTTTCGGGAATAAACCGACTTTGTCCATTTTCGGACCCTATCGATGCAACACAGCTTCTCGAATGGCCTTTCCAACTCTCGTTTATGGATTGTCATTGGAGATATTACGAGATACTTATGAAAGATGATATTTTTCTTAATACATAAGTTATGGAAGAATTTCGTTTCGAATTTTTATTTTTGTCTAATAAACGAAGAGATTAGATTTAAAATGGGAATTGTTCTTCAGTTTTTCCATATATTTTCATTTTTTGATATTGTATAATTTTTCTTCGACTTTTCTGTTAATAAATTTCTATATCAAACGCAATTTCTTCTAATCTCGACTATGAAGAAAAAAAATAAATATAGAATATTTATTCAGAAACGTCGCATCTACAATTAAAAAATCTGAATTATTGTTAACAATAAAATAACGAACGCGTTAAATTACAGGTTTATCAATGAAGGAAATCGACAAAGAAAGAAAGAAAGAAAAAAAGAAAGAAAAGAAGAAGAGAAAAAAAGATTGATTGGTGTAATCTAATTTGTTGATACGACAGAAAGAAGAGTCCAAATTGCTTAAGAACGGGGCAAAAAGTGTCTGCGATCGATCCATGCGATAAAATTGGAAATACCTTGGTCCAATCTTGAATCAAACCGTTTTGGGATGAATCAAGATAAGAAAAATATCTCTCTCGCTCTCTCTTTTTCGCTCTCTCTTTCGTTTTTTCGGTCAGAAATGTGGAAGTTTAAGATTGTTGGAAGGAAGCTCTTAAAATTTCATCCAAGCACAAATTCATCGACTCTACTCCGTTTCCTTTTCAACCTTCTCGATTTTCTATTATATCGACTTACACGAATATCCTGTTTCAGAGATGTTCGATGGAAAATATGAAATAAAAGAAACCTAATTCATCGAAAATGATAGGTAAGATGAAGCAAAGATTAGAAAGCTTCTAATGTATGAGAGAACGCTTTGAAAAATTTTAAGAACGAATACACGAGCTTATATAAAGCAACAAGTGACAAATTAAAAATTGTTTGAACTTTAGCTTATGCCTGAAGAAAACTTTTTTTTCTATGTATTGAAAGAAAAAGAGGAGATATAAGAGAACTCCCAATCAAGAATTCGCGTTTCAATATTTCACAAGAGGGCGAGAAAAAAAGGGTGGTTGAAAATACGAAGGAAAAATACGAGGATATGTTAGAGGATTTTCTTTATACCCTGATGGAAAGATTGAAGACGATGCGTGAATCTTTCGATTCCGCGATACCATATGGTATATTAATATTTAATAATCGAAAAGAAGAAAAGCATACGTTTCGCAACGCATGCATATTGAACGTGCAAAGAACGCGAACTATAGGGAAAGAAGATGTACAAATAGGAGGGACGTGATAGTTGAAAATACGAGCCTTTTACTTCGCTGGTATGGAAAATATATATATACCTGAATAACTCATAACTTGTTCTATTTTCGAGAAGAATAATTTTGTAGACACGACACAATGAAAAATTATCCTTATTAATTGAAAAGGATAGTTTAAAAAGAAATGATTTATTTTTTATAATTGCTAATTATAAAATCCAGTGGAAGATATTTTAATTATGATATTATTCTTTCTCTTTTTCTTTTTCAAGTATTATATTCGTGCTAATTCTTTTTTTTTCCTGGATCAAGATAATTAATTACTACACTTTATATTTATGAAATTATCAATGTTATACGTTGCACGTTGATTGTCATATTATCGTCGAGTACATCCACAATTAAGGTAATTAATCGTCTCTTCGACAATGACGCAATTTCCCAGCCCCTCTTCTGTTCTTCCACTTTGTTCAATCAAAGTACGAGGACGGAGAGAATCAATATCGTCCATTCTTCTTAACGCGAAAAACGAATTAGCTCGTCGATTCATCCCGAATATTAAACAAAATTATACTTAATTTTCTGTTTTAATACGCGCTCCCAATATCCCAATATCAATTTTTTTTTCCTTCAATCAAATTAACAAAAAATCTGTCAAGGTAATTTTTATCAAAATAAAACAAATTTTCGAAGATAACTTATTAAAAATATTTCAAATTTATCGAAAGATAATTTCTTGCTAATATCAAAAAATATTTTTTCTAACAGAAATTTAAAAATTTTTGTTGTATTGTAACAAACTTATACTTCAAAATCTGGCATACGAAAGAAATTATAATATTCTGGAATGTAACTTAACTTAAAATATCCCAATATTAAATTCATTTTTCTAGCGAATCTACTATCTACGAACTATTGCGATTTTTGCCAAAAGAAACGATTTATATCCAGCTCGGATCATTATATTTTCATTAAAGTAGAAACCATACATTGCAACCGAGACGAGCACTACTATTCCTTCTGATCCATTCATAATGATGCCGAGTTTCGAGAAACTTGGAGAATTACTTCGAGCCAACCCTCGCGAAATAGTAAACATCTTGAACAATTCAGAAGTTGTTGTTTCACAATTGATAACCAACAATCCCTCTGTTTCTGACCTAACCTAACCTCGATCAATTCTAATATCGCGCCTAAACTTCGATACCCTCGTCTTCTGATCTTGATCTTATTTTGTCATGAATGCGTGATTATTCGTGTTTCGTTATATATAGATATGTAAAGTGATTGATATGACATCTGTACAGTGAATCAAATATATTTGAAATATAATAATGGATTGTACATTGAATAATTTTCTTTTCGATCCAGAATTTATTATTTAAAGTCTTGCTTCATCTTAAAAATTTACGCTTAAAAGAAATAATTGCTTCATATACAAGCCATTACGTTCTACATATTCAGAAATTTTTCGTTGAAAATAAAATACCACGATTTATCGAGTTAAAAATTCATAGTTTCGTGCAATTTTATATAACAAATTATTTACGATATCGTTACACTTTCTTTAATTTCTGAATTTCGATCGACAGAGAATCGGAACACGACTCGACGCTACGAAATACATACTAAATTCAATCAGTAGACGCCTCAGAGATAAGTAAGGAGTAAGTGAACACAGATGGGACATAAATGTTATCGTAAATTCATCAAACCACGAGCAGGAACCTAGAAGAAAAGCAGAGAAACTCACAGAGAGCCTCACAATCAATCTCTAATCCCTTCTGTCTCACCCTCCCATTCCTTCCAATCCCTTTCTCCGATCCCAAAAGCTTCGAGAAGTTCGCGAGTGGACAATGAATACTCCTTTTCTCGTCGAGGTCACGAATGGCTTTTGAGAAGGAAAAAAAAATAGAGAGAAAGAAAGAGAGAGGAAAAGAAGAAAAAGAATGCGCGAAGAGGGAGAGAAACGAAGGGGTTTAAGGGTGAAAAATAAAAGAAAGCGAAAGAGGCAGTGGCCACGGTTCTCGAATAGCTATTCTTTGACTCGTGTCGCATTGGTTGACGAGGGCTTGCATCGACACAACTTTTCCTTCGATCAAACAAGCTCAATGTTTACCATGATCGACAAAGGGAAGACCGATAAACGGGAGGGATGTAAGTAGTTTCGAGACATTGTCTCACGTTTACACAGGGAACACGGTGTCGCTTTAACTACCATCGCCTCGTATAATCGACGTTCATCCTCTCTAGCTTACTCTCTCTCTCTCTCTTTTGTTCAGCCCCTGTTTCGGGTTTACGTGGAAGCGAAATTCGAAACTAAATGAGATTCCGCCCGATTCGGGTTTTACTTGTCAACACTTTCGCCGTACCAAGTTAGCTACGAATATGTAGATTCTTGTGTGCACCCTAGGAAGGATGCGTCTAAGGATTCAAGGGGGATAATGAGCACAGGGTAATTTATACAAGCGGTGATTTTGGATGGAGTGTGGATATGTCTGTGAAGATATGCGAAAGCTACTGTGTACCAGTTTGGAACAAATAGTGTTTAGACGTTATGTAGAATTGTAGATAAAATTTTGGATGGATATGACAAGATAGACTCGAGTTATATAAGAAAACGGTTTCGTCGATTTTCATGAAATTTTTGTCAAAGGATGAACCATGAAAATATATCGGAAAATAATTCGAATGAATGTTATGTATGCGAATAAATTTTTCTCGCGCATTTAATTACGAAGATTTTTTTCGAGAAGTTTTCTTTCAAATTTAAAGATAAAACTACGATGTAACGATGTAAGAAGTTAACTTGCTTGTGTTTCGCTCGTAAAATTCTCCGAAGAAAAATTATAAACGAATCCTTACGACTTGAAAATCAAAGATGAATAGAGTACACCAAGTTTTTCCCTTATCCTGACGAACCAAGTTAATTAACGATATCTTCGAGTTACTCGTCTTTTCTTCTTGTTCCGAGCGAGGAGTGAAATTCGTATCGCGATTTTAATGAGATTTACCCAGTTCTACCGGCGTCGAAGCTTTAACTTTCTCCGCCTCTTTTTCCTCTTTAGTTGTCGAGAAAAAAGCGAAAGAGTATTGCCAATTGATTCCTTTGACGCGAAAATTTTTGTTAATTTCCACCGAAATTTATCCAATTTAACGTATAAAAAGAAAATTATAATATTCTTTCTAAAATAAATTAGAAAGAGTAGAAGTATTTCAAAATATTATCTTTGAAATTTCAAAGGCCTCAACTTTACCTCCATAATTTCATTTTTAATCGTATAGAATCTCTGAGAAAAAATATGAATTCTATTGTTTCAAGGAAAATATAAGAAGAAATTTGAATTAAGATTATAAAAGTCTTTAAAAAACATCAAAGGAAACACGTTTCAATTAAAAATATGAGAAATATGGATATTTCAAATTAAAAACTGGGATGAGGACAAAGCAAATAACAAATTATAGTTATCATTAAAATGATGAAAGCAACATAAACGATGTTGTTATCGCGAAACTTTTGTGGTATTAAAAAAGATTACCGTCGAAATATGAAAAATTGAATCTATCTTTTTATATCAAAGAGTATTATTTTTCTATACGAAAAACAATTAATCATATTAACAATTAAAATCTTAAATAATTGAAGAAACGTTTAAGATCTACCGATTATGAAATTATAACGAATTATAAATAAAATAAATAAAATTATATCACCTTATAATAAATAATTACAATTATAAAGTTAAAATATTATGTTCTTCTAAATTAATTAAATTGCTATTTCTTTAAAAAAATCATCTTTAAAAAATCATAACATAAAAAAAAATACCTTTCAAAGCTCTGTTCTATAGAATTTATTTATCATATAAAAAAAAATTTTTGTTCTATCTCTTGATTAATTTTTTCCATCATCGACTATTTTCATCCGACTAAACACGCAGTCGTTAATTAGAATCTACACATTTCGACACTAGATCCGTATCCGTATTTTCCATAGAAATACTCCATGGAGATTACTCGTGAAATTAAAAATCTTGCCGTATTAATAAAATGTTTCGCGATATTAAAAATTTCCTCGTGTTTTCCCTCTTTTAACGCGGATACATAACAATAAGAATTTTTCAAAATGAAAATCATTCAACGCGGTGAACAACAAGATCTCGATTCCTTTTTTCCCGTCCTCGATGGTTATTTAGAAAATCGAACGACAGATATTGGCAACGTGACATCCCAGATCCTTTTCTTCGACCCAAGTGAAACGTTATTAATGTTGATGCTGAATTCGCGATCCTCAAAGAACGAACGCGATACGAACTGGAAATGAGGAATCTCTCGTCTACGCGAGTACAATCGCGTCCGATATTAAAAATGCATCGTTTCTTCGAAATCATTTTTTTTTAAATCATCGCACGAATAAATTT
Source organism: Apis cerana (assembly GCF_029169275.1). Classification (NCBI taxonomy): domain Eukaryota; kingdom Metazoa; phylum Arthropoda; class Insecta; order Hymenoptera; family Apidae; genus Apis; species Apis cerana. The sequence continues at coordinate 7,186,156 of NC_083860.1, forward strand.
TATTCTATGTCGTTCCCTTACGCAATATTTTCTCGCCTTGCATAAGCGAAAAAAGATAAACGAAATTACGAGTTTTAGATTAAAAATAAATTTTGTTCCGCTTCTCGATGTGATATGCCGTCGATCGATCGAGCTCGTACAGCATATTTAATATTTGCATTATTGAAATTACACGGCATACACAAATCGCTTTGTCAGAGATCGTTCTCGCGTTGTCTATTTAGCTACGAGAGTATGATTACGAACGATATTTCCCTATAATAAGCATGAATGTTCTACATCGACGTATTTTTTCCTCGAGTTTATTAAAAGATATACAGGGTGCCTATCAGGGTGGTGTTATTTGAAATCTTTTCAAAAAAATTACAATTTTAAAATTTTTAAAATTTCGAATGTAATAAAATTTTTATATTTTTTTATATTTTCTAAACTTCTTAATTTTCTAATTTGAAATTTTGAAAATTTTGAAAATTTTAAATTAATAAATTTTTTAATATCTATACTTTCTTCTCTTTCAAATTCTAAATTTCTATAAATGTTCTATAGAAATCAAAATGATATTTTTTTTTTCTAGAAATTATTCCTTTCTATTTAATTCTCCTAAATATTATATTAAATTAGAAAATAAGCTATCTAAAATACTGGTTTTTCATAGACCACCCTGTATATGCAATTTGCAGCATCGAATTCCGATAAAAACTCGGGAATTAAAGGCACGCATTTTTCCTCGTTTGCTTATAATGAAGAGCGGTGATATTTTTCTTGTTCCTATCTTTTTTCCCTATTCGTTCGTTTTCCTTCTTGTTTGTTTTTAATTAGAAGCAACGATCGAAAAAAATATGAAGAATGTGAATTCTTACCTTGAGATATATATTGCTTGATATTTTAAGGTCCATTTCTCCCTCGAATGTTTCGAAATTACAGCGAAAACGATGATTCAAGTTGACGTCTTAATAACACAATTTTCCCCTCAAAATAAGCGGCGTAAAATCGTTCTGCGTCGACGCGAGTGGCAGCCATTAAAATGTTTCTGCTGAAAGGATAGCGAATTAATAAAAACAGAATACTAACATAATGAAATATAAAAACTGTTTTATTTATCTGTTTTTTTTTTTAAGAAAAATCAATCTTAAAACTAATTCTTTTTTCAAAATAAATAAAATCAATATGTGAAAAAATATTTTTAAAAAAATTAATCCCTTATATATTTGTAAAAATTTTTTTATATTAGTTTTATGGATTATGCAAAATTTAGATAAAATGTTTGTTTCTTCTTTATGAAAAATTCGATTAATTATGTATTTTTATCATAAATCTAATATAGAATATTTTGACAAGCAGACATATCAAAATATACGTATAATAAGATTAAAAAATATTCATTTCATCTCTAAATTATTTTCAAACTATTTTTCATATACAAATGTACACATTATTTAACTTTGATTAATATAAGTCTCTAATATTATTATTAAAATTACCTGAATATGTATTTTTGATGACAATCTCTCAAATGACGAACTACGGTCACCACATATTTATTTCACAATTACATTTATATTAATTTTTATGCACACTTATTATATTTTTTCTATTATATTTCGATTATATAATTACTTATTCACAAATTTAAAAGACAATAACACTTAATATTGAATAAATTTAATGAAAATGTTAAGAGAAAAAAGAGCTGGTACTTCTGCGCACTTTCCCGTTCTTACACTGGTTCGGCTAACTTCGGACGTTTTCGGTTTACAAAAAAAAAGATTAGTCGAGAATACTCTCAAATGACGAACTACGGTCACCACATATTTATTTCATAATTACGTTTATATTAATTTTTACGCACACTTATTATATTTTTTCTATTATATTTCGATTATATAACTACTTGTTCGTGAATTTAAAAGACAATAACAGTTTATATTGAACAAATTATTTGAAAATGTCAAGAGAAAAATGAACTAGCAATTCTACGCACTTTCCCGCTCTTATACTGATTCGGCTAACTTCGGACGTTTTCGGTTTACGAAGATTAATCAAGAAGACTCTCAAGTAACAAACTACGGTCATCAAATATTTATTTCACAATTACATTTATATTAATTTTTATGCACATTTATTATATTTCGATTGTATAATTACTTGTTCACGAATTTAAAAGATAATAATAGTTTATATTAAACAAATTTGACGAAAATGTCAAGAGAAAAATGAACTTGTTTACGAATTTAAAAGATAATAATATTTAATATTAAATAAATTTGATGAAAATATCAAGAGAAAAATGAATTGCTAATTTTGCATGCTTTTTCGTTCTTACACTGGTTCGATTAATTTCAAATGTTTTTGATTTACGAAGATTAGTGAAGTATTCTCAAGTAACGAACTACGGTCATCATATATTTATTTCACAAATACGTTTATATTAATTTTTACGCACACTTATTATATTTTTTCTATTATATTTCGATTATATAACTACTTGTTTATGAATTTAAGAGAAAATAATAATTTATATTGAACAAATTTTTTGAAAATGTCAAGAGAAAAATGAACTGGCAATTCTACGCACTTTCTCGCTCTTATACTGATTCGGCTAACTTCGGACGTTTTCGGTTTACGAAGATTAATCGAGAAGACTCTCAAGTAACAAACTACGGTCATCAAATATTTATTTCACAATTACATTTATATTAATTTTTATGCACATTTATTATATTTCGATTGTATAATTACTTGTTCACGAATTTAAAAGACAATAATAATTTATATATATTTATATATTGAACAAATTTGACGAAAATGTCAAGAGAAAAATGAACTTGTTTACGAATTTAAAAGATAATAATATTTAATATTCAACAAATTTGATGAAAATGTCAAGTGAAAAATGATTCTGGTAATTCTGCGTACTTTCCCGTTCTTACATTGATTCGTTTAATTTCAGATGTTTTTAATTTACGAAGATTACTCGAGAACACTCTCAAGTGACGAACTACGGTCACTACATATTTACTTCACAATTACATTTATATTAATTTTTATGCACATTTATTATATTTTTTCTATTATATTTCGATTATATATCTACTTATTCGTAAATTTAAAAAACAATAACACTTAATATTGGACAAATGTGATGAAAATGTCAAGAGAAAAATGAACTAGCAATTTTACGCACTTTCCCGCTCTTATACATGATTCGACTAATTTCGGAACTTTTCGGTTTCCGAAGCCATTGCAGTAAGTAGCAATGAAATTCCCGTTATGCGCAGTACAATATGCGCAATAGTAGTATATCCATTTTTCTTTTTCATGTGATATTTTTTTCGAATTGCGTCTTAATTTAATAAAATCTTTTTAAATTAATAGAAAATTACTAATATCTTTATCGTATTTAAACATGATAGTTTGATTTATATTTACTAAGAGAAATTATATTTCATATATCAAGAATCATCTGTCTATATTGTTTCAAAAAGATAACAATGATCATTCGTTTTCTATATTAATCCTTTACATTTATTTTTCATTTTCTCATCAAGGTACGTTAATTTTTCTCGCTTATATCATTATTATCTGTCATACAAAAGAGAGACTTGAACTTCTCTTTTAGATCATTTATCACTTAATAATAGTGAATTGAATAGAAATTATAGGTTATAGATTTTTATTGTAATAAAGTTTTTACGATTCTACAATTTTAATTAAATTAAATTAACTGGAACAATCAAATAATCTTTAGTTTGTAAAATTTATTTATAAAAAAGACTATTTTCATCGTAAAATTTGTTTTTTAAAGAATTTTATTTCACAATAACTTACAAGCGTAATCTAAAGTTTCTTGATAATTTAGTTCGATTGCACAAAAGAATCCAAAGAACAAATATTTTTTAAACTTGCTTATATGATATATTCCTATTCATATTGATTTTTTCTTCTCAAAAATACCATAATTATAAAATCTTTCTTTACGCATTCATATATTTTATAATTTGGTTTTCCTTCGTCAAATCGAAAGTATGTAAATTAAAATTTCACGAAAATGAGAATAAAGTAGTTAGCTGCGATTTTCTTTTTTAGATGGCGAGCAAGTTTGTTGAACGTGACAGCACGTATTCCTGGGCTTTGTCGAAAGCGACAAAGATCTTTCCTCTTCGGTACGAGACTAAGCTAGAACGTGCGCGCGGGCGTACGCCGCAATGATTCGTAACTAAATGCAAATGCGTGTGGGCACTGCAGTAAATGCAAATGCAAAGAGACGTAGTCGTCGCCATCTCGACTTTAAGCTGAGCTAATGCATTCAAGTGCAACGAAAGCAACGTGGTTCGTCGACCTACCCGAGCTTCGTAAGCTGTAACCTTCGTGCAAAGTCTCAACTACGTCACTCTATTTAATTACCGTTGCTTCCGAGTGCCTCTGATAATGCGTTTAAGGGTCGTATTTTCTCTCCATAGAACTTTACCAAAGATCACGGAAACCTATTACGATACGTCGATCCGGAGAGGATCTCCCTTCTTTTCCACTTCAATTTCTCGAACAGTACAACTTTTACACGTGAGGTTAGATTGAAGAAATTTCTACGAGAAAACTTGGGAATGTGGTGTTTCCTTGATAAATATTGGTTTCAATGGATTGATGGAGTGAAATGAATTAAAAGTATGATTTCTGCACCTAATTATAAAAATAAAAGTAAGTTTTTTAAAAATTTAAATAAATGAAAAAGTACTAATTTATTAATAATATCATAATAAAAATATCGCAATAAAAATTTATTCTTCTAGAAATTTATTGAAATAAATAAAAAAAGTGAATGCAAAATGCAATGAAATATAATATTCCAGAATATATTTTCATAAAACATTCATTCATCATTCATTGAAGAAATTCAAAGAAAATATGTTTTTATTTAAAAACAATTAGCATATTTCTGAAAATAAACGTAAGTATTCATTATTTAGAGTAAAAATATAATCATAATCTCAATGTTTTTATTTTAATTATTATTAATTTATATTTTTAGTTACTGAAGATATATCTAATAATCATTATTTTGATCAACATCATGATCAATTTAAAAAATCATTATGACGATCAATCTCCAATATTACAAATTTATTTATTATCAAAGTCAAAATTCTATTCGAAAGGGGGAAAAAATCAAAAACTTTCGTTTTTTTATTCATCGAACCGTTTATTTTAAATACTCACGTTTAATCGTTTGTTGCACAAGCTAAATTGGAAACTAACAGGCAACAATTTTCATCAACGCGACGAGCAGTACTGTAGAATTTGGTATATTTTTTTGCTCGCTCTCGTCCAATCTATGAAAGAGAAAAAAAGCAAAATGGAAACCAATAGATATATATATCGAAGTGTCCATAGAATACTGACGGTTATTAGCAAATTTAGTGCAAGCTAGATCCTGCCGCAATTCCCATGTTTAACGTGGACCGACACATTATTCGAGCGTAGGTAATTTGTCGACGTTTACACGCATGCAAATATACGCGGTACGTACATACGTACGTACATAGCAGGCCGCCGCAGCATTTATCTGAAGTTCGATTATCTGACAGCGTTCCTGTAATAACTAACCTGGCCTGGATGGAATTTCCACTAATCGACCATGACGGTAATGGAAATAAATGAATCTCGCCAACATTGCAACCTTTATTAGTTTCGGGACACGAGACTTCGCAACATGAATACGAAGCGTTTATGTTTTTCTTCTTTTAATATTCAATTTGGTAAGTTGAACAAATTTATTTTCATCTTTGAAGTACAATGTTGATACAAAGTAATTAGACAAGTCGAGGAATGTATAAGATATTACGGTCATTCTGGAAGATATAAAAAATTCTTGCATTAAAAAAATTAATAATAAAAAAATTACGTGCACGAAATATTTGATAAATCAATATAAGAATTTATTCATCATATATAATAAATATTGGAAAATTTTGTTAACAACAGCAATTTTATTTACAATTCATTACAATTATTACAATTTCCGTGATTTAAAATATCTTCACTTGTCTAATGTTTAATTAATTAATTAATTTTTCATTGTTTTATTTTAAAATTTACATTTCAAACATATATTGTATTAAAGACAATGCGGTTTAGCGATATTTCAGATGATACAATAGAAACCAAAGTTGAGATAATTTAGAAAGCATTGATTCATCATTACCACCGGAAATATAGAAGAAATTAGAAGCAATTTAATTCGCAATATAATTGTATCCGGGTGTCGTCGCGTTTATTTCCATAACGCGTGTCGCGACGGCGCTGTGTTCTCCGTGTTGCGCTGTTGTCTCTTTCTCGTGTATTTGCACACACCGCGATACTCAAATGCATTAACTTCCCGAGTTTAACGTCGAAGGGACACCAACGTCTCCAAACTACTCTCTATTTGCATTTCCCGATGTCCGTAGCCACATTGCAACAAGGAAACGAGCTAACGTAATGAGAATGCCTTGTTGCTTCCATGATTCCCATGAACAAAATTATTGTCCTCTTGCATTCTTGGGTAAAAATTTTCTAAGATTTTTTTTGTCTTGAAATTAATAAGGATTTTTCATCTTATTTTTTTTCAAATTAAAAATTTATTTGACTTTATAATTATATTATAAAATATTAAGATTTTACTTTACTTCTATTGGTTTAAAAGTTTGAAAATAATAGAAGATTAAAAGCTGAGCATAGATTTTTATGTTGTGCTTTGATTTTACATCAGAGAAGCTACGTGGTTTTATGAATATTTTAGTGCGCTTTAATTAATAGCAAATTGAGAATAACTTACAAGTATTTGAAATTTTATTAAATTAGAAAGATAGATTGATTTATAGTTGAGACTCAGAAATCTTTGTTTTGACGAATATGATATTAAATATTAAAGTAATGAAATATAATGAAATTTTAAAAATACAATTTAAGAATCAATCAAAATCCACGATTAAGTTGATATTCCAAAGAAGAATATTTTTCTTCTATTATAAACATTAAAATTTTTTTTCATTAAAATTTCAAAATATCAATCTCCAAACTATATATAAATAGATTTTATTAATTCGAAAAACAACGAATCTACCAGTATCCATCTACCATTGATAAGTAAAGCAACTAATTACGGAAAGAACACGAGTATAAAGAAAAGTACTACAGAATACTCATTTTCTGATACAATGCCATCCTTCTCGTATTCTCGTTTGAGAATTCCACGATATTAATAATAACTCTGAATGGAGAATGACTTTAAATATTATCGCAACAGCCAAATGAAAGCCGTCTCGCTACGTTCCAGAGAACGAAACGAAGAAATCACGAATAACACCAAGCCCGTATTAAAGATTGAAAAAGAGAATGGAGTTCGAGGCACCGTTGCAACGGTGACAAAGCATCATTGTGCTACGATATTTCCTTTCCCTTCGTCGAATGTAAATGCCACGAAACGATATCTATAAATATTCGCTACCGTTTCTCTTGCTAATGAGAAGCGGCGTGAAAGGTAGTACATCCTCGAAGAGTAAGGATTTCGAAGAGGATGAAGAGGGCGACAGAGGCACCGACAGATTTTTATCGCCGCCATAACGTTCTCGTCGAGAAGAGGCATTCCCGCGATCATAATACCATTTGCATGGGAAAATTGAAATGTTAAAATGCAAATGGACGCGTGCAAATCACCAACTAAAATGCAACACATTTTTCGAGCACGGGATGCCATGGAGATCTTTTGCGAAGTATTTTCGAGGCGTGTCTCGAGAGAGAATTGCACGAAAGGAATTAAATAGATTGTAATAGAATCTCTGACAGATTTTTCACAATTATTTTACAATCATTTCCTGTGAATGAAAACGAAAACTCTGGAAAATCTAACAATTTCCAAGACCAATGCCAATTAGAATCCACGATCCAATCGCTTCGTTCAATTAGAATTACAAACGACTGTACCAAGGAATAAAAAGACCCTAGACAACGTAAATCCTTAGTGAATCCATGGAAATCCTTGAATCAAGCGGTCCCAACGTGACGGATGCGTTGGAGATTATTTTGCGAGGTAGCTAGCTTGCTGAAAGAAAAAACGAAGCCACCCTTCGAGACGCATCGATTCGGAGAGCAGCACCGGAAACCATTCGTGGAACGTAATTTGCAATCGGATGTCGAAGATCCTCGAGCAAGAAAACAAGAAAACCCGATTGGCTGGGAGCCAATGACGGATCCCGCGGTCTTTTTAAAAGGAGTGTCGTTTTGTCACCCTTGTCAGCCCGTGGAACAGACACGAGGCTCGTCTATCGTGGATGCTTAACACCCACCACGCCAGAAATTCTCTTCTTCTCCGCGTTCTTCTCTCTTCTTCCTTTTTTCCCTCCCCTCCTCCTCGTTTCTTTCTCCCCTTTCTCCCATGGAAAGAACCAGGATAAATCACAGCGGGGCACGCGATTTGCAGCATCGCCTTTTCCCAAATGACTCCGGTAAATGCCGGTTTTTCCGAGGAATCCGGGTAATTCGGGAATCTCGTTTCGAAGCTGGGCGGCCCTCTTCGCATTTCTTCGCTTTTACGTGGCCACCACGGTACACTATCTCCGAGGTTCTGACCCCTTCTATCGATCGATAACGAGCTAGAGAATTTCTCCGTGTCGTTCGCATACATTTTTACTCGGCATTCTTCCTCACGGCAAGAATCGAGGAAGAATCTCTAGAAGGAAAATTGCGAGTGATTCTGTTCTTCTTCTTCTTTTTCTTACGTCCTGCGATATTGTGCCACCGTGCCATTCGTACTACGTTAGATTGTTGTATCGAAATTGTATTTAATCGAAGATATGGGTGGACAGCGTATTCGTTCGTATCTTGAAAGATTTCGTAACGTTACGCGTCAAAGTGAAAATTAATTTTACGAATCTATTGGGGAAATTTACTCGATTTGTTTATAATTAAATTTACGATTTACGATTCGGGCTTTTGGTTTTTTCGTAGGCCATTAGAATGCATTAGGCTTAATGGCTGAGAAATCAAAGGAAATTGGCTTCTTTAAAAAAAATTTGTCGCCATTTAGAAGAGATTTTAAATATCGGTCTGAATTTTCCGATTTTATCGTTTATGATTGGTATATCTCACTGCGTTGCAATTTTGTTGTTTCTTTTTTTCTTCAATATCATTTGATTTGATCACCATCGTCACTGTCATTGATCAGTGAAATAACTCGTTTTCAATTAGATATATCGTTTGCCACGATAAATATGTATTTATTGATTTCTTCAATCAACGAAACGAGCGAATGTCACCAATCAAACACAGCGAAACAATTTAAAACTCGCAATTTAATCATAAATCAAAATATTTTTAATGCTTTATCGTCTCTACATCGAAGAAAGTAATAAACAATTCGAATGGAGATTTATAAAATTTTTAAATTTCTTCGCGAATCCTAAAAGCCTCTTTTCTGCAAAAACCTTCGAAACTTTGGAAACGTGATACAAATCGCAATTAAACCGTAGCGTACAGAGAGGTTAATTACAAAGGTGTGGAAGGAAAGGGTGTCGGTGGTACACGGATTCGACAAAAAAACTTCAACTTCGCGTGGATCTCTGCTGTAATCGAGTGGCAGAAAATTAGGGAGTTGGTTTTCTTTCGGGCTTCGCAGCAGGGAAAGGGGCCATCGTTTTTTCCTCTTCGACCGTTTTCAAGGCGTCCCGTTTTCTCCACCGCCACAACCACGTGCATCTGGCGAAAGCGAATTCTTTTTTCGGCCGGATCCCTGTAATTCAGTATCTCCGCAACGAGGAAAACCGCGCCCCGTTTCTCTCCGATTTTACACGCCCAAGCACGCATGTATAAACTCCTTTCATGCCGCGGCAAACTCAGAGCCTGCGTTTTCAACCCTATTTCAAACTTAAACGTACATATACTTTTATTTATCACGGGGCCGTGGAAAACCCGTGTCCTCCTGAGAATCTCGCGAAATGAACGTCACTTAATTTACGCGCTGGCTGATGCTTTGATACATATTTCTCACCGCTTCATCCCAGTTCGTCGAGCTTACTCCGAAAGACGATTTAAACTTGGCTCTCTCTCTTTCTCTGGCAGAAACGTTTCAATTCCGTTCGTTTGTCGTTCACGATTATTATTAGACCTTTGCAACATGAGATTTCGCGTTAATATATTCGTGGAGGCAAATTATCGAAATAGTAATAAATAATCGATTTATAAAAAGATTCTTCGACAAGGTAATTACGAAAACGTGATTTACATCGATTTAATTTAATTCGATATTTTTGCGTATCAATCTCCAAAGATATTCCACGAATGTGTCAACACTGCGTTGATAAAATAGGTGTTCGGTTAAGAATTTTTATTTTTGCCAACAACTTTTTATTACTCGATATAACTTTCAAATTCCATCCATGCGAATCGATATAAACGCGTCTGATATTTATCGCCTTAGCTCTCTCAAATATTCCTTCCATGCCTTTGATGTTTTCGATAGAGAGGAGGAGAATGATAATGAAATTCGTGCCTTTTCTTTTCAACGATGGAAAAGGGGAAACGCTGACGGTGAATGGTAACTGTATGTGTACGCGCGAGAAAGAGCTCTTACAGGTTTGGAAAATCGAAGGTGTATTGAAGTCTGACGCATCGCCATTAATCACTGGTTGTTTTGCCTTAACGCGCTATCTCAGACCCTAAAACGCCGTTATGACGTCGAATTTTGTGCAAAGTACCGAGAAAAGGAGGATATTACGACGCTTAACTGCTCTGCTACCCGCCTCGAGGCTAGTACCACACAACAGGATTATTAAGAGAAGAACACAATAATGAAATATGATTTCGTATTCAGAAAAGCTTTTACGACGATTACACAAAACGAACGAGCCGATTTTTATTTAAAAATGATAAATAAATCGGGATACGAATAGTTTTTTAGAGGCTAACTTTTGCGAGTCTTTGACAATTAAAAAAAAAAAAACTACGCATAAAAGAAAGATCTGTACATCTGTTTCTTGCCAATCTCCCGTGGCTCAACGATATGATAAAAAAATGCAGAATAAACAAGCAGCAAACTTTTGACACTCTTAGATTCGCGAGATGGTGTCACTTACCACCAGGGACCGAGTGTCGCGCTCCCACTTCCGCCGGAAACGGATGGCTTTCGGAGGATTCAAAAGCGGAGGATGAGTATTTCTGACGCCTGTAACTTGGCGCAAACACTTCGCACACAAGGAGCATAAACTCGAGTTGAATTACGAATGGCAAACTCCTCTGGAACGTGTATCTCCCCGAATGTATACAACGTCGGAAGTTATATCCGTTTTCAGATTCATATTTCTGTAATTCAATGGATGGTGGAACGGAATTTAAACGACATTGGCAGACGTCGTTATTCGGTGAAATTAAGTCTGAAAATTTGTGAATGGTTGATTCGTTTAACAATGGAACGAACTATATCCCATCTCGTGGTATATTTCTTGCGCGAGTAAGGGTTCGATTTAAGGGTTCCATTTCGCAACGAAGAGACAAGAAAGTGCTTACAGAAGAGGACAAATTTAATTCCTCTCTTGCCTGTGTACTTTGCCCGATCGTTTTCGAGAGTTAAAGATTTCTATTCAATTTTCTTTCCCGGAATTTAAGCGAGAAAGTTGGGATAGATAGGTTTGCAACTTTACTCTGTTTGCGCTTGCTAGTTTGTACGAATTTAGTTGGACTTGTACGTACAAACAGTTGTCGAAACTGTTGGAATGTTTATTATTAATCAATGCATTACCGACTATTTATTTTTTGCAGATTATAACTCTTTCAGGATCTTTTTATTAAATTATTATTATAGCTACATATTAAAAAAATCACATTGCAGTCTTCGCGTAGATCATACGCATAAATTATCAGATTTTTAAATTAGATTACCTCTTCATCGTGAGACAAAATGTTACGATACTTTCAAACCAATCATCTTCAAACAAAATATATTATTAATATTTCAAGAAACTTTTTTAAAGAACGTCATTAAGAGATTTTGAAGAGTTTTCTTATTTAAATTTAAAATTTTAAACATTAATATATTACCAATACAATAAATACCAATCGAAATTTATCCTCGCGAGAATTACATATCCCCTAATCATATTTTCCAAAACGGGAACGATGAACCAAGAGAGCATCAATCGAAAGGTTCGATCGTAAATCTTCTCAAGATTCGAAAACCGTGTCAAAATTTCTAACTAGGCGACGCAAAACATCCCCCTCGTATCATCATTCACGCAATCACGGCCTCCAACTACGATATCCTCGATCTTAAGGACGACAATCTCTTCCTCCAAATCTCTGTCGGCGACAGTTTACTTTCTCAGACGGACCGGCCCCCGATATCCCCTCGGGAACAACCGAAAACTTGGGCCGTGTTATATTTTTTTCCCGCCCCGTGCTATAAGTCGCACTTTTATTCCTCCCCGACGTATCCAGTCGGGCTGACAGCCGTTATATATATATCACCTCCAAGTTTTAATATCCTGCGGCGTAGACGACCAGACGTCTGCCGTGGATCTCGCGACAGGATCTCGGATGCAACTTTTAAATCGGCCTCGCCAGAATTGGTGGCGCGGTGTGTGCGCCCCACGGGCGATTCCACGAGTCCGATCGAGAGATCGATACTACTCGAGACGTGTGCAATCCCTCGGGGATCGCGCGCCGTTCCTTTTCCAGATCTGATTTCCTCGGTGAATTTGCTTTTTCTATTAGCGGAACCGTTGCGTTTAGGCGAAACAGGGACCGAAATCGGACCAGCCTCTCCCTCTGTGATCCGAGATCGATTACGCGTCGGATTCGAGAGATATTTTTTCGCGAGCTGAGAAACGGTCGTCCAACGTGTTTGAGAATAATATTCCAAAGAGTATTGTTCCCGAGTATTTTTGATCATCTTTCGTTAATTCGTTAGGATGTGAATATGTTGAAAATGTTACATTAGAGAAATTGTATGAAAAATAATTTTCACCAACATTCGTTTCTCGTTTGTTTCTCGATGGAAAATATGAACCTATTTAAACCTGCAAGATGCGATACTTTTGTCAAATACACAATCCAGAAATATCGACATGTTTCTTCCCCTCGCTTCTTTTTCCCTGGAAAATCATCTCACCTGCGAAGAAAGGCTTTCGACCGAAACTTATACCATGTGTACATCCATCGATACCTCCGAACGCCACGATAATGGCAACTATAAATTACCCTTTTGATATAATAAAGTATTTATATTTAGATCTCCAAGCATCCATGCGGTGCGATTCGATAAGCTGAAAATTGCTACCGCCTGCGGAGAACTTGCGGAGAATACGTTAACCTTTATTGATCTGATCTCGAAGGCTGTAATATGTATATATATATATATATAGGTATACAGACATAGTGTACAAGGTGTGCAGACAAAGCAAGTGAAAAAATTTAAAGAGTGATTTTAAAAAAATGTAATAAATACGAACGTTAGTATATAAAAATATCGTTTGAAATTTACTTGGCCATTTCATTATGTTATCTCGATTAATTGTGAAAATAAGCATGTTTTAGATTTGTTGAAAATTTTGTTCAAATCCTTAGCAAAATAATTCGAGATAGATTTTAAATTCTATTACGTAAAACGCGCATATATAAATCCATCTCATGGAAGGAAAATTCCGGATAACCGTAAATATGTGGCGATCCGGTGTTGCGAATCGATATACATAAATTCTATATGTAAAATGGTCAGAAAGAAAAAAAGAAATGAGAGCATCTTTGGATTATTTATTACCTCGGCTAAGAAATACGTCTAAATCACGAATCTTGTATCGTAAATATCGTCACTAAGATGTGTAGGTGTAAAATAGCTATGGGTATAAATCAACCACTAGAACTCGCATAAAAATATTTCCTCTAACCGAGATAAGAGTATTATCAATTCCAATGCATAATACATAACGTGTAACGAAACCATTTTGCACAACTTTGTTAATATTCCGTTCATGACAGTTAAGAAAGAAAAAAAATTCCTTAAAAATTACGACGAATAAATATAAAGAATTTCTTTGGGAAAATGGACTGATCTCCTAGAATTTTCGATCCTCTTTTTTCATCTTCCTCCGATACTCGTACACTCCAATCCATAAGTATGCGATTACTTAGAACGATCGATTGATATGATCTGATAACATTTAACAGTATTAAATTAAATAATTTATATATCTAAGTTGCACTACAGAATCATTAAAACAAACAAATCCGAAAATAGTGTGAAAAATTTTCATATAAAAGGAAAAAAAATATTAGCTGAATGAAATAATGGAAAAATAAATATAATTCAAGACTTAGCAAACGATATATAACTCTTTGTTATTATTAATAATATCAAATATTTATCGAGAAAAAATATTCTCCGTAAGATAATAAGACGTATAAAATTTACTAGAATTTCACGAGCGATTAACTCTTTTCAAACAACAATTGTTATTAAAAGGATCGTCTACCTACGCACTTATGGACAAGAGTGTACACTCGAGCTCGTTGTATTTCGAAATTCCTTGCAGGACCGGCAATTTCCATAAAATTATTACACGCCCTGCACACTACCGAAATTTGCATAGCGTGACCGTGTCGGTGGAGCGCGAATAAAAAAGGCCCGCTGCGTTTCGCTCTAATCGGGTTTCCGTGTTCTACCGTCTCTCCGCACGATTCAACCTCGTTCTATAGTGGAATATTTACCAAGCTTTCGAAGGGGAACCGAGACCGACTGGTTCTCTCGTCGAATCCCTACCACCATCTTCGATTGCCTTGAAAAGCTATCGGCCGAATTCGTGATATATTCTTTTTTGCGAATAGTCCCAGTTTCACGGGCAGGGAGAACCTTTCAAGTTGGAATGACTTCCGCTCAACTCGACGGCCTGGTTTATTTCGAATATACCTCGCGAATGTAGATTTTATCGGGGTTGAATTAGGTAGGGTGAAATAGAGCAGAGGAGGAAAATGGTTCTATTTATTGGGATATTGATGTTTCTCTTGAAATATATTTTTTCTCTTTTTCTTCTGCTTGATTGTTGTATGATAAATTTTTTTTTTTATTTTTTCGAGTCGTTTAAAAATATTGAACGATATTGGAAGGTACGGAAGAATATGAATATGAATATGAATATGAATATAAAATCGTTTATTCGAGGAAGATAAATTGGATAAATTTAAAAATAAAAAATCTATATGGTGTTCGATATTTAAAGCATAGTTAAGAAACGTTACGATACGTAAATATGAGAGAAAAAAGAAAAATTTCTAAATAAACGAAATGAGATTTAATAAAAGATAAGGTGAGAATGATAAAACATGGATAATTTCTGTTAAAAATTTAATGTATCTTTTGAATTTCTTAAGTTACTAATACATGGTTTATAATAATATTATTATTTGTCATCATATTGATGTACAATAATAATTCTGATTTTAATACTATTAAAGTTTAAATTAGTAAACAGAAAAATGTCTATTAATTCGTTAATTCGTAATTAACAATTCCATGAAAACATTCAAATATTATAATTTCTGATATATTTACAATTATTTCCTTTATATTTCGATTATTTAATATATACTATAATATATGCTATAACCCCTGTATATGGAAAATATGATTTTTTTATTTTTAACAAACATTTATTGAAAGAAATGTACAGTTAATAAATTAAGTACTATGCATTTCCATATATGGTATCATAATATATGGTATCATAAAAGGAGATTATTGTAAAAATCTCTAAAAGTGTAAAACTGCAAAAAAAATATTGCAATTACACTATTTCCATTAAATAAAATCCAATAATGAAAATCTATTTCTCAATACTGTGAATATTAATTTTATATTCTATAAGATCTTTCTTTCTATTTAATTTGTTCTCAATTGATAATCTCCATTCTGTGTAATATACCTCACCCATGGTAGTGCTTGGTATCCACTTTTCTCAATGATTTTTAAATAACGTACTTGTATTCCGGAAGTAGTGAAATATGGAATTTCAAATTTAACTTGAATTGGTGGTTTTCCTTCCACATCTTCCCCAACAACAGATGGTAGACCAAAGTGTGCCCTCATTAGATATTCTTTACCACCAGGGAATGACTTGATGAACCAAGTTATTGCACTCTGCTCTGGTGAATATTTAACACTGCCAATAGTAGTCTTAAATTTAGGAGAATCTGCATCATTGGGCACTGGAATCACTATTTCTACATTATTGGCCGTAGAACGCCTTTTAAATTGTGATCTTGCCTTTATCATGTATTCTACTCTGCTGTGAGCATGTCGTTCGATGACAGATTCAATCCATATCAATGGTTTTACGTGTGTATTCAATCTGTAAGACATTAATTCAAACTCTCCGTCAGGAGGAATAAAAGAAATTGTTCTATCGTTTTCAAATCTGGATAATCTGACGCACTGATGAAATTTCACATCCTCCAATTCAACTGATTTAGACTTTCCACGTCCTGTAGATTCGAATAAAACTTTATCGTTTAGTCCAAGTCTTAATTCTGGCATTCCAGATAAATATACTCTCATTTTTATGGCACCAACAATTTCAGAGCTCAAAACATTTCCATTAGCATTTGCTAAAAGATTCACCGATTCTATTACATCTAGGAACACTTCATTTTTACGGTATTTTATACCTTCTGACCTCCAAGATACAGCATTAGTCACAGCCATAGGAATTCGTGGTTGAATTTCAAGTTTATGTCCTTCTTGAGTTATATATTCCTGTAATATCTTGCTGTCTGTAGTTTGTGGATATCCAAAATCTATTAACTCGTCTAAAAGTTCATAAATGACAACAAAATTGTCTCGTATGCTTTCTTCTTCCAATTCTTTGAAATATTCTTGCATTACTTGCACTAATTTATGCAAGAATACAAATACTAAGGAAATGTTTGCATTCTTTTTTGTAGTTGATACAATATACAAATTATTGTATTTTATATATGCATATGTACATTCAGCAGTTTGAATGATAGGAGTAAGATTGCCTTCCTCTTCGCGTTCCATTACAAGAGGCATAAATTTCTCTATAACACCCGTTTCTATGTCTCCACGATAATTTCGTGAAATTAAAACCTTACCCTTTACGTCTAAAATATATATCGCAGATGTCGACATTTTGAAGAAGTAATATATACTGGAATGGAAAACCCAACCATTATTCCAACGAATCGATCTTTTACTTAATATTTTTTTAATTAAATTAAAAATTAAAACGACTGATAAAATTATTTTATAAACCGTATGCCGAAAAAACATAACGGAGGTTATGTTATCAAACAAAAATAAATAAATTAAAGAACGAAAAATTAAGTATTGAAATGAAAATACGATTCACGAAATTTATATCAAAACATTAAATATAAAAAAATTTAAATAGACAAATAAAAAAAGAATCCATAGAAAAACAACTTGACAAGATAACTTGAGGAAAACGAATGCGAATTTTTGAAAAAAATGCGTCAAATATATCGGTACTTACGTGTTCTTCCAATCTCTTAAGTAATATTAATCCTTTGGTTATTTACAACAAAACTTCTTTTGTATAAGAATAATAAAAGAGATTTTATTGACAAAAGTGCCCTCCCCTCCCAGTTGCCTGATTGCCACTGTGGACCGCCCTGAAGTTGCTCGGTACGAAGCATAATCGAAGCGCATGCGTAGCTAACTTCGGGATGGATATCGACCGGTTCTTTTCCGCATCATTCAAACATTTTATACGTGACAATATTTAATGGCAGATATTTTTTTAAATTTTAGAACCCGCTATCGTTTCGATTTTATTGCTACAATAAAAAAGATAATTTAATAGTCTCGGAAAGAAAAAAGTGGCAACTGATAAATGCTGAATCGACGAATTGTAAAATTCATGTCGATTCTAAATCAAATTACTAATACTTTCGCTTCGTTGATTCGTATTATTTTTCACGGTGTAACATTGCCATATAAAACTGCAATGAAATTTCCTTATAGAAATGCATAGTGTGTCGTAATTCCAATTATCGTAAATTTTATATTTATATTCGATCATTTCGTTAAAATTTATCTTATCTTTGAGCCAAAACACTTTATCTTTTATAACTTTTAATTACGATGAAGATTTAAATCAATTTAATTTTTATTTAAAAATCAAGCTTGTTGATCAATTAATATAATAAACTTAATACAGTAAACTTTAATAGAAAAACATGCGTAAGTAATTCTATTCGTTTGATGGCAATTTCATTATTTTTCAAAACGAAGAAGAATTTTCAAAGAGGCGTTATAAAAGTAATATGTGATATGAAAAAAAAAAGAAATTTTTCAGGTTCACGAATTCCAACGTTACATGGATGCGCACACTGGCCATCGGTGTTACGTAATAAAAGTATAGTGCATCGAAGTAGGCAATTGTTCGACACAAAAGCGCATCGATGGCCCTATCGTGCTGTGCGCTTGGCTATAAAGTATAAAAGGCTATGGGAGAGGTGATTGAACTTCGTTTGACTGCGTGGACTTTGAAAGGAGAACGGAAAGTAGAAGATGACGTGGGGCACCAATCGGTAGCTGTTAGTTCTTCCTCACCGTGAAACTGCGTGATCGGGGTCCTTTCAATTTTAATTAAACTGTAATTTACGATGTCGTTGCGTTCGCGCCATTGAAGCATAAAAGCGTGACTCGAAACGTTAGGGGAGCTTGAGAGGAAAAAATCCTATCATCTCTTCTCCTTTATCTTTCGTTCTGTTCCATTAAAATTTAATATCTAACATTTCGCGAAATCAAATATCGCGACATGATATTTTGGGACATCGTTACTCTCATTGTTCTAAAGAAAAAAGAGAAAGAGAAAAGATGAAAAGAGTTCGTAAAAAAGAAGGATGAATGGAAAAACGATGCGTTTACATTTAAAAATCCGTGCAACCATCACGATAAGGTAATTACGATAACGCTGGATCGAGTATTTTCGTGCGTTAACCAATTTCAATGTTTTATTCGACGAGGGAAATAGAGAGAGCAACGTGGGCGTATGGAGAAGCGGAGGAAACTGCTGATTCGTCAATGAAATCAGAGATTTCGATGGAATGGAACCGTAGTCGATCGCAAACGGACAAATGTATTTGCGCAATAGACGGACAAATATTGTTTCCTCCTTCCTCGCTAATCGTTAACTTCGAGATCGTTTATCCCATCGATTCTCGGCCGTCTGCATCCGGCAGCAAGCCCGGCTGCAGAGCTTGGAATATTTACCCGGGCATGATCGACTCGTCCTCGAAATCGCGCCACTGTTTGCGCGAAATTCCGCGAGAAATTCCATTGTAATTGAACGAGACTGTCTCGATTATAAAGTCAAATCATCGATAAGGAAGGAACGAAGGAAGAAAGGAAGAGAGATAGCAGTTTCATCACTGCTGGGAGAAAGTGCATTTTCTCTTCTCTCTTCGTTCTAATTTTTTTTCTTTTTTTTTCTTTCAGATGTCTGCCAAGTTCTTCCTTCGTCTTGATTTTCTTGAGAAATAGATACGGAAGGTGCGGTATAAATGAACGATCGATACGAAGATGAGAGAATAAGGTGTGATTATTTTTATGAAACGTAAATCTCTTATTAAACTCTTAACATAAATACATTGCTCCCGAACGTATGAACAATCAGATCAAATTAAAACAACGATCTCGATTAAAATCTGTACGAATAACGTATATATTTTCTAATCGGTGTATTGGAACATCAGTAAGGAAATTCAAATCGAAATTAATCAACATCTAAATCGTATACATCTAAATCATTTATACTTTCATCGAATCAAGATCAACCGCACAAACATTATTCACAAGCACAGCAATTATTCTCGACCATTCTTTCGTCTCGCTACAATTCTCGTCACAATTCTTTTCTCCCCGAGTCAGCTTCAAATTTCCTCGCACAACTACAATCTCCCCTCCCTCCCCCTCCCCCATTCTCCTTTCTTCCCTTGTTTCTCCGGGCTTTGCGCCATTTTGTCGCTGTTTCTTTCCGCCTTTATTCCCCGACGTGCACGCGGTCGCAAAGCAATCCCGTCGGTTCTCGGTCTGTCGATTCCCCCGGATGAAACGTCAATCCCAAGATAAAGTGGCGGAATACGGGGTGCAAGGATCTCGCGGTTGTATTACGCGCACCGTCGAGCCACCGTTCCACCCTCTCCCTGCTGGTGGAGCAAACGAGAGGGTTGAAAGTTAGAGCTGCCCAGGGAATCCGACGCGACCGATAATTGAGAGTCGGAATTAAATTAGCGAGGAACTTCGATTCCTCGACTTGGCTCGCGTCCCCTAAGCGACTTGGACTAGGATCGAGATGCCTCGATCCTGTTTGCCTCGATCAAATCGTTACATCGAAAATCTTGCTTCCCCGTTTCGATGCCCCGCTGATAATCTCTATGGGAGGGCAATTGAATTAAAGGGGGCGACGAGGACGAAGATTAACTGACGAAACTGACTCGTGTTCTTTGGATTTTCGTGCGTTTTTATTTTTTTAAAAATTTCGAAATTTCTTTCCGATTTGAATCTTTTATCTTTTTCGTAATATGGAATAAAAATATAGAAAAATTGATGATGCTTGAAGTGTTGTAACATTGCGAAAGAGAGGTATACGACTTATTTATGAAGAAAGAAGACTTTATTTTTATATTATCGAATTTAATTTTTTCAAATATTCCTTTTCGTTTTCGCAAAAGTTGCTTTTTTTTCTTCTCAAAGATTACGAATTCTACAACAATTCTACAAACAATTCTACGAGATTTAAAAATTTTCTTCGTCGGATACATTTTTTAGATGACTTTGCGAAGAGAAGTTCTTTATAATCTTTAAAATGTTGATATACGATTTTTCTTTGCCGTTTTATAACACTTCGAATTAAAGTTAACCGCCGGAACAGCCCAGGGACGCTAGGAAGTTGCATTTCTGTTGAATTTCAACCTCCTGTGCATGTTTACCTCTCTGTGTTGGTTTACCGTGCGTGATTACCGTGTTATATTTTTTCACAAAGTTTAAACGTTTAAATATTAAAAAGGTACACATAATTATTACACAATTAGCATATTAATTTTCACGTAAATAATAAGATTGACGAAAATAATAATAGACCAACCACTTTGATGCTTGTAACGTGAATTAACTTAACGTAGAAACGTATTCTTTTTTTTTTTTCTTTCCGCCAAAATTCGCTTTGAGAGATGGAACCCCCTCCCCTCTCTTACGAGCTTAATACCCCGACGCAGTTACATGTTCCCCCAGCAAGAATTCCCTTAAACCTATCAAAGCTTTCACCGGTGTCCGCTTTATACGCGTATTTTTCAAGAAAACGAGGAATCATTAGCCCGATCTCCACCACGAAGGAGATTGTTTTCGCGGAGCATCAAAGAGATTCTTCCGTTCTTTTGGCTGGCTGGGCGCCGGGGTTCTTTAAAGAAAAATCCATTAGGATTCTCAAAGAGACTCTTCCCTCTACATGCGTAACGTTCCAGATATTTGCATACGTTCAAGCTTAACTATTTAATGGTAACGAATGAAAAAAGGTAGAGAGAGAGAGAGTAGGAGAGAAGGAGAGAGAAATGTTGGAGCTCGATTAAATGAGAAAATTGTAGGAACGGTATCACGCTCGAATATACGCTTCCTTCGTACCCTTGTTAAACGGGAACGAGACACGCGACATTTTCTTTTTATCGGCCGAGTTTTAAGAAGCAAGCTCGCGTTTAAAGGATCGAGCGAGAAGTTATGTGTTAACGATAAACTTGACAAATCGTTTCGTTAGCGGCATGAATAACGATTTCGAATCGTGTTCTCGCGCTCTCAATCATTCTTTACACTCGAATCCACCCCTAACCGTGGCTTGTACACGTGCTCTTATCTTCGAGGCTCGATGGGCACGCGATAATCACCGAGTTCTTGAACAGTTTTCAGAATTTTTTTTTTAAGTCTTATTAGTTATAAATAATTTTCTTTTGTAAATTATTTTGTGATACAGGTGGCTGATTAATTTAGGGAACGCTGAGATTTTTATATTCTGTTCTTTTGAATTTTCAACGGATAAAAGAGTTTGTCATATTTTAGAATTTGAAGAGAAATCTTGAGCAATGAAAAAAGTACGAACAGATTAAAAAAAATTCAATTTTAAAAATTGTTTCTTTTTTTCTTTTGTTTTATTAGGGGGGAAAATTGGCTCTTTATATCGTACTTTAATAATTTCAAAGTAAAATTAAAAAAAAGAACGAAATTTAATTCGGTCGAAAGCTTTTATGAAATCCCCTGTAAACCTATTTTATACGAGGGTTCATCGTAATTAAAATAACAATTCAGTTAAAATTCACTCGCCGTTGGACCGCGGACCGTTTAAAACAATTAATAATTTTTGCACAACGCAAATTTCAATTTCCATTCATTTATTGATACACGTCTAATAAACGAGCTGTATTCCATATTTCCCTTCAAATTTAAAAATTTTTTTTCTTTGTCAAAGAAAAATGTTATAAAAACATTTAACTTTCAATCTGATTTCTAAATTATGAAAATCAACTTTGTTTAGTCGACGCGAAACTAGATGTTCACAAAAAGCACAAAATAAATTGCAATACTGCTTTTCTTAAAGTGTCTTATTTGATATTTATTCATTTTCCAAAATAAATTTCTCATCTATCTCATTTTGAAAATTTAAAAATAACTCTTGTTTTTTTT
Organism: Apis cerana; assembly: GCF_029169275.1. Taxonomy (NCBI): domain Eukaryota; kingdom Metazoa; phylum Arthropoda; class Insecta; order Hymenoptera; family Apidae; genus Apis; species Apis cerana. Next base: position 7,208,888 of record NC_083860.1, read on the forward strand.
CAGCAAAATTAAATATTTCAGAACTTCAATTCTCTTCGACAAAATATTTATACAATACAAATACTTTATGAAATTATTTATCTAATTTTATTTCTGCAAACAAGATGAAAATGATAAAAAATTTCAAATCCATGTTCAGTCCAGGTTCTTAAATACATTTCAGAAGAGGAAAGAATGGAAAAAAATTCAAATCGCTACGAAGAAAGATGAAGCGTATATACAGGGCAATCTTGCTCTTTTCGCTCGAAGCTCGTCCAATCTTCTGCCACGATCCCTCGTAGATTGTCCGCCTTAAAGATTTATCTCGAGATTAACGCGAGAGGCTGGCAAGCATATTCCATGCCTATATCCGAAACGTTATTAACTCGAGTCTCTTATCCAAGTAGAACGTGGATACACGCCTCGAGTTTCATTTTAGAATCGCAGCACGCGTTTACACTGTGAGTCCCAAATTGCCCGATCGAGAGGGGAAACAAAAGATTAGAGATGTATGGCCAATTGAGAACGAAAAGGAATTGATCCGCTTCGAAGAAACTTGCTTTCTTCCATCTTCTCGTTGACCAACGTTATCCACCGTATCCTCTTGAACTCGAAGACCGGCAGTATTTGAAATTGTTCGAGACCGAATACCGGGAACCGAATATTTCCATTATCGAAGTAAATATTATTCGGAAATATCGTTTCGTTTCGTGGTTGGATCAAATATTATTTACCGTTCACGAATATATTATCGAAAATTGAAGATATCGAAGATATTGGCTTCGATATTATTCGAAAGAGAAAATCTTGCGTTTATGTACACGTCTCTAAAGTTAGAATCTTATTCTATAAATATTACTATTTTCATTTATACATATTTATTCCTTACTAAAAATCGTTCGTAAAAACAAACGAAACGATTCGCTTCCATTCGGATATTCAAACATCTCACGTTTGGTCCTCTCTCCCTTTTCAGATCGCTGGATATTAACGAATCGGCCGCCAGCCTTTCTTCCAGCTCCAGAAGGGATCCAGAAGCGAATACGGAACGACGAAACTTGGAGGGGAAGAGGGCGAAAGTATTCGGGGCTGGACCCGTGTTTCCCTTGCCGCTCGAAGGAAGGCGGATGTTTTGAGTGCAATTTAACTTGCACCGTGGGAAGGGGTTAGGAAAGGAGGGTGGAAGGAAAGAGGGAAAGGAAGCGGGTGTGGACGGGCGAGTCTCGCCGCGGGGCACGCGAACTGCCAACCACTCGTAGAGACGCTTTGCATAACGAAGTTACGAAGCGATTCGTCGCCGGGGAACCCGTCGTTGCATGGCCTTGCGAAACAGCTCGGGACACCGCAACGCTGATTGAAAATACCTCGAACGTTGTGTCGCTTCCGGTGACGGCTGAGGTACGTCACGATTCAATCTTGCGAGCTTACGAAACATATGAGAGACTACCGCTTCGGGCTTATTTTCTCTCTCACTCTCTCTCTCTTCTTTTGACGTGCATTTTGTGGATTTTTTTTTACATCCAGATATTTTTAAAAAGAGATAATTATTTTGTTATTAAGTAATAACGAATATTTTTTATACGAGAGTGTATCGATTCGATCTTTTTTGAGTTGTGAAACACGAGAGCTATAATTTTTCGGCCAGAAACTTTTTCTATTTCTTTTTTCTTTCGAGATACCTTTGAATTCAGAAATAAACTAAGAAGTGAAGATAAAAACTGCGAAAAGATTAAAAGATAATAAAATTTACGTGAGAACTAATCGCTTCGTTGATTAAGAGGATAAACTCCGCAACAATGTATCAAAATCATCCTAACCTAAACTGCACGATACGTAGAATTCATAACGCAATCTTCCTTCCGACAAGCTATTTCATCGAGCTCGTTAAAAGCCAAGACGTAGCAGTTATAATCGATCTTCTTCTTTCGTGCACACGAAATTAATGGACGCGTGATCGAATGGCTCGAAATTAAACTAAAAAAATGCATGTTACTTTTGCAGGGCTAGCGAAGGTGAGAGCAGAGCTTCAAGGCCGTGAAGGGTGAAGTCGGTTATGCTGCTGGCGTCGCTTCGAGTGGCCGCCAGCAAATGCTGTCATGCCCTTGCCATGCCAGCCGGCGGCCAGGAAGAGGCCGCTGGCCACGAGGTCGTTGAGCGGATCGAGAACTTGCCTCGTGTTGATCATCGCGATCGTGTTGCTGGGCCGCGGGGGATCGCGAGCCGCCACTCAGATCCGCTACGCTTCGCGCATAGTCGAGACCAAGACCGGGCAGATACGTGGTATTCTTCAGGTACGTGTCCGCTATATATCGATTTTATTCCCTTCGATGCTCGTTCCTCCGAGCCGACGAGCTGTGGCCCAGACGAATATCGATTTCGTGGGTTAGAGAGAGAGAGGGAGAAGAACGGATAGAGAGAGGGAGAGAGAGAGAGTGGAGAGAACAAAACGATGTTATTATTAAGAATTTTCTCTGTATAATATTTAACGATCGAAAATATTTCACGTTTGTTCCATGTATTATATTATATTTTACGTTATATTAGAATTTATTTATAGAAAATTGTAAAGAAATTGTTGTTTTCCAACTTCGTCTCCTATTTTGAATTTTTTTATAATTGTATCGCAGTGTCAAAGTTTAATTGTTTTATTTTTTTTCCCCAGTTTCGAAGTTCAAACAGTAAATATTTTTATTTTTAAAAACCGTTGTAAAACATTTACGAACAATTTTAAAATTCGATAAAGCTTGAAAAATTGAACGAACCGTGAAAAATTGGCTTTTTTTTTGTTACAAAAGTAACAATGATGAAAAGTAAGAAATTTATATTTGATGTACACGCTGTTTGAATATTCGACTATTCTTTTGACGAGGAAACGTCGAAATATTTTAATTTCGTTGATTTTAATTTATTCGAAACCACTCTAATAAAATAAAGGAATCTTTGGGAAGAGAGACTCGACGATAAAGTCGAAAAGTGGAGAGGAAAGAATGGAAAAATTGTCTTCTTTCTGCGACTTTCAAATTTTGAGTATCGAGCCTCTTTTTTAAATCCAATTTCTCGTGATCAAGATAAATGTGTCGCGTACATCTTTAATTTTCTTTCAACTATTCATCGAAAAACGAGAAAGGAGATAACGTGACATACGTATCACAAAACGCCTTTTATCATCAATCATTCCTTTCGATTCGCAAACTTCGCGAATGCATACATCCACCAAAATTCGCATACTCAACGACGAACATTATTCCATTCGATATTATCACGAAAAAAAATATCGAATATTCGAAGCCAAAAGATCGAAATAAGATATAAACGATGATCGATCTAGTCGCGTAGATAAAATACGATCGTCTAATTTGCATATCGAACACAAAAATATCCGATTACATTCGATATATTTTATGAAAAATCTCTTATCGATAAACATAAGTCTTATTAAACAAAATAAAATCAAGTTGTTTGGCATCCAGTTACGCAAATACTTAAAAGATCGAATATTTTTAAAACAAACTGTATCTATACAATCCTCAAATTACGCATGCAAAACCAATCGATAGATCAAGTCACAATCTCTGAAAATAATAATAATAATCTTCCACGGTTTAAGAAAGTGTTTATCTTTAAAATTTCAATCGATTAAATCAATTAAATCTGAACCAACTGTACGATGGCTAAAAAAGATTTCTACCAAAGGTAAAATTCTCGTTAAAAACCCATGCAAGTCGCAAAACGTTCGATAAACGGATCGTGTCTGTGGCGCAAAGGCACGCGATCGAATAAATAATTCTTGGACACTGATAACTATCGCGTGTTACGTTTAAACTAGGAAATCTTTACCGTGGTATTCATGGAATATTTGAGTACATCGATTTCTGCCATTTTAGCGGCGCGGCGAGACACCACGCCACCCCCTCCAGGGGTGGGGGGGATGCTATCGAACGAAATGCTTGCCCCGGCTAGGGAGAGAGAGGGTTCCAATGCACCCGATGCATTGGAAATTACGAATCCGAGAATGGATACCCGAAAACCACGTCTTTACTCCCCCGCCTGCGAATTTTTATTCGCCTTTATTCCTCTTTTCGAGGTTATGATCGGGAAAATGAACCGTGATGGAGGTTAGGTTAGGTAATTCGATCCCGAAATCGAATCTTTCCAAGACCAGTTGTTAAACCAGTTGATTTGCATCTAACGAATATATTTTCAAGAGAAATTTTAGGAATATTTTATTTGATCGTTGTTTCAAAATTGAATTCGGATGAATTTATATATTAGACTTTTTATAATATTTCGATATTTATCGTAGATCGATTTCATTGCAATTTAGGTAGCTACTATTAAGCTGCTACATATATTTTTTTTTTTTTTTTTGGAAAAATGTAATTTCATTTCGCGTACAGAATTTTCGAAATATTCCCCCGACGGAACGGCAGAAAACACAAGCGATAAATTCGCGCGCGATTACAGGTGTCATTCATACCTATACGATACAATGCACAACGGTCCAACAAATATTTTCAATAATTTAGTCCTTCTATTATACTCCAATCACGCAGACAAGTTCGATTATCGTCGATTTAATTTCTCTTCTCTCTTTTTTTTTCCTACCCTGTTTTTATTTTTAACTACACTAAAATGGAATCCTCTCGATAAAACGAGTTAAAAGCTATATATACTTTTGAAAGGATATTTTTTTTTATCGTTGTTTAAACATCGGTCTGTCCCCGCGTATATCGTTTAGAAACGAAATATCTGTGTCGCATTTTCGAGATGTCAATCAGCCGGCGCAAAAACGACGCCGACCTGACGTTTACTGCGACAATCGCCACGTCCGACTGGTAGACGTGAATTGCGTTTAATAGATATTCATATCGACAAGAGGGGGGCAAGGATCGATGGACGTGGAACGACTTTATAGGCAATCCGGTATCGTGACGGAAGCGAACAGCCAATTCCGTTCGAGCGAAAGTATCCAATCGGGTTTTCCACTCACCTTTCATTTCTCTCGTCTTCTTTTATCCGACCCTCTTTCCGCGACCTTTTAAACGAAACATCCTAAAAATTCTCAATCTGCGATTTAAGTCGAGGATGCAAGAAAGTGATGCAAGAAGGTTTCGAAACACGGAAGATTTTCCACGATCAATCGTCGAATTATTCTTTATCCGATCTTTGGACAAAATATTTGGAAATCGTGGTGGAATAATCTCAAAGGTGATTATTTGAAAATCATGGAGGAGAATCATCAAGATTACATATTGTTGTCTGAGGAATTTTGTATGTTATTTTTTAGTTGATGGGTTGTTTAACTTTAGATTTTAGTTCAGGGTTAATCTTTTTCCTCTTATGAGGACAATTATTTTAATATTAAGAAAGCACCGTGCTGTGTTTAAAAGTATCGAAATCTTATACATAATTTATATCCATTGATCTTTACTATGGAATTGAAGTTAGACTGAACTTTCTTACAAATGTAACGTGACACATTCCATATCCAGAATATTACTCGATCGTAAAACAAGAGATTAATCCATACCAGCAACAATGCTTTTTTATTCCCAACATTTCAGATAAGTTTGATCAAAGTGACAAAGAATATAAGACGTTTTCCACTGACATTATTTCATTACAAAGAAATACTAGGATAAATTCATTAGGTGACTTATTGCGAATGACAAAAACACGCACACGAATCTGCTAATATTAAAGAAAAATTGCCAGAAAAATTAAAAGACTCTCGCGATATTTATTTTTTCGGGGGAATGAAATTAATGACGAATAACGGGTGTTTGCTCGCGAAACTTTCCTTATAAAATATTATTACAGGATCGATTTGACACAGCGAAACGATTGACCACGACGATTTTTTCCTCTTGTAAATCCGCTCGATCGCGCGAAATGGAGCGAGTCAGGCGAGGAACGAGCGAGTTGCGGCCGCGTAATGTAAAGGCCAGCAGGCGTCCTGGTCGAAAAACTTTTCTCGTTATCCATCCATCCACCGGGACTGGCCAAGCTAAAAACGTAAATTACGGATCCGCTGTTCAACCGGAACGACCACACGCTCCCCCGTTTCCGTTCCACGCGGAATCGTGCAAGATTTGACACCGTCCTAGTTCCTTTCTTTTTTTTTTCCAACCTCTGAACCTCTATCAACTTGCTTTTTCAAATGGGAAAATTTTCCAAATATCGAAGTACAAGAATTTTAAGAATCGCGTTCTCATCGATTTTAACAATCGGGGGATAATAATGATAATGATGTGAATTTGTGATGTTTGAAAAAAGAAATATTGAATATTGGATATAAATAATGAATTAATGTTTGGAATAAGAATGTTCAATTATCAATGGAATAATTTAATAGTTAATTAAGTTTGGAGAAAGAAATATAGGTTAAATGTAATTTTATTACCTCAAAATTTACAATAAAAAAGTCGAAATTGTGAAAACTTTTCAAACCACTCTTTGCATCTTTCCTTCAAATAATGCTCTTGAAATTCCTATGCACCGAACTTTTTCTCCCTTATCCGCGTTTCGAGAATGAGAAAATAAGTGCGTTTTTTTAAACGCGAATATTTAAATTGAGCCGAAAGAACACGCGTGATAAAATCAACGGTGCATTCAAACGACACGTTCTTGTGTTCCTTCGCTTCAAAACTTTGAAGACTCTATTAACACCGCTCGAGGGAGGCAGCGAGCCAAAGGGAAAGAGGGAAATTCGTTTGATATTTTTTGTTTTCCTTCTTTTCTATACCTTTCATCGTTTAAACACACGCTGCGCACTCGTTCGCCCCCGATCTTTTATTAGGGCGAAGATATTTTTTTTTTGTCTCCAGAATTGTTCGAATTCCGCTCGCAAAGGTTGAAACTTTCCATTGCCATAATGAGAATTACGATCACGTCTCTCCGCGGGATGATTTCGAGACGAAATTGCCGGCCGTGAAAAGGGATTATAATGATTCGACGATTACGCACTCGTCTCACGTATAACACGGATTACGGATTTCCTCCCTTTTCCATGGTGCTTGAAAAAAGGAAGGAAAGAAACGGTAAGAGAAATGTAGTAAGTTGTGGGACCTCGACTCGATCGGGTCATGAATATATAGAAACAATTTTACACCTTTTTTCCCGCCTTTTTAATTGAAATATCTTTTTATCAAGATACTTGATCGACGATGATGGAAACGAGGCGAAACGTAACTTAAACATATACTCGATATTTGGTGTCAAATGCACCAATTTAAGTATCCTCCCACATGTTATAAATCTACAGCAAAATGCACTTGAAAATCATTGATAGAAACAAAATATTGCTGCTCGTTTTTCCTTTACGCACCCACCAAGAGGCTCCACTCTCTCCAAACACCTGATCCATAAATGAAACCTCGCGCTCTTATCAACCACTCGATCCATCCACCCTTCCTAAACGCTTCATTACACACGCTTCATAATTCACCGCCACTTCTCGAACCTGTTTGAAAGAGGTTTCGAGGGCGGAACAATTTTTTTTCATAACTCCGCCGCACCTACTTCCCCTCCTCTCCCCCTCCCCTTGTCCAAGCTGCTCGTATTACCTTAATCACAGGGTAATTACTGGGGGTCACGTTGGTTACGTTGGCTGAAACAGCCAAGTATGTGGACGTGTTGGCAATCTAGCAATAATAATGGCCGGTCGGTAATACAGGCATAATTACGGAACGATGACATTACGTCGACATTGTGTACACGGTTCCCCTGGCTGGTAACCCGTTTACAGCCCCGTCTAATATAAAATGTTGAACAGGTTTGAACGCCGATTGCCGTGTGCCACATTCGGCCCAGATGTCGTTGTATCGCGAAACTTTTATGGATGGTAGAAACTGGGTGAGAAGCATACAGACGAAAAATGTCTCCGCGAATTTTCCACCCGCGACGCGTTTACTGGGGAGGTGGATTTTTACGATTCTAGGTGGAAGATTTTATTCGAGGTGGAAAGAGTGGCGTATGGAGGGATTGAAGGTTATATACGTTTGGGAAAATAGAAATTTTGGATGAAGAAGATTAGGTTAGATTGTTAAAGGAGGGGAGAAAATTAATTAAGGAAAATGGTAATACGAAATAGAGAAGTAAATAAAGGTTAGGGATTTTTAGAAATTTTAAAAGTTAAGAAGATTAATGGACATCGTTGAAAAGAAGGAGGAAAGTTGGAAGAAGCGTGGAAGACGTGGAACGATTTTTCGATTATCGATATTTTCAAAGAAATTTGAATCAAAGGATCTGTTTTTCACAAAAAGTTCATTTTTCATTCGTAGCATCGAAGTTTAATTATCCATTTTCAATTTTATATGAATAGAATTCGACTATAAAGCGGCCATCGCGGAACTCGAGAAACGATGTAATTTCACGGGATATGACCGTGTGTACGATATCTTTCTTTCTTTCTTTCAAGAGGGCATTAGCGGAAAATTGCTCGCCGCGAAACGAGTCGGTGGAAGCGCAACTTCTTCATAAACTTAAAAAAAAAAAAACATCGATCTATCTATCGTCGTGGCCTACATCTGTTTTTTTAATTCTCAAGCACGAGCATTCAACTCATTCTGTGAATGTATTATGTAGTCCAAGTTACATTAAACTCGTGCTATTTTTTGCATTTGTTTATACCAGCTTTCGCTGTTATTTTTTTTTTTTTTCTAATTTTTTTCCAAATAATTAAATAATTTTATCCGAAGCACACACATTGTGCAAATCACTTTGATATCCATTGTTGATCGAATTTTCTGACAATGGTTGATCTGTGTTACTCGTCTGATCATAACTCGTTTATTCCACTTATTCGACTGTGCGATCATCTTATTTTATTTTATTATAAATAATTGGCCAAACAAGTGCAATAAGACAACCACGATCAAACAAATAGAATTCTGCATAAAGTTTATAAGATATCAATACGAAAATATATTTTTAAATATAAATAAATATAATTTATCTAAAGTCATATCGATAAATGAATAGTTGTAATTGCTTTTAGAAAGAATAGTTTTTATATAATATACGTATATGATCGTTTTGAGAGAATTTTTGACGGCTCTCTCACATCAGCGCATAGAAAATGTGATTTTTTTCGTTCAAACCCTCCGGGGTTTAGTATAAATTTTTGTTCACGTCCATTTTTCGAAATTATTCGCAAGTTGAAAAGTATAGAAGCCTTTATGTCGAATGTAAACGCTATATGACCAAAGATAAACTCGTGTCACTAATGACGTTTCAACTTTTCACCACGGGTGTTTTTTAGGTGTAAATTATTTTTAACATCGTACTTTTGATTCTAATGTTGGATAAAAGTTTCGTACGAAACAGACTTTTAATTTTAATTACATGAAAAATTAGTAGAAAAGTTCGCACTAATTATATTTCAATTTATTTTTCTATGCGAATTTCGTTAAATTTACTTCATAATAAGTATATTTTTAATAAACATTTATATAATCAATCGTTTCTTTTAAATAATTTTTTTTACCAGTAAATAAAAAATCATCTCTGTATAAAATACTCTAATAATAAAGTGAAACTTTATAAACGAAATCAGTGATTTTAAATTAAGACTTTTAAATTAATTTTAATCGATCGCTTTCAAAAAATACATTTTTTTTTAAAGTTTTATATTTCAAACGCTGTGATAAAAGTAATCCAAAACCAGAACGCATATCGCACATCCGGTTCGTAACGAACTCCAAAATCAACGCGTTCGAATCTCAGTTTTCCCCGAACCAAGGACTCGCAACGAGCCGAAATAAAAAAAAAAAAAAAAAAAGAACCGAGGGAAAAAAGAAGGAAAGAGAAATGGAAAAACGTGGAGAGGCGAGATAAAAGAATAAACAGAGAGGGTGTAAAAAATAATTGCGCGGGTGTACCAACAGAAATCAATCGCGCGACAACGAGGGAAATCAACGACCCCGCGAGAATAAATAACGCGTCAACAACATTGCTTCATAGACGTTTTCACGAGCACCAGCGTTGACCGTGCAACGCCAGGTGAAGGTCGTTAATTTTTTACAGGCCCAAAAAACACGAATGGAAACGAGGTCGATTCGAATGGTCGAATAGATTTTTTTTTCTTTCTTTCCTTTTTTTTTTTTTTTTTTTTAAATATCTTTCTTTTCCAATCGAGCAACCATTTTTCTCACAGTTAATTTTATCTCTTTCGTCCTCTCGTAAGAAATAAAGATTAAGAGAAATAGAGATTGAGATCGATTGGAATCGAATTTGAAAAGTTAATGCATAAATTGTACGTGTAATCAACGGATTGACATCCATATTTTTACTAATTTATGCTTGTTTTTTTTCTTTCATCGATATTGAAAAATCGTTCCAATGAATCTATTAGATTGCTGTTACCTCCGATTTTTTCTTTTTAGAACAATTTTACAAATCATTTGTTATCCCATTTATTATCTTGATAAAACAACATCCAACTCACTTTATCTTATACTTTATCATCGATAATATTGGTTTAAATTTATTTCGCCGTTTGATCCTCGACGTTGCAACGTTTACGTCTTTATATAAATATATCCGTTATATTATAATCAACATCCTACGCGCGTATTATGAATTCTCGCTGTCTTTCATTATAAAATTCCTTTCAAGAAATAGAATGCCATAATTATAAAGGGCTCGAGGGTGAAGAAAGAAGGCTGAGAGGGGGAGGGGAGAGGATAAGAATTTTTTTTTCCCTCCTTCTCGATCGTCGTCAGCTTGCTCCCTTTATCATTCTCCGGGTAACATCACGGGTCCTTCGGTTAATGGGAATTCGTGATTTTGAACTCGATGCGGCTCCATCGTCGTTCTCAATAGGGATGGAAAAGAAGAAGAGGAAGAGAAAGAAGAGAGAGAGAGAGAGAGAGAGAGAAAAAGAGAGAAAGCTTTCGCTGCAACCAACGGGAGGTGCAATTAACGTCGACGCTCAAACGAGATTTATTAGCCCTTCTGGTATAATTGCTTCCAAGAATGTCAATGTTTTCTCCATCTCTTTTCTTTTCTCTCTATCTCTCTCTCTTTCTCTCTTCCTTTCTCTCTCCCTTTTCCTCGCTCTCTTTACGCAATTACATCTAACGAAAGCAATTATCGAGTTTCGTTAACAACGACGCGAGAAAGCCTCGCAATTTTATGCTCGTTCTCTGAAGCGATTGATTGGCAATAAAAATGTTTTTATCTCTGCACATGACTCCTATGTATCCACGTTATATACGAGTATCTGGAATATCGTAAAGGATATTGCGAAGGAAAAGAGTGAAATTGTTTTAAACGCGTGTTTTTAATAGTATAGTTTTTTTTGGAAATTTTGATTTTTTTGAATTATTTACACGATTTCATTAATATTTTGTGAAAAATCAATTGTAAAATTATTATGCGACTCTTTTAATAATTCGAACTATTCGATCTGATCGTAAATACTCTATGTATTCGCCTGATAATAACTAGTTTATACCACTTGCGTAACTCTTTTATTTCCTGTTATCTGATCCTGTGATTGTTTTATTTCATCTGTAATGGAATACAAATAAAAGTGGAATAAATAGTGATGAAACAAGAAAAATAAAGTATCGGATGTCGTGATCAGACGAATTGACAATCATCGTCAAACGAATACATTAACAATGAATACGAAATACATTCGTTCAATTTTCGATAGTACATTTAATTATAATAGTACATTTAATTACGTAATTATTTGCATTATTTCTCTTTTTTTTCCAGTCTCTTTTTCGCTCTGTCCAAAACAGACAAGAATCGATTCGTAGAAATATCGTATCGTGATAAATTCGATTTCTATGGATTACTGGGAATCGAGTGAGGCAACCCTCGTAAAGCAAAGATAATCGAACGGGGGAGGATAATTATGTAATTAGTTTCCGGTAACAGGAATATCCGAGCCACGTTTATGTATACATAAAATACAGGATTTACATCTAACTCAATGTTCCCGAGCAGAGACATTACCGTGTCATCAGATCTCGCTATCGGGTCTGCGCACACCGAATTGAAGTAACGAGGTACTTTTGTCATTATTAACGTCTGTCGAAATTCATAGAGATAATCGAATATCCCATTCACATGACAGATTTGATTTTATACCCGAATCGAGCGAAGCAATATTTGATTTATCATCCAAACGAAATTCTTCGTTTTGATTTTCCCTGATAAAAAAAAGGACATGATCAAAATTTCCAAAAAAAATATATTTCATACATTAGCTTCTGAAATATATAAGCATTGTCATAATATATGTGTATAAAACTGTTAATTTAACATTAATTAAATAATCTTTAGAATAAATAATAAGTCTAAATCTAGATTCGAGATAACTTCGTAATTAACTATGGATTCGATTTCCTTTCTCCCTTTTTTTAATTTTTCACTCCGATTGAAATAACAAACACTTGGCAGAAACGTTGTGAACTGTTATCAACCGTTCGAAAATCCAAATATCTATTTCTTTGATCTCTTGCGAAGAAGAATAAATTATTTTATTTCCTTAACTCGTGGATAATTTTTTACAGGACTTGAACAGCAAACACTTGGACCCGGTGGAAGTGTTTCGAGGCATTCCGTACGCGGCCCCTCCCATAGGAGATTTACGTTTTCGACCACCGATCTCACCGATCCCGTGGGACGGTATCAAACTGGCGGATTCGTTCGGCGCAGTTTGCCCGCAGCACTTTCCGGACATCAGCAATGACACAGCTGCTTTGTTGCAAATGCCTCTGGGCAGATACCAACAACTGAAACGTTTGTACATGTTCCTTACCAACCAGAGCGAGGACTGCCTGTTTCTGAATCTGTATATACCCGGCAGTGGTAAGCATCGATACGAACTTTGTATATTCCCCTCTTTTTTTTCTTTCTTTCTTTCTTTCTTCTCTTCTCTTCTTTTTTACCTATATATTTTTTATGTATTTGAAAGTACACAACTGGGGAAAATAAATTTTTGAAACGGATAAAGGAAGGAATAGGAATAAATATTTCCTTTGATACCACCATTTTGTGTAAACAAACTTTTCTTTCGAACGGTGGAATTTTAATATCAATATCAGAATAGAATATTATTCCAGATATTCGATTGAAAAAAGCGAAAAAAGTAATAACATTTCAATTTTCTATTATATCTTTCAATATACTTCACATTTTTTTTACCATCCTACGTTTCATCCAAAAATATATTTTTTTTTTTTTCATAAATCCAACTTACTTCTTTCATCCTTTTTTTAATTTTATTTCGTTTCTTTTCTTTTCTCCTTATTCCACGTAATTAACAAACTTATATCCAACATTCGGAGAGAGAGAGAGAGAGAGAGAGAGAGAAAGAGACACGTCACGATTCGCTGATGTAACGTTAATGAGGGGAGAATAAAAGGAAAAGGGGGTCGAAAATATATGTCGCGCATTAAGTATCTAATTAAACGCGCGAATCTCCCCCTTTATATTCGCAAGATTCCGGGTGTAATGCTCGTAATTAATTAGCACGCGTTAATAACACACGGGCGGGAAATTTTGAGCCACCTATCGCCTGTTTATGGAACAGTACCGGTATTACTGGAACAAGTTACTTCCCGAAGTAATTAGTTTCGAAGTAATTAGTGCCTTTATGCCCCCTGTATTATCGCGAAAGTAAGAGAACCTGCCCTCGTATATCATTCGGCGAACGTCGTAGACGAATTTACGACTCTACACGGGGGTCGAAAATTTTTCACCGAGTTTGCGAAACTCTTTTTCTTTTTCCTTTTTTCTAATGGTTCTGTAAGTGTACGTGATCCTTTGTTTGTAAATTTTTCTATTCGCCAGATAAAAGAGAGGGAGAGAATGAAAAATTGAGATCGGAATTGAAAATTTTGAAACGTCTTCTTTCCAATTTTTGATGAAGCTGAGAAATGTAAATTTCTTAAATAAGTAAATAAATAACAGAGTTTCGATGGAAAATATGTGAATAGAATAAAAAGAGGATGAAAGGATTATTGAAACAGAGAATTAGATAGATTAATAGATGATTGCCATTTCTTATAAAAATTTAAATACACATTTTAGTATAAAAATATTGCGATTCATTTTTAATTTCTACTTATTAAAATTATAAGCGATTGAAACGCATAACACGAGAAATTTACTTTCATAATTAATATGCTTCAAAGTCAAACTCCGGTAAATTAATTATTACACAATCGCTTGCCTATCTAACAATAATTTACACAACAATCTCTCGTATCGTGATATCATAATATCACGCATAACTCTAAAATATCTCTACATAACTCTCGATGACTCTCGATAACCGAAACCATAACCAGGAAAAAACAACAAAATCATTTTTCCTAATTTCAATCTCTTCCCTCTCCCCCAAAAAAACAAAACACCCGTTTTTTATCCTCTCTCCACAAATCGCTCTTCATTCCAATCGACGATTTCCCCGAATTCCCCTCCCCCAATATCTCCCCTCGTGCAGGAAACAGGGAGGAGGGGGTTGGTTGTTACGCAATCGAGGAAATCGCGAGGGAGGTCGACGCCGGTTGTTGTTGAGCGCCCGGTTTCGATCAACCGTGCCGGCTGCCAATTAAACCGGCCGAGCGGATTGTAACGCGATAGAGAAATTGAATTTTCGGTGGAACCAATAAAACCGTCGTCGCGGCCGCTAATCGGTCCGTTTCCGGATCCAGCGGTGCCCGGTTAAAGAGCGATTCGGGGCCGCGATTTCGAGAGGCCGATTAACGATACCCGGTTCGATATTACAGGTGACAGGTAAACGGGGATAACGGGATGATTAATCGCGCGGAAAATCGATTTTGATCGACCCTTTTCCTCTGCTGCTCCCTCCCAAGCATCGGCCAAAGTATGAAAGAGGAAGGAGCGGGTTATATATGGGGTGATTCGAGATTCGAAACGGGACTATTACTGGGGAGATTATTATTGAGATGAAATGAATACGAAAAATAAGGAAAATTCGTAATTTAGAAATTTTTCAAGTACAAGCGAGATTAATCAATTCCCTGTATGGATAAATTGTTGATAGAAGTGAATATATATTTTTTTAAAATTAGTTTTTCCAAAAAAATTTAATAAGTAATTTACGAAATAAGGAATTGAAGGATACGATATTGACGGTTGTTTCGTGTTCTAATCAAGAATACAAGTCAATTTCACTTGTACTATATAAAAAAAAAAGGAATAAGATCATAAAAATGGAATTATAATAATAGTTTTCAAATTGGTAAACAGAAATTCAGAGGTTATCGCAATAATAATTCACGGCAACAAGCTGTGCACTTGGAATAAATTAACGTCGCGTTGTTTCGGATAAAACTACCCCTCTCCCTTCCTTTCTAATCAATTTAAATCACGCAAGCCGATCATCGTTGTTCTTATCATGGTCGATGATGTTTTCTCTTATGAAACGATCTCTTATCATTTAATTACACGTTGCTACGTATACACGAGTAGAAAGACACTTTTAGGTATTGGCGTTAATGATGAACGACGCGTTTCGAAATAATAGCGATGGGGGGAGGATCGCAAATGCGAGATAGTTTATTACGATGATGGTGATAAATCATTGTAAGATCGATTGATCGCGATAACGAGGCAACGGCTCGAGTTTCGGGATAAATCGAATGTTGTGCAACGCGTTAAAGATCCGAATCCTATCCGTTCGATCAAATCTGCTTCTGATTGAATTAAAGTGATTATAAAGGGATTAAAAAAAAATGATAACGGATTATTTCTCAAACGCATCAATAAGATTAACGTTTAAAAAGAATGATCTCGAATTTAATACATCGAAATTGTGAAATTTTCAGGATCTCGTGGACTGGAAGCACCGTACGCAGTCATGGTATACGTCCACGGTGAAAGTTTCGAATGGGGAACAGGAAACATCTACGATGGATCCGTACTGGCCAGCGCCGGCCACGTTATAGTAATCACGCTTAATTATCGCCTTGGAATCTTAGGTTCGTATTATCCTGATATAAAAATAATAGAAATTAATCCATCAATTATCCTGTCTGGACTACAAACTTTTTATCCAATATCTTTATGAGCAACACGATTAAAAAGAATAGAGAATTCGCCTAGAAATATAACGTTGGATAAATTTGCAGGGAACATTCTGAATCGCATAGCAAAATAATTAATTTTCAATTAATAGCTAACTAACAATTTCGCATGAATAATTTTGGATAAGAAAATACAAACAAAGCAACACGCGGCACGAATTATTCATTAATTCGAGCCGGATGAATTCTTACTCCTGCAAAAAGCTTGCTCATAATTCATTTGCCGCGTTAAACTCTCTGTCCAACCACTGACCAAGTACCGGCCAAGCGCATTGCCCACTCGCATTATTTAACGTTATAATTGCGCCACGTCCAGTCCTCCCCCGTAAATCCATCCGATGGTGGATTAATATTTTATGCGGCTCCTTCACTGTATTCAATTACAACGACGGGTATCTGTAACTGTAGAAACGAACCGATACCGGTCGGTTTCCGGTTTCCCCCGATCCAATGACAATCCGGATATCCGACACGACTTTCGCGTCGCGAAATGGACCCCGGTGAAAAAAAATGGATCTCATTTGCGATACGAAACGTATCTTAAATCGAGTATCTGTTTTCCTTTCTATCCGATCAATTTATAACGAATCTCGGGGAAAATGGAATAAATGTAATGGGGAGGAGGGAAAAGGGGGGAAAATATAAATTGCAAGAGAAAGAAAAAAAATGTATTGATATTAAAGAGGAGATAACATAAAGGGTGAAGAGTGAATCGAAGATCGGTTGAAGATGATAAATTTAATAAGTTGGGATGGAATAAAGGGGGGGGAGGGGGGAGAGGGAAAAGATCGCGAAAGAAAATGGAAAATAATATTGATAGTATTGTTAAAAAAGGAAGAAATGGAATAAAGTCGGGGATAAATGGAGAAAATTCAAAGATAATAAGTTTACGATATTAAAGGAAAAATGGATATGGTGAAGGAAAAAAATGGATGAGAAATAAATTTCATGATGTTTAAAAAAAAAAAAAAAGGAAATCGAGATTCTTTGAGGGAGAGAAAGAAAACGGGGTAGTAGCGGATTAATAGAATCAAATATGGTTGGCGGTGTTCCAGGTTTCTTGAGAACTCGTCCTTATCCAGACAGAACGCCAGGATCCGGTGGAAATCTGGCCTTGAAGGATATAGCTATGGGACTACGTTGGGTACGCGAGAATATCGCTGCGTTTGGAGGAGATCCGACGAAAATCACGTTGATTGGACACGATACTGGGGCTGCGCTCGTCAATCTTTTATTGCTTGCTCCCTACGGGAAGGGTGAGTCATATGGATTTTATCTCTCGGTGACATAATGAAAGGCGGATATATTTCA
Organism: Apis cerana; assembly: GCF_029169275.1. Taxonomy (NCBI): domain Eukaryota; kingdom Metazoa; phylum Arthropoda; class Insecta; order Hymenoptera; family Apidae; genus Apis; species Apis cerana. The sequence goes on from NC_083860.1 coordinate 7,226,251, forward strand.
GTACGAATGGGAAAAGATTTCAACGCTCTGATCTGAAAAAAAAATTAAAAAATAATTTTTTAAATTCATCCTTTTCAAATTCTCTAACAACAACAACGACAAGAACAAAGAAAATTCTATTTCCTCGATAATTTTAAAAAAAAATCCCTGTTTATCGATCAAAATTTAAATTCACGAGATTGTTTCCCAAAAACCGTCTACTTCAGTGGATCATTCGTAAAAAAAAAAAGAGGAAAAAAAACTACTCGAACCATAGATTTATCATCCCCTCGAAAAGTTTCATTTTTCTTCTCGTCCGCGTTACGCATGCTAAAAACGCGCAAACACCTATCAAGCGATCCAAATCGTGACGCACACCCATCAGTTTCGAAAAGTACTAACTTATACCCGTGTCCTCGTTGGAGGACAAATTGGAAAGGAATGGAGGGTCAGCCGCTATGACGAAGGGCATGCACAATAACAACGGATGAAAATCGATTTGGAATAGCGCAGAAATATCGCGTGTCGGCCGCGATTAGAGGGGATCCTGACCACTCGGACACTCGATTAATCGGTAAGAGATTAGTCCAGCCAATCCGACAATCGAGATAGCACGGCATCTCACGAGGGTGAAAAATAAAAAAAGAGGAGGGGAGGTGGAGAAAAATCGCGCGTATTGATCTCGTGTGAATGGTGACAAATTACGTGGTTTCATTTCTCGAAAAAAATGTATTTTTTTTATTGGCCACTGCGCTAGATCAAACGTTTTTTTTTCCTTTTTTTATCTTTTTTTTTTTTTTTTTTTGATTTTGGTTGAAATTTGGATTTTTTACAAGTGACTGGGTTTTTTGTGAGGGAATTGCGAAACATGGCTCAATATATGTTTAAGAAGTGAAAAATATTTTTTGACCAAAGGATTTTTTTTTTACGGCTTTTATTATTGGTAAAAAGAAACGTTTGAAAAATTTGAAGAAAAACATAATTGCAATCGATAACAATAATAATAGGAGATAAATAAATAATAAGAAATAAAAATAAATAGATAATAAAAATAATTTGCATTTTCCCCATTTATATTTAAATTCAATATTGATTTGATGAACGATCGTTGAAGAATTTGTTTAATTTTAAAATTGGTTATTGGTTAGTTGAATGAATATTTGGACAGGCAACGATAATTATTTAGCAAAATTTATTTTGCTTGTAAAATTATAAGAGATTTCTTTTAAAACGAAAATGGAGTATGACAGGAGCGCTTGGTTCGACTCTAAGAAAAATACACACGTACCTTCTAAGTGGAAGATAAATATTCGTCGTGTATAATATTATTATACATGCTTGGTACGCGTAGAGGCACTAATTATATTTTGAAGTTGCACGAAATAAAGGACACTTTAACCGATGAATAATTTAGAACGAACATCTCTCACTTTAATTACATCTCTCCATCTCAAAAATATCTTTGATATTTCTACACGTTCAAGATTCCTATTAATATTGACACAAACTACAAATTATATCCCGCTAATTTAAATTACTAAATTAAAAAAATCTTCTCAAAAGATAAAATAATTTGAAATGAAAAATTTATTTTTTTATTATAAAAAAAACTCCATTTTTTTATCCATAAATCTATACAGAAGGGCAAAATATTTTTTATATTCGTCAATGCGTGTCATTTTCAAAGAGAAATAAATATTCAAATATTTTACAGAAACGTATATATTCAAACGTTTAAAAATTGCCGGAGCACGTTCAATGGCACCTATGCTGCAACCCATTAAACGTTTCAACGATACTTTCAGTTCCAACCGCAAAATCGTGAAGCGAAGCGAAATTCGAAACCTAGAGATCCATCGAATAGATAGAGGTTGCATCGAAGATGCATTTTGTTACAAGTCGATATCCGAATCGGTTTTCGAGATACGAGGTTTTCCCGAAACCGAGCCACGTCGAGTAGCCACGTTGAATGACCGAAAATTCCATGACCCCGTTCCGTTCCCATAGAAAATGCGTAACCTCGCTGATGGTACAAAAAAGAAAAAAGAATGTCGACTCGATAGCTGTCACTGACCACCGAACACGTGCCTCGCTTGAAACGGAGAGCGAATGCGAGAGAAAGACAGCGATAAAAAGTAGGAAAAATGATGACTCGCTTCGAATGACTCGAGTATCTTCGAAAATTTCGGTGCTGTTTCTCTTGTTGTTAAGACGACGAGAAGAAAGAACAAGATGTCTGTATAAGGGTCTATTTTGTTTGGAGAAAAATGGTATTTTTAACGATCTTTGTTTCGGAATTTGGATAAAGAATTGTAATTATTATCAAGATAATTGTTGTACTAAATGGACGATAAACGAAATAAAACAGGACAACTTTTCTCCCGCCAGTTCGAGGAATCAGAAATTTGTTTGAAGAACAACAGGAAACCTTAATTTAATTTAATTTAAAAAAATTTTCCAAGCGAACAACTTTAACTCCATTCCTGGTCAAAAAAAAAACAAAAAAGAAAGAAAGAAGAGAGACTCAAGGAAACGCGAAGCAACAAAATAACAACAAGAGAAAGAATGACTTAAAAAAAAATTCTCATTCGAGGTTCATCGGAAGAACTAAGCTCGAAATACCAAAAAAAAAAAAGAAACAAATAGCCGTTTCGTAACCGTGCAGCCGCTCGTAATTTCCTCGTAACTTCCTTCTGCACAACCTGCTTCCTCCAAGTGGAAATCGAGCGCGATGGGCGTCAACGCGAACGAGGGCAGGAGCGTAAAAGTCTCTCGTTCGAGTCTCGTTCCTCCACGTTTCCACCATCATCATCATGGGAGTGCATTCTCGCCACGATTCCGATGCCATGTCGGAAGGGGGAGAGGCCCTTCCCTTCCTTTACCCTCCACCAACGAAGGAAGTTGCTCGTTGCATGGTATCGAGGTCGAGAAAGAAAATAGAAATGGAAAAGGGAGAAGATGCGAACGAGAGAAAGAGAGAGAGAGACTATTGCAAGGTCCGGACAAGGATGGAAAAGCGGTTCTCGCCGCTTCCTGAACCTTCAGAAACGGAGACAGCGCGTTACCAGGGCTGTAAAGAGCAGGCCGAAGATGTAAACTGTTTGGTAACATTTCCGGTGCAACCGGAACCCTGGAAATGGCCGAGCAACGAGGTTGGGTCCTGTTCAGACAGCCGCAAGCATTCAAACCAACTCTCCCCCCGTCTGCGTCCTGTCTCCCCGTTTGTTTTATCCCTTCCCGACCGGTGTCTGGCTCCCTGGAACACGAGAATGCTTCGTATATATATATATATATACCGTCGAGGCTAAAGCCTCTCTCTTTCCGTTTCTCTCCTCTCTTGCCTCCCTCTTTCCCTTCCTTCCTCCCTCGACTCGGCTGTATAATGGCCGTTTGTGTATCGATGAAGGAATCCGCATTCGTGGGAGGAGGGGTCTGTGCGAGTTTCAAAATAGGAAGACCAGTGAAATTTGAATAACGAGATGTTCCTTTGAAAGGAGGATGTTCTTTTTATCATTGTTGTTTGGATATCCTGTTATAGGATAGGATTTCTTTGATGTGGATTTGGGTTGCATTTCGGTTGCGTTTCAGAGATTTTTTTTTTTTCTTTTTAATTAGAATTAGAGAACGAATTCGAGGTGCGGGATATTTTATTGATTTTGTACGAAATATTATTTTTATGCAATGTTCCATTTTCGATGAAAATCGGATCTTGTCCAAAACTACGCCTCAATGAAACTTCGAGTTTCTTCCAGTTTCTTCGACTTCGTTGAAAGTAGATTCGCGTTTGAAGTGCTTGGCAAAAAAAACTTCCAGCCGAGTAATATAGGATTTCAGTTTTTTTTCTTTTTCTTTTTTTAAGATTCCATTTTCCACGGTACGATATATATATAAACTCGGCTAACCTACGCGTTCACCTAACATTTCTGTCACACAGATTTCTTTAGCCGATCCGCCCACTGACCGAGCAGTCAGGTCAATTCGAAGAATCGATGCAACTGGCGCACATTGAATCAGCCAATTGCCAGGAATCACGGTCCACTGGTTCCGTGATTACTCGCGAAACCAATCGTTCGTGCGCAGGGAGTGTAGGCGAGAAACAGCTTCTCGAATGAAATGTGTCGATGAAAAAAAGAAGTAGAGAATGAAGAACTTGTGGTACAGAAGTTATTTCGTTTCCTTTTTTCCCTTTTTCTTAGAAACGAACGAAGAAATTCGATGGGAAAATTACGTAGAAAATAATGAAAAGGTTAAAAACAATAAGGAATTCTCTTTGTTCGATAAACATTAACGATTTAATGGAAAAATTGGAAATAATACGAAAGTCGATGAACGATTCTACGTAAATTTTTTTTAATGTAATTGAGACGACAGACTCATTGGAAATTACATAGATTTTTTATTTTTTATCGAACGAATTTATTAATCTTGACCATATTGGAGCGATGAAGAGGATGAGATTATAGATTTTGAGAGAATAGACTATTTGCAAACGTAGTAAGCTAATTGGGACGAACGCAAGATGTAGATTGATGCTGATGGAGATCTTAGCTATTGGCCAAGACTGTTTGATCAGCTATCTAAATTTATACTTCGATGAAATTGCTGAAATTATTCGTTTTCTTCTCTTATCTGCGTTTTATTTATCGCGCTTATTCAAAATATTGGACAATTCGACTGAAAATTTCATCGTTTTTGATATTTTAAATTCGCATTTTATCCGTGGCGATCTCGTTTCTTATCGTTCTCGTCATCCAAGTTATTAAACCGAACATCTTGCATGCGTATCATTCTATTCGTGAACGTTTCACGTTGTCCTCGTCTCGTCGTTCGAGACCTCGTACAAGGATATCGTTCGAATCATTTCCTTCGATCTCAAACTTCTCTTTGCTAAATTTCCTATATTCGTGTGAAACACGAGTCACGAACGTGCACTGTTGAATTTTAATGTGAATCCAATTCTGGTAATTTTGAAAGTTTGAGGATTACTTCGTGATAGGTTCGATCGATGATACCTTTACTCGAGTTACGAAGGGATGATAAATCCTCTCGATGTGTTTTTGAATCCATTTAGTCACAAAGAATGAATTCTAGAAAATATATTAGAATATTTAGAAAAATATGAAAGTAGACAAAATGGTAATTCTAATATATTTCAAGAAAATAGATATAAATGAAAGATGTATTTTTTTTAACGAATTATTTTACATACTTTAATAGAATTTCTTTTCAAACACACTACGGTCTTTTCTCCAATAAAATTGCTAAAAAAAATCGCATATTGCTAAGAAACCACTTTGAAAAAAAGAAACTTATCACCACCTTATCACATTTCTTGTTTCGCCCTTAATCCTTGCCAAACTTTCTAACGAAAAGTATACAAATTCTTTCTCTTCCATTTTCATCCTCCACCAATAGTCTCCCTTAAGCTCATTTACATTTTATCCAAAAGAAAATCTCTTTCATTTTTTTCTTTCTCTCCACCGATTAAAAAATTCGCCTCCAAATAAAATCTTACGTTCCTCATCCGTAAGAGATCATCGAAATCAAACGTACGAATTAAAAGAATCGATCGCCAAAAGCGGAAATTAACAATATCGATTCCTCATCATCTACGGAAAAAAGAAAAAGAAACCCTACTTCTTTTCCTAGTATAAAATTTTACTCAAATATAGATCATCGAAGCTAAACGTGCAAATTGGAAGAAGAAGAAAAAGAAAGATTTTTTTTTGAAGAGCGGAAATGACAAGATGGGTTATCGAGAAGTGTTAATTAATTGAAGCGGAGGCACGAATCGATAATGGTGCAGAGTGTTCTTCGCTCGAGTTCCAACACTTTGAAATTAACGTTCGGCCCATTATAATTCATGGACCGCCCTTGCCAACAAGAATCGGTCGTTAAAGTAAGAAGTTCCGATATTTAGGGGTGGCGCGTGATTGAAATAATCGGCCTGATTCTCTCGGTGCGCTTATAGAAAATAGAAGGGGGAGTTTGAATGCTCCATGTTCGAGAAGATTTTTGGGATAGCTCGCCGGAGAAAGTTGAGGGAAGTTTTGAATATTCTATATAGCCTCGAAGAGAATTCGAAGCAGTTTATTATATATAATCCACGAGATGAGTGGGAATGGAACGTTGGTTGGTTCGAATATCGTTAAACATGATGTTAATTTAATAATTTTGTGTAATTTGCCAAATGTTCTTTGCAATATATATTGGAGAAACTTCGATTTTATAAATGTTGGTAACGAAAACTCAGATAAAATGATTTTCAACACTTTAAATTACTTCAACTTTCTATTTTCTTACTAAATGTTTTTTCAACGGAATATTTTCTTTCGAATACTTGGAATTGATCAAAAATTTATTGTTTCTCTCAAAATGTTTAAGGATTTAAGGATTATATTAACCTCGCATATTCTTTGGAATGTATATTGCACTACATACGTATTCAAACTTATTATTTTCACTTATGCCCTTCCAGATATGAAATACAAATAAGAAACAAAGAGAAAGAGAAAATATAAATCGGTGTATTAAATCGTAGGTCTGATTTGAAGATTTCACGGATGAATATTAACCTTTCGTGGCACGGTATCAACTTTTCATCGAAAAGAAGAAGAGTGGCGAACGAATGGTGGAGGAGAAGGGAGGAGAGAGAGGAGGAGAGAATATCGCGTTCTGGCTCCCAGTTGTCTCGTGCAAACATCGGCCTGGCCGAAAATTATAGCGATAGTTGGACGGCGTTAGTCGAGAGTGAGCGGATACAAAATTGTAAAAGGCAAATATTTGGATTCGACGAGGCGGAGGATATTTACATTGGACACGTATTGCATCGTATTTCCCCTCGGCATCCCTTGCATCGCCGGGATTAATCCGAATACCCTTCCCTTTGCAACATTTCCGCGTCAAGTCACCGATGCTTTAGAGGTTTCGATATTCTTTCGACTTGCCATCTTTACGAGCCCGTCAAATCCTCGTGGAAACCAAAGCTTTTTTCCTAGATTTTTTTCGACTTCTCCGTCTTCTATCTTTTATCAAGATTTATTTTTATTTCCTCCTGTCTTTTTCTTTTTTTTTTTTCATTTAAGATTAAGCATCATAATACGTTGGATGTTTATTAATTTGAAAAGTTTATTCATTTTTATTACTTTTTTCTTGTTACAGATTAGAATCTGGAATATCAATATGGTTTACGAGAATTAATTTTTTATTACATTTAAAAATCTGATTATTATGGAAAGTAAGGGATCTTGATTTAATTAAAGATTAGAAGTTGAGAGGAGGATTATTTTACTCGAGATTTCATTCAATTTAAAATTTACGTTCCTGCAATAAGTTAACGGAAAGTCGTGTTGTTATATTGAAATTGGACGATTGTTTATCGTTTGCAATCCTGTCGAATGGTTTATTATTAAAATGGATATCGAAATATAGGAGGGCACGACAAGGGGAGATTGCAATTAATGCTAACCTAAATAATAGCGACAATAGATATTCGTAAGTTAAAATCAATATAATGTTGCAGATGAATAATCGTTATTGCAGCGATGAAATTTACTTTTCGAAAAATATAACAGTATCTAAATAATATAAATATAACAGAAAAAAAAAGCTACAATGTAATATTAACAGCAACGATATATCAATTCTACATTAAAAGATTTTATTGTACATTGTATTCGATTGTAATAATTAAATTGCAAATATAAAATTTATGCAAAATTTAGACGTATGAAAATTTTCCAAATAATCACACGATGCATAAAAAAATGCAAAATAATATTTAAAATATAATACAAAAATTTACACTGGAAGAATCAAATCAAATCTCCAATTTCCATCGTGTTCAGAAAAATTATATTCGCAACCTAACTGATAATATACCAACTGTTTGAATATGATTTTTCAAAAGATATAAAAACAAGAGCGTCTGCTTTTCGCAAGATGATTAAATGTAGGAAGGAGTGGCCCGCTTTAAAACTAATTATTCGTTTTAGCACGAGGTAAACTATCTCGTATAAAATATTCCTCTCGTAAAAGGCGCGATAAATTGATGTTCCATTCAGTGTAGGTAGATTACAGCTTTACAGCATGTTCCACCACTGCCATAATTCGTCGCCGCTGTCGTTTCACTTTCCTTGAATATTTCCTTTTTATTATCGCGTAAATCTCTTTGAGCCATCCTGGATAACGACTTTCCCGTGTTGATGTAATAACTTCGATATATCCGGCCTCCTCCTCTACCACCGACTTTAATGCGTTCTTTCTTCAAAGATATTATAACCGATATGGCACTCGAGACGATCGAAAAGAACGCCTTCCTATTTTCGCTGTAATTTATCCTTGTACCCTTCGTTCGTTTCGATGAACTTATTTACGGAATTCTTATATCTATAATTAGAGCAATATCGATATGTGAAATTAGCAAAAGAGTTTGTACTAGAAAGAAATTTTGGAGAATATATTAGTATAATATAGATACAGTAGAAACGAACGATATTGATCAGACGCGCCTATTAATAATACTGAAACGTATCGAATCTTATTTATTGTAATTATGGGGCGTATAGAATGCATAATATATTCCAAATAAAAGAGCAATTAATAACAATCATTGAAACGAAGCTCAAAATCAGTTCATTAATTCTTTCAGTAGTTAAAGTAGATGCATTGGTCGGACGTAACTTCGATGTGGAATTTGTCCTCTTCGTATTTAAGGAAAATTATTAATTTTAACAAAATACAAAATTGTTCTGTAATCAAGGTAAATCTTGATTTTTTATTCATCAAAATTATTCGATATATTGGATCAATGATTGCAGGTCTGTTTCATCGCGTCGTGTTATCGAGTGGGTCAGCACTAAGCCCGTGGGCGTCTGTTCACGATCCGAACGACCTACGCTTGAAAGTAGGGGAGCAAATAGGATGTTCCACGGAGAACGACGAAGATATTGCCGATTGTCTACGCGGCGTTCCTCTCCGTGAGCTGATGGCTGTTGAACTGCCGGAAATCCGGTAAGACCGTAACTCTTTACGATCTTGATTCGAGTCTGATCTAACATCCATGAATATGACCCTCTCCCGTAAATTTCATGTAAAACTTCCTCCCGAATTACCTGGCCGGAATGAAGAACTTGGAGTGACCGATATTATTGCTTTCTGCACGAAAGAATCCAATAAAATTCGCGTGATTTCCCCTTAAAAACGTCTGATCCTATGCCATCACACATTTTTATTACATTTAATGTTATTTAAAGAATCACAAGTTAGATAGGATAAATGTACATAACATGGATCATAAAATTAATGTCAACATCAACGTTTGTTGGAAAGAAAAAATTTTAGAATTTTATTATTCCTACGTTCTAACTTTCTTAACTCTTATATTAATATCCTAGATACTCTTTTACTTAAATATAAAATTAAGAATTCGTTATTATAAAAAATTGTCAGATCCGTGATATTTCCTTCGATTTAGAATTTTATTATCAAAAAATTAATGGAAAAATGAACTATCGAAAATTTTTACCACTAAATTTCTATAAACACATTTATGTATCATCATGAGCCAAACATAATGCACGAAAATGGGTAAAATCAAACACCCTCTTAATAAAATTGATCCAGCTATAATATCTCTTCATCCCCCAAATCCCGCTATCGATCCCTGTACAACACTCGGACCATGAAATACACATATTTATCCTAGTCAAAACGCGAGTCAAACCGTTAATCGGCAAGCATAGTTAATTCTGCGTCGCCATTGTTGGCTTCCGGTTTGCTTCCGTGTCGCCTTATTGATCGACACCCGGCTACGATTTAATTTAAAGCGCTATGAATCACCGCCCAATCTAATTCGTCGCCTCGTCGTTTTCAGATTCGTGCCACGGATCGGGCCAGGCTTACCAGTGGACCAAAACAATCCCGATCCGGGGTTAGACATGGAAAGAGCCAGTGACACGTTCATCAAGGTACCTCTGATCCTCGGTGTATCGACCACGGAGTCGAATCTCGACTTCAACGAGAACGACATTCAATACGGTTTCGAGGAGGATCATCGAAATCGAATCTTAAGAACGTTCATCAGGAACGCTTACGTTTATCACTTGAACGAGATATTCTCGGCGGTGAGGAACGAGTATACGGACTGGGACAAGCCTATTTTGCATCCTATTATTATAAGGGACTCGACCATGGAGGCATTGAGCGATGGCCACACTGTTGCTCCTCTCATGAGGATTGCTTTTTATCATGCCAGAAGGGGTGCCAAAACGTACTTTTATCACTTCAGTCATCAGACCAAGGATAGCGGGATGTTGCAGGTTTGTGAAGAACGTTGACATATTTTTAAAGGAGGTTGTGAATATTTTCTGGGAAATTCGTCGAGGAATATAACGGTGAAATTATGAAGACGATTTTAATTTTCTTTTTTTTAAATTAGGATACAAGTTAGGATGCTAAAAGGAATATTTTTAAAGAGTCTTTTTTTAACGTTAATAAATTAAACGTTTTTCAAATAGACTATTTATAACTTGAAACCATTGAAATTTATAATATAAAATTAGCTTGTTTATATTTATTTCAAAATTTTAATTCAAAATACAATGAATATAAACGAATCGTGCATGCAATCAGATAACAAGGAATGCACCAAGAATACAAGAGAACGTGAGTATAAAAAGATTATTTATCTGTATTACTCAGGATTTGCAGATTCCAATTCTTTACTATTTTCGTAAATACGAAAATATGACAGATGTTGAAAGTAATTTAAAAGAAGGAATCTTTTAACGACTGAAACGCCCGAATAAAACGTCGAAAGTAAACCGTGCCTCTTTGAATCACTTCCTGATGTAAACTTATTTCTCAAAAAAGTTGTCTTTTTTTTTCTTTTTTTCCTTCGCGGCAACGATGTTTACACGCGATTTCTTTGATTTTTCGCGAAATTTCTTGAGTATACAGCACTCGTTCCCTTCCACATAACGAAATAAGTAGGTAGTATGGTAATTTTGCATATAGCTTTGTATAAGTTTCCTCTTGCATCTTGATTTGATCAATTAAATGAATCAATAAAAATAGTAGTGGAATTGAATAGACAAAATAAGGAGCAATCAAAGCAGTCGAGCAAGTGGAATAAATTTATCTACTGATCGAGTGATAGCGAAATAAAATCCTGGTTGAACAAACAGATTAATATTGTCTGATAGTTCTAATAATAATTGAAGATAAAAATAATTTGTATAATTTTTTTATATATTTATAATATTATTTAAATATTCATTGTATATATAGACTTTCTTTTTCTTTATCAACTTAAAAATAGCTGTAATAGCTTGAAGAAATTGCTAACTAGAGGATTCAAAACCTTTTTCCTTTTTCCAGCAACCTTACTTGGCTGATCAATCAGGGGTATATTCCACTTGCTCGATCGTATGTTTAAGGAGAGTACGTCAACGTACAGTCAGGCAAGCAATATAAGATTATACCTGGCCGATTAAATAGCATAAATAGGAAAAAAATATATTATATATTAAATAGATGAAAATATACTGAATTTTTAATTCACATTTTTCCTTGTTTCGTGAAACTAAAATAAATCCTCCATCTCTTGATCTCTGAAAACGAAAATTTCCCTACTGAATTATCGAAGGATCATTACCATTTGAAAAATATCACGCGCCAGATGGTTTAATAAACCGACCAGGCGAATGGATCGATTTAATAACGCAAACTTTCGAGATTCGACGAGGTCAAGTTTCAGCACAGCGTCACGCTTAATTTACACCGTTGGAGACTTGCGGGATAACGCGAGGGCTCATCCACCAAACTCTCGAGGCATTTGATTAGATCAGTAGCTTCATCGTGAAATCATGGCCAGTGGTTAGGGACACAGAGCGGGGAGCAGAAAACTTGAAGATAACCAAGATGGAAATCGATGTCGAGGAAAGAGGGAGAATTAAAAATTTTAATTTTATGATAGAATTGAATGGAATCGAACTATTTCCTTCCATTTTTTTTAAATCTATCGATTAATTTTATCAAACCAACGTATACAAATTTATAGTACAAAATTGAACAAACGAATAATTTTAATTTATCGAACTAATGTAACGAGTCAGGATGTCTATATGCAGCTATATCGTAAAATTTATTTGAAGCGAAGTCAACGATACTATCTAATTTATCTCGTAGTTGCGCTATAGGCGAAATGTTGAAAGTGTCAAAAGAGGCAGGAACTTGAAGTTAACAAGTTTAGCCTGCGGGTCACGTTTAATAGCGATTTAGCGCGTTTGCTTGCCACGGTATGACCAACTGTATACGCACAAAGCAAAATTTAATTAAAAGGAAGTCGAGCCGCGCACGACTGAAAGGCGGCCTCATTTAATAAGTTCCGGTGTCATGGTTAACTCTTCGTCACATAAAATCGTCGTTACAATTAACGCTGCTCTCTATAAATTGTGTTAAAAATATCTACAGCCGATACGAATAAGACACAAAAGTACGATTCGACGAAAGTAAAGGGTATATAAAATGAAAGGAGGAGAAGAAGATTCAAATTTTTCAATTTTTCAATTTTCAAATTCGTAGGAAGATTTCTCACTCCAAACGGAATTTCAATATCTCTCTGCGTCTCATTCCTATTGAAAAATCTCTTACGAACAGAATCCATCTCTGGATTTTCAAACATTATATTACGGACGAATTTTGTTCCAGCGTCTGGGCAGTATTCGTGGCGAGGATATATCGTATATCTTCGGTCTGCCGTTGGTGGGTGGAGGAGCTTTCTTTTCGCGGAATTATTCTCGCCAGGATCAAACCGTCGCCGAAGCTGTTCTCACATTTTTCACGAATTTCGCGAAAACTGGCAATCCGAATGAGCCGCACAAAATCGAATCGGTGGATTACGGCACACCGAAGGAAAAAACGCGATATCGTGGCCTTACGTGGGAGCAATACGAGACTGGTACTCAACAATATCTCACAATTGGTATGTTTCTTCTTCTTTGCATTTTTTTTTTATTGTCTTCTTTGTATATATCGAGTATAAATATATATTATTGATTATTCGAATTATATGTTATAACATATTATTTTAGCTATGAAACCAAAAATGAAGAGCCATTATCGGGGTCATAAAATGGCGGTTTGGTTAAATCTGATACCTCAACTCCATCGACCCGGCGACGATGATGTTTCTATGCGTCACCATCATTTTCGAGAAAGAGGCGATCATTTTTATGCAGGTAAAAAAAAAAGAACAAAATTTTTATTTCAAATAATGTTAATCTCTGTTCTATATTGATTACATTAAATTTATAAAATATTACATTCGATTTACACGTTATAAATGATACACAATTCAACAAATAGATTAAATTGATTAAGAAATTGTTGAATTTTTTAGGACCAGTTCGAGACGAATGGTACACACCCTTACCCCTCGTAGGAACAACTAAAGCCAGCGCCTCGTCCACAACAGCGTGCAGTACAACTACAGGCGATGACAGTATCACCGAGGATATTACCCCAATCCTGGATGATTCAGAAGACGACGCTGAATTGTTACAAAGACTAGCTTCTCGTCACTACTATAGCACTACCACAGCTCTGGCAATCACCGTAGGAGTCGGTTGCATTCTATTAGTGCTCAATATGTTGATATTCGCCGGCATTTACTATCAGAGGGATCGAGACAAAAAAAGAGCAGCCATGGATTGTACACCAAACGGGCAAGAATCTCTACCAATGACTACCAGGTCATCTATAAAAACTCCAGACAGTCCCAGACCAGCTCAAGAGCCACCACCATCGTACACTACCCTTGCAAGAAGTCCCTCTATCCAGGAACATCAACAAATTGTCCAGAGTCAATCGACAGAAGTTGACGAACAATTTAAAAGTGAACAGAAATCTGGTCACGGGACCAGCAATGCCATTCACAAAGATCCCATTCCTCCAAAACCACCCACAAGAACAACCAGCTCTTTAAGTACTACTAGTGGCACCAATACCATTAAAAAACGTGTGCAAATTCAAGAAATATCCGTATAGCATTAGGGGTTGCCCTTAGAGGGCAACATGAAGAACAAGAAGGTGACTTTCGTAGATTTTGAAGCGAATGGCGAATCCAAGTTTTGAGATGTGAATTAAGAAATGTTCAATGACAAAGAAAATTGTTTTCTTGGATTATAGTGGAAACGTATCGATAAAAAATTGAAACTTTCGGTGTTTTTTTCAACACTTGTTAATGTAAACTCGAAAGGAAAATGAATTCAAAGCGTCATTCAATTCTATGTTAAGTATTCTCTAATTATTCTGATGTGTAAACAGCGATAACTGCCATATGTTATTAAAAAGACAAAGTGCTTTAAAGGAGGGCTTGAAAGACTATTGTTCCTCGATTATGCACATAGGACTCAAAATATTTAATATTTGAGTACGTTCCTTTATAGAATGTGATATATTTCTTTCAGGAGATATTATCAAAGTCATGTGTTACGTAAGACTATTCATAATGAATTAATTCAATTTAAAATAATTTTAAAAAATTAAAAAAAGAACATTAAACTTAACAATAACTATTAAGAACTGTGTTGTTAACTAACGATGAAATATTTTTCAAATGTTTATTATCGATATTTGTTTTTCTATAAATATATTATTGAACAAATATATCAAACATACACATCTTTTCTTTTTACTTATTTTTTATTATATACTTATGAAAATAAATGAAAATAAATTTTAAAATCTATCTTAACTTATCTTAAACGTGATAGTAAATGATATTACAAGAAAATATTTTCTTTTTTTTTTATTTATCAATTTTATTTAAAAAAAAACAAAATTGGTAATAAAAATTCGCAAGTTAACAATATAACTACACTTATCAATGTTCTTTTCAGTGTTTTTCTCTTAGCTTACATCCAAGATTACATGACCAATAATTTATGATATAATTGATATTAATTGATATTATGATATAATTGATATAAGTTCACGAAAGATTCCTATTTCTAGTTTTTGTGTGCAACTTAAAAAAATTAGTCTTTTCTATTTCAAATCGTGCATAAATTCGCATAGATAATCAATTAAGTAACATATATGTAACATATTTGATACATGTATGATATTTCTCTATTTCATAGAGAATATGAAAAAGATGATTAAAAATTAATTCTAAATTTTAAACGACGATAGTTTTGCGTAGTTGATATTGTAAATGTGATGATTAATATGATTTTTTTAATCAAAAATAAAATTTGTAGATAAGCCACTTTACTAATTTTATTTATTCTTGAAAATTGTTATTCTTATTAGAGAAAAAATAGAAAAATTATTTCTTATTAAAATATTCTCTATTATAAATTTTGTTCTATTTTATCATATTAAATGACGTAATGAAATATTTAAAGAAAGACAAAAAAGAACGCAGTTATCTCTTCATCATCTTGATATCATTCACAATTAAAAAAAAAGAAGAGAAAAGTGAAAAAAACTTATATCTACGCATTCAATACAATGTAAAAGACCAGTTCTTATATTCGCATTAAAAATTTATGCGAATGCTATGTGAAAGTTTAAGATTTAAATAGTTAAAGAAAACAGATGAAAATAATATACATTTTTAATATAGTTCAGTTTATAAAGAACTCCACGATACTTGCGCAAGCATTGAGTTCTCTAGTGAAGTTCTTTAGTAAAAATATATGCTCAAAACATAATCGTAAAGATGAAACACGATTTCTTTTAAATTAAATTATACGTAAATCTCTTCGACCAACTAATCTAAGGTGAGATTACGTTCGTATTTATGCAAATATTATTCATTTTCAATTTACAGAATTTTTCAAACTGAATCTATTACTTATTAAAAAATTATTGAATTGGATTTACAAAATTTAATATAGTATTACAAAGAGATTTATTTTTTGTTTAAATATTATTTTAAAAATCATATAATTAATATTCATATATAATGATATTTTAATATCATTTCTTACATAAAACATAAAAAAAATTTATTTCTTTGTAATATTTTCTACAATAATATTACATATTATTTATAATCATTGTTCTTCCATTAATTAATAAAATTAAATATTGCTAATACTTTGAATATATATTATCGATATAAATTTCATTTTAAAAATATTATTAACCTTTAAAAATTTATTCTTTAATACACATAATCCAGACTGGTTACCGAGACATATTAACGTACAATACACTTACAATCATTCTATTAAGATTGATGTATATGCGAGGAAAAAATTTTTCCCCTCTGAAAAAAGAAAAACATCATGAGCTTTAGCAGATGAAATTTCCATCACCGTGTAAAAAGATTACACTTGTTTAATATAGTCGAATTTATTTAATCGAGCGTATGCATTTTTTGAGGCACATGAAGTAATGAAAGCGTATTGGTATGAATAAGAACATAACATTGTACTTTAGATAGCAATCATACTATGCACGGTGTTGCGTAACTGTACTATCGATTTCGATCATTTTCAATACATAATTTCCCAATAAAAAAATAAAAAGAAAGAATATTCGTCAAATTTTGGAAATGGTACGAATCGTCAGCACATTATGACTATTCCGTTAACGGTTGTGTGAACGGGTTATCGAGCACATAACAGTGAAATTTAAGTAGCAAATTAGTAATAAAAAACACTTTGTAAATTTCACTGTAAAACAATAAAATGCTGATTTCTAAATACATTTTCATTTCGAATGGAATTATATAATTAATTTTATAATTAATCTTATCCTATAATCGAATGTGTAAAGCTATGCATGGGACTATGAAATAATGTACAATTTACAAATATAAACAGCGTTGTACTTTTATCCTTATATAAATAATACACACTGTTATTAAGCATAACAAAAAATATGCACTTAAGGTAAGTAGCTTCCTATTTTGAATATCTTTTCATATTTTACACATAAGTGTCCATATAATAAAAATATGATTAATATACATGTGTATAGAACATTTTTAGTTTCTTCAAATTAAATATCATTTTTTAATTACTCGATAGCAGCCTTTTTATTAGGAACCAGATCATTGTTGTCACTGTTACGCCTTTTTCTTTGACCTCGCGTATTACGACCTACAAATATATAATTTTTATCAATTTAACATATATATAATTTTATTTTAAAATTTAAAAAACATAATTAAAAATATTCAGTTATTTTTGAAGTTTAACTCATCGAGATCCAAAGCATATTAGCATGATCTCTCAGTATTAGCATGGCAAAGCATCATTATAAAAATAATATTATTTTAGTTTTAGAATTATTTAGCATTATCTTACTATACTGACCTTTCTTGCCTTTCTTTCCTTTATTATATTTTTGCCTTGTATTTACTATTTGTGTTTTTGCCTTTGTGAGATATTTCTCTTCTTCTTCTCCTTCAAGAACGCGACAAGTAACTGTTTTATCTTGAATCAATATCTTATGAAAACAAAAAAAAATCAATAAAACAAATCGATATTAACTAATATTAAATTTTAAGGAATAACAAAAATACTCACTTGATTATCTGTCATTTTATCAATTATAGTCTTTGCAGTATTTTCTTCCTGCAAACGAACCCATCCTTCCTTATCACCTATTTTAAAATCAACAAATGCAATATTTGCATCTAATTCACCTAAACGTTCTTTAATATCCTCTCTTGTACATTTCTCAGGTACATCAATAAAGTGAATCACACAACCCTTTGGTAATGAAATATCCTTTTCATTTTCATCTTCTTCACCGCTTTCATCATCTTCTTTATTTTTCATCTGAAAATGAGTTATTTTCATATTGTAATTCTCTCATCTTTAGAGTAAATATAATATAAGAAATAAAATTTTCTGTACTAACAGATTCACTTTTCTTTGCCTTCATTTCTGATCGTTTTTGTCTTCTATCTTCTGTTTCTTTAGCTTTTTCTGCACTATAGTCAGCTCTAAAATATTAATATTTTAAATTAAATGTGTAATTTCATAAAAACTTTTATAAGGATCAAATAGTTTGATTAACTTACGACCACTTTCTAATCAATTCAGTGTCTCCATATTTTATAGATTCTCTAGCCATAAAAGCTTTTGCATCTTCTAGAGTTTTGAATTGTACAAAAATGGAACCCTTGAATTGTAATTTCTTTCCTTTATCTTGATATTTTCTCATCTATCAAATAAAAAAAAATACTTGAAAATCTAAACACTTTTTGGCAAATTTTTTCTTTATCTGAAAAATGAAAATTTTTATCATATAAAAGTTAAGTACTTACAACAATATTTTCAAATGGTTCATAAGCACTGAAAAATGTTTTAAGTTTTTCAATATTGGTATCCTGTAAAGGAAATCCTTTTACATAAGCAGTCCTAGCTTCCTGTGCTTTTCTATATTCCTCATTATATATTGGTAAAGGACATTTTGGAGAACGACGAATTTTTTTCTTATCTTCAGATATTTCCATAAGTTTGCTTAATTCTATAGCTTTTAATATAACATCAGGTTCTTGGCTCATAGAAGCCAACATTTTAAAGTTTAACATAACAGTCATAGGAACCCAACCATCGTCCAATTTTGTTTGTTCAATAAGAAATTTATCTCTTTGCATATTCACATCTCCAAAATAAAACTAAAAACACCAAAAATTTTATTTTAGTAACAATATAGCAATTTATATTATTGAATATTATAAATCTTTTCTTTGCGTTCATACAAGAAATATATAGTGACATATGACTCATACATAAGTCATATATTTCATTCCTCTAATAATTAATTATTTTATTCATAAAATAATACCTCGATTTGATTTTTTATTTTTTCCAAAAGTTCACTAGGTGTTTCATCAGATGTTTGTTTGGTAGCATTTTCGTCAGAAACCGGCTTTTCATTTTTAACCTCGTCATCAACAGCATTACTTATTACAGTTTCAACTTTGTTTTCTTCTTGACCGTTTTCCATTTTTATTACTTCTTATACAGTACACGTTCAATAAGATTTAAGTTTTCAATATTTATTTTTTAAACGTAAAAAGAAATTAGTTTGTTGCTAAGATTGCACTCCAAACAGCATGCCCACAAATGCTTTCTTGGAAACCGGAAGTAAATCTTACAAATAGAAACGATAATTGATCATATGAAATTTGAAAATAATTATGCAACAAACAATTATAACTTAACAATTTGTTATACAGCATAAAATGAGCTTTTCCTTATATCCTTATTCAAATAATAAATTGAATATGTTTAATAAAAATATGAGATATATGATAAATAGGAGAAATGATTATAAGCAATTAATATCGGTATTAGGAATTTTATTTAATTAAAACATATTACTTCGTGAATTATAAATTAAAAATTAGACATAAATATTAATATAATTACACTAAAATATTTGATATATTTTAAACCGGAACTAAAAATAAGGATTTTATCGAAGTTTGTATAATTTTTACCATAGACTAAGTATACAAATAGATCTACCATCTACTATCTAATATTTTTTACTTTCTTTCATAAATACTTCTTTATCTGTATATTGTATAATAAATAAAAATATAGAAATACATATATTTAATATATATGATATATGAAAATATAAAAATATATATATAAAATATATATTCATAAAAAAATATTATTTGCTATATAAAATATTAAAATATCTATTTTAGCATTTAACTAGTAGTGTCATCTCTTTGAAAAGTACACAAAGTAAT
The DNA here is from genome assembly GCF_029169275.1 of Apis cerana. Classification (NCBI taxonomy): domain Eukaryota; kingdom Metazoa; phylum Arthropoda; class Insecta; order Hymenoptera; family Apidae; genus Apis; species Apis cerana. Next base: position 7,245,971 of record NC_083860.1, read on the forward strand.
TATAGTCAAATAATGAAAATTAACATATTATAGATTATATTTCTAAAAATAAATTTATATTTTTTTGAAATTTTTAAATTTAATATTTTTTAAAATAATATTAATAATATACGATTTTGTTAAATATTTAAATATCATTTATGAATGAAATTATTATAAATTAATGAATTCATACGATACTTCATTTATAATTACGCGCTAAAAAGCAAGTATAAATAAGAGCAAATAGTGAAAAAAGGATAGAAATAAATAAAAAATTATGGCATTAATGCCATTTTTAGATTGTTGCAAATGAAACTATATAAGAGAGTGAACTAGGGAAGGAAATACAGAAAGAAAGATAGAAATAAAATAAAAATTGATCATTAGCACCATCTCTTGAATATTAAAATTTTTAATTTAAAATTAGGCTAAGATAAAAAAAAAAGCTAGATAGATTTAAAATAAAAATTGGAAGTTAGCGCCATCTCTTGAAATTAGACATCTTTCCAAAATTAGTCGTAAGATGGTACTGATAATTAATTCTTATATACGCAAAATTTTTCTATAAATTTTAAGGTAAAAATTTTTATTTAAATTTCAACTTAGTAATATAAATATAAATATAAATAAAAAATAAAAATAAATAAATATAAATAAATATAAATAAAAATGTAATTGGATATAAATACAGAAAATGTATGTGATTTTTTTTTATAAATTTTTATTCAAATTTCGACTTTGTATTAGAAGAATATAATTGAATAAAAAAGAGCGTGTAAAATTCTAAAAAAAAAAATTTTTCATAAATTTTTTTTCAATTTTATATGCTTATCTTTTATATTCTTATTTATTACAATTGCTATTTTTTGGGTTTTATATAATTTTTTCTTAATTCTAGAAATATTTTTATAATAAGAGTTGTCATGCAATATTAAACGTTTTTGAACATTTTAGTTTATTTTTGATAAAATACATAAAAAAATATTTTAGATAAAAATTAAAGTTTCAAATAAGATATATTTTATTGCTATTAAATGCATAAAACTATAGATATATAAGGAAAGATTAATTTTATTCTTTTATGTAGAATTACATTTTTTATATGTCACATTTAATATATTAATCAATATATTTCGGCATTCTCTCTAATATCTCATAGTATATCATGAAAATCAAAAAATTATTAATAAGAAATAATTAAATATCTTCTAAAGTAATGATTTTTGTTGCAAATAGTTTAGTATTTTTTATAGAAAATATTGTTACATATATAAAATTCCATGAGGTAGTAGATCTATTCTATACATTGTTTGTGATGAAGAGTGCAGCGACGCTGGTTCAAGCTTCGAGTACTGCGCTCCCTTCCGGTTCGCTCTTTTCGGGTGACTGAGTCTTATTTAGTTTAGCTGTAATTAAATCTTTCTCCATCTTCCACCATGAAGATCTACAAAGATATTTTCACCGGTATGTAAATTCAAAGTATCTTTAAATAACATACATTACAAATATTTTTCAAATTATTTGTTATACGGAGAAATAAATTATTACACTTGATCAAAGATGGATTTACAGTGACGTTTCTATCACGAGGATCAAAATTTCTTCAGTAATAATTGCAAACTATCTTTTGCCTATGGTTTTCAATGTATAAATCTATAAATATATCATGAAACATATTTTTAAAACTATTTATTGTTATAAAATTATTGAAGTATCACTTGAATATTTAATATTCTAATTTATAACCTCTCCATATGTTCGAAATGACTCATTTCAATACAAATGAAATATTTCAAGCAATTAATATTTCACAAATATTTTAAAGAAAAATTTTAATTTTGAATAAGTTTTTTACTATGATAAAGGCATTTTTTATTACTATTTTCTATCAAATTTATATGATACAATTTTATAAAATAATATATGCATTAAATAATTTATTTTATTATATTAAATTTTATATTTTAATTCAATTTTTTTATTATAGGTGATGAGATGTTCTCAGATACTTATAAAATAAAATTAGTTGATGATGTTCTATATGAAGTATATGGCAAGGTATATATTCTTTTAGTCTTATTTTAACATTCATATATTTATATTTAGCTACATTAACCTGAATTTACCATATATTTAGCAGCCTAAATTTATTTTATATTTAACTTCAACTTATATTTAATTAACATTTTAAATATTTATTCATATTATTAATTTATTTTTTATTTTTATAATTAGGTAATTACTCGTAAATCAGGTGACATAGAAATTGCTGGTTTTAACCCATCTGCTGAAGAAGCTGATGAAGGAACGGATGAATCGGTAGAATCTGGTGTTGATATAGTCATGAATCATCGGCTTCAAGAAACCTTTGCATTTGGTGATAAAAAATCTTATACTTTATATTTAAAAGATTATATGAAAAAGTAAGTATTGATTTTCTATTATAATTTATTTTTTTATTAAATAATAATATTTTTAATTTAATTTTTGTAGATTGGTAGCAAAGTTGGAAGAACAAGCTCCTGATCAAGTAGAAGTTTTTAAAAAGAACACAAATAAAGTAATGAAAGACATATTGAGTCGTTTTAACGACTTACAATTTTTCACTGGTGAATCTATGGACATTGATGGTATTGTTGCGTTATTAGAATATCGCGAGATCGATGATGAATCTGTGCCTGTACTCATGTTATTCAAGCATGGTCTTGAGGAACAAAAGTTCTAAATAATTTTAGGTATACAACAAATTGTGGAAAAAATATTGTGAGTTTTACATTTATTACTTCTATTTTATTAATATTGCCTAGTGTATGTAACTATGTTAATAATATTTAGATATAGATTAGAATTAAATACATACATGTTAATTCATGCCTTATATTTTAATTGTTTGTATTGGGCATTGCACAAACATGTAAAAAAAAAATGGTGATCAGATTCCCGCTGTGATACGCTTTTTCGGCATAGCGTCTATTATAGCCAGATATTAATTTATATATATAAATTTATATTTATAAATCGATAGAATAAAAATTAATATTTATATATTTTTGCAGATAAACTCAAATCAAGACTGTACACAATGCTGAAAAGCTTGTGAAATTTAGTTAATGGAAAACACGATTTTACTTCCAATCTTATTCTATAACGCAGTTAACTTATTTTTTTTTAAACAACAATCAATGCCAGTCTCAATGGAACTAATAATTGTAAATATATAACTTAATTGAAGGGAGGATATTACAAAGCACATTATCCCTTCAATTATTATATTATCTGTATCTGATTTCGCTGTAGTGTTTATAACATTAATTTTTTACTTTTTTTTATTGGTCACTTATTAGAGAATTTAATTTATAATTCGAAAATGGAAGATGGGGAAAGAAGTTTGCAGCGATGAAAATATCAAAATATACATCTAATTATTGTTAACATCAAAAAATGTCTGTGGGTAACAATTACATCTGAAACATACTCTGTATAATGTCCATCACGAATAAAAAGGTGTTTTCATAATTATGCTTACGAGTCGTGTTCTTATTTTGATATAATTGTGTATTTTAATCAATTGTTTTAATTGAGTTTTATAATAATAAAAGTACACAATAAATCAAACAACCATTTTGCTTCATAAAAATATTATATTTAGACAAGTCAGAATAGACGATTTATCTCTTGGCGCAAGACGGTACATTATATTTTTTTTACTAGAGAATTGTTATTAGCCATACTGTTTTACATTCTATATATGACTTCTTCACATTTCTTCCATTAACAATTTCGCTCTCGCACTATCGCATTCTCTCTTATACTCTTTGTTCTCTACATTTATATCATCATCATTATCATATTTATTACACATATTCTTTTATGAATATATTACTCTCATTCGTTATAAAACAGTTACCGATCCAATATGGAATCTTTCGTATTCCAAATATGTTTTCATATGTCATTACCTGAAAAAATGTTATATTTTTACGCATACGAAAGCGTATTTTAATTTTAATAATGTAATAATAATTCATATGTATGTATACAAAATGCAACCACAAATGTATACATATACATATAAATAAATGAAGGATCAAAAGATGTGCGAATTAGTTATCGCTTCGAAAAATGACATTTACAGCTTAAAGATAGTAAATTGAACTTCAAAAATGTACGTACATACAATATATACTTATGTAAGTACATATTCGTGTTCATAAATATGCATATATTATATATACATATATAGCATTGCTTTAATTATCGAGCACAACCATAGTATTATTACTAAGCACTAACATGAATTAGTATTCCAATTTAAAACAATGTATTTGAAAAACATATGAAACAATCAACATACTGAGTTTGTTACAATAAATCGTATTAATATAAATAAAAAAAATATTTATAAATATCTTTAAGCTGTTAATATAATAATTATTTCTGAATTGGAATATTATATTAGAGAGCTATACTATACATTTATAATTAATGCATTTTTGAATATTAATGAATTTTCTGTTTACTGTGTTCTTAAAATTACAAGTCTTACGCATAATTTATTAATTTACAATCAAATTATAAAAATCTACTCAATAAAACGGTACAACAATTTGATAAGAATTTTTTTTTCTTTGTTTTAATTTGAAGGAAGAAAGATAAAAATATGGAATATTGGGCCATGCTAATATTCCAAAAATTAATTAATTGTAATGGCAGTAAGTTAATTTGTTAATACATAGCATTCATTGATACATGAAATTTTATGACATTTATACACACAGAAGGATTGTTTTAGTACTCTAGTTTTTAATTTAATTCATCAAAGGTACAGTAATTTAATAGGACACCTGCTACTATTTAAGTGGCATTTACCTTACATGCTTCAGTAAGGTAAAAACAATTATTTTATTCATTATTACTATTTATATTAAACTTATTTGTACTGGTCTATATAGAATGGGTGCGTAGAACCTTTTTAATCTTTTCAAGTATTATAAAAAACTATGACTAAATATCAATGTAAAATTCTAACTAATATTATTTTTCATTTTAGTACAAGAAAAAATATAAAAGTATAAAATATAGAATGTAAAAGGATATCATGAATAATTAAATACATAAAAAATAACAAATTTCGTAAGTAACCAAATAATAATAAAAAATTTTGTTCTCTATCTGTTACAATCTGAATGTTATAATTCATAATCATACTAAAGGTTTACAACGCACCGCATTCGTTCATTTTAGGACACTGTTACTAAGTAAAACATTACTACATATAATTTGAGCATCGTACAATTTCTAGAATAGTTCAAAGAAATATGGCAAAAGCATTAAGTTTATATAGATATAATTGTATAATTGTATATATAATTTTTTCATTCCCATATATCACTTCATCATAGAAACATGCTATTAATTAATAAATTTATTTCAATACATTCCAGAATTCCATCTTGAATCTCTTACCTTTAATATTATCTTCAATATGTTTTAGAATAAGATATTAAAAATTCTGCCATTATCTTTGTCACTTTACTGACCGCTAATGAGGTTCTTAATAATTATTTGTGAAAGTTTTGTTTATATATATATATATTCATATATTATTATATGTATATATGTATAGATATCATCATTTTAACATTTATATATTTATATGAAACTTCATTCACAGGTAGCTTCATTCACGCCCACCACTCTTTATGATTATATTTCACTGCTTATTTTTTTTCATTATTATTATTATTATTGTTATTATTATTATTATTATTATTATTACTATTATTACACGTATTGAGGAATTAGATGAGGTGACCGCAAAACGCGTTTCATTCAGAGGTAATTTTGGTCGAGATATATATTTTCAATATAAATGTAAAGAAACAGAACATATCATTCTAATTTAAAAACATCAAAAAAATTGATATTACAGAAATTGTATGATAGTTTCTTATGAAAAATGTATAAATAGAAATTTTAAATTATATATAATATATAAACAGAACTTGAATTTAGTTCGAAAATCGTTCGAAAAATTATCAAAATTGGATTGAATAAGTGTCAAAAATTTATCCTTTGAATGTGTCACATAAGAATTATAAAAAATTATTAGATATTAGGCATTTGAATAAAATGAACAGCAACTCCAGCAATATTAAAAAAAAATCAGGAATTTAATAATGTGTTTTTTTCCCATGATGATAATGCATAACATTAAAAACTCTCATCAAATAGATAACAATAACCAACAACTAACAATCGTAAGCATTCACGCAAAAATAGAAATATGTTTAATAATATTTTAATATTATCATAATTTATATCATCGAAGTAAGTATGATCATTCCTTATGATTTCTAGGGATGCTATAGTAATTTATATAGATAATTAAAACTGAAGGATATCAGAAAAACAGATCTCTTTTTTAAATCTTAAAATCAAATTACAATCTAAAAACAATAAATTTAAATATTTTACAAAAGGAATATAAATATATTTTTATTTATAAATATTTTTAATAATGTTCTAAAATTATTTCAATAGATTATAAAAAATATATTAAATATATATATTATACACATGATTAAAATATATAAAAATTTAGAATCTTTATTGCCACGAATTTAAAATCAATGAATTTTTTATTAAAAATATAATAATCACAATTCAAATTTTTTGCTATTATTTAAAAATAACACAACTCAATAAATTTTTCAAAATTTAAAAAAGTAAAATATAAAATAGATGTACTTTTTTTAAATTTTCTTTTATTATTTTCTTATATCCTTCAGCTAAAATCATCATGAGAATTCTGAGAATCACTAACAACGATAATAAGGTTTCTATCTTAGATCTGTTCTTGATCAATTAATTCTTAAATATCTAGGTTTAAAGGATAAACTTTACATTGCAAGCATTGTGTCTCTTGAATGTTTTTTAAGAGTTTTCACAATATAATACATTAAATTCAATGAAAAACTCAATTTTTGCATCAAATAGTAAATTACTAAGAATAGTATTAACTTATATATACTATTCACTATTACACATAACAAAAAATTGCAATTAAACACAAAAAAAAAGACAAAAAAATAATAATACATGATATATATAGTTTCAATTTACCAAAAATAAAAATTGCTCTTAATAAGAAATTTTCTTTCATATTATCAATTTATCTTTTAACAATGTGAATATGTTTATGTATGATAAATGATACCTGGAGTATATCCATCTTTTTCATTAATTTTTCATTTTATAATATTATGTGTTACAATTTCAATATTTTTTATTACATAAGTTGCATACAAGTATATATATATACGTATTTATATACAATATATATATATATACACACTTGTATGTATTTGCATATATGTATATATATAATAATATATTTATATATTATATATATATACAATATATATATATATAAAAAGAAATATTATAATATATTTAATTGATAATGAAATTAGTAAATTTTACTATTATTTTTTTTCTCTATACTCTAAAATACAAAACAATAAATTATCGTATAATGCACACACGTGTAAAACGTTTTCGTTTTATGTAAGTATGTATAATAATAATATATCTAAAGATGCTCTTTATGGCTCATCCAAGTGTACGATCCGAATCGAGGCAGCGTTGGAATGTAAAAAAAAGCTTGTCACGCTTATTATAGGTTGAACCAACACCGAGGATTGTAATTCACATAAAATGAAGGAGATCGAAGAGTTGTATCATCATCCTATATATTGTATATATTTTGAAAGACTAGTAAAATAAAGAAAAATTAATACACGAGTCGAAAAAGTAGAGAGTGAACAAAGAAAAGGGAGAGCATAAGAAATCAATATCTTAGGAACTTCCACATGATTTTAGGATGTGCATAGTTCAACGTGAACGCAATTGAAATCTAATGTGAATCGGCAATAACCGATAGGAAATCGGCACACGAGAATTTTGCTTGTACAATGTATGACATACATAAACAACATGTGTCATAGACTAAAGAATGCAAAAAGAAAGAGAGATCATTCCGAGGTATAACAGCGAGTTTGAAAATTCGTCAGATCGACTCTCGTAGATGTTATAAATCCCGTTGATTCGTTCTCAGCGATAGCATCCATTGTTCGACTTCCGACATGCTCTCGATACGAATCGAAGAAAAGGACGTTGATTATAATAATGCGCTAACGAACAGAAATATAAATAAAACAGTGAAAAAGAGAAATGTAAGTATATTCTATCTCACTCGATATGTGAGAATCTCTATTTTTATTTCGTTTTTTTTTTTCTTTTTCACTGAGAGACATATATCGAAGTTATCAACGGGAATTTTCTTTTTTACACACATACATATATATATATATATCTCTTCAATGATGTTCTTTGCTTTTTTGATATATTATATATCTATATTATATTTGTTTTTCTGTCGTATCTTTTATAAATCGGTGTGCCCCAAGACGCGGCACACCTTCTGTTCCTAAGGATCTGATCGTGATTCTAACATCTCGACGAGAAAATCGTCGATCGGTACGTCACCGATCATTTTGAAGAAGAACAGGTACTCGAGGCACTTTAATCCGATCGAGCGGATGGCGGGCAGGCGTAGAAGTAATTTCGCGAATCTTCCTGCATCGTCGGGCCAAGCTACGCGACAATAACCCTCCAGGGCGCCATAGATCTTCTCACGGAGCAGGGTCACTTCCTGGATGGATTTCAGTCCTCGAACCTCGGGATTGAAGAGTATTATAGATCTGTTCGTGATTAATTATTCGTGATAAGAATAATGTAAATTTAAAAAAGACAACGAAAACTTGTTCGATATGGAACAACAAAAGATTGCCATCGTATTCCATGAATAATTTTCAAAATAAAAGCATTAACATAATAACATTATTATTACAGACCTGAGACAGCCAAGCTCTGTCCTGTCCATCTTCATTTCACGCATTTTCGAGACAAGCTCCGAGAGGACACGGTCGAATATCGTGCCCACGCCAGCCTGCTGCGCCGAGTTCCGATGCACGGTGATCCCTGTTGCCAGCACGATACCGTCCTTCACGTCGATGGAACGGTGGGAAAAGGAGGCTATCAGCAACTCGTTCCAACCGGCCCTGAGCAGAAGTACCTGATCCTCCAGTGGCAACGACGTAAAATGCGGGATGTGTTTCGCCCATGCTACCAGCTGGAACAGCTGTTTGTTCGTGGCGTTGCAAATGTGCGACACTGCATTCTGTGCATTGCAAGAGATGCCGAATTAATCGGAGCGTTTTCGTGGAATAGCTACGCGCGACCATTCCACGAAAATATCAGTTCACGACGTCGTTGTTTGTACGGTGGCGGGAAAAAATTTTAGGGGGGGGAGGGCGCTTCATTTACGGCCCGCGTTCGAACCACGAGCAAAATGGCGAAAAATTTCGTGTCTCGCTTCTTTCGTTGCGATTAGTGAGAGTTAATAATCGCGTGTGTATCGAAAATTTGTTTAAAATTTAGAGTTGTATATACGGTTTTGCCAATTTGCGACCAATTACAAGTCTCTCGCAAAAGTGAAACTATTAATAATAAAATTTTGGAAGTTACAAGTTGTACAAACTAACCACAAATTCCGTTGCGCGGGAGAATGGTAAATTTTTATTTAAGTCTCGTTTCTTTGTGCTAATGAAATTGCGCATGAGTTATCTACGATCCAGTTATTGGAGATGTTCAATTATTCTAAAGTGTACACGACTCGATCGATTTTTTTTTAATTCGCATTACACGACGAAACGATCATATCAGATAGATATTAAGAAAGAAGATCTCAAACGAGATTAATTTAATCACCAATCCAGGCCCAATGACAAATAAATTGATTTCATACCGACACAGCTGTCCATTATCTAAAGCACTCCAATATCACGAACTTCTTCACATCATATTCGTTCAAATAAATTAATAAATAAAATAAAAGTATAATTTTAAGTAATTCGGTTTTTGATATCATGTCATTTGTATTAAATTATACTTATCCTTCAAATCGGAAACTTTTAAACCACAAATTAATACACGTTGTATATTTGTATTAAAAAAAAATGAAAAGTAGATCGAATCGTGTATACAGGGTGATTGAAACAAACGATGTCGTGAACTGTTCCAATTCTACTATCCGTTTTATCTCTTCGTCACATTCGATTAATATTTACCTCGTAATTTCCCTGTTGCTCCATCTTGCATTCGACTCTTTTCTCGGCCTCCAGGATACGCTCGATCGGCATGTCCGAATGCAGGCTACTAGTGCTCTCCACCTCGCTCTGATCCCTTTCCTTGGTACGTTGACGTTCCTCTTGGACCGCCTCTCTCTTCATTCCCATCGCGAGGCATTTCTGGTATCTGCAATACTGACATCGATTTCTCTGCCGTTTGTCAATGATGCAGGATTTCTCTTCGCGACACGCGTACGACAGGTCCTTGCGCACGGTCCTCTTAAAAAATCCTTTGCAACCCTCGCAGCTGCAAAGGAAATCATTTTCTCGTTAGAATATTAAAAGCGGAATATTTAAAATTGCTTCGAAGTTTATAATTTTAATCTTTAATTTTTACGACTTTGAAGACACTTTTTATATTTCACGCCTCTGCTAAAGCTTAATCTTATTGTTGCTTTTATTTATATATCAAAGAGTTTCTTATTAGGTAGAATAATTCATTATGAGTACGAATAAAATATTCTTGCGAATCGTACTCACTCTATTAAAAAATATTGTTGCGCATCTCAAAAAATTCTGATCCAATTTTGAATTTAGACTTTTCGTAATTTAAACACTATTATAAGAGACAATTCTTTTTCATCGTTAAAGATTATAAACAATTTAACGTTAACTTAATTTACACTCGAGAAAATTTATCTTTTCAATTGCAACCGTATAAAATATATTCTTAGCGAAATTTCAGAAAAAGGATTCACGATTTCAACGATGAATCACCCAAGAACATCCAGACAACACCGACTCGTATTTCGTGAAAAGAGTTCGAATACGTTGTCGTGTTTTATCCGACTCTTTCGCTCGATTCCACTTCGGCTAATCCAGGGATTGAATAAAATACCTAGGGGTTTACGATCCCTCTCGCGTAATCCCTCGTCTCTCTCTCTCTCTCTCTCTCTCTCTCTCTCTCTCTCTCTCTCTCTCTCTCTCTCTCTCTCTCTCTCTCTTTCTTTTTCTTTAAGAACAATGTATCCACCAGACAATCGAAAGTTGCACGCGTGCACGAATAATTCAATCAGACCAAAGTAATGGTGCGGATTGTTTAGACTTTTGGAAATTTGCGCGATCGTTACAATCCAATAATTTTGACTCGATATTTTAATCAGGCCATATATTTTTGCGAAGGAAAGGTAAATGTTTATGGATTGTTTTGCAATGAAATTCTAAAGAATGTAAAAAACGGGGTCATCGAACGGGAAATTTATTATTACAAATGATACAATATTTCAAGATGTTTTATTGCAAGAATAAAAATAAATTCTTCATATTGAAACGTAATAAATTTTAATAATGCAAGTTTGCAAAATATTGTCAAAAAATTTACATTATTTATTAGTATTTTATCTGTCACGAATTATCTATAAATTATATATATATATTTCAAAGAAACGTATCTATTTTCGATAAAGGCAAAAGAGGTGATCCGTTTTAATCATGTACTTATCAATATCAAAAAAAAAAAGAAAACTGACACGTACATTCGAAACTAATCGATAATGTTTTCAATTTAATTCATCTCACGAATTAAAAAAAAATCATATTTATTTGTCCAATAAAAACAAAAGAGCGATCCGTTTTGCGGTTATCAATTCCAAAAAAAAAAAAGGAAAAAAAAATTTACACGTACGTTCAGGGCTAACTGATCAATCAATCACAGTGTGGTTTTTAATCCAGTTCGGTTTGTCATTGGGTGTGCGGTATATCTGTCTTCTCCCGATGCTAACGAGGGCGATGAATATCGAATAAAATGGTGGAACGCACCGGGCCAGTAGCATTTAAATATCGCAAACAAGCTTTCCGTTCCGTTTTCGTTAAAGCTCCCCGATGATAGTCGTATTTGAGGATCGTTTTTAAAATTGGAACTAGTCCAAAAACACTCGGCGACACATTCCGCGAACAGGAATTTATTTTTGTTTCCAGCCATGCACAAAACATCGGGCGTATTTTCGATTCGGACCAAACCTTTTCCTCGCAGCTTGTTTTCACTTTTAATAACTACAAGCGACAAGCGAAATCCTCCCGTCTCTTTGGGAGGAGATCTTGTTAGTCTTTGAAAGCATCGATGCCAATTAGAGCGAATTATTGCGCGAGGAAAACATTTTGCCGGTAAGATGATTGTTTCACCTTCGATTGAAATTTTTCGTATTTATTTTAAGTGCTTTTTCTTTTTCTTCCTTAAGACGAAGAGGTTCTTCCGTACGAAAAATTCCGTACAGTAGAAAATATTTCCAACTTCGCTGCTGCTAACTTTCTGAAAGAGCGAAAGAATGAAAATTGGAAAAATTGCGAGAAAAATAGCGGTGAAACAAACTTGTACTCCGCGTAAGTAGTCCAAGTCTAATAAACCAAAATCTCGATACTGTTCCTGAAGAGTACGAAAGAGAAACGATACGATGAAGTAATCCCATGGATCTCGACGAACGTCAAAACGCTCGCGCGTCCTTTCTTCCTTGCGCTTGCGGTACGCGAGTTTTATTCGAGATTTATGCGTGTTTTCAACTACGAAATCCGGTGGAAGCGTCACGAGACGATGGATGGAGTTACACGACTCACTGTTTTCACTGTCCATCCGTTTCCGTTGTCGTGACGCGAGACAATGCTTGTATGTATTAGGGACGAATTTGGACGAGGCGTGCATTTAAATTGCTACTAAAATACATTAAATTCGTTGGAGAGAAGAAAACTTTTCAACGAATAAAATTATTTAAAATTTCGAAATTTTCTATCCCAACAAAATTCCGTCTGAAAAATTTAGATCGAATCCTTTTCTTCCATCATCGAGCGCGAAATTTCGAAATTTTTCTTCCAGCTCCCGATCGTGAAGAAATTAAATTATAAATAAGAGAGTAACGAGCAACACGTGGCGAGATTCTGGACCACCGTGAAAGTCGTTTGATCTCGTCGAGTTTATGCTTAAAGACAAATAAGTCTGACGCGAGACACGCGCGAAGAAACTCGTTCCACAGACCGAAGTTCCGCTATCGGAAATGCGCAAAGGCCTTCGACATCCGTCTACAATAACATTTTGATAATGAATAGCGACACGCGGCTTCCTTTCATCCATTTGCGATTCGATGTTTTTCCATCTGTCTAGAGCAACTCGTAATCTTGCGTAATCGTCTCGTCGAGGAGCTGCTCAATTTGCATTGTGAAAATAAAAAAAGACTTTATGGACAATTTGAAATTGGCATTTATTTAAATTGTCTGTAAAACATTACCGACCGATAATTTTCAACGATGAATTTATTTCACAAGCTGGAATTCAATTCTTTAGGTATAATTTTTCATTGAATCGTACATGGTGTATCATTGACCTGACTATTTTGTTCATTACAGGAATTACTTCGAAACCACTTCTGAATTGCATTGTAAAAAGTAATTGGATCTATGATAACCGACAAAAAAGAGGATTATTCTAAGAAGAATGAATAAAGCAACGATAAGCAAAGAAAAAAATAAAGAAAGAAGATGTATCTTTTATAATCCAAGAGACAATTTAAATTCATACATTATCTATTTCTATTATATTCTCATATTTTAAATCCATTTACCTTTTACGCAATCTCTTATTTCAAAGTGAGTAAATATCCTATATTCCCTTCTCTAAAACAAATTTCCTAATCGTTGTAAAATAAAATTCCACTTGTGTTGTTTCTCACAAGGGAAGAAGAAAAGAGAAAGAGGAAAAAAGGGAAGAAAAATCCAACGAAACGGAAGCGAGGCGATTAATTCTCCCTGAATCGAAACGCATTAAGAAATGAAAGAGAAAAAGGCCGCGAATCTAACACGGGCCTTGATAATGACCGTGATTGCTTAATTAGCTGCCAGTGGAGCAAAGTGAGTGCACACAGAAATAGCAAACAGAATCATCCCTTGCTCCATAGGAACTACGGCTGGCTAGTCGTCCTAACCAGGCGAGCAAGTCCAAGGTTGTCGAGGCTCTGATGCAACGCGAGCCATCATCATCATCGGTCGCGCAAAGTGGGAGGCGGATGGAGGTGAAACGGCGGTGGGGCACGCGCTCACCAGAGAACCAATTGGAGCTATAACGACAGTTTTGAGGAATCGAATTTTGGAGTTTTGAACGGAGGAAACTTTGAAATTTTTATAGATCGAACGCGAATGGAATGGAAACGTAACGATCATCGCCTATTGCGCTTTAAATTGCGAAAAGTTATGAAATTGATGGTTGGAAAATGATGGAAAATTATGAAATAGAAATATAACATAGAGGAAATTTTGAGATATAAAGAGAGGGACTTGCAAGTTTGATGAATTATCAAAATACGAGTTTAGATATCGTGATAATAAATTCTAAAGAAAATTGAACAAGGAAAAAAAACTTGGAAGTTTTATCGTAAATGCAACGAACTGTGTGATAATGCTTACAAAGCACTTCGAAAAATTAGAAAGAATTAAAATTGAAAGAAAAATGAATTATTTTATTTGGAATAGCGTGTTGCATTTTGTAACGAAGGAAATTTGAAATTTGGAATTTTTATATCTTAATAATTGTCGTGAGAAGAGGAAGAGATAAAAATGGCGGAAGTGAAGGAAAGTAAAAGACGAGTAGCGAGCAACTTAAGAGAGATTATCTTCCGAGATTGTTTTATCATGCGTCTACGACACATTAAATGATGATCTCAAGTTTTTCGAGCTGCTCACGTGTAACGCGCGACACTTAATCGGTCGATGACGTCTATTACATGGAAACATGGGTTGGTTCTTAATCGATTAAGACTAAGATGGCAACTAATATGCGACAGAAATGATTGATGTACTCGATGGCAATTATTTTGCCATTTTTTTTTTTTATATATAGATTTTTTGAATCCAATTAAATGTAAGAAAGAGAAAAAATTCATCGTGCAAAGTTTTCTTCGAACAAGTTTCTGTAAAACGTGAAAATTCTTAAATGTTCACAGATATTTAATATTTAATATTTTCTTGATTAATGGTAATATTTCTTCGTATGAGATCGTGAATATTTTTTTTTTTTGCATTTGAAAATTTGACAAAGAAAAAAATATTTTTCGTATAATAATTGAATATACTTTCATCAAGCTAATAATATTTTCCATCAATTATGCCTATATATTAATAACATTATCAGTTCAAACTATCAGAAATAGATTAAGATATAATTAAAAATACTCGTACAGATTATCTTTATTATCTTTATTGTTTTTCCAATGATAGATTAAAGATGTTTATTACAAATACTCGATAAATATTCCCATCTTTCGCAGGTGTCTTGAAACGAAAGTTCAATCGTATTACCAAGGAGTTACAAACTTACTCAATTAAAACTTTTATCGAATTTCTAATTTCGTATGAATCCTGTAAATCTTAATGAGAACAGATGAAATCGAAATAAGAGGGAGACTTATCCAAGAATTATTCGAGGATACATTTCACAATTTATTTATTCGAAATATATATATATTGGAATTATTGAAATTGAAAAATTTACATTAATCATAGAATCATTAATAAAATGGAAGAAAAAAAAATTAGTCATGTTAAATATGATAATCAAGTTTTTTTTAGCGTATTCTTTAGCTATTTAAACTCGCAAAGTCATGATGAAGTATTTTTTTACGATAAATAGATTCTCAGAAACTTTATTTTTATTCTACGTTATTACTGAAAGTGTCAGAACGAGGAGAATTTATTAGATCTTTTTTTTTTCTTATGTTAAGAAGGAAATTTGCTCGTTTAAGAAAAAGAAAAAAAAGAAAAATATGTATTAAAATATATATTAAATGTATTATTATATGATTCGTTTATCTTTAATTCGTTTAATTTTGTATAATTTTTGTTCGAACAAATTTCTTTTTTTGCACAAAAGAACGGTAATGTAAAAATTAGCCAGTCTTTGTTGAGTCATATAGAGGGTTGATTGAAAAACACGTCATCGTTCTTAAGATATTTCTGTATATAGATGTTACATAATTTTATAAGCGATAAATTATTTTCAAGTCACTCGGTATCGATCTGTTTAATGTGGGGCGTGGACTATTCCACTTTTTATTTTAAACTTCCAATATATGAATCCATCTTCCATTTTCACCTCCTGGCTTATAATTCTTTTAGCAGTTTTTTACTTATCACTTATATTCTACTTTGACATTTGATCAGACGAAAAGGTTGAAATAATTGTGAATAATTTTTTTTATTCTTAGATATTTCAACTGAAGTTTAAATATTTAAATTTTATTTGATCATTTATACATTATTTAATATAAATTTTAAGTTATTTCAGTTATTTTAAACACAATTATACATTCTAAGTATCTTAAGGATTTTGAATATCTAAAGAGTCATAAGAATTTTAGATTTTAAATATCTAAAACATAGTTCAAAATTGATAACTTCAAATATTAAAAAATATTCTGTTCGTGTATTTTAAGTATCTTAAAATACATTAGAAAATTGTTAAATATAATAATTTAACAATCTAACTAAATTATCTCTATTGAAGATAATTGTTTTAATTGTTTTAAATTTCTTAAGTAAATATATATTGAATTTTAAAAGAATTTGTGAACAATTTCTCGCTATTTATTCTTCGAAAAAATTCTTGCAACACATTATACGACATGAACACTTTTACTCTTACTTTACTCATACTTTCTCCTGATATACGTAACAATTACATAAATGGGCCCAGCTGTAAAATGACAAAAGAATAGACGATTCATGTTCGTGAAATAAGTCACGAAATTTTATGTTTTCTTATTCCTTCGAACACGTTCACCAAGTCGATGATTTTTATTCTTTCTCCATTAAATTCGATATAACAAAACGATTATACGTGCAAATATACGTTCTCGTTTTTCGTATATACGTAAAATTGTCAATCTGCCTGTTTATTTACTCGTAAAAAATCACAATCTAACAAGGTTGAGAAAGAAAATTATGTACGTTACAAATAATTCTAATTTCCATATTCTGAAATTATGCAAACTTATTCAAAATCAAAATTTAGAATCGAATTCATTATTCAAAAAAATAATAAAAATAGAATTATCTTATATCTTAGAACTTGCCATATAATTGCAGGATTCAATAGAATTCAATAGAATTAATTACCGAAATCGAAAAATTAAACCGAGAATTCTATTTTTGCGAAAGTTTGAAAGTTTTCGATCGAAATTAACTTTCGAGAGATTATTAATATTGTAAAGAATTCACTAGACACCAGTTCTAGGGATCCCTAAATCTAAATCTACTTTTTCATTCGCATTTGATGTTACGATTATTTCAAGAAAATAAAGAAATAGGTTGTTTTTCGACTTACCTATAGACACCATAATGTTTGCCACTGGCACGGTCACCGCAGATCGAGCAGAGGTGCTTACTTCCGGAGAGAGGGTGGTTCGGCGGGTAGGGTGCGACTGCTTTGTTCTGGCCACTCGGCGACGTACTTAGAAGGTTGCTGTGACAACCAGCGGTGAAGGATCTTACATGCAAAGAAGAGAGTAACAAAAACTCGAGCTACGAAACTACTGCCCCTGAATCGAGCAAAATATTGTTATTTTTCCACTGAAAACTAACAATTAACCCTTTAATAATTTCTCTAAAAAAAAATTAATCAAAATTAATTTATAGAAACGTATAACCCGTGAAACATTTTTAGAATAACTTCCTTAGAAAAATGAGCATCGTATCTAATTTTTTTAACTAACTTGATTAAAAAAAATTTAAAAATTTCACGAGTTACAACGATAATATACGAAAATTGAAAATCAAAATATATTTCGCTCGATTCCTGTAAGGGCGATAACTACGCTCACAATATACCCTCGATTTACGATGTCATTCGCCAGAATCTCGATATCTGTCGAATCGATACAATCGTGTACAGCACACTGTTCCATCGATGCATTGTCGACAATTGTTAAATCTTAAGAATCATTCGATTTACGATAGTGTTACTTACCCCGGACTATTGGGACCGGAAGGACTGAAGTTTCCGGGGTTGATGAGGCTTGCTGTGTCGGGCTTCATGTCCAGTGGGCTTTGCGGGCCCACAGAGGACATGGACATATTGCTGTTGTCCAGACTTAGCCCTGGAACAGACAAATATAATATCTATGTTAGAAAAAAGAAAAAGTTTGTAGAAATTATTTGTAGATTTTATTTCTACTCAATTAATCAACTGAAATCATTTATTTAGAACTTAAACGATAAGAAATTTCTAATTCCCTCGAGGTAATTTTTTCTATTTTTCCTCGACGAGTTGTTTAATTTTTTTTTCTTTTTTTTCTTTTTTTATAAGAAAACGATGTCGAAGCAATGATACACACATGTCCCAAATAACACGTTACTTTCTAACGCGTCACAGAATTATACTTTTACCCCATTAATATTCACAACACGACGTCCTTTTACTTTCAGCCTCGAACGACCGAGATTCCCATTTGTCGATCGATCGAGGACGATTCGTCCACGACGTAACTACGTTAATTATCTTACCGAGATTCCAATTTATAATTTACGATAATAGGAATAATAAAAAGCAATAAGAATTAATGAATAATAACGATCGATCAATCATATTAATTTCCGCACACAGGCTACCGGTCGAAAATATTCGAACAATCTTGGTGAAATAAAGATTACATATGTATTCTAGTTTCTTTTAACAAATTGTCGATATATTGTGAATGAGAAAAAAAACATAAAATATTAAAAGCTTATAACAAAAATATTAAATACGAAATAGATTTACGGTATACAAAAAAAGAATAAAGCAATTTACGTTCGCGTTATTTATGCAAAAAGTAATTAATTCTGCATCTCAAAATGTCTATCGTTATTGACAATACAAGATTGACAGTGAAATTGAAAATAGAATTTATTATATGACAAATTGCATTTCTATTTTGATTTGTTTCAACTGGCGCAAACAAACTAAAGATATTGTTGATCTATTCTTGCATTATATCGTATAACCTAAATTTGTTCTTTCGTATATTTTCTTCATAACGATCCACATTTATATAATATTTTTTTTTCCTTTTATTTTTCCATATATAGAATATAATAGTGACGAAGTTAAGGACACCCTGTATAACTGTTACGATGCGTGCTAATCACTAAATAGGATTAAGAATTAAAGCTAATTTGTTGAGTCATTTACGTCGTCGGATCATTTTATGTAAAGTTTCAGTGTTGCATAATATATTTCTAATCCGATCCTTTTTTCGAAAAAAAAAAGAAATAGATAAATAAAAATTTTCTGAAATTAATCAATTTCATAATAAATCTTCGTGAATGATTTGTTTCACATCACGTGTAAAAAGATAAGAAGTTTAACGGGATGAGAAAATGGATAAAATAAATTCCGACCCATATTCGCAAACAGTTTTATGCTTCGATGGTGGAAGCAACTACGAGCAAGTAGGTTTACGAATCGTTCATTTTACCGCGTTCATTCTCGTAATTCTCGTCGTTCCATCATCTTGCTTCATTCTACATTATATTGCTACTCGATGCTTCTTTTTTCACGCTCTGTTTCTGATTCGTTACAAACTGTGTACGAATCGTTTGTACATATGCGTCATTGGTTTTCTGCAAAACGGAAGATAAATGACGTTTTAATTTAATAGGATTCGGTCGAGCATTGTAGTTCTCTATTGAACGAAAGGAAGAGGAATGTAATCGTTGGAAACAAGAAAGAAAAGCCAAGAGAAGCGAATGATACTTTATAAAACGAGGGAGAGCCATGGAGAATCGAGAAGAGACAGGGAGAGACAGGGAGAGACAGGGAGAGACAGGGAGATTTACGAGTCCCTACAATAATAATTGTAAATTTGATATCACAATTCTTTTTCTTTTATTTTTCTTCTTTTTTTCGCTTTTTTATTTGGAAATCGAAAATCGATACACGAGAATATTATAATTCTTCTCTTGATTGTGTAGCAAGAAATCAATTCTAGAGTTGTTGGTTTTAAATTCGTCGAAATTTCTTTGCACCTTTTCTCATCGTTTAAGATTTCGTTAACCTTGCAACAGGTAATTTCCACGGGATATCTTACGTCATTTCGCTGCACACACGTCAGCCTTGACACACTAATCCGAACAGGGTCAAATTATCCGGATTTTTTTTGAAAATCGAGTCAATAAAAAAAACAAAGCGACCTGACAATGTTAGTTATAAAAATCAAAATAATGAAAATTAAGAAAATTAAACTTCTGAGATTTTAGAAAGTTAAATAATACTAGATGACTAAAACGATAGATTTCAATAATAATTATTTAAGATTAAAGATTGGATTTAAAATTAAATACTGTGCGTCATTTTTCATCAGTGACCGTTCTGTTCAGCAATTATAACTTTAATAACATCATTATATTATCGTATCATACTTAAAAAGATAATTTCTCAAATAAAAAGCGATCCAACTTAATCTCAACTTTAAAATAATCAAAGACTATTCCTTCAAAATGAACACTTCTGCGCCAACAAAAGGATAAAACAAAGGAATCAAAGAATTCCGTGGAAAACTTTATTCACTAGATCGAGACGTATTTACTTAACACGCTACTGATATCAGCCGCTCATCAACCACGTATTTCCGCGGAAAATATAATTACACCGAGGCCGTAACTCTCCTCAACGACTTCTATTTCGAGTGTTAGGGTCGCCGATTGCGCGTCGCTCATCGCGGTCGTTTATTAAACGCCGTTGCTTTAATTACGCAATCGTTGAGCGTGCAAAATGGATCGAAGGTCATCGACAAACGGCGAAACGAAAGCAACGTTCTCACGTTTGCATCAAACTGTATAGATCGAACAAATATCTATCGACTTTAGAAAGTTTTATAGAAAGTTTACATAGAAATTGAGTATTTTTAAAATTGCGAAGAATATTTAATCACGATCCTAACAAGATTCATTATACAAACATATCTACGTCACTGACAAATCTCATCGAAAAATTAACAAACTCCATTCTTCGATCATCGAGTAACTTCTTTGAACTCGCATCGAAACACAAAGAAGAATCCATAAATTGCGAAACATCGTCTTGAAAATTGCACACACCACGCAAATATTTTTCTTGCAAAAATAACCTTAGCCAGTTCTCACGGAACTAAGGAGGAAGGTCGAAGGTCTATAGCCGCGCCTACGGTGATTGATCGAAGTTACGATCTGGTAAGTTCGGCATCGAGCGAGTTGTGAACGCGGCTTTAAGGAGGGCGGGAGACCGAGGACGCGCGAGAGTGACTGCAAGGCCAAGTCCTGTGACGGTACATTATACCGGCAGAGTGTCGGGCACCTTGACCAGGCGCAAACACGGCTGGTGGCAATGCTCGAAAACCGTGTTGTATACCGTGGCCCGACGAGACGCCTCGTTTTGAGCGATTGCACTTGGCGAATTCGTGCGTTTTCGATGTTTCACGGCGACGGATAATATTACCAGCGAAATGTAGAAAATTTATGGGTCCGGATGTCGACTCAACATTATAACGATCAACTACGATACGTTTTACTCGTAAGAAAATATATAATAATTCGAGTGTTTGAAAAAGAAATAGAAATAGAAATAATAATTACCTAATTAAAAAACAGGTAAATATCGGCTGTTGGTAGTTAATGATCACGCCGTGGCGCTAGTGTCGCTTGTAGTATTAATACGAAAATAACGATGAAATTGAAATATGCTACACTGGAGTTGATTATTTTTAACTCTTTTGCAGTGAACAATTTGTAACTACTTTAATCCTCTCGTTCTCACGAAGAATGATACATAACGAAGAAAAATTAACGAAGAAAGAAAGAATCCTTAAAATAACCACTGAACACGCTCTTCGAGCAAAAAGAAAGAGGGCGAGAAATAACGAAATGCTTTCATAACGAATCGCATGCATTTTGCATCGACGAAAGAGGAATCACCAAAAGGAGAAGAATAAATTACGAGTCTCACTTGAAGGAAAAAAAGAAAGACGAAACGAGAGGCAAAGAGAAGAGAAATAAAAAAACTCGAGATGAAAAGAGAGAGAAAGTGGACCGACCTACGCCAACAATGAGTCAAGTGCGTCCACTTTTGAATATTTAAAAAGTAAATATATATATATATTCGCTTTTAAAAACGCGTCGATCGAACAACCTGATCTTCAAGGGCAAAAGAGCGAAATTGGGAATGGTCGTGTAATCTTTCACGGGCGTCTACTATCGATCCACGTTCTCCAACCACCCGCCAACGACAAAACGCTCGAGGATTCTTTTGTTCCGCGGGATCCGGAATGCGTTATCGCGCCCCTTTCTGCGAACGGGTAAACGGCGCAGGAAGGGATGAAAAGTGATGAAAGCGTCGTTACGAGGACAGGACGTTGGCGTAATTTCACAAGTGATGGATGAAAATTTGAAGGATGATGGAACACGTGGCGATTGGAATGAAATTTCAATCGTTATTCCCCTCCTCTTGTTCCGAGAAGGTTGTTTGATTTACGATACATTTTTGCTTTCATCTTCTCTTCGAGTTAGATACAATGAGATGGATATTTTTGTCTTTAAAGAAATGATAGAATGTGTGAGATCTATGATTAAAATTAAGATTAAAAAATAAAATAATTTGATAGAAGAGAAGAAATGTAGGAATCTTGATCTTATTATTTTTTCGTTTCTCGAATTTCGTCTCGTGGAAAATATTATACGGTTTTGAAGAAAAGAAGAGAAGGGGGATCCGACGAATTTTTCGACGACGAAGCTCGAGACAAGGGAAGAATGGACAAACCGAGGGGGTTAATACCAGATATATCGTGGAGATAAGAGGAAAGCGAGTCTGACAGGCGACAAAAGGGAAGCGTTATTAAAAAGAGGTATAATAGACGACACCGTGTAATCGCAACTTATTCTCATATTGATAAAGAAAAGAATTGTTGCTTCGTTCGAACGAAATAAAAACTTATATATACGCGCATATTTTACATTTTTCCCGGGGATTTTAATCGTAATCGTGAAAAATGACGTGTATAATTTATATAACGGATACTGCGATAAAAGGTAGATAGAAAAGTATCGTAATATCTCTCTAACAAATAATATAGAATATCTTTTTTAAATAGAAATATAAATCAATTATACATTAAAATGATAATTCGAAAGAAATAACATAAAGATTGTTGAGGATAGAAGAGATGGAAAAATAATATTTTATTCATCATTCATGAAAAGTTAATCACTTCATCCAGTGCACAATAATTAATCGTGACGCCATATTGCGAAACTATCCTCGATCCATGAAAGATGAATATTTATGTTCCAAGAAGCGTCAGGAACCTTGAAAACGGTAATAAACCGTTTCACTGCATCGTTTCGTTGCATTCCACGTTCCAGCGGGATGGAAACTCAAAGAAAAGCCAACCGGGATAAACTATAGTACAGTAACCCACAAATACGTATGTTTTATTGTTCTCGCGTTTCGAGGGAACAGATTCTCTAAATAATACGATTAAATTTATCGTGTTACACAGTTTATCTCGATCCTTTCGTTCCTTTAAATAATTTTAATGATCTAATGAATATCAGCTTTTATTCCGCGATGGTAACATTAAAATTATTGAACAGAAATTATACTCGTGTTCTTAAAGCTTAATTTCTAGATAATAATAAAATATATTTTAAATTTATTATTGCTTTAATTGATATTTTAGATAAAATAGGCGGAATAATTAAAAAAGAATATGAGAATAGTCTTTCTAAGAGTTTTAAACGAAATTTTAACTTTTTTCTTTTTTCCGGAAAAGATCTTTTCCAGAAAAAGATTCGAACTAAGGTAAATCTTTACGTATGATAATAACCTTGATGAAAAATTAATAACATAATGCCAATATATATATATATGTTACAGCTCTTTGAGCCTTTCAGTCCTTCAATTAGAACTAATCGATATTCATTTTTATTCTCTGCTTAATCAATTACCCAGATACCCCTGCGCTATAAATACATATACACGTAAAAACAAGTAATTCAACGATGACGGATTTTATGTAATGAACGAACTCTGTATATAGTAACAATCATCTCTGAACATTATCTGCATTTAGTGAGAAGAAGAAAAAAAAAAGAAAAAAAAAAGTTCGTATTTCGCAATATACACAGCTTGATAACTTATCAAAAGAACTCTTCATTCTGAATTCTTCTAGTTCCATTTTGTTGCTATTTTCGGTGCAGTCTAAACGTGTCCACGAGTAATCTAAAGATAACGCCAACGCAATGGCGTGCAAGAGGATAGATATACAATTGCGATAAAAATGGAGGAGAAGTGGAAACGAACGAAAGAGAAAATTTTCATTCTCCATTGAAAACGAACGAATAAAAATTCCGATCCTTTGAAATCAAACGTTCGAACTGTATCGATAAATAATTATGCAATTATTATTTCCACCAAAACGACACGCATATCAAAAAAAAAGTACTTTCTTCGATGCTTCTTCGATCGTATTTACAATAACGCCTACGTACGTAATGAGAGAAACGAAGGAGAGAATAAAATTTCATCGTGAAACAATCGAAACGAGAGTGAATTGAAAATTGAAACGCTGGAGAGAGAGAGAGAGAAAGAGAAAAAGATCTCCGTCACGGATCAACGATCCAGAGTTGCGTGATTTCGCATGTTTCGATGAACTTTGGTTTATCATAGACGTCGATCGGCATTTATAAGAGTGCGATGTACGTAACGTGTCGGTATCTGCCCGCGAGTCTCTTTAACGGCGTACGGCATTGGGCCGAAGAGGCATTCTGAAATGAGTAATGCAAAACGCGAAGCAACGTTCGTCGGTCGACTCTAACTTTAGATCCGTGTAAACGGACGTATAAGCGCTGAATTAAGCAAATAACTGGGCGCATGCGGCACACGTTACATACATGCTGACAAGTATACCGATAATTTTCTCGATTTAAAGCGGCGGTGTTCGCGAATGTTGAAACGCGTGCATTTAATTCGGGAGGAGGCGAACAGTGATGCCGTAGCACGTCGTTAATTCGATGCATTTTTATACGTGGACGCCGAGGATGGAGTAGAACGTATTTAATTATATATTTTCGAATATTATTTTTCGTAAATGGGTAAATGAATTGAATTCCATTAGCGATGAATAAGTTTCGATAGCGGCCCTCGAAAATGTTATTCTTAAACGTGATAAAATAACTTTAATGGTAAAAGTATTGTGAAGATAGTAATGTACACGGTATAAATAATATGTATAATTGATATAATAAGAGATAAAGTAACAGCAGATAACAACGATTTGAAAATTGTTAAAAGATAAAGAACGTACATAAAGAATTAAAGGGAAAGAGTTTGAGAATCCGTTATATAAAGTATCACGAGTCTTTTAATATTGACAAGTTAGTAAAACGAAAAGTAAGATTATTTAAATCGTTTTCTTGCGAAATAAATAAACTTTTATTTATACTCGTTAAATAAGAGAACCAAAAGTGAATTTTACATCTTCCTCTAATTAATAATCGTCTTAAAGAAAAAAAAACCGTGAAAATAGAAGGAATAAGTCATCGACGAATTGGCTGATTCCCATTTTCAAGCTTTTTGATTTCGAAAATCAAAGATCACAAGAAGGGCGCCTCGACTCGATCCGCCACGATCGGATCGCTAATGGAGCAGCAGAAGATCAGGTAGCAGATAGGAGAACGATTGGAGGATGACCTGGGGAATGATTTTTCAGTGATCATTCCACGAAGGCCCGAACTTTTATGACGGTGACGTCACCGTCTGACAATTTGAACGGCTCTTCCGAAACTGAAAACCAGTTTCCCGCGCTACACAGACCTCTTCTGCAACCGCCTTAGGCGCATCCGAGGATGGTGCAGATCTCACGCCCGCTGGGACCGTAAATTCATTGCGAATCCGCCTCTTTGTTGGCTCGCCCGGAGCGCGCGTAGTGCTTGCTAGAAAAATTACGCAACTCGAAAATTACGATTTTCTAAATAAATTGCGGAGTTCGAGTTCGTCTAATGATCAGAATTACGAAAACTGCCAAATTATAGGAGCACAGATTTGCAAACTGAATAATGATTTTTTTCTACAATAATAATCGAGTAGGATAAGTTTGAGCTATATCATAACTTCTGCGTTTCTCTAGTTAAAATTCTGAATAATATCTATTACATAATGCACGATAATAAAACGAACAAAATTTCTCAAAATTGAATCAATCGAATTCCAAACTACTTCAATCGAACAGGAGATTTATATATATATATATATAAGTTGTAAAGGAAAACTCAATAAACGTGCAACATCGAATTGCTCGATTCGTTTGCATCGTTAAAAAACTCCTCGCCTCCGTTACATTCTCTAATTAAAAACCGAACCATCCATTTATCCACTCATTTCCGTCAAACAAATCGTCCCACTATCTAAACATGTTCTCACTTAAGAACATTCTCTTTGCCCTCGTCAGTGGAACGAAGCGTGAAAAATCCGTCTTGTACACGTGCACACGCGCGAGGAGCAAACGAAAGGAAAGAAAAAAGAAAGAAAGAGGAGATAGATAGAGAAAGAGAGGAGGGAAAGAAAGAAAGAGAGAGGGGAAGCGATGTTTTCGAGGATGGTACCAGAGAGGAGGAAGGAGAAAGAGTTTTTAACAGTTTCCTGCACGCATCTGCGACCGGATGCCGCACCCACACCAGGATAACGTTATGACGTTGCACATGCAACCCACGCGAGCCCACATATGCACGAACGTACCGAAAATAGTGGCGGTGGTGTCCATGGCGCGTTATAGTCCTTGAACCCATGAAAAAACGTCGTTGGATTAATGTCTCTCCGTGGTAGTGATTTATTCGACCAGAAGAGGATCCAATAAGCGCGAACAGGCGCGAACCACTTGCGGGGACAGTTGGCGAATTTTCTCCTATTTATTGCCTGTAAACTTCGTTATTTATGGAGAGCATTAACCCAATTTAACTGCCAAACTATTTTTCCATAAAAGTTATTGCGTGCATTACTCTTGCGGATTTTAATCAAAGTGGATTAACTTATAGATGTTGTTCCCTTTAAACAGAAACTGGTTTAAATTTTATTAAATCTCTTTTTCTTTTTCTCAAACAAGAGAGTACGATTGGATTTGGATGTTGGAAAAAATTTGAAGAATATCTGGATCGGGGTTTTTTAAAGTTTTTTTGAATTGCGAATACTCGAAGAGGTAGGGGAATATATACATTGTTTGTGATAAAAATTTTAACAGTGAATTTTAATTGTATTAATCGTTCGGCAAAAGGAGAAAATAAATAACGTCGTTCATGGATTATTTCTTGCCTCGGATCGGTTGGAAAAATTTCACAATAGATCAATCGCAAACGCGGGATGATCAATCCCGTGAAGAACGAGTTTGTTTTCGTACGAAGCAACGATTTACGACCAATGCAACGCTCGAAATATTCTCTGTATTCTCTGAACAAACGAGCCAATAAAAAAGCACAAAAATTCCATTGTACACCGTACAACGATCGTGTTTAATAGTTTGCAACAAGAGATAAGCGTGCAATTTTCGCCTTTATCTGGCCAAGGTCGTCCACGATTTAAACCGATTCGCTCAACCCTCCCATTAAATCTACTTGCCAGCTTTTTTCTTTTTTATCCCAATTATTATTACTGCTTCGTGCAATTCTTTCTCGATCGAATCCGATGGACAAATCGTTCCAACACTTTTGCAATCGAAGTTAAACGAGATTCGAGAAATTCGAGATTTTGATTTTAGATTTTATCCAATTCGTAAATAATTGAGGTGATCTAAGAGAGTTTGAATGATCGTTCATTTTTTGTTTCGTATTTTTCGCGACACAATCGTTATTACATAAAAAATAATAAAAGGAGATTGGAAATAATAAACGTTACGTAGGATTAAATAACGTTACTTTGAAATTTAATTGAAGCTGTTATTTAATTGTTTATTGATTAAAATTGATACTTGCTCAAAGATATTTTAAGTACGCGATTAATACACGAGATGAGATAATAGATCTTTCAGAAGTTTTATAAATAATAACGTAAAAAACATTTCTTAGGAGGAAAGTAAGACAAGGCAACTCGTCTGACTAAATACGACCCGAATCCCCTTAAGCTTTAGCCAAGCTGTACTCGTAACCTACCCTAATAACACTATTATAACACTGTTATAATTACCGACCTATATATAATGTCTCGTTAAATATATTGTAAGCAACTAATTAGAATTAAAATGATATGAATTAAAATAAAGATATTACGTTTTAATCTCTAACTTTTAGCCATTCAAACATTAATTTTACCATCTAATATACGTATAAAAATTTTTCCCCCAGAAAGAATTTGAAAAAGAGCTCGACTCGTTCAACGGGACGAAATTATTAATTTCAAAACTCGGGATTTTTAATATCCGAGAAAGGGGAAAATTTATAATATCGAGATCGAGGGAAATTAATATCCGAAGTTGCATTCCGAAAATATATCTCTCCTAAACACCTCGCGTTCCCGTTTTCCTTTATATGGATGTAAAAACGTCTCGCTAGACGTTTTCGATCGATCGAACTTGTTCGATCCCGCACGCCTCGCCTCTTACTCGTTTCCTTCGATGAAAGTCAAAGCACGATGCATCTGGAGCGGCGCTGAATACGAGATCGACACGTATACGCGTGAAAAACGCGTGAAACCGCGTGTGCGATTCATGAATAATGTCCTCTTAAGCCGAGAGAGGCGGCATCGATCCTCAAGAGGACGACAACGGATCTCGGTCACAAAGGCGAATAATTCATTTCAGTGGTTTTTTTTTTCAGCGAATATATACGAATATATATATTTAGAATTTGAGGAGTGAGAGGGAAGAAATTTCTGCAAAACAAATAAGTAAGTAGAATTTAATTATTTCGAGATATTTTTATATTTAAATCGTTATTTAACACGTTTTAATTCAGTTATATTATAATTTTCTTACTTTGATGATAAGAATGGATTTAATCCAATGGATTTGCTTCTCGGGCAAGCGATTTCCACTTCCGTTACTTCATTTACGAAACACGGCAAACAGTCATAATTACCATTTAACTGTGTCTGCCCATAACTAATTCGCCAATCGTGTGCATGTAAAACAATGCTTTACTGCGCCATTAAATTGCTCGCCCGTGTCTTTTATACATATAAGCCTAGGGGGGAACAAAATATGTGGTGCGTTTTACGTATATATCCGATTGAAAAGATATAATAACGTGGGAAGGAATACCGCTAATTCCAGTGGAAATGCGCATGTGAACGAGATAAAGACAACATCTAAAGAGATTTTTACTTAAAAAAAAAAAATACGGATAACAAAGAGCGCAAAGGAAGTTGACTCCCTACTTTTCAAATCATAAAACAATGAAACTCCCATTACGAGATTTTTATTTTAATTAAAATCCCTTCGAGCTTTATTTTTTTAAAATTCCACGGAACGACGGTTCGAACGGTAAAAAAAGATATTAAAAGATTATTTTTTGTGGATAATAAACAGATAAATTTTATTGTCCCTACTTTCATAAAATAAACACATGACATATATACAAGACAGAATTAATCTTGTACCCCATAGAGTTTCCTTTTCACCGTAGAAAATGTTCAATAAGAAAAAGAAAAAGGAAGAAAATTTTTTTACCCGCGTTTCATTCATCCTTCGATCTTCCTTTAACAGGGCAAAAGAAAAGATCGGATGATACAGCTCTCCACGTATGCACCTGCAACCAGCGGGCTACGGTTACACGCCCACGCGAAATCCGTACACCTAGGCTGAAATCCCGACCCCGTGACCTTCTCCCGGTGACCCAGGTACCAACTTGCCCTGCACACGTGCCGCGTGTTGCTATATAAAGTATAACTGCATATAGATCGGTCCCCGCTGTGCGCTCGCAGGAGCGTAACCACGACCACTACGCGCCCCGCTCCATCGATCGCCTCTTATCCCTCCTCGTCGATAGTCGAACTTCGTTATTATTCCTATTTCTTGAAGTGTTTTTTGAGCGAAAAACATTTTACCTGACCGAACAAACTTATTTTCAAATAAGTCGATCGTAACGTCTTGGGTAAATATATATTTTTTTTTTCTATTATTATAAATATCTTTTGAGTCAATTTCAAGTTGATTGTTTCGCTTATCGAAGCGAACTTGAATCGATCGATATTTTTCTATATCAATTTTTTATCGTTACGTGTTCTGCAGAAAAATTTTTTGTTATAAATATATATAATATTTTGCGAGATTTATAAATTTTTCCTTTTTTTGTATTTTAATTGTATTCTATATTTATTTATACAAAATGTGTGTTTATCTTTCGTAACGATCAAGAATACTAATTTTAAAGTTAAAAAAAAAAAAAAATAGAAAAGCCAAAGTGAAGAAATTCGAAATAATTTTCAATTTAAAGTGATTTTACGTAAATTTTACGATAAAATTTCCCAACGACACCGACTACACAATGCGTTGATATCCTGTATTTTATTTAAATAAACGTTAAATATTTAAATAAATGTTAGAAGCAGGATTTTTCTCTTAAAGATTATTACTTCAATTGGATTATTCTAAATCGAAATAGTTAAGTTGAAACAACAAATTATTTAAATATAGAAAAAGCGATTTCTCCAACCACTGTTTCGCAATCCAACTGTTATCTAGCAAAGGAATCGAGCTACCGCTTCGGTATATCAGTGAATAAGAGTATGTCGAGCTTAAATTGGCCTTGTACGCGAATACCATGGCGAAGGTCAGGGGTTCACGATTTCAAGCAGGTGAGCTAGGCATATACTTATGCGCTCGTGAAACCGCGCGTATACGCTTCGTTGTCACAGGTGCAACGAGGCGTGTCGCTCTTGCACGCTTCCATTTACTCCCTCCTACTACCGGTCTACACACGATAAAGAAATATATTTACAACGCGTTATATATTCACAGGTAACGAGAGGAAATCACACCGGATAAAATGCGTGAACCCTCGCGTTTAAAGTGGATGCGGCGTTATTCGTGGCAAAGAAAATTTTGGAATTAGAAGAGTTACAAAGTATGGAAATCAATTTAAATCGATAGATAAGAGTTTGGAATGGAAAATTCGCGAATTCGTCTCACGAATATTTCCTACTTTCACTCGTACAAATATCGGATTCGTGCCAAACTTTTTTAAAATCGATCTTTCCAATCGAGGCATCTAATAAAGCTTCGGCTAGGAATGTCAATTTTCCTCGGCTATTTTATATTCTTTCGAATATTCTTGAAATTCTTTAGATAAAAATATGGATAAAAATCTGCAACGAGAGAGCGTAATTAAAATTTTTCCAAATCAAATTTTCAGCGTGAACAAAAAGCATCGATTTCATCCCTTATCCCTCCATTCGCCGAGGAAGCGTTAACAAAGTTAGCTAACAAACGTCATCCAGATTACGTAATGGCGATGGATGTAACTCGTTCGAAGGTAAGAAGATCGTTAATCAGAGACGATCCACAATGGCCTTTCGCCATTATGGAACGGTTAAGGACACGGATTTCAATTGTTTCTGAGGATCATTGTACTTTCTGCAGCTTCTGAGAATAGAAAGTAAATCTTCTTTAAATCGACCTTCAACGCCACGAGCGATTCTATTGTAAATTCCTATTATGCAGGATGTTTCATTTAAGATGACACTAAAGATAAAAAAATGTAAATTTAAATTTTCTTTACGATATTATATTTTTGTTATCTGCGTTAGATTTGTCTTAAAAAAATTTCCTTTTTTTTCTTTTACATTTTAAAAAAGGCAAAATATTCATTTTAAAATATTTAAAGCGAAACATCCCGAAGAAGCGAGTTAATTAATTCAATGAAAATTTAATTTCATGATTTCCATAAAATCTTCCTAATATAATCAACTCTTTCCACGTAATAAGTGAAACATTTTCAAGAATAATTGATTAAATCTCTCGAATTCCAATTACTAGTTATCCACCAATATAAAAAATAACCGTATAAAACCTATTTTCTTCGTCACCGAGAAAAACCTCTTTCATAAAAAACGATCTCTCCTCACAATGCTTGCAAGTCCAGACGATAAATTCACATTCTGAAAAGTATGAGGCCACGTTCTGACACCATCATCTATAATCAAGGTTAGAAAAGATGGATATCGATTCCCCCTTTGAAAACTCGAGAAAATTTGCAGTCCCAGCGGATATAGACTCGCCTCCAGGACACGTCGAGCAGTCTCTCTCGATAATTCGAAAGGTCTTCGAGACAATCGGGGATTTCACGTTCGATAAGAGACACACCAGCAACCGGATGTCTGGCAGATACGTAGATAAATCGTACGAAGGGAGAGCGAAGACAAAGTCGAGTTTCCATGGACGAGTAAAAATAAATGGATCACGGGTGAAAGAGAAATCCACCTCTTATGAGGGGACGGTATAAAATTCGAACCGAGAACAACCACCTGGGGGATTCTTAGTTTCGACACAACTCGAGATTCGTATCTACTTTATTATTCGATTTCTCGTGCGAAAATTTCGAGATTGACGATGTGACGCTTTTATCTGGAAAATTTTTTTCGTTCGGGAAAAAAGAGTTTCTTTTTCTTACAAAATATGTTATATTTGAAAAAGAATTGTTCTTATTTTTATGCTCATGCAAATATTATTTGCAATTATGTTATTGGAAAAATTGCACGTAATCAAATTTTGAAATTCTATTTGATTCGTAGTTAAAAATTGTACAACAACTTTTATATCGTGAATTAATTACGAATTGATGAAGTGTTACAGAAATAAAGGAATAGCAAGAGAGACGTCCAGTATGCTCATTTCGTATCATCGTGTACGGGAATTTTCTGCACGTGTCACGGTGTAAAACGTGATCTTAGCCAAGACGCACCCAACAATCGAGTGTCATAAACACAATTGATCGAGCACGTGCTTTGATCCAAGATTTATTTATTATATCGCGCTTTTCGTCGATAGTCGTCCCATCTATTTTGAAACATTGGTCGTTTACCAAGATCTATCAAAATGCACGATATAAAATAAATAATAAAATTTAGAAAAATGGAAATTCGGAAAAATTTAGTCGAAAAAAAAATTGGAAAATTGTCTCGAAATTTTCAAAATCTCAATATTTCATTCTTATGAGTTTCCTAATTCTTATTTCCTAATTCTTAGAATCGGCGATTGCCGATTTAAAATTATAAATGACGAGTTATAAATCTATCTTGCTGCTATAATATACATTTAAGATAATGTATGTCATCTCGTGTCACAAATAAATAATAGAACCAAGTTATTTGAATAAGATTATAATAATTCTAATCTTATTTAAATATAGTTTCAATCTTTTTTTATTTTTTTTTTTTTTAATTTTTATCATATTCTTAGTTCTTGAAATTTCTCGACGAATCTTACAATTTCATCTACGAAAGAATTTTTACGACAATTTGAGAAAGAATTTTCTTCGTAAACGTTCGAAATTATTATTTTTCCCGTAATTAAATGTTAAATAAAACACTTCAACTTCAGGAAATTATACGCAGAATAATTAATTATATATTCTTTACATTTCCATAACTTCCGAGCAGTTTACGCTCCGATAAAAAAATTGATTGATTATGAATCTAGGTAAAAAAACATGATTGCACATAGCTCGATAAAACAGTATTTAATGGTAATTAAAAGTATACATTAAATCAAGGAAATCGTGTGTCATCAAAATAATTACTGTTCTAGAGAAAAAAAAAAATCCCTGAGATGATATCCTCCCAAATATAATGCATCCTCAATTATATTTTGAGTATATATTCGAATATATAATTTCTCTATTTTTCTAATTATATATTTTTGTACAACGACAATTCGATGTAAAATCAATAATCAATTATCACTGCTTTCAATAATGATGACCTTTTCACGATACTATGTATGAAAATTTTCGTGAGAATAATTTTAACTTTAACGTATACTAATCGAGGTATTTAAACGATTCCTGATATTCGTGATTGCATCAACAATAATGCAATGCAAATACCTCGGTGAAACTTACTGGCGACACGAGACCTACACGTTCCATATGATGCGAATACGTGCTCGAAACGCTTATTAACGCCACGATCGTTCCGCTACGATTGCGTATGCCGATCCGTCCACGTAATAGATACATCGGTCTAATCGGTCACTAGCCACGTCGAGAAACCTTCCAACGTGACTACAATGAATGATAGCTTCCTGTAAGACGCATTCCCTCCCTATACACTATATGCTTCTGTGCAATCTCGTGGGATTTCGATGATTAAACTCGTGTGATCTGATCTTTTGTTAGAACAAAAGAATTTTTTCCAATTTGACATCGACGAATATCGATTATTATCGTCAATTATCCAAGTAACCACTGTCCTCCATCTTAATTTTTACGATTCACATACTATGTTTCTATTTATTACATTAATCATAAAGGAGGAGTATCACACGTGTACTTCATCTTTACGTGAAAATTTAATACTCGATATTGAATAAAATTTTCTCGATCCTAATTTAATAAACATATCGAATAGAAATGAGAAGAAGAAGAAAATATTAATTCGAATAATCGAATCACGACAAATTAAAATAAGGAAATCGCAACATTTTCCAAGAATAATCGCGCGAACAATTTACAACGATCGCACGCATTGATCGATAATATTCGAATCGCATGAATCATCGAGACTAGATTAACTGGGCGATTCATACGTGTAGCAGTTGATTTATTTTCGTTGTAAAAATCACCACGTGTAAATTCAAATGGGACGAATAAATAGAGGAAAATTAAAATATTTCTACCGCTTACCCGGAAAATTGTTCGCTATTGCGGCAAATCGATTTCGAAATACGTAATTTTTATTCGAAACGTTCGAGATCTTGATCACACGAACGCCCGCGAGCCAGTGATCTCACTGACGATGATTAATGCCGAAACCTCGGTAAAATGAGTCTGCCTCTGTCTCGTTTGATTTGTTAATCGATTCAAC
Source organism: Apis cerana (assembly GCF_029169275.1). Classification (NCBI taxonomy): domain Eukaryota; kingdom Metazoa; phylum Arthropoda; class Insecta; order Hymenoptera; family Apidae; genus Apis; species Apis cerana. The sequence goes on from NC_083860.1 coordinate 7,281,197, forward strand.
CTGTCATTCACATTCATCATGCGTTCTACATGTTTTTCAATACGTACCCTCTATTCCTTCACGATTTATAAAACGTTATGCAGCTTAGTAACCGTCTATTCAATATGAAAAGAAAATCTTTATCTTACCGATGTGAATACTTAATACAAAAAATTATAATGTAAAGTCTATAAATATACAATTGAAGAATTTTAAAAAAGGTTGTTAAGCGTCATAATAAATCATATCATAGTTTCCATATTTTCTTTTCTTTAATATAAAAATATATCGATATCGATATCCATACTTGAACAGCATAAAAAATATTGTCCTATTAAAAATTTTCAATTTTCGTTATTCTCCTACATTTAAGAAGATAAAAAAAATATATACCGATTATTTAGTTCGTTATTTAAATTTTACTTGCGCGATTTAAAAAATAAAAAGGAGATTAAAAAATAAATAAATTTAGAATCAGATTAGAAAATTCGATCGGCGATGAACGTTTTTAATGCCGTAGTCGTGTCAGTCCAATTACTCCAATCATTAATTAAACGTACACGTTTGGCCAGAATTGCTCAAACCGAACTAACTAACACCCACACGCAGTGTCGAGTGTAATCACAAACAGAAGAGGTGTGCACCGTGTGGTGGTGCACACGTGTGCAGCCGCGACGGAGGCTGCACTTCACGGTTGGTTCGCATTGGTGCCAAGGTTGCGTTCGTGCTAGTGCGTGGATTAATCGAACCAGCACGAACCGCTCTGCTGAAACCGTCCTATGCTCTTATCACACGTTGTTACACGTGTACACGGCCACGATTATAACGCGTACAATATGTGGACATGTGTGTTACGACAAAAGATGGGCCGAGAGATCTAGACTGAGCAAATAGAGTCGTGGAAATTATGTGAAGGAGGTGAAGTTCACTTTTTACAACGAGCACTCTGTACGAAAGAGGAAGCCAAGTATCGGGGAGAGGTCTGTAAATATTCCGGATGGGAGTGGAGATAGATGTATTTTTTCGAACAAGGACTCTTTTTCGTGGTTTTTTCGTAGCAGTTCGTATCTTTGTACAAGAATTTTTTACTTCGTAGATAAACCTTCTACGAAATCTATCTTAAATAAAATGTAGAGGAAAAATACTTGCGGGAAAGTAAGAGTTAATCGGACATCTGGTGACGATAAGCCAAACAACAGTTTAATATATATATATATATATAGAATTGAGATAATTTTCTAGAACAAAATTATTATATTTTTATACGAGAATTTTTTAATCTCGTAAATAAAATGATGTGTATAAAAATTTATTGTTTATTTGAATACGCTTCAAGAGTTTTTTAAATATCAACGTGTAGGTTTCATTTTATTAACTTTGTAGCAGAAAACTTGCGATATTAATATATTTCTGTAAACAAAAATTTTTTATTTCGCGTATTAAAACAACACAACGTAAATTATCTTATCGATATTTTATAATTTAAGAATTATAAAAATACAAAATTTTTCCATCTAAAGAATCTGCCTACGTAACTCTCTTCGAGGAAAGAAGAAAAGAAGAGGAAGAAAGGCGACGAAGGGGGACAAAAATAGACAAACGAAAAGAAGTTCGAAATGCGTCATTCCGCGTTTGTTGGCCGGCAACAGGGGCAACGCGATAAGCCTCGAAAAGCCTCGTAAATTGCGGCAGAGGCGTAGATAACGAGGCGCATTGGCGTGACCTTCTCGCGGCGAGCGCTCGCGGGCCGCTTTAAGGCCGCTTTTAAAGCCTGCGACTGATAACGATGTGATCGGCGAGATCGCCGCGAGCGCATGCGTTTTCACTCGCGAATTCTACACGCCATTCAAGTTTCAATAGCCGACCTTCACCCTATGCGTTCAACACTAGACGATCGAGAGTTAAACGGGCCCGATCCACGAGCGGTTGCGGAATCGGCGTGAGTCACTCGAGTGCCGAGATATCGATAATACATGAATGATAATACGCGAGTATGCATGTTTATTCAAAAGTTGGAAAGCGAACAATGAATCGTAAAGTTTTCAGATTTTTTTTTAATTCCATTCTCTTAATTATATCTATTTCTTGACGGTGTTGATTAATAAAAAAGGATAAAGTAAAGAATGGATATAATAATAACTGTTTAATAGTTAATAATAAGTTAGAAGGAAATAGTGGTTGAGTAAATTGGTCCTGTGTTTGGTCAGACGTTAAAATTCTCGTGAGATTATGGATAGCATAATTTATGCGAGTACAAATTGGTAATAATAAAAATGATCGAAACCATCGTTCCACGTTTTATCATATTTTTCTATAAGCTATTATGAAATTATAACAAGGATCATTTTGAGTGCAGATAAGAGCAAGCCTTGACACCGGCGTTAATTGACTTTATGTACTACCAGCAGTATGCTAATTATCATTCGCACACATTTAACAATGGGTTTCGTTTAGGTATGATTAAAAGTTGAAATTCGTGACGTGGGATGCTTCAAATGATATTAATTTTAATCAGTAGTGAAAGTTCTAATTAATAGTACATTTACGAAATTTAGTAGTTTAACGTGTGATTACTTTTAAATGCGACACATAAGTCAATTGTTTACATTATTTATTAAATATATATAATAAAATAAATATAAAAGAGATTATTACACGTGAATTACGAAAAAATGAATTTTTATCTTTTGAAAAAAGATAACTTTGTAAAATGAATTTATAGAACAAAGAGTACTTTATGAAAAACAAATATGTCTTACATACGCGTGCAATGGAATCTTGCAAGACGTCTTAATGCAATTCGGTATTTTATTAACAGTATAACTCTTATGAAACCTGCGTAACCTAATGACTTGGGAATGCGATAAATGGTAAGCATTTGACGACACGGAGAATAGCATCTTTCTTTCTCCGCTTTCCTATATAACTGTGAAATATTACATTGAATTCAACGCGCATATACAGGATGGTCCATTTATATCCATGTGAATAATTTTTCACATTTTACGTACTATAAATAAAAATTCGATAAAATTTCAACTCAATTTTCAACTCGATCGTATAGTTATATTTTAAGTAAATCAAAATGTCTCGTCTAATAAATGAAATATCCTGTACAAAACAAACGTTCAATTATATACAATTATATAAATAACGTCATGATATACATACAAGTGTTCCCACGGGACCAATGTTGGGCCTGAGTCCCCTGGATGATGGCGGTCACCGACATCATCGGTTTCTCCTTCTTCATCATCTTGGCTGTCTTGATCTTCCTGTTTTCACTCGTCACTTTTACTTTTCTTTTTTTTTCCTTCCCCCCCTTCTTCTACACTTCACCGAATCCGAAAGATCCTACTCTCAAGCGAAACACGCACGATATCCTTGTCGCGTCATCTCGAGAAACGAAAAAACGACTAGCCGACCACCATCACCTCCTCCTCCTCCTCCTCCTCCTCCTCCTCCTCCTTCCTTCTCTAAATCGAGCTAACTTCCCCTCTTCTTTTGGTATCGATTTGGTTTCGTTCAATGCACTCCTCTTTGGTTGTTTCGCGTTCAAACGGTCAACTCTCGATCGCTCTACGATTAGGAACAAGAATGGATTTATTGCATCGGTTTTTAATATCGTTTCACGATTTGGCCCACGATACAGATCTCTCCTGCGTTTATGGATAAAATATATCTATATCATCTTGAAAAAGAAGATTTGAAAATTATTATTTTTGCGCTCTTAAGGGGGCAACTGAGTTAATATCTGTTCGATTTTTGATTTTTTTTTTTTTTTACGTATATTTGATTCAATTGCGACAATCAAAAAAAAAAGAGGCAAGTTTATAAATACTGTTCGCTATATTCGTATCCAAATATTTCTACAATTATAAATTTCGCAAAAATATTTATTACGCGAAATTATAATTGAAGAACCAAAAGTTTTGTTAACCGAGAACACTTGATATCTTTATCGTTAAATAATTCAAAAAAAGATGATAAAACTTTTTGCCGCCTGGTTAACTTAAAAGTTTCTTTCGATAAAGATCCAAACAAAATTTAAATTCGCCAATTTTACAAGCTCGCTTCAAATTTCTCGTTTTAATTCTTATCGTGGTACCGAATTGCGAAACGATCCTTCTCCACTCTCTCGTTGTGTTCTTTCTTTCTTTTTTTTTTTTTTTTGATCGAGCTTATTATTCAAAAAAATGTAAACAAGAAGAGAAATATATAAGAGAAGGGAGAAATATCGTCGAATGATAAATAGAGCGGGACGTTAATCCGAGCCAGATAGAATTTCTGTTCGGGATCGAGCATAAGATTCAACGATACCGAGTGTAACGTTGATGTAACGTGAGCGGAAGTTCGACTTGGCAAAAATCGGTGTCCCGGTACCCTTGAGAATCAAGCTTTGACGAATAATGAAACTGAAGAACACTCGACGAAGAATTAAATTTTATGATTGTGATAGATCGTGAAAATTTTTCTTTTTAAAATTATAAAATCAAAAAATACAAAGATATCCATTTTCACTGTACGAGTGATATGTTTAATTAAGCATTAAGCATGAGATATGACGAGTATGGAAAAAGTATATATAATTGACACCATTTTACTTTTTCAGCTTTATTTTTGAACAAAATTGGTTTTAATATGTCATTAGAGTAAATATGATCGCAGTTGATCTAGCTGTTATTATTTTATATGTTTGACACATTAAAAAGACGAATAGAAATTAGTAAAAAAAGAAAAAATCAAATAATATAAATAAAGTCAAGAAAGTTTATGATATGATCTAAATAAATTAAATCGTGAATTAAAATAATTGTATAAATATCGACGAATAAAACATTTAAATAAAAATGATCGAATATCTAACAACAGTTATATAGTAATAATTTTGCGACTGGATATATACTAACTGAATGTCCTTCTGAAAGATTTCGAAGATCCTTTGAAAGCGTGTTCAAAGTTGCAGAGGACTAAAATACGTGTATAAACCGAGAATAAACCAGCGAGTCTTGAAGGAGAACGAGAGTAAAAGCGAACGAAAATGAAAAGTTGAAACACGAAACCGGCAAGATCAAAAGAACCAGCGACCGAGTGGCTACGATATTTCACGCTTTTTACGTGTTCGAAAGTCGACGAAGAAAATCGAGAGTCCCAGATCGAATTCCAAAAAATTTATACGAGAAATCTGTATTTTCACTAGGAAATACTCTTTCAAGAATATTTTTAACTACAAAAAGATGATTAATATCTATTATATTCAATTTGGATTACTTTTAGACAAACCTAACCTTAAATTATTATTTGTGAAATGACTCAAATATTAATATTATTATCATTGTTACATCAAATATATTTTCTTAATCTCTTGTAATAATTCTAATAATTTCTTTAACATTCGACTGAATTATGAAGAATGAATTATCGAGATACGAGATTGAATGAATCGTAATCTCTATCCAAGAAAGTTTTTTTCAGTATCCTCTAGACTAATGGTAGAAGAGTCTATACAAGAACTCCATTTATCTGAATCCATAAGAAAACAGACAATTCGCACAATTCGATTCGTATAACTGGATTACGTACGGTAGAAATACATCTATTTTCTCTTAATTACTATTAATTTCGTCCAAATTATGGAAAGTTTTTTGATCTCATTATCCCCAAGCATAAATAGATACAAAATTCCAACACCGTTGAAATCACAAAGGAAATTAAATAATAGAAGTTCAGACAAATAGATCCGATAATACAAGTTTAACAATCAGTGACTGAACAATAGACAAAGCTCAATCAATGTCACTGGCTAAAATCTCGTCGAGACAAATGCTGTTTCACTGTTACCGGGATTCCTCAAGTTGATGTTACAAACGGCGACCTTGACCACAGCGTGTAGGCAGCAAAATGCGATTGCCTTGGCTGCGCAACGGTGACAATCGCCGGCGGTGTAGAAACAATGCTTACGTAACGTGCGCGGCCAATTATGCAAAATGCAACGTATATCCACGTGCATGAAACGGCGATGCATCTTCTATTCTTCTGGCATCGCGTGTATCCGCTTGACGACTCTGCTTCGTAGCTGGATGATAATACTTGTCCGACCGCGAAACTTCAACCATTGTTATGTAAAGCTTTCTAACATGGGAAAGAGATGCGTGTTTAATTTTCATTAGCAAGAATAGCGTATCAGAAGCGTATTTTCCTCCCTCTTCTTATTCCTCGTTTATCGATCGATCTTCCTTTCCCGCGACTCGATCGATGATGAAAATGATGAATGGAGAATGGGCCAGAAGAATATATTTCTAATGGCGGTATCCGAAGTCGAGGTTGAAGTTCAAGGTTATCTACGAAGAGGCTACGTCAGACCTTGTCTACTGAGAAAAACGAATCGATATATACCGGGTGCTCCGTGAATAGAATAAGACGGTAACCTGACTGGGATATACAGTTAAGGTTATTGACTTGATTTTCACTTAATTCTAAGAAATAAAGATTCTAGTAATTGCGACATTAAAGTTATGTACGTATATTTTTACCCATAAATTATTAAAAATTTAATTGACGAAGAATCGATATAGACAATTTAAAATAGATTTCAGAATTTTTAAAAAAGTATTAGCAGCTCGAACACGATATAATCTCATCGATTTATCTTTTAAATTAAACGAAAGCCGTGCACAAACAAAACAAATATGATTTATTTATTAAGAGCGACTGAATTCAATATATTATTGTCATTTGCAGCTTGAAAGTTAATCGATAATCCACGCTTCACCCGTTATCCATTTCTCACGTGTTGGACATAAAAGCTATTCTTCGAGTGGCCTCGAATCACCACGCAGACACGACGTAGACTGAATTTAGCAAACCATTTAGCGACCCGTAAAGCCGTCAAACACTTCCATTATCTCTTGTATTTCTAATATTTCGAATATTAAATAAAATTATATTTTTATATGTTTCGTAAATAATTTCACTTATCGTTTGATTTTCGTTTGGAAAAAAAAATATCGGAAAAAACTAGCGAAAATAAGGAAAATAAGTAAGAAAAATATTTCAAGTGTCGGGAAAATTAAATCAAGAGAAAACAAATGATACGAAAAATCGATACATATATCACGGAACCACGAACTTACATATGTGGAATCTACTAATTTGTAAACGAAAGGTGCACATAAACTTGTTTACAAGAGACGACGGAACAGGAACTTAATGCGTGCACTGTATTTGAACACTGGCAAAAAGTTGTCCGCTGCAATGGTGTAGTCAACACTACAGATCAACCAAGACCTTAATACTGCGTAGAAGATTCAAGGGAGGGAGAAGGGTAGGCTTAAACTGCGCACTTTCACAGTTAGGGGACGATGATTCACGAATACACCAGCCAATGCACCCATGAATAAATATGCAAACATAATAAGTTTGTTGAAATTTCGTTTCATAACCTGTCTTCTATCTTTCACGACGTAAAGCACATAAAAAAAAAAATTTATTATGCACCAAGCAAATTTATCCATGTTTCTGAATACACGATAGCATTTGGACAGAATAGAATAGAAATGGAATATAATATGCAATATAATATGTAGTTCGATAATTCGACAAATATCAATAGAGGCAAAATACGTCATATCGTGAATTTTTTTTTATAACACGTTTAAAACGATCAAAAAATTCGCCGAATTTCGAACGATTGTGGCCAAAGATCGTTTGTTTGGCACGTGCGTTCCGACGGACATAATAGTCGTAACATATCACTACAAAAGTCACGTTTAATTACGACATACTATGACAATATACTTTGCGCGATCGATAATGTGGCATCTTTTAGCGACATTTTTAGCATTGGACGTTCGATCTTTGGCACTGAAAAGAAAATGCAAAACATCCATAACGTCATATAACAAGCTTCATTTTGGATAGGGATTATTCTATGAAAACAGAATGATGAAAAATATCTTGCGCGGAAAAATTCGGAAAATATTATCTATTTAAATTAACCGCTAATCACAATATCCATCGATAGATATAGCATGGAACTGTGGACACAACCATCAACAAATCAAACAGAAAAAAATTTATTCTCACGATCGTTCTCGTATATCCGAGGTCACTTTTTATCAACATATTTTAAAATGACAACTATCTGCGGAGAAGAATCACAAACACGGCATACACGACATTTCTTTTTTACCAATTCTCGAAGGTCGCTTTATATTGTTACTGCAAAAAGAAACGAATACAAGTAAGCCGCAATGACACGCTCTAGTGGAAACATTATATTTTTTCGTATATCATAAATGAAATGAAGAATTGGACATAGTTATTTACGTACATTAGATATACAATAAATTTTTTATTTGATTGTCACATTTTAATTTTAATCGCGTATCGAAAAAAAACAAACATGCGAACTTTCTCGTTCTCGCGTTAAACTTCACTGTTGCACTCTTTTATATATAGACAAACAGTCAAATTTTCCACTGGGAAAAGAATATAACGATGATTCGTTCTCTTCCCAACATTTGAAATTCCAAAAGCAATCCTTTCGCCATAGCGCGCGTGAACAGAATACTATTCAAATTTGATCACTGCATCGCTTGTTCGGAAGAATAACGCGACGAGAAGACGAGCGCGTTTCACAAACGCGACCACAAACTCCACAATACGAATTCGAACACAATTGCTGCACCTTCTTTGTAACGTGGAAATTTCCTATCTCCCGTTCGATTTACTTTTTCCATCGTATCATACTACGCATATGCCGCGTGATGCATACTTCGAACTTCCTGGAAATAAGTAAGTCGGACTCGATCCGAAACTCGACCTAACGAATCATAGACACAATGCACGCGACAAGTGCACATTTTTCTCCGCATCCGTTGCACACGTGCCGCGAATAGAGAAGCACGCGGCCAACACTCGACACGACCGAATGACCCGCGATGCGAATAAATTTCGCAAGATAGAACGAGAAAGAACACAACGAGAAAAGGAGAAAGGAGGAGAGAACGAGAATGGCGAGAGTAAAGAATGTACATAGTTACAATAAACGATATCTCTTCGCGCGTGTCGATCCGACTCACCGACTGACTGACTCAATGACTGACTGACTGACTGACTGACTCGGAGATGCACGGCGCTAAAGGCAACTGAGTGCCAGCCGGCCGGTCTGGCTCGTTGCATGTGAGCGTGCAGCCGGCAGGCAAGCGAGGTGGGGACAGGGAGGATGGAGGAAGGGTTCAAAAGGAGGGAGAGCCACAAGAGAGGCGAGAGAGGGACGATAGAGGATCAAGAGGAGGTGAAGGACGAGGAGAAGGCGATAGAGGACGAAAAGGTGGTGGCAGGCTGCGGGATGAGGAAGGGAGGATGCTGAAGAAGGAAGGAGTATAAGCGAGTCACGCCTGACAAGTAACGTTCCGTCTCTACTTGCACTTTTCTTCATAAGAATGTGAACATGAAACGAGACGATTTCTAATTGCAAAACGATTACGATCTCTAATCGAACGTGTATAATTCGAATTTTGTATAATTTCTGATCATATCGTATCGAAAATAATTTTTCCGTATAATATCTTCGATCATCTTATCGACGATTACAAAATATAGGTCAGCGATTCATTCGCATAAGAATGGAACGATAAAAACCGTATAGGAAAAGGATCCTCGAACTTTTTATTCTATCCAATTCAATTTATGCAAAACGAATCAACGTGGTCTATGCGACGATACATAATCGATAAAAATGTGTAATACTCGATGATAGAAATGTAACCTTACCGCTCGAGGTCTCCAAGCGAGTTTGATGCGATGCGACTGTGGTGGGGAGAGGGAGGAGATGTTAGAACGAGAGAGGAAAGAACGATGAACACGAATAAGAGCAAAAAGGAGAAGAAAAGGGACAGAAAGACGCAGATAGAGCTTGCGCCGTCACTGTCGAGCTTAGGAGTCAAGTTCTAGTGCACGGCCGAAACGGGAGAATCGACTTCCCCTCTTCCTCACTCTCCGCCGTCACGAGCTGGCTCGTCCAATGGCACAACAGTGGGGGAAATCGTCGAAAGCAAAGGGGAAGGGAGCGTTTGCAATGTCGAGCGTGCGCGACGAGCCTTGCATGAGATTTCTACCAGGTGACCGAAATATACACCTCCAATACCGACATGTAACAACGAATCTGATAAGGGAAATAAGCTGTGACTAGGAACCTCTAACGAAGATTTACGTTATGCCTGTAACCAGATGCTGAATCAGATACGCGCATTTTCGTAAAGACGTGTTTTAAACACATTTCAAAGAGGAGTCGCTGTGCCGCGAGAGGTTATTTTTAGCAGCACGCCGATGAAACGAGCGCGAATCAGTACATACCAAGGAATCGCATCGAAACGATTATAATTAACGATCAGCCGGTGGTTCTCTATCGGCATGGCACGTTCGATACCACGTTTAAATTAACAACACAGCCAGATTGCTGATGGAGATAAGCGGGACGGTCACGAACGATCGTTTCCCTTTTATATATCTCATGTCGATAAAACTTGTTCACGACAGGCCAATAGCAGTGCACGAAGCACACAAATACGTGACCAATAGTGCAAACAATATCAATTTCACGCGAAAAATTGACATTCTCGTCTACCGATAACAAGATTCGCTCTCTCTTTAACTTGTACATATTACGGCAGTCTCCGTTTTCTTTGTTAATCGTATACTTCGTTCGAAAAAAAAATATCCTTGCAGCGGCCTTTCGTGGAACGGAACACGTCCACAAGTAGTCTGCCGCACCTGTTCCAATACTTTTTCAATTCGTCTCAACTAGACACACCCGTTTCCTTATCCTCACTAAGCTCGCTTTTTTTTAAGGAAGTTCGATGCTTCTTCCCCTTCTTTCTTTTGCACTTTTCTCGAAACTGTTTGGCCCATATACCAGTTAACCGACACCCTATGTAAACTCACGGTAATCAACCGTATACATATATATACGTGGTCGAGTATCGCGTACACGTATACACATGTACACCGATAGCGTCGCGTGCTGCGTCGTTGCTGCAACTTGTGCGCGCTTGTATATATATGCGTGTGTGTATAAGCACGTGCAAGAGCGTCGATCGTGTAAGTGGTCGTCAAGGTTAGCCACCTACTCGCTATCGCGGGGCTCGTGCACACTTTCTGCCGATGCATTTGAGTCGTCTTGCCAGCTTTAAAGTTTATTATGCGCTCGTCACGGAGAAAATCGAGGAAACGAATCCCCGAGCCATGGTTCAGTCTTCTCCCGTTCCATTCTGCGACTTCGCGCATGTTTTATGGCGCGTTTCGTGCATCCACCACGGTTGTGCAACACGCGCCACCGCATATTCTTTATGAGTGGTTTCTTCAATTTTTTATATTTTAAAAATAGTTGTTTACGATATTTCTCGGCTGGAATCGATAAAATATGTTTCAAAGAACGATTTTATTACTTATTACTTATTAAAGCAGAGGTTGTTAACTTTAATAAAATAATGGCTTTTTTAATGAGTAGTTTATAGTTTTCACGATTTATGTTATTTCCATTCCACGTAAAAATATTTTAATTATCGATGGAAAATTTTTACGAATAATACCGAATAAAGAAAAATACTTTGATATACTATGATATAAAGCCAATAGTATCCTTGCTTGTTTTTGCGAACAGGTGAATAGAACGAGAAAAGGTTAACAGGACTCGCCAATATTCCGTTTACATTCTTCGTCGAAACTGGTTTCTCCCTCGTTTGGTCGTCAGGGATACTGTATGGTCCTTTGGACCCTGGAAAGGTTGCCAAACACGCGAGAAAAATCAACGAAATTGATTCATCCTCTTATCTAGAAAGAAATTTCGGCTCTAAAAAATTAATCCGAATTTAATTTAAATTTCTACAATATTAATTTCGCTTTAAAACAATGCTCAAACGCAATCGTGAATCAAAGCTGCAATACGAACGATGGGTTGCAATTCAAGAATCACTATCAAAAGAACGTCACAAATGCAGGAACGTTTAACGTGCTCATTCGATTATGACACGACGGAAGCATAACTTGAATGCGAAGGAAGTTGAAGCGAGATAAAAAAAAAAGAGAAAGAGAAGAAAAAAAGAATCGAGAGAAAGAAGAGAAAAAAAAAAAAGTCTGATGCAGAAGAAAGCAACGGCGGTGCAGCTGTTGGTACGGTTGCACAATGCAAAAATTCGGGTTCTAATTCTAAAGCGAATACCAATCAACCCGGGCATTGTTCACCCATGAAAGCTCGCAATTTTTCGGGGTTAATCGTTCTTTGAAACTTAATAAGCGGTGAGGCAACACCGTTGGATGTCGTTCTTCTGGAAAAAAAAAAAGAATATCCCTAGCGAAGACTGGACGCACATCAGAAATAAAAAAAAAAAAAAAATCAAAGAAGGGATGTCGAAAGAACATTTGAAAACTTTTAACACCTGAACACGCCACTATCGGAACCGGTCAACAATCCTAGTGGTAAATTGGCTATTGTGAATTCGTCTTGTGTCGCCAAAGAGTCTCGAACAAGTGAAGGAATATTTATTTTGAGAGAGATCGAATTACAAGTTTACTTCTGTAATTAGTTTTTTTTTTTTATTTTCGTAAATTTCTGACGAGATCTTTGTAAAAATTTTCTCGAAAGAAGAAATCACTTTGAATAACAGTAATCGGGAATGTAAATAGAATGATTGACAATCGATATAAATGATTTTTTAAGATTTCTCATCTTCGATATTCAAGAAGTTTAATAACACGAATATTAAGAGAATCTAAGGTACAGAGATGTAGAAAATTCGTTTAAATCGAAAATAGGATACCAAAATTGAATTCTATCTATTGGGAAAACAGATTTCATAATGGAGTAGCGATTCCATTTTGAAAGCTTCGTGCGTTTGCGTTTGTTCTCGAATTAACAATTGGAATGCTACGATTACGATTGTATTATGAAATTGTATGGGATTCCTATGATCTTACGTCATTTCATTTGACGTATTTTACATTGGCACCAGATCAAATTGTTAAATCAAAAAGCGCTTTAAATATTTTTCTTATTTCAATTTTTAAAAAAAAAAATTTTAATAAATTAAATACTATGATACAACTTTACTACTTTTATTAACTTCAACAATTTTATACAAAAATTCCCAATATTAAAATCACTTCTATTACTCTCGACACATTATATCAAAAGCCCTGAGAACGAAAAACCATCACTTTAGCACCTCTGAACTTCATGCCAATTACCACCCCAAGAGTTCCATCCATCAAAAACGATCCATCAAACCGGTCAATGTTTGGTCTCGAGCGTGCATCGGATCGGTCACACTCGAGGCTTGTGTACTATGCACTTATACTACACAATCCAGTTATAAATAATGCTCGTTCATGAGGAACGAGAGGAAGGATGATCAATCAGGTGTGGGTGGAAGGGATTAGAAACAAGTTGCCAGAAAGACAGAGAGACGGAGAGAGTTGTGTAGAAAGAGAGATAGAATAGTCAAGGACAACGTACGTAGCCACCGCATTGCGACGGAAGAATCAACCACACGCTCCTGAAATTCCCTCTTCGCTCGTGTCGACCAAGAAACGACACTCGTTCGTGTTCATAGACGATTCGTATAAATAGTTCGTTCACCCGGTTGAGACCGATCCAGAAACTGTGTACGGTAAACGTTGGATAAGTGCCCGAAAATTGGGATCCAAATCGAGCACTTATCGAGTAATAGAATTCACGTTCATGGAACAACGAAAGCTTTGAATTCCCTTCATCGAAAAGGCGAATGAAAGATTGAAAATCGAAACGAATATCGACAAATTTCACGAGAGCAATATCGATCAGATCGCTTTTTTAATAGGAATAATTAGCACGATTATGTAGGACTGTTTATATTAGAACAGTTTGGGAACTTATCCAATATTTCGTGTATTCGGGCGAACGAGATAGGCTAATTCTTAAGGCACCGGAAGTGGACAGTGTGCTTAACAAAAAGAGCGTTCACGAACATTTGGCATATGGCAGGACGCTTATCAAAGCGAACGAGGAAGCGTCAATAAAACTGTTCTCGAGTCAATTCCTGTTGAGTTATGGCCGATTTAGCGTATTCATTGTGTGACGGATGCGCTTCTTCTTGCATCAGTGCATGCTTTTCACTGTCCATCGCGAATAATTGTTTGAAATTATTGGAATCTTTGCTCTGCGTAGTAAACGTATTAACTTGTTCTCGTGGCACAGATATCAGAATCAAATACGACGTTGTACAAATATAATTTTTCAAAATTAACGTGGAAACGTATAAGTTGGATCGATTGGATATTTTCATGAAAGTCTAGGAGAACGGCAGTAAAAATGCTGGTCGATAGAAAAAAGCTTGATTACTTCTTCCTTCTTTTTATCTTTACGTTTTTTTTCTTTCTTTTTTTAATATCGCCAGGTATGCTCCCTTTGGACGATGAGATAAACCTTGACCAAGTTAAGGATAACCGTATTAAGACTCCACTCTCGTAAGCCAATCAAGCGAAGAAAGTGCTTAACGGAAAGCGAATTATTGTTTGTTCTTATGCTGAACAAGTGTGGCAAGATGGTATATAAAAATAATAATATACTACCTTTTGAGCCCATTCACCGTCTATTTTTGCTGAAATATCTCCTTCTTTTATTAACTTGATGATAGATTTTATTCTCATAACGAGAAAATTAAAAAAAAATAAACAAGTCGACTCTAATGAAAATTTTAAAAGACACTAAAACTAAATTATTAAATTTAGCGATTATCGTATCTATTTTCTTCGACTTAAATTCGCATATTTAGTTCAGTTAATAATTACTTACGCAGCAAAGCATTGCTACTCTATTCGTGCTCAAAAAACTTCTCAACTCACCTGCAACAGAAAAAAAGATGAATAATTAGAGATACATAGAAATGCTTCTTTTTTTTTTATTCGTAACAATATTTTATTTGAATGATATTAAAAAAAAAAGCGCCATTAAAATTTAAAAAGTTAAATCAGAAAGACAGACTCGATTAGTTTATCGTAATTTATATATCTCCACTTCATCAACGTTATATCCGTTATTATTCACATTTTTATTTATTTTACGTTATTTCTTCGTCTTGTTTGATCATCCAATGACCGAACGAGTTCTCAAAACGACTTCGTCAACTTGTTACTTGTTCCAGAGCAATTCGTAGGATCATCTCCGTCCAGCAAACGAGAAACTTTGCTATCACGTTGCTCGTGAAAGCTTCGTTGGTGATTTCCTGTTACACGGTCCCATCGGAAGCGCGGGTTTACGTGACGAGGTTCCATTTGCCGATCTCGCGGGAATGTCAAGGTTCCCGGTGCAATTTCACGCTGAAACGCGATTCGTGCGTCCAACATTTCCAACCCGACCCCACCGTAGCTTCCGTGGAAAACTTGGCGGGACCATCGGCTATCGAACGAGGCCGAATTGGGTCAAGTGCGGATTTCCCAAGGAAACGCATGCACCGTCCCCGTGAAAAGAGGGAATAGAACAGGTAGCGGAGAATTGGAAAGGTGAAATGGAAGGTGAATCTAACACTTATGTAATCGTAATGTTTCTGAATAATTAGGAAGGGTTAATTTTGAGTGATTTTTTTTTTGATTATCCAATTATCTTTTTTTTAGTCGATTGATCTATAAATCAGTTGCAAAAATTGTTTAATGGAAATTCATTGAGTGCAAAAATACGGAGAATAGAATATTTCTCCGCTATAAATATAGATAATAATTCGATATAATTAAACGGAAGAAAAAAAATAAAAAGTTGAGGAAATTATTTTTTACATAGATAAATGTTTTAGGATGATTAAAGTAACGAAAAAAATTTAGAAGAGAATTTTTAATTATTATATCCTTGAATTATATATGACGTTTAAACAAACGAAAAAAATTTATAGAACGCGATATCGTTTCGCATGCTGTCGAGGGAAACGCATAAAATAGAACAACAATGCGTGGCACTGAAACCAGGAGGACAATAAAAGCTGTACTCGCTGTTGAAAGCAAATATAGGTCAATCAAATGTGCACGTGTAATAAAAATATAATAGGCACGTGTAATATATAATATATATATATTTTTTGTACATAATTTTTCACAAAAATTGCGTACCATGATTATGTGCAGAAATTAAAACACGCGTAAGAACCAAAAAGAAAGAAATATCGATTTTTGTTAAAAAAAAATAGGAATTAATTCAATAAATAGAATAATAACAGAGCAACTTAAATCAAGAAACGAAACACGATAACGAAGAAAACTTGTTGGCTGGCATGAAGAATCAGAAAAATAGGTCAATTTAAATAATACAAGGATTACACGTGCGTGAAAATTGCAAGGATGTTCTCGTATTCTAAGCTAGAATACATTTATAGATTTACATTGCATGGTTCAAAGTATCTATTAAAATAGACTATAATTTATTTTATAATAAAAAAAATATACTATTAACTAATTTTTTCATAATTGAATAATTTAAATTAATAATTTAATAATTCGCTGATTATTAAGAAAGAAAAATTCTAACAAAATAAATCTACTATTAAGAAACGGAAAAAAAATCAAGATAAAGAAATGAGATTAGATTAACAAATATTTCATAAAAAGAAAGACCATATATAAAATGACGCGAAGAACATTTTTCACGATTTAAAAAAAAATTATCTCAATGAAAGGAAAGAAACATTTCCAACAAAAAAATTATATATATATATATATTTCATCGTTCGATCAATAAAATCAAAATTAACAAAAAAAAGTACCATAATTTGAAACTAATTTGAAAATATCCCCTTAAAACATCGGTTTCCGATATATCAATCCTGATATAAATAACGGTAAATAAGGACAAAAATAAGCAAACGTCCCGAATACTTTCAAGCTATAGCGTGTAACACCTGTGTCTCGATGTCTGGAACCGTGAGAGACCGGGAAGCTAGGAGTGGAGCCTGGTCAGAGTACGCAAAAGGAGGAGGCAAGTAGGTCACTAGGTGAGTCGTGCTAAACAGTGCACGGGAGTGTCCCGACATTGACCTATATGTCTACTTTGTGTGTGCACTTGCCTTCCCCTTCCGTGACCCCTCCACTCTTCCCTCGCTCACCTCACGGAGCTCTCCCTTTCGCCCGATCCCTCTTTTCCGCCCCGCCATCCCCTCCAGCGACGCGCTTTCCAGCCAATTGCATATAGGGAGTCCGCTTACACTCCGAGTGCAACTTTCTCCCCACCACCGCGACGCCACCCCGGCGCCGGACCGTCCCGTCACTCTGGAACAGACGCGATCGATGCCCCGACGCGACCGACCACCACCGCCGCCACCAATTCGAGATCCTCCCCCTGTTTAAATGTCCACCACTTGGAGATGGTGGTTTTCTTCGTTTCGGTGGTTCAGCAATCAAAGATATGGGTTATGTAGGGGATTCGAGTATTTAATGCGTCGAGGTTTTTGGCTTGGAGCAGGGGAAAGCTTGTCGTTTAGAAGAATAATATTTGTTAAATTGATCGAAATTGAGAGAGATTTTGCTAGCATATTTAGCGTTATGGGGATTACGATTCGAGTTTTTAGGTTAGGTTTTTGAAATAAAGAATAATAATAAATAAAATAATTAAATAATTAATTATGTATTTTGATCCTGGATCTCTAAGCTCCAAGATGTTATCTGCTCCAAGGGAAAAAGTCGGTAGTGGAAAATTATCGATAGTTTCGATTAATAAATCATCGTAAGAAACCGTTTCGCTGTTGAAGCGAAATATAGATGCGCGCTCGTAGCCTTGCGGAAATATAAATAGCGAGGACGGTAGAAAAGGAGGAAAAAACTTGAAAGAGTCAGTCACACTCCACGTGTTTTTCTCACGACGTGTACCGAGCGGGCAACGTCGACGACGACGACCCTGGTCTAGCCGGTGTGTTACGTAAAAGTTCTGCACCGCTCTGTGGGAAGCCGTTCCCTCGCTCGTTTTATCGCGACCGCCACTTTCGATCACATCGAGTAACACGTACCGGCTCGATCGTAAATAACCGGCGATGAAACAAAGGAAAACGAATTTATCATCGATATTAATTGAAGTAATCTTTTGGATTGGATTTTTTTGAGCAAATTTTTTTCTCCATTCAATAATCCATAGAAACCGAGTTTCTTACGAATACATCGTAATTGATTTCGTTTTTAAATACGACGACGTATGCGATAAAATTTAAGACTAATTTTATCGAGAACAAATTAGTTTAATGGTTAAATAATTAAATATATTATTTTCAACATCGAGATAAATGTTAAATGTTAAAATTGAAATTACAAAAGTATAAAAGAATTGTGAGATTGAAATTAGAATTGTAACTGAGAAAAAGTGTTGATTATTTTTTATAGCATTAAAGAAAAATTTAAGATTTCCTTGGAAGTAGTAGTGAGGAGGAATAGTTTTTCGTATTATATTGCCTTTTATAAGAAATATTATGTAAAAATTATGTAACATTTGAGAAAATATTTCTTTTTGAAATATCTCAAGAAATTATATTATCGCATATTTCATCCATTTTATTCGATGTTATAAAATCATGCATTTTTGGAACGTATATTCAACGATTTGGCTAAGCATCTTCGATAAATACTTTGAAAGATCGAACAATGCTTCAATTCAGAAAATTGTTATCATAAAAATAAAACATTCAAAAATGAAATCCTCCTTCTTAAAACTTAATTATACTTTTATTTTATTTTAATATTGATATATATATATAAAACTCTAAAAGTTATTTAAAAAAAAAATTCCAATATTCTTCTATGAATTTTTCATCGAATAAATCTTACTCATAAAATATACAAAAAATTTCCATGACTTGATTATTCTTAAAAGATCAAATAATTATCTATCATCAATCTCTAATAGTTACATTACCATTGATCAACTATCACGGAAAACGAATAAAAAAAAAATTGAAAATAATAGATTATGAAAGAAAAAGACAGAAATTCAGATAAAAAATTTCCGTTAAAAACAATTGTGTCGAATGGTCTTATCGTCCAACTGTCGCGTAATAAGTCGTTTTATCGTTATATATGTCTTTAAAATGTCTTTTTTCTTTTTTTATTCGACTTGATATTGAGTTGGTCATGAATATAAACCAATACGACTATCAAGGAAAAAATTCGACAAAAATCGGACAAACTTCAAATGGATAAATATATACATAAACTTTGATTTTATTGATTTATTATTATTAATTAGTGCCAGCTATTAACTCAAATCTCATAATTTAAGATGGAAATACCATCTTAGACAAATCGTCGCACAAACGACCATTTTCTTAAATACTAATTGTATACAACGTAACTTAATTATAATGATTAAGTTATTATTAAGATAAAGTTATTATAAAAAAAAAAGATGATTTTGTTATTCTATGAAAATTAATTAAAAAAGAAATAATGATGTTTAATTAAAAAAAAAAACTTATAATTGAATAGTATTTTTTAAATCAAATTACATAAAAATATTTCTATTCCTTTTTCAGAAATTTTTTCCCAGACAATATATTTTAACGAAATGTTTAAAACGATGAAATTAAAATTGTTCATATTTCGAGCAATCATAAAATACGAATCATACGAACGATCTCATTCTAATTATAATGCACTTTCAATTCGTCTTTCCTCTTTTGGATATTCATTTCCCAATGTAAGTTCCTCCGGCAGGGAATGTATTCACGCGTTTGGAAGTTATAAATTGCTTTACACCGACCGTGCTTTTTAAAACGAAGCCCCTTAAGAAATGTATGCAACGGCTATTAGTTCCGGCGACTTTAATGGCTACACAGGTCATGTTCCCGCGCGAAATGAGAGCAAGAAACGATGAAATTTATCGCAAAAGCGATACTGGTTGACCGTACACACCGATAAAAATTGCAACGGTGATGTAACGCGCAAAGTAAAGAAAAAAAATAAAACTTGAGTCTCATTGAAATCTGAAAATTTCTACGCAAGGACAGTTGAAAGGCCAAAGTTTTCTTTTTTTTCTTTTCATTATAGCCAATAATAATTGTAAACTTCTTTTTTTCCTATTCGATAATTTAAAATAATTAAAATGGATGAGTAAGAAAAAATGAAAATATGCACGATATACACTTATGCAAACGAATCGATTCTTTTTCTTCGTTTTTTTTTCTTCTTAAGTGTTATGCTTAATTTATATTCTTATTTATTTTTCTTAAATCAAATGAATATTTCAAGAAAGAATTGATTGATGAAATAATGAAGTATCGTTTTATTAACAACTTCACTATTTATCACTAGATCTTTTATTAAGTTAATATATCACGTAAAACTATTTTATCGAAACAAGATACATCCACTTGGCCTAATTATAAGAATATGTATCGAAGATTGTTATGTACATAACAAAATAAAAAAAAAAACTCAAATAAATTTCGAGAAAAAAAGAAAAAAAATCGGTTTCGAAAGAATTTCATATCGTTCGTAAAATCGAAGTCAAACTGAGAAGTTTTCCACGAATTCGCGGGAACTTTGCCTTTAAACATGAATGATTGAAATGGTCAATTCACGCGAACTGTAGAACTTGATTTAAATTATGAAAAAATACTAGAATGACGAATATTTTTTTTACATCAGAAACATAAATTTCATTAAATGGACAACATAACATAACAATTAAAAAATAATTAGAATTATTTAAGATAGAATGTAATTATGCATATAAATATCTATCAAACAGCGTTGTTATTAAATAAGAAATAATTACTTATCATTATTACATAAATAATAAGTCATATATTGATTATACACAAAGATATAATAATTACATAAAATTACAATATGACAATTTGAAACTAGCAGATGAATGATTCCTGCAAATATCTATTTTTTATTTATATAACTATATATTATATAAATATCCCGATCCTCACATGTAACACGCAATAATTCTACAATCCTTATTTTCCTTCAATATCAAATAATTAAATTAACAATATATCTTCAAAGTTAAAGCAAAATTTAGAAAAAAAAAAAACGATCAAAGAAATACTTCTACTTAGAAAAATCCTTAAGAAAAAATAGTTTTTTATGCTGAATATATCATTTTATCAAATACAAACACTTGCCCCCAAGAAACATTTGAACCACGACACAACGCAATAATTGCACGCGTAGCTTACATAATCGCGCACTATCGTTGCAAAACCTTGAATGCATCGCGATCAATAAACTCTTCGCACTCGTCTATTTATATTTCGAAATAGGAGAGGAAAAAGAAAGAGACAAACTTGCGCATATTTATCAAAAATGAGACAAGCGTATAATCCGCGCGAAACGAGCGATCGAGACTATCGACTATGGCTCCATCTATCTGGAAGTTCCTTTCTTCAATTGTTGAAACATCGTCTCGATCTTGAGCAATTTGTTAAACGTATCACCGCAATTATATTTTCTTCTTCATTTCTTTTTTTTTTTTTAACTTTCTTTTATTTTTTTCTTTTCATTTCTTTCTCATTTTTTCAATGACGACCTATCTTTATTTGTACCGTGACTTCATCGCGGGATAATCTTATCATCTGTATCGAAGAGCAAACAGGTCTCTTACCTTATACCGAGAAATAAAAAAATTTTTAGTTTTTTTTTTTTTAAACGTTATTCACCGTTGAATATAAACGGAACGATAAATGGTTTGTTCAAATGATTTTAAATTTTAGTATATTTAATATCTAGGAAAATGATTTCTTTTCGAAGTTAAAATAATTAAGAAAATGTAACACGTTAGATCGTTAATTCCATTCCATTTCATTAAGATCTCTTAAGATCAAATAAAAACAATTATCGAGGAATAATTATAAAAGATTCAATTTCTTCCTTTCGAAACCTGGAGGATTAAATAATGAACATTTAAGTATTTTAGAAGATTATTCAAGTATTGATGCAAAGATTAAAAATTTATTATTGAAATGGATTCATTCTAAAAACAGATCAATCGCGTTAAACTCATCATTCAACAAACATCATTACGGAATTGGTACAGAAACGATCCTGGTATTGTTTCGACTAGTTTCAAACGAAGGCGTCAATTTCTAAAGCCTGAGCTTCGCCAATTTACGAGGATAGCGTATATTCCGTTGCATTTAATTTCGAACCGGCAATAACTACGGCTAACTACGGATTCCATTACACGTTTTCCATGCCAATTAACAAGATAGAACTTCAAGTGTGGGCGGACATGCACGTTCGCCCGTTTAGATAGCCCAACTCGATTCCCCGTATCGGGTCAGGACATCCTGGTAATTGTATCGCATCCTCGAAACATACAATTTCAAGGATTATTTTCATGAACATACAGACACAAAAAATATTTTAAATCACGGGAAAATACAATGATTCTAAAATTGATGTTTTATGGAAAATAGACTACGATAATAGGAAAGAAAATATTAGTCGAACGATTTAAAATTTTTTTCATGAAATTCCCTCGAATTTATTGCGTCTTTTTAATGTAGATCTCTACTTAAATGTCTTGAAATATTTATAATCTGTTTATTATAAAAATTACAAAGAATTAAGTAAACATTATGAAATATACAAACAGTATGAATCTCTATACAAGAATTAAATATAAATAAACGTATAATAATATTAAATATAAATGTTTTTATCAACTTTTATTTATTTATTATTTATTTTATTATTATTATTATATTAACAACTTTTAATTTTTATTAAATTTCATGAAAAATTCACAATTTATATCAGATATTAATTAAAATATATACTTTTTATTAAAAATAAGAAACGTCTTAAGATTTTTTAAATTTAGCAAAATATTTTTAAAAATTTCTATTTAAAAGAAATCTGTTTGGCACATCTTTCAAATATTTTTTTCAAAATTGCTTATTGTAAATATTTCATTAGAGCAATTTCTAGAGAAACAAAGTTTTTAAAAAGAGATTTCGTATTAAAAATCGATTCATAAATCGATTTCAGATCAATAATCTCATAAAAATCAGGATTTAATTCGCTGTGTAATTCTCACTAACGAGGGAATTCGTGCAATTCTATTTCCGAGGACGACGAAATCATATGATGGACGAGCATAATCTCATGCAAGGTCATCGATTATCCATTCTCGTGATTCGCGTTGAATATAACGAATCAATAACATTTATATTATCGTCCATAAATATTTGAGCATATTAATGAAATTCAATCAAAAGATTTATTTCATGATAATTCGTGAAATGACCAGATATATATTATAAAAATAAATTATATAAATGAAAAAATATTGGTGAATATAAGCTGTAATTTTAAATACTTTTCTCGTTTTCCTATTCATAATTATATAAAAATTCTAATAGAATAAAAGTATTATTCAATTGTGTATTCGAAAATACAAAAAATTCTTAAAGTTAGTCTCCAAAAAATTATATAATTCCTATTTAATCATAATGTTGGATCGCTTCAAGCATAAAATATGTAGTATAAATCCATCTGAGTTTATTTTTTTTTTATCTTCTCTTAGAAATGAACGAATGTTCTATTTGTGTATAAACTATACAATTGATCTTGAAATATATCTTTTCAAAAATTGAACAAGAAAAAATCCTATAATAAAAAGCATAATCTCTCTTTCAAAACTAACTAAAGTATATTTTTTCATAAATTATTTAACTGAGTATGTTAAAAGTATGTTCCAAGAAAGATAACATCCAATTGCAATGCAAATTAAAGCACAATGAGAGAGGGATGCACAACATATACAATCCAATATAACAAAAAAACAAGCAAAAAAAGAAGAAGAAAGAAAAAAAAAGAAAAAGAATATATAAGAAAAGAAAAAAAAATACGAGATTGCATACTAGAAAAATAAAAAGAGGAAAAGAGAAGATGAGACAACAGAAGACAGGTTAGGAAGACGGTGTTACCGGCACGGATATAAAATAGAAAGAAACAACTAAGAAATAAAAAGATAAAGAGAGTGCAATCACGTTTGTCCTTGAATTTATATAACAAGAATCTAACAAGGAAAGAAAAAGATTTTAAAAAAAGAAATAAAGAAATGGATAAAAAAAAAAGAACGGATTAAAAAGAAAATAATATTTCCATATAATAATAGCATCCAGTGTGTGCTTCTACAATCATTATATTTTATTAATCATCCATTTAAAAAATATTTTATTAAATTAATATCAATAAAATGAAAAGATATTGATAAAAACTTCGATTGGGAAATTATTTTGAATTAAATATAATTCAAATAGCATATATATATATATAAATTTATCTTTAAAAGTAGTATCTTTTATTGATATTTAACTGAATAATGCACTTTATAACTTATTCATCTGAATTTAAAAAACATATACAAAATAAAATAAAATTAATTATAACATATATTTTAATATTATAATCAAAATATATATCAAATATAAAATATATATTTTATATTTAACAATTTTTAAATATTAATGTTCATTATTAAAACATTGATAATAAAATAAATAAAAAACATATGGAAAAAACAATTGATTCACAATTAAATGAATTTTTCTTCAAACTTTTTCTCTAAACATTAATTTTTAATTAATTTTTTTATAATATTTATTTTTTTATATAGTATTTTATCTAATTTATTAATTTGATCTTGATTATTATTAAAAAGAAAAATAGTTTATTTCTTTATATTACTCTATTCATCTATAAAAGGGTTGAAAGTCAACAAAAACAAAGAGGGTTAATTCGCACTAGCTTGAGGTAGGACGTGCACAAATAGTCGACAGGTGTCGCCACATTGCAACACATGCCGGACTCAGTCGAGAGATAATAATTCTCACGTGTCTCTGTCAAGCGGTTTCAATTCACTATACATACGAGAGATTATCTAGGTTAGAGACATGTTATATTATTGCGTAATATAGAATGTAACCATCTGCCTTTCTTTGCTATCTCAAAGAAAAATATCAAAAAAATATAAAATATAAACTACATCTTTTCTAATAATCCATCATTTATAAATAAAGAAAGATTAAACTATAAAAGAGATAACAAAAATTTTGGATTAATTCCTATATTTTTCTGGTAATTCTCGATAATTAATGTTCAAAAATATCAGTTTTAAATGAAAAAACTTGCAATTCAAAAATAACTTTTATTTCAAAAGTTACATTAGACTTAGTACAAATGAATACATTTAAAAAATAATAATCTCAATATTATATTTATAAAAGAATTTAAGTTTAGGTTAGAGTTCTAGATTATATTTTTTGTTAGGTTAAGTTTTGATTGAATTTGAACTAAATTAGATATGATGATTTAGATATGAGATTAAATTAGACAAAAATTTTCAAAATTCAAATATTTTTTAAGTTTATTTATTGAACATTGTCAAAAAATATAGGATCATTTAAAAATTAATATTCCAAAAGTTTATCAATAAATATAAAAAGTAATTTCCTTCTTATATTATCTCTATCTTTATATATTATATGAGATATGCGAAAGAATTGAACCAAGAGAGAAAAGTACAGTCAAGATCAAAAGTCAGATACATGACATAGATTTGACTGAAAGAGTAATTTTCACAGGAAGGTTATTCCAAAGAGAAATGTCATAATCATAAAGAGTTCAAGATGAATAGAAGATAACTCCAAAAAGAAATTCATCGCTAATATCGCGGTCAAATACCGCGAATGCGGTCACTGAACTAGTTCCGTTTCGACCCTGACACTGCCATTGCCCCCAGGTCGCGATTTGTGTCAGAGGCTCAATATTGTCATGATTTTATTTATATACATATATACTTACCTCTTTCGCTAGATTCCATTTCGCAAAAGCCTTAGACACCGTGCTGGACGTACGGTACACGACACGAGTATTGAACAAGTACACGTGGAATATTACTTGTAGATTACGGGCCGCTAGCTTAAAATTCACCACGATATAAACATGGCCGGTCGCTCTCTTGTCACAATTATCCTGAGGTCGTTGAACCTTCCCAAAATCAAAAGACACTTAAGCAAAACACCAAAACTATCTTTTCTTTTTTTTCGATGCACAAGAAAAATGGTAAAGTACTGTAGCTTAGTGCGTGCTGTCTAAAAATAGATCCTGAATTCGGCGATTGTTTTGACTAACAATGTAGTTCGCAACCTACTCAAAGGTGGCGCTACATATAATAAGTCCAATCCTCTACATATGAAGTGAAAGAAAAGATAAATTTCATTGCAATTCTGAAAAAATGTATAAAACATATATTATAAAATAAAATTTCAATAAACTATTTACATAAATTTAAAATAAATAAGAATAGAATATCTATATAAAATATGTATCAAGTATCATTCAAATATTTTGCAAAAATATATGAATATAAATTCAATTTTTTTTATTTTATAATTATTTATATTTTTTTTATATTCTTTAGTAAAAAAGATTATTCTTTTTAGTATCATGTATATTTTAAAATATAAAAATAATTCATTAAAAAAATTAAAATTATAAAGTTAAAATGTTATTTTAAATTATATTATTTAAATTGTCATTCAACTTAAAACTTAAAAAATTTTATATCATATTAAATAAATAAATATAAATTAAATAAATAATAATTTATATTATGTTTAAATATGTAAAAGTAATTATATATATAATTACATATGTATATATATATAATAAAAATTTATTATTTTTCTAATTTATATTTGAGAACATATATATATTTATATGGGACTCAGTATACAAACAATATATAAATTTATAATAAATTTTTATTTTTCGCGCCTTATAACATGCAAATTTAACTGCATGTTTATTGGATATTTAATAACAGAAATTCAAATAAATGAAAAGAACCAATCAATATGCATTTTTCATTAATAAAAGAAAACATATCGCATTCATGAAAATGCGGAAGTATAGCTTTAAAAATACATTCAATGTTTTGATAATCTGGCTTGTTGTGTAATGAAAAGTAATTTTTTTTAAATGTATGCACATATTATAGTAGTATATATGCATTAATGGCAGGGAATGATATAAAACAAAGTTTACGTAAATTAGATTTTCCTTATTGCGCTAGAGAAGCATTATGCAAAATCGGTAATATAATAATACATAGGTTAGATTATAAGTCTAATAATTTTTATTGTCTTTTTTATTATTATATTGCTATTTTATGAAGAGATATTATGCAGCAGACCTGGGAAACAAATGGATTTACAACTGGATTTAATATCGGAATTTGTATTTGGAGAAATAGAAAGACGAAAAAAACGTAACTTGACAATAGCAATACAAGAGTTGCAATTAATAGAAGTTCTAAGCGATTTTTTTCAAAGTCCTGGAGGAAGTGCTGCTGTGCGCAATGCAGTTTTTTTATCTCTTTTTCCTGCAGATAGTCCCAGATATAAAATCTTAGGCAATTTAGTATCTTTATCCATTGCGACTCAAAATAAAGCAATCTTGAATGCAACTGGAATTTGGATGCAACAATTAGGATCTACTTCATCACAGAGTGTAGGATTAGCAAGGCATGTACTTAATGACTATTTTGTCCTTACTCCAAAATCTATTGACAAGTTGAAGCAGCTTCCTGTTCTTGCATCACATTTCACTGCCAACTTACTAACGGCAATAGGTGAAGTTTATGAAGACAAAGATCCACCTACGGAACTGCTCAGATTGGTAGGAGAATGGATAGATGAAAACCCAAGCTTATTATTAACTCCTTTGATGGATAATCCTGCTTTACCAACTGGTGGAATTCCAATGACACCAATAACACCAATTGCAGGTTTATTTAGGTAATTCAAATAACCATTTTTTTGCATAATTAAATATAAAAAATTTATATTTTGAATTTTGCGCTTTTTAGATGGTGCATTTTATCACCTGTACGTTCAAATACTATAGAAAATACAGAATATTCAGAGGAACAAAAAAAATTGTATTCTAAAATTCAACAATTGCTTATGGACTCTGTATTAAGATTAAAAAATAGTGGAAATAATAAACATGCAATATCTGCACAACATTTTGCAGCTACTACTCGAACTTTGACAACTAATTTACAATCTCATTCTACTTCACATGATTTAGCTATGGAACGCCTTGCTCAAGCTGTTAGTGCAGCTATGTCTGCAAATTGTATTTATGGAAACAAACGTACATATTATAATTCTTTATTATAAAATTAATTTTTAATTAAAAATTAACTTATTTATATTTTTTTACAGAAGAGTTATTGGCTTTGTTACAACCTCTATCATATCAACATTTTTTAATTGAATGGACATTACAAACTTATGCATCCAAAGCTGCTTAATAAATATAATTTTTATTATTATTTTCATTATGAAATTGTAAATAAATTTAAATTTAATATACAATGTCATAATATAAATGTAAACAAAGTAATAAATATCTATTTAATGTTTATATGATTATGTATATTATTTTATGAAAATATCTATCATTAAATATATTTTATATTATACATAAAAAGTTAAAATGGTTTAAATGTTCTTTTTAATTTTAAATCTTGTAATCTTTTCTTATCTAATTCAAATTTCTTTCTTAATTCTGCCAAATCTGCAAAAAAAAAAGTTTAATTGTATTCTAAATATCAAAATCTTATATGCATATATATTAAAATTATATGATATAAAACTTACTCTGTTTTTTACTCTCACGAATTTGAAAAGTATAAAAGTTAAGCAACTGTTTTTTCTTATTTTTTTGTTCTTCTTTATGTTGCACTTTATTAATTGTAGATTCTTTTCTGGAAAGTGCAAATTGTCCTCTTTTCTTTCGTCCTGTTACAGTTACCCAACCATCATTATTTTGTACTTCTTCCTCCATAATTTTTTCTTTTATTATTTTTTCAGCAATTTTTTTATCATAATTTTGCATATAAGTTTCAATTTCCTCTTTCATTTTTTTTTCATTGCATACAGAACGATTATATTCAATACACCATTCTATATAATTAATTAAAATAAATAAATAAAATATTTTATTTAGAAATTCATATATAATTCGTTTAACTTACTTTTTATTCCTGTTAAACAAAAATTATTCCCATCATTTAATGTTATTATGTAATCATCAGAAATTTCTAATGCTTTCTCTAAATCAGATTCATTTTCAAAAATTATATATGCTGTTTTGAATCCTTTAGAAATTACAAAATAAACATTAGAAACAATTCCACACAAATCATCAAATATTTTCTTTAAATTTTTGGATGTAACATAAGGAGGAATATTTAACATAAATAATGTCCTTCCTCTAGGATGTTCTGGTTCCTGATTTCTAATCGAGTGTTCTTTAAAAAATAATTGATGTTTGTCAGTAGTTTCTTCATTAAATCGAATCCACATTGCTAAAAAAATTAAAGAATCACATATGAAATTTATTCAGAAATAAATATATTGCCTATTGAAGAAACTTATTATATACTTACTCTTAAAACCCTTAAGATTATTTATCATTTTGTTATTTATAACCTCTATTCAAAATAATGAAAATTAATAATTTTTATATTTTTAATAGTACTGAATTTTTTAACATACACATGCACACACACACACACATATATATATATATATGTTGTAACAGAAATCAATTTAATAAATATATAAATTTATTAGCTAGTACATACATAATATTATACTATATTATTATTTCTATTCTTTCACATGCGCAGTAGTATATACTATTTCTTCTGTTAAAAGCTATTCAATTTCCTTACAAATAATATATTATGCTCATTCGGTAATTGTGAGCTCATCTATATTGACTGAGTAAATAAATATAAATAATTGTACATATATGTATGTACATCAATGAATGAAGAAAATATAAACACAAAATTAATCATACTACATTTTTAAGAAATAATTATATTATATTAATATATTTTAAAGTTATCACTTATATTTATATACACCGAATAACATATATACATAATGCATTAATATTTAATCGAAAATGTTGAAAAAATTAATATATACGTAATGTATAAAAAAAATATTAATTAATACAACATTAAATAATAATTATTTTTTTATATTTATATTATTTTTTTATATGCTTATAAATTATATTTTATTAAATTCTAATAAACTTTAAACGTTTAATAATACTTTCTTTTTAAAAATATGTATAATAATACTATTTGAATTTCGTAATTTTACTTAATTTTTTTATGTGTACATATAATTATAAATATTATTTTATTATTATCATATTAGTGAAAAAAAATATCAAGGTCATAAAAAGCTTATACTAAACAATAAATCAATTCTAATTTCTCGAATTACGATTCAGAAATTCAGACTTATTTATGTTATTAAATTTTTAATATTTCTTTTATTAAAAATTTTTTTTTCTAAATTTTATATTAAATGTTTATATCTCAATATAAATATCAATATATTAATCAGTATATTAATTGAATGCATAGTTCTAAATGGCTACGAAATATTGATCATGAGAAAAATAGCAAGGTAACATGTTGCAGATATGTAGATATCATTTC
Organism: Apis cerana; assembly: GCF_029169275.1. Taxonomy (NCBI): domain Eukaryota; kingdom Metazoa; phylum Arthropoda; class Insecta; order Hymenoptera; family Apidae; genus Apis; species Apis cerana. The sequence continues at coordinate 7,311,738 of NC_083860.1, forward strand.
AATTCAGGAAAATTGTACAATCGTGTGTCAACTATGTTTAACATATTGTCATTTTTTTTCATAATATTTCAATACTTATTAACATATTCAGAGAATAAAATTCTTCAAGGACAACTTATAACACGTGAAGTACTATAAATATCTTTTTGAATCTTTTAAATTTTATCTAAAATCTTTGAATCTATCTTACAATATCATTAATATTAATTTAAAAAAAATAATAAATATATATATATTTTTTTAAAAATATGTATTAATTGTAATTATATTTAATTTTAATTAAATAAAAATATTATATTATATAATATATTCATGTTATTATAAACTATATATAATTATAAACTAATATCTCTCTTCTAAAAAAATAAACAAAAGAGAACAAAAATTTTTTATATTTTTTATAATTAATATAATAGCATATATCAATTTTTTATTTTTGCAATATGTTTTAAAATGAAAGATAATCTTTAATTTTTTAATTAGAATTATATAAATATATATACTTTGTCATTTCAATTATAATAATTTTCAATGATATACAAAATCAGGGATAAATAAAATTATTTATATATTTCATTATATTTGCAATATAAAAATATATTTCGCATTGAGGCTATATTGCACATTCAGTGTAATTTAAGTGTATAAAGATTAATTTTTCGTTTGAAATATTGATGTCCTCTTTATAAATTATTTATATTATTATTTACATCATATACGATGTCTTTAACACGCACGATGATGTTTATTTTTATATAGGTTCTGTATCATTTAAAAAATTACGGATTTATTTTCACTTCCCAAATATATTGTAAATATAAAAAATATGCTATTATTTTGATAAAAAACAATAAAATTTTCCATTATACTATAAAAAATAATTCTCTTTTTAGAATTGGGCATTTTTAGCAAGATTTTGCTTCTTAACGGAACAAGGTATATTTCGATATAAATTTGAATTAGGAGGCAAAGAAAAAGATTTAAAAATATTATTATATTATGATGCACCTGATCAATGGCCAAGTATTTATCCTTCGAACAAAACATGCATTGAAAAAGAATCTATACTTTGGCATGGAATTGGTCAAATAATACCACTATCTACAGTAACATTTGAAGAATCGGGATGCATCGAAAAAGATGCTGTAATACGATGTTCCAGTAATCGTAGATTTCGATCATCTCGTCCAAGATGGTGGTTCATTGCCTTAGCAGATTGTTCTTCAAAAAGCGGATTAAATATCTCGTATTGGATATCATTAACAAATGCACCACATGAGAATTTCTGGAAAGAACACTTTTCAGCAGATGAATTTTGTAAGTAACATTCTCTTAATTTAAAATTATTTAATATTATTTACTTAAATCCATTTTTTTCAGATATACTGCCAGAATTATTAATTATTGCTTTTATTTATGTGATACTTGTAATATTAAGTTTTTATTTAGCTATGCAACTAAGAGCAAGAAGATTATTACATATATCTTATAAAATATTTATGGCTTCATTACTTTGTCAATTAATGGGAGTATTATTTGAAATTTATAGTTATATAAATCTTGGTTTGAGAGGAATATCAATAGAAAGTGCTTCTTTATTTGGTCAACTCCTAGAAGCATGTTCAGATATTTTATATACTGTACTTATGTTATTACTAGCACTTGGTTTTACAGTAACTAAAAGTGTTTTAACATCAAAACAAATTCGATGGCTCATATGTTTTATTTGCTTGATTTCATTTTGTCAATTTTCATTATATATTTATCAATCTGATATCTTTGATCCTGGATTGGTATTGTATATTTATGAGTCACCACCAGGTTATGGATTAATAATATTAAAGTTGATTGCTTGGATTATATTTTCTCTTCGTTGTTTTAAGACTGTTAGAAAAATGTCAACAAAACTTCACTTTTATGGTTCATTATTTTCATTGGGATCAGCATGGTTTTTATGTCATCCATTAACGGTACATAAAAATATACATTTGATTCTATACATAACAAAATATTATGTAATAAAATGTAAAGAATTTATTTATTCTTCAATATGTAAAAGCATATTTATGATTTTATAGGTACTCTGCATTACTTTATTAGTAGATGAATGGGTAAGAGAGAGTGTTGCTAAAGGCTGTTCATTATGGACTGTTTTTATGGGACATATAGTATTTTTATATATCACTAGGCCATCTATGGCTAATAAACGTTTTCCATTTCATATCAGAACATGTCAAGTTATGCCAATTGGTGGTGAAGGACAAGATCACAGTTATGAACCCAATATTAGAACAGCAAGTTCTGCATTCACTATTTCACATTTAACACCATCTATTTTACAATCTTAATAATAAGCATATACCTTAAAATATATGACCTATGTAATTATAATTGTACAATGATTCTCTTTTTATTATTTTCTTTAATGTTTATAATTAACAAAGAATATTGTATTTAATAATTAGTTAATTAGACAATGGTAAATAATAATTTATATATAATACTAATATTTTAACTATTATAGTATTTCTAACAAAAGTATTTACAATAATTAACTTACATGATGTTTTATATCACATATAGCTTTCATTACAAAATTTACACAACTATAATTAGTGATCATCAATCACATGAACCATCAAGCCAACCATATTTCCATTTTTGATCAACAAGTTTACAATCAAATTCTGGTTTTCCAAGTTTTCTATTTACCTCATTATGTATTTTACAAAGCCATTGGCTCAACTGTTCCTGTGAATTAGTTTCTGGTGGGGAATGTTTTAATTGTTCCTGTAAATCTTCTGCACATACATTGCAAGGATAAAACTTAGAAAATATATGAAAAAACTGTTTCATATCTGACTTTTGTTCTTCACTTGGATTATTAGGATAATATGCTGCCATAGTATGTAAAAATGACCATGTTACTGAACCTAATTCATCTTTATCTAATGGACAATCATTACGTTTAATTTTATTTACAGATGGACTTTTCTTCTTCTTTTCCTCAGATTCCTGTCAAAATGAAATATATTTGAGAATTTTATTATGAGAATTATACAATAATCTAAATGTAATATTTTTGACTTTTTAAAATATTTAATATTTATTATACAACTTAAATTATTATTAATTTAGAATAAGGTTTATATAATGATGTAATATTTTTTAATATAACATAAATACGAAATTTAAAACAATCCTTTTTATTAAAAAAAGAAATTGTGACCGAATGATAGATAATTTTATTTTCTTATACCTTTTCGGATTCCAAAGTCTTTCTTTGACTTTTTGCCCATGATTTAAAATCCATACATGCACGACAAGGTTTTTCGTTAGACATTCTATTGCTAAAGTCGAAGTATACATTCGTAGATATATTTAAAAAATGTTGTAATTAACAATATCTTCACGTTGAGGATAACCTCTTTTATGAAAGTGATTTGTTCACCTGTTATATTGAAAAACTAACATAAATATTTCACATCGTATCACATCATATTCGATTTAATAATAAATATTTATTAAAACACAATTATTCAAATTCATTATAATTTTTTATTAACTAATTTTCTTTAAATATCTACTGATATATATAACATATATGTAAATAAATACCTTTATATATAACAACTTGCGACTCATTTCAGTTAAGAAATGTAATAATAACGTTATAGTGTTACGAAACACAAAAGATATGGAGAGAAAAGCTCAAAACATACATTGTTCCTACATTCACGTTGAGTGATGAAAAAGAAGAAAAAATTACGTACAACTAACCTGACCTGATTGCAGTCAGCGAGTGACAAATGTTAAGTGCAGTTTTGACTGCACCGCAAATGATACGATTGTCGGTAAAGTTGATCTTCTGCATAGATGATGGCGAATCGTAAAAAAAGTAATGATTCGTCTCGATCCGTACCAAAATATCCAAGGCGTAATATCATATTTTCATCATCTTCATCTTCTGAAGAAGAGGTAACAACGGGATGTCGGAGTTGTAGAAACACATCGAAAGAGTACTTTGCTAGGAATCGTGCTGGGACAGAATCCCAAACAGGTTAGATTTAACCTGCTGTTTGTTAATAAAATTAAGCTAATAATTAGGTTAATATTTCTTGTTTTTTAATTTTTTACAGGACAAAATACATCAAGAATCGAAGAAAATCCTTTTAGTTTTAAGCATTTTCTAAAAAACGGTTCACAAGTAAATTATCAGAATGCTGGAGCTCGTCCAAAAGTTTACACTTCTCCAACACCATATAATTTAGAAAAAGGTTCTACTGTTTATTCTCGTAATCCAACAGAATTACCTGATTTTGTACAAGATCACTTGGTTGTAGAGCAATATTATCTAAATCATGAGCCCAAACAACAAACTATCTCAGATGTAGATAATCTTCCTGATTTTGCATTAAACAGTGTAGAACAAAGACAAACTCGACTCAGAAATGAATCAAAGAAAAATGAGTCTAGTACTTCATGTGATCTTTCTTTTGATTTAACTGGAAATTTGGACAAAGCAATACTTCAAAGAAATCGATCTGTACCAAATACAAGTTGTTCCTCTCATTTAAATTTACCTGTTTTTGTTAGATCTAATATAGGACCTACTGAAAATCCTGAGCCATTAGGTATTTAAATGATATATTGTTATTTAGTTTAAATAATTTTTATAAATTTAAATTTTTTATTTATAATCTTTCATTATTTAGGATTTCCATTAGATTTACCAATATCTACAACTGAACCTGATCCTGAATCAAATATTGCAGTAAGAGACTGTTCTCATTCAGGAGCAAATGAAACAAATGTTCCAAAATCTTTACCAGATTTTTTAAATGATGGTCCTATTCATAATAGAACAACATTGTCAACAGAATCTGGATCTATATCAAATAGTATAGAATCCACAGAAAGGAGGGTATGAATGAAATTAAATATTGTGAATATATTATAAATTATATTATTATAATTATAACATCATAAATATATTTTTTAGTTATTGTTGGAAAATGAAAGATTACGACAGGAGTTAGAATTAGCTCAAAAACAAATTAATGAAAAATCACAGAGGTAAATTTTTTAAATTTTTATAATTTTTTTAAGTCTTTTAATAATAGAATATATTCTTTTATTTATGTGTACATATGTTTATTACAGAATTCAATTACTAGAATTAGAATTGGCATCTAAAAAAGAAGTGGATCATGAAGAAACAATTCATCTTGAAAAAGCCATGGAACAAGTTGAGGATAATTTAAAACGTAGTACAGTGAGTATAAGAATATTTTTTATATTTATTCAGTGTCTATAATTATAACTTTTTTTTATAGAAAAGAGCAGTAAATGCAGAAAGTACTATTTCATCAATGAAAAAAGAAATTAAATCTTTAACGGTTAGTTTTTAAATATATATTATATATATGTTATATTTATGTTGTATTTAATTATAAAATGATAAAATATAATCTCAATTCAGACGGAAATATCATTACTCCGATTAGAAAACAAAGAACTTAGAACTGGAATTGCGGCAGGAAATAGAAGTGAATATAGTTCTTCAAATATAGATCAAACAGTAAGAAGGCTAGCTGGTGATTTAAGACATGCTGCTTCATCAGCTGAAGTTTCCTTGAGGTAAAGATTGATATTTGATTTTGAAAATCCTAAATTATATAATTTATATTATAATATATAAATTTAAAATTTATAGACAATTAATGTCTGGTGTGGACAATTTAAGAGTACTAGCTTCAGCACTTGAAAATGTGGATAGGATAGAAGACCGGACCAAAGATTTTCTACCAGATTTTGATGAGGATAATGCTGCTGGTCCTGCACTTTAATACATTCTTGTGTACTTCTTTTTCTGCATATTACCCTTATTTGACTTCTATGACATGTATCCCAGCCTGTGCTAAAAAGTTCCTTGAACTCACGCAATTGCGTTGAGTACTCATTTTGGAGTCGATTAGTGATTGAATTCGATTGAAAAACACGATATTTACATCATGTTTGTTGTATGTCTTTATATATTAATAATAGCTCTTCAATTTTGACTTACATAACAATTCTAGGTGTATTATATATCACCCATTTTGGCAAAGCATATCCTTTTAAATGTAATTTTAATCCATAACAACAAACATGGATAAAATAATAGCTTAAATGTGATTTATCACGATGCGACTCCAAGCAAAAAAACTGATTTTAACTTTTATATGTATGTTTTGACGTGAAACCATAAAGCACTGGTTGGGATTCAGTACATAATTCCAACGCAGTTATTAAAAAAAAAAAAAAAGAAAAAAACAATATTTTAATAGTTATTGTAACAATGTTACGTGTACAGTTTCAGATTACATGTTCAATTTCTTTGTAAATGTTGAAACTATCAGTTGAACAATTACATTTAAAACAAAATATTCTTCAAAAGATTCTTCATGTATTTTTCTATTTAAGGGGGTACATGACTCTTGAGTCTCAGAAACATGAATCTCCTAATGAATAAGATTGTAATTACGATTGACAAATGTTTTTCTAAACAATGTATAATAATAATACATATATATACAAAGAAATTAAATTTTTAAAAATTGCCTTTGTACGAAAGTTGATATACGAATAATTACAAATATTTAAATCTAAAAATCATACATCTATTTAAATACATTAAAAGTTAAAAATCATGTATTTATAATATAATAACAAAATATTTTATGTTTTCATAATATATTAACAATCATAAACATTTTAAAACTTGTGGATCAATATTTATAAAAATATTTTATTATTAATTTTATATTAATAATTTATTTTGAGCTGCAATAATTTGATTATTATTATCTCAAATACCTTTTCATTAAATTCATTAATTTAATTATTTATTTAAAATTAGATTACGTTTGATTTATAAAAAAAAATTTCAAGGCTTATTTGCCCCCTTAAAATTTAAATTGAAAATTAATAATATTTTTTCCATTATGAGGATCTTAAATTAATATTTTAATAAGTTACATGTAACTACATTGCCTGCAATGTGTATGATTTTATTCTGGAAACATATGTATAAACAATACATATTTTAAAATTATGGCAGTGTGGATACTGTATAATACAGTAAATTTAAAACATTCTTTTTAAGAAAATGCAGTTCTCAATCAATGCACGTAATATTTCATTAACAAATTGCACATATACAGGAACTTAAATACATATAATTAGTTTGTAATAAAATATAAAAAATACCAAAGTACTAAATAACAATACGAAAAATTAGTCTTATTTTACAATACCAAATGCAAATTATTTAAATATCAATTGTTATATCACCATCTGCACAAAAATTAAATACTTTATTATTGAAGACTTTCAAAAATACTAAGTAAATCAGTTTGTGTTTCAGTATGACTAGTTTGAGTACTCAACCATGAACGACATGCACCTATTGAAATATTGCAACCTGCTTCACATATCAAAGATTTTGTTTGTGTTTCAGCAGAAACAGTAGTATCTTCGAGTTGAGTCCAAGGTGTTTGTGTTTGAATATTAGATAATCCTAGATCAGTCGGTAGTATTTCATCGCAAGTTTGCGTGCATGTATTACTGTATAATAGCTGTTCCATATTATCAATATTATTTGTAGTTTGTGTTTCAATAGAACTTAAAGCAAATGATCTAGTTAAAGGATCTGAATCAAAAAATGAATAAGCTTGTTCTGTTTGAGTTTCTATACTGCTAAATTTGTCATCAAAAGTTTTGTCTGTAAGCATGGGATCTGATCGTGATATGCTATCTGAAGATACAAAAGAATATCCTTCAACATTTGATGTTTCTTCAACATAAGGTAAAGTCATTAAAGCAACTGTACTCTTTGGAGTACACTGCATTAATGGATTTGTACTATGTTCATAAAATGTTTCAAATTCTGTTTGAGTAACATTATCATTTAGAACTTCAAACATGTCTTTTTCAGGTATTGTTTGAGTACCTGATGTACTCTTTTCTTCCCAAAAATCTTGTAATCCATCATCATGACGAAGTGGTAATGGACTACCAGGAAATAAATTTGTAGCTGTAAAATTGCCAAGATTAAGGTCTTCCTTTAACAGTGTATAATCAGAATTTTGAGATACAGAATTTCTTCTATGTTTCTGAAGTTTCAATGCATTTTTAAATGCTTGTGAAGCTTGTGTAGTTTGTGTTTCCATAGATATTACATTTTGTTTAACTTTTTGGAAAATATTTGTCTGCGTTTGTTTAGATATTCCACGTTTTCCATTATGATAATAACTATTGTTAATATGTTTTAATGGACTTGATATTCTTTTATTCTTTTTATATTCATCAGTTTGTATACCAATATCTAATGTTAATTTCTGTATGGAACCATTATTATCTGATATTCTATTTTCATTTTGATTTGTTGGTAGTATTGTAATTAGTTTATTTATTTCTGTTTGACTAGTTGGTAAAATCAATCTCATTGCTTTAGAATTTGTGCGTCTATAAAATTGTTGATTAATATAAATTGATATTATTATATTTATATGTATAAAAAAATAAAATATTAAAATATTTTTGATGATTAATTTACCTTAAAAAATTTTTATATTTATCATCTATAGTATGTAATGATCGTTTTGCATGAGTAAGCAAGGCTTCATAAGAAGTGTAAGTTTTTAAACAAGAACATACAAATTCAATTCCACATATTCTCATGTGTCCTTCCTTTGCTGCTTCAGTAGAAAAACTTTTGTCACAACGAGTACATGCATGCGTTTTTTTTGCATGTACTTTAAGATAATGCTAAATGTATACATCAAAATATTAAATTTTATGTCATAATTGAAATATTTGATAAAAGATATTTTTGTATGACAACACTAACCTGTTTAAGATATTTCATAGTACTAAAATGTCTTTCTGCTTTTGGAGCATAAATACAAGATTCTACCGGACAATGATACTGTACATTTTCTTTTATCGCTTTATCTAAATTTTTACGCTGATGTACTTTAAGGTCATGTAACCGATATCGCGGTTCATTTTTAAATACAAGTCCACATTTTTCGCATTTTATATTATTCGTTATTATGCTAAGTTGCTCCGGTGATGGACAGATAGTTTTGATACATTTTGATATATTATTTTGTACGGGTTTAATTTTTTCCATTAGAGGTTATTTTTCTGCGACACTTAAACATGTATACAAACTACCGCCGTTAAGTGCTAATTCAATGTTCAATCAATTCAAAGATAGGTGCATTTGTTTATAATTTTTTGCATTACAACGTCATCCTGTTTTTCATTAAATTATTATTAAAATTTTTATAATTGAAATATGAAATTTTACTAATTAAATTTTTCTATTTTGAAAATTTGAAATATAATGATAATTTTATAAAAAATTGATAGAAATGAATGCAACAAATGATATATGCATATTTAGAAATATTTTGAACTTTTAACTTATTTAACTTTGAACTTTTATTTTATTATATTTCATTATCAATTTTTAACTTGATAATCATATTATGTTTTATTATGTTTCAAATAAGAAGAAAAATAAGATTTAAATATATTTATATTCTATATAAAATACTCTTAAATCAATTAAAGTATTTTATTGTAATGTAGATTATTGTTAAGCATTAATAAATTATATGGTCCAATTAAATACAATATTCTATATATTATACCAACATGATAAGCGGGAAAATTAAATAACCAGTTCTATCGTTTCATGTAATTCTATATATATTTTTTGTTTTCTAAATGTCACTATTATGTTTTAAAATATCTTTAGACTAATCAGTAAATCTTTATTAATTAGATTTAACATTAATAATTATACGTATTAAATTGTCATGTATTGTATTTAACTCACGTATTGAAAAACTAAGAAATAAGAATCTAAAATTATATTCATGTTTTTTATTGAACAATATACTTAATATTGATTTTTTAATTCATGTGAATAATATTGAAATTATTCTATATTTAACATTACAAGTGATTATACATATATTAATTATTAATATATTATTTTATTTTATACACGTTGAAAACATAAATACACTGCAATATAATTAAATATTTGGCAGAAATATACGAATTTGGAAGTGTAGTAACTTAAGGTCGTCGTACGCTGGATCGACACAATCTGTTCTACTTTTATCACATAACAAGGTATGAATGTATATGTGCATGACACATGCACATTTATATAGCTGCATTTTGAGCACAGTACCAACAGGGTACGGTAAGTAGCGCTGCTCGTTCTCGCTACTACTTGTCACTTTATCATTCAATAGTTATACATCAATCAAACATTGTATTTGTAGTGATCTTTTTCTATAAATATATAAATAATTTCTTATTGAAGACCAAACTATTAATTCAATCGAAACGAAGTTTCAAGAACAATATAATTACCCGGAATAGTAATTTATGAGCAATTTATTATGTGTTTTACTTGCCAACACATCGAGACTAGATCCTTCGACATGCCTCGGATATTAAAAGGATTTTGCAATCCTTAAGGATAAGATACGTTTGTACGTATTTATTTATCTTTTTATTCATATTTTTGAAAATATAAAGATTTATATTCGTTTATGTGTACTCACTCAAAAGGAACCTCTATTATCGATTTGTAATAATACTGTCTAGTTATATGCTTGTTTGATTATACATTACTTAAATTCATTATATCAAATGAAATGAAACAATTCAATTTTATTTCAATCAATTATCAATGTATTTCAATAAAATCATACACATTTTTTATTTAGTTTTTATTATTTTTTATTAAATAATTAGAAAGTTTTTATTTAACATTTTATAATACCACGTGTATAATATTCACTAAAAATACTGCAATCTTTTTCTCAAAACTAAATATTATATTTATCAAATATTTTAAGATTTTTATTTATCAAATAGATTATATCACAGATCAATTACGTATAATTAATATTATTTCTTCTGATAAATATTATTTAAATTAATTTTGTAATGTAAATCAAATTAGACATTTAATATTTTTATATAAAATAATCATGAGAATACTATCTATACTTATTTCTTTAGGAAATCGATGATATTATCTTTGGTTTAATTTGAAAGTAGGTTAGTAGCAATTGTTGAAATTATTTTTTTCATTTTTCTTTTAGATCAATTTTTGATTGAAAAGAGTATTTAAAATAATATTGTATTTCAATTGCTTATTAGAAATAAAAATGAATAATATTATATATTTGTCAGAAAAAATATCGCAATAATAATAGTTTTAGATTTTTTAATGAAACTAATATTTAAAATTAGTCATATTCATATTATATAATAATCTAAATTTTTCAAATTTATCAAATTTTTCAATAATTAGTCTAGACTTACTATATATTTCAATAAATTTATAAAAATAATTTTTTTTTTACATTTTTTTGAATATATTTGAATTAAAAAATCGTTAGAAATTTATTTGCTTGACTTTCACGTAAATGAAAATCGGTAGTATTTAATTTCTATATAAACATAATATAATACATCAATAAATGTACATGTATATTTTATGTTATTATTTTGACAGGAATTTATTTGGATTATGAACTGTATGTTCGTTTTTTTTGAAACTGTAAAACCAGATTGATAATTTATTATTCAAAATATCATAAAATCCTGTCGTAACAGGAATTTAATATTACAATAAGCAACGAATATAATTGTGACTTTATATTTGCCAATTAAAAAGTTCATATATTTAAAAAGGAAGAACGAAACATTGTTTAGAAGAAATGAAAGACACAACAAGTAATAAATACGAAAAACTTTTCGAAGATAATGAACTTGATACTGCTGCTGCAGCTACTGACAAGGAACGTAATAAAAATGCACCGGTAAAAGAGGTAAAAATAATTTTAAATTATTATATAATTATTCAAGTATTAAATATTCATACAATTTTTTTTGATTATTTAATAATAATAATAATTAATTGAATTTAAGACTTATAAGTTAAAGTAATTATAAAAGCTGTATAAATTGTAAAATAAATAAATATTTGAAATACATTCGTATATTATACGTATATTATATGCGTATATATATATATATATATATATATGTTACTTAGTATGAAAAGTTTATTGCAATTGTAGCGTCTTCAAATGCTTCGGTATCGATTGAATGCTTACTCTACCAATAATATCTGCTAGAACTAATATTATTATAATTTTATTTATAAATAAAATTTTGTTTGTTGTTAATATAACATTTATATGTCAAAAATTCTTTTATTCTATGGAATATATATATACATAATACATACATATATACATATATATAAGTACATGTCATACAGTATTTCGAAAAGTATACAAAAATAATATAGACAGGAAATTTTCTAAATATGTTGACTTAACTAAGGTAATAAGTGAAGCAATATGACCTTGTGCATTCTAAGGAAAATGGATCGATAATCAGTAGAATAAGAAATATTTTTTGCAATTTTTTGCAAAGAATATTTTGAAATTAATATGTATAAATTACGTTGTACAAATTTTTTTACAAGAAATAATGAAAATTACATTATTTTTGCAAATTCTATTTCATATTAATAATTCTTACAGTGTAATACAATATAAATTTTATTTATCGATTTAGAATTTAATTCTTTGGATGATTTTTTAAATAGGCTTTTTGAATACAATTAAAGATAGAACATTATAAATTAATAAACTAAAAAGTTGCTATAATTAAAAATAAAAAATTAAAAAATATTATACTTTTATTTTAATTTAGATAACAACTTATATTTATATATTGTAGAAAAAAAGAAAGATTTTTTATTTACTTTCTGTTTTATTGCATAAATTCATGATATATTCGAATTCGTATCGTAATTTTAACATATCAATTTCTCAATGAATGTTTTATGAATTTTGTCAAGTTTTTAATACTATCTATATTTTTGTCAAAATTTATAAAAATTTGTTAATGTTTCTTGAAAGATAAAATTATTTTTAAAAAAATATTTCTTAAATATTAGTAATAATTTTTTTTATATTTAAAATACATCCTTTATATGTTTCATATAAATTATTATTATTATATATATATAAATATTTTAACATACATTCTTTTATTTTTTTATATTTATATCTTAATATCTTGTTATAATCTCATCGTATCACTCGATATAAGATAATACTAATCTTACACGTCATAGTATATATTACATGTTAATGTGACATTAAATAATATTTTATTTTATACTTACAAAATGTGAATAAATTGATTAATTTACTATAGTTTTCATTATGTATAGTCAAAAGCAAAATATTATTAAAATTAATCTATACATTTTTAATATATTGATGATTTATTTGATAAGTTGTAAAAATGTAGAAAATTTTTAGATAGATTGAATAATATATCATGAATATTGTTAATATATACATTGAAATTTCGTATATTTTTAAATTAAATATTGAAAAATAATGCATTTTACTAATATTATTGTCTATTGTTTTAAAATGAATGAAAGTTCTTGATAAAGGTTAGGAATTGGTTGTTATATACATCTTAAAAATTAATAATGAAAAACAGAGAGATTATTGTTTAAGAAAGTTGTTATTTTAATTTTTTAAGGATAAAGATCAAACTTCAATAATGTGGTTAACAACAGCTGAAGCAGCCAGTCTTGGTGCTGAAGAAGTTGCTGCTAGGTTGCATGTTGATGTAAGAACAGGTCTTTGGTGGCAAGAGGCAGACCACCGCAAACAATTAGTTGGATTTAATGAGTTTAGTGTTAAAGAACAAGAACCAACATGGAAAAAATATCTTGAACAGGTAGAAATATTTATATATTTATCTTTGTATATTAATATTATCTTATGTAATTAAATATGTCTTTTCTTTTTTTTTTTTTTTTTAGTTTAAAAATCCTCTAATTCTATTACTTCTTGCTTCTGCCTTTGTTAGTGTATGTATGAGGCAGTTTGACGATGCTGTCAGTATTACAGTGGTAAGTATTTTATAATAATTTTATTATTAATTAAATAGTTTTTAAATTATTTTTTAATAGACATTATATTGATAAATTACATATTTTCTTAGGCTATCATAATAGTAGTGACAGTTGCATTTGTACAAGAATATCGTTCTGAAAAATCCTTAGAAGAATTAAATAAATTGGTGCCACCAACTTGTCACTGGTAAATAAATTTTGATTATTTATTAAATATTTATTAGATAAAAGTTATGTCAAGTATAATTAAAAATTGTTGGTAGCATTTATTTAAATTAACATTTCTCCTAGAAATATGGTCTTTGGAGGATATATTAACCCTTTGTATGGAGTATTACTTTACTTTCTTAAAAAAGAAGATGTAGTATCCAATTCCAATCAATAGATCAATAAGGTGAAATTTCTTTCCCTGCAACATTTATTTAAAATATTCAATTTTAAAGATGCACAGTTCTAGGTTGAGGATGGAAGTTAGACCTATTTATTGTTATAATATATTAGAATATTTTAATGTTAAACAATTTTAATGGTAATATAATATTTTTAATATTTTTTTACAGTTTACGAGAAAGCCGCGTAGAAACATTTCTTGCTCGCAATTTAGTTCCTGGTGATGTAGTTTATTTAAATATTGGTGATAGAGTACCTGCAGATGTCAGGATATTTGAAGCAATAGATTTAGCAATTGATGAAAGTAGTTTTACTGGAGAAACTGAACCAGCACAAAAGTCAACAGCTCCATTACTTAAAGCTAATGGATTGACAACAAAGAGAAATATTGCATTTATGGGTACATTAGTACGTTGTGGCAATGGAAAAGTAAGTTCTATTATGACAAATAAATTTCAGTATTTATAATATCTACAATAATTTATAAAAATATAAAAAATATTCTGTAGGGTATAGTAGTAAATACAGGAGAAAAAAGTGAATTTGGAGAAGTTTTTTCAATGATGCAAGCAGAAGAAGCTCCAAAAACACCACTTCAAAGAAGTATGCATATTTTGGGCACTCAATTATCTTTTTATTCATTTTGCATTATTGGTATTATTATGCTTCTTGGCTGGATCCAAGGCAAAGCTTTACTTGAAATGCTTACTATCAGTGTAAGTTTGGCAGTAGCAGCTATACCAGAAGGTTTACCTATTGTTGTGACTGTAACTTTAGCATTGGGTGTTATGAGAATGGTTAAGAGAAAAGCCATTGTAAAGAAATTACCAACAGTAGAAACACTCGGTATGAATATATACAATATTATATAATTGTTATATAATGTTTATAAAATTTAATCAAGATATGTAATTATTATATTATTAAATATAGGTTGCGTAAATGTGATATGCTCCGATAAAACAGGTACCATTACAAAGAATGAAATGACTGCAACAATTTTAGTGACATCAGAAGGATATATAGCTGATATTACTGGAACTGGTTATAATGATAAAGGAGACGTACGAATTCGAAAATGTGATAATATGAATCTTGCACGCAATGCTATTAGTAATATGTTGGAAGTAGGATGTGTTTGCAATAATGCTATAATACAAAATGATACTTTACTTGGTCAGCCAACAGAAGGTGCATTAATAGCATTAGCAATGAAATATGGAATGTATGGAATTTCTGATAAGTATTTGCGATTACAAGAATATCCATTTTCATCTGAGCAAAAAATGATGGCTGTGAAATGTACACCGAAATATGGAGAAGTAAAATACATATATAATAATTTCTTAATTATTTAAATATTAATATTATTTATTAAAAATTTATTAAAAATATTTATTACATTTTATATATTTTTTTATATGTGTTATAGAATAAGCAAGAAATATATTTTGTAAAAGGTGCTTTGGATAAAATATTACCACTATGTACTAAATATTCTGTCAATGGTCAAGAATATTCTTTGAATCAAAAAAAAGATGAAGAATTTTTGACGGAAGCTTATGAAATTGGGCAGCAAGGATTAAGAGGTATATTTTAATATTGATGATAATTTTAATTCTTTTATCTAATATTTTTTAATATACTTATAGTAATTGGATTAGCACGTGGAAAATCATTACAAGATTTAATGTATGTTGGTCTTATTGGTATATGCGATCCTCCACGACCACACGTTCGTGAATCTATAACAACTCTGATAAATAGTGGAGTTAAAGTTAAAATGGTTACAGGTGATGCTAAAGAAACTGCATCTGCAATTGGTATACGAATTCATCGAATTTTTCATAATTCATAAAAATATATAAAGATTATTACATTATATTTATTTCTTTATTTTAGCAAGTATGATTGGATTAGATGTACTTCATTCACGGCTAATTTCTGGAGATGAAATTGATTTAATGTCCGAACATCAATTAGAACAATGTATCAATAACGTTAGTGTATTTTATCGAGTTACACCTAAACATAAATTGGCTATTGTAAAAGCTTTACAAAGGGAAGGAAATATAGTAGGCATGACGGGTGATGGTGTTAATGATGGTGTTGCTTTGAAAAAAGCAGATATAGGCATAGCAATGGGTAAAAATGGTACTGATGTTTGTAAAGAAGCTGCAGACATGATTTTAGTGGATGATGATTTTGAAACTATCATGTAAATATTAATTTTTTCTTTATTGATTCCCAATATTTTTTATTTTTATTCATTTTTAATTATGAATATGTTATAGTGCTGCAATTGAGGAAGGAAAAGGAATTTTTCATAATATACGAAATTTTTTAAGATTTCAATTGAGTACTAGTATAGCTGCTCTATCTTTAATTGCACTTGCTACTTTAATGGGTATTGCAAATCCTTTAAATGCAATGCAAATTCTTTGGATAAATATTATTATGGATGGACCACCTGCTCAAAGGTAATCTAAAAATGATAAAATTTTTTTAATAAATCATATTATAATATTTATATATATATATATATATATATATATACAATTATTTTTTATAGTCTTGGTGTTGAACCAGTTGATAAAGATGTGTTAAAACAGAAACCACGTAATATAAAAGAACCAATGATTACACGACATCTTATTATTAATGTATTATTATCAGCTACTATTATTATTATTGGTACTTTATGGGTTTATAATAAAGAGGTAAATTTTATAATAAAAAGTATTAATTTTTTATAAATTTTGTAATTCTATGTTTTTTTGTATTTTATTTCTATTAGATGAGAACTGATGGTAATACTGCAAGAGATACAACCATGACATTTACATGTTTTGTTTTTTTCGATATGTTCAATGCTCTAAGTTGCAGATCACAGGTAAAAAATAATAAAATTATGCAATATTATAATATATATTTTTTATTTATTAAATATAATTCTAACATTTTAGACCAAATCAATATTTACTATTGGTTTATGGAGTAACAAAATGTTCCTGGTAGCCGTAGCATTATCAGTAATAGGACAAATGTTAGTGATTTATTTTCCACCATTACAACGAGTTTTTCAAACTGAAGCTCTTTCAGCTATAGGTATGTATTTTATTAAGATAAATCTTTAAAATTTGTTATTTTTAAATTCGAATTTTTAAAATATTTCTTTCTATAATTTTGATAGATATCTTGTTTCTCGTCGCACTCACATCAAGTGTTTTTATAATTAGCGAGATAAAGAAATTTATAGAGAGACAACTATTTAGACGGCGAGCAGGTACACAATATTATAATAAATCTGAGATGGATTTTGTATGACAGTTACAGTCTGCCGAAGATAAGGCGGACAAGGATCATTTGGAATAAAATACCCAACACACATTATGCGGGTAGTAGATTGATTTATCAACATTATCTCGATATACTCGATTATGCTTATATACTTGTAAACTTGTATATGCACTTATCACGAAACAAACATTTGTGCATCTAATCAAGCGCATTTAAGATTTAAAATGACTGCGTTTTTTAATCTTTGCAAATTTTTCTGACTTTTCTGATGTATGATATCAGATTTTTAGACTTAGAATTTAACCATTTCTCGTCCTTACAATGATTGTATTAGACATGTCATAGATTCTAGAAATGCTATGCACATTCCACTAATTTTTCGTAGACGATCGATTTTAATAATATTACTCGTAATCGTATTTATAGTAATTTTTGTCTTGATTAATCATAATATTCTAATATATAACACATTTTTTCATTCATCTTATTGATAAATATCATTAATGAAAATATTTATCTCTTAAGATAAATATATTTATTCGTTTTTTTCGCGATAATTATAGATCGCAGTGTCTAATAATAAAAATAATAATCCGTGAAGAAGAAACATATATTTACGACATAATTAAGCATATCGATCGATTGCATTTAAAAATACAATTGGTTATAATTAAAAGAATAAACAATCTTGTAATGTTCTTTAATTCCATAACATAATTCGATATGTTTCTGATGACAAGAAAAAATATAATTATGATAAAAAATTGAAAATGTGTATAATATGTTATTATAACTTAATAATTATTATAATATGAAATACAATTATTTTCTTGTAATCGGAAACAAAATCGTCTATGTATTATGTCACATCATTTCACGAACGATCATTAATTTTTAATTTGTTCGTATATAATTTATAATTTAATGCTCTTTGTTGTTTTAATTTTAATGAATACCTTCGAGACCACTATAAGTTTTGTATTGATATAATTCTGGTCCTCCATAGCCATAGAGTAATTTTCCTCTACCATTTTCATCATAATATGGATAGCGATATTTAGGCCTGTGAATCAGGTATTTATTATAATCTTGTAATTTTTTTTTTCATCAAAAAATTGTATTTCATGATTTTAAACAATTATTTTTTTAATATATTTCTTAATACATTTTATATTAATTTAACTTGTATATTAATTGTAATTTAACATGTATATAAGAAACTTATAATCTTTTTTTATAATTGTTATATAACAAATTACCATTCTCACTTCATTTTTTATGTACTTTAAACATAACTTTATACTCTTTGTATGTTTTTTAATTTCTTACCGTTCAAAATACTGAAAATTAGGTGCCTTTGGTTGAGCTATCGTCGCTGTGGCTTCGATTATTAATCCAAATAAAAAAGTGATGGCTACTGCAAAGATCACGGTCGTCCACTGAAAGTTCGTTCAATTAATATTACTATGTCGAAACAAAAAAAAAAATATATATATAAAAAATGTCCTACATTCAGCATATACTTTAGATGAATCTATTAAATGTTTCATAATAAATAGTACGAAAAAAAAAAAGAGTATCATTTTATATGACATATATATTATATATAGATCAAGAAATAACTTTGAGATGTATTTTAATTGGAATTATTATATTCCTTATATTCTTTTCAATACATTTTAATTTGATATATTTTTTATTTGTATATTTATTTTTATTTATTATTATATACTTACATAAGCGTATTTTGTCATTTTAATGATTGCAAGGTGTACACAAATACTTTCAATAGAATGAAAATTCTAAAAAGTCACTAAATGTAACGCCAAATATACGTGTGCTTATTTTGATATTTTTTTCACTGAAGAGAAAAAAAACACAGATTAATTTAATTTAAAAAATACGTCAGAAAAGATATAACACAACAATCCATACAGTCAGTCTCTGTTTTTCTGATTCTGTCTTTACTTACCTTATTCTAATATCCGTTATAATTCTCCATTCTCTCCCCACTTCATCTTTTATCAAGTGAAAGTCGAACAGGATACTTTATACTTTGCACTTCTTGGAATTACGATGATGCAATCTTAGAAATAAAATTTGTCGAAAATCCTAAATTATTGAAAAAGTTGAAAAAGAACAATTATAGATTTTTGAATAAAATATAATCAATTCTTAAACAATATCGACTTGAATTAATATATAATAATATAATAATATAATTATGAATGTATCACGTATCTATATATATATATAACAATATATATAACAACAATATATATAACAATATATATATATATATATATATATATATATATATTGTTTCTGAATTTAAAAAAAAAATAATCCGTATAATTGAACGAAAAAAATAATTAAAAGATATATCAAAATGAAATATATGTAATATTATTTAACATATATATAATACATAATTTATTTAATAAAAACATTTTTACATTTACTTTTTTACAAATTATTTTTTTTTACAATTTAAGAATTTTACATATACTAAGATATAATTTTTATTGATTTTTTACAGATTAGGAGTTTTTTATCAATTTTTGTACAGGTTCTGCCCATGCTTCTTTGTATCCGATTCCCATACCTAATTTTGCTATTGCAAATTCTCCATGATGACCATTTTCTTGTTCGTATCTAACTCGTCTTTGCTTTCCAATTTCTGGATCGAAATCCCACTGTGTTTTCTGTATAATAATTATTATATAATTATTGATTTAATGCAAGTAAATTTTATATATTTATTTTTATATTCTTTTTCTTTTTTTAAAAAATTTTAAAATAGCAATTTTTTGTTTCACAGAATATTAAACTTACCTCGTGAAAAAGTGGTATTCCTGCTATGTTATATTGAAGAAAATCATGAATAAATAAATATATGTTGAATGCATCTGATACGTTTTTATTAGTGTTAAACAATAGAACAAGAAAAATCGAAATTACCTACAATGTACAAAAATTTATCAGTGTAATTTAATTTTAATCTACACATAGAATAATATACTATATATATATTTATATAAATACATATTTTTTTATAATTATTTGAATTATTTTTTTTTATATATTGAATATATTTAATAAATATAATGATCTTTTAAAATTGCATATGTGAAGGTAAAGTTCATAATATGTATTTACGTATATGTATGAATATTTTATTATTATTTTAATTATAATTTTGTATCTTTTTTAAGTTTACTATTACGTTATATTAAAATTTTTGATATATTTTATTATATGTTAGAAAAAAAATACAAAAATAATGAGCGACATACATAAATTTAATCGTTCTCAAGCTCATTTATATTACTTACGATACTTTGTTAATTGTAAAACATTTCATGCATAAACATAATTTATTCCTTTCTTTTTCGAAGTAAAAGTAACATTATATTCAAATATAAAAAAATTTTGTTCGTAAGATAATATGAAATCTCAATTTTGCATTTGTATTTTCAAAAACCATTTATTTTGAACATATTATAATTATTCATATAACTTAATAAAAGAAATTACGAAAATTATGCAGCATTATATATTTATTATACAAAAGATCAAAAACAAGTAAATTTTTCTGCTATTTATAACTATCTAAAAAAAAAATTTCTACTAGCTCTAACTACCAAATTACGTGTGTAGTCCATGTTATTCCTCTTCGAATTGGTCACGTAAAATCACGTCGGTAGCGTGGTACGACGAGAGCGGGACAAGTGCAGAATATCAACTAACTCCGCTTCCAACGGTGACTATACATATGGAAAAGAAATCATCTGTATATTGTAGTGATATGGCGTAATGCAATTAGTGAAAGTAAAGAAAACTGATGTCGAACAATGTGGCGCGAATCATTTGAAAAATTATGCTACGTCTTTGCCAACGATTGACAATTCTATCACGAAAAAGTTAAAATGTATTCTATACACGAAATTGTCACTCACTCAGAAGACATAAAGGTTGGTGAACACTATGGACAATGGGATTACTTTCTCTGTGTTCCTACGTAGAGGTTTAATAAAAAAAAAAAAATGCGCACGAGTCACACATTAGCAATATTCTGTGCAGTAAGTGGACTTACAATCATTGATTCATTGATCATGACATACATTTACCTAAAATTGCGCGAGCAAATTATTTTATTTGTTCTTTTATTACATATATAGCTGTGCATAATCGTCGAGTGCAGTGGAACTATTTCAACCCGAGTTCCTAGAACACTTCCGTTCGATATGTTCCCTTCAAGATGGACAGCTATGCTTCGAACATTGTGGTCTAATGGAAGATTTTGGGAATGGCCAAGAAACGGTGTAGAAACTTTTCTAAGAATTATAGCTTCTCCGGATACTAGAAAAAAAATAATGTTCGAATTTAGACCAGAAGACGGGCCTCGGGCCTCACTTGATTATCAAAGACGTTATGGTTATCGAGGTCAGTGGTTGATCGAATTACTGGGTTCCGGTTTTCATCCAGATGACGTGCCTTATCGACAACCGTTACCTCCTTCCGTGTTGGTACCACCTCCACCATCTTTTTGATTGCTATGTATTTTATTAATTTATATAAACGAAGAAGAAATGTAAATACAATCAAGAATAATACATTAAAAAATGGTTAAGTGTATTTTTGAATTAAAAATGGAAGAAAAAGTTAAACTGCCCAGATTTTAATATAATCTACATGTAAACCGATATCGCTCACTCTCCAGGATTTTATCCAATCGTTTTCTGCTAAGTGGAAGTGGTAAAGTGCCTACAATCAATAATATTGTGTTTAAGATGTACGTTTTTGTTAAAAAAAAAAAATCAAATTGCTTAATAGAGCTACCTTTGATCCGACATTTCTCCAAGGTTTTACATAGTTACCGCTGATACAATTGTCTGGAAAGATAGTGTGACCTCCTACGGCTAAACCGATATTAATATAAACCTACAAAAAATATAGAACATGTCGTATATAATAACAAATCATTTAAAATTGCTAATAACATCAATTATTAGTAAATCAATGATGGATTTAAAATAATGTTATTCTATTGTATGAAAGAAAATATCTGTGAAAAATGAAATGGAATTAACAAATAAGAATTTTAAAATAGTATTTGTCATTTAATATCAGATAATTATTACTAACCGGAATATCGTACAATGCCGGTACATTTTGTTGGCCATATTCTTTTCCATCAACTTTAACTATGATTTGATTAGGTTTCCATTCTAAATCGTACACGTGATAGTCGTCTGACCATAAGATTTCTGATTTCTTTTTGGGAAGATTTAATTTATTATCCTGTGGAACATGTGAATTTATATCTGTTGCATGAGCACCCCCTAGAAGAAAATGTCCGCTTAAATCGTTTCCATCTTGTGATATAAGGACAGAATTTCCGTTTGAATGAACTATTATGATGTCACAATAAATTGATGAATTTTTTGTGCACATATCTGCACTTTCCAAGGTAATCACTGAAATAAAATAACAAATTATTTATTAAAATTTGAATTTATTAAACATATTAAACAATATAATAATGATTCAAAATATATAAAATTATATATTTAATTCATATGTAATAAAAAGTGATTAAAATAGAATAGAAGATAAATGAAATCTTTTTTTCCTAATCAGAGTTAAAAAAAAATTACATTATCTTTAGCATTTTTTTTATTATTCTAATCAGAAAAGAAATATTATTTGTTTCAGTACATATAACAATTTAGAATTATGTAAATAAGTAATATAAACGATTATTTACAAAATATAGAATAAAACTCACAAGGAAATAACCAATCACCACGAGGCAATTTAGCTCGAATTTGAATGCGACCATATTGAAAATTAAAGGATGATTTAGTATTTAATCGTCCTGATATTACAGGCGGTATAATATATGATCCAATTGGGTTTCGTTTGCATTCTTTGCTTTCAATGATTCCTGTACATCTGAAAAGATGTATTAAAGATTTTTAGTATGAATGTTATTATACTTTATTGTAATTGATTTTGTAATAAATTTTTACTTTTCCAAAGTTAGACTATTGCTTTGGATAAAGTCTGGTCCATATTTCTCTTTAGTCAAAATCGGTTCAATATGCAAAACACCATCTTTAACTTTTACATTGTCGATATTATTCATGTATATAACGAATTCATAATTCTAAAATGAAATGATGAAAAAATTATTTTATTATTGAATTAAATTTTTTATTTTATAACGATATGTTTTTAAAATATTGCGTTCTGTCTTACAGGAGGACCTGCAAAGCGTTCAAGAATTGTCCAACGTGACGTATTAAGAGAATCGAAATTCTCTTCAAAAATTAATTGACCTGGACAGATTCGCGTATTCAGTAGTTGATTTTTCGAATTACTTTCAAATATTTTAGTTTGCGAAGATGCCATACAAGTATCAATCTTTCTTTCAGGACTATTTATTTTCATAGAATTATTCAAAGGTGAACTATCATAATTATAAAATTCTGAAAAAAAAGCAATCGATATAATTGTCATACAAAAATCAATTCACCAAAATTGATTTATACAAAAACCATTTCTTTCATTTTAAACTGACCATTAACTACGTGTTTTTGATCAAGTAGATTATAACCAAGACCATTATAAACTACATGAATCCAATAATAAATTATATCTCCTAGTTTCAATTTTGTGGATCGATCCTCATATACCCAATAATTATTACGTGGTTTTATAATATCTCTGGCAATAGTTCCTGCTTCGAGACTGTAGAAATCATCGTTAAATTTTACATGATACGCGACTAAACTGATGCCATCCTTATCTAAAAAAATCGTAAAATTGTTTATATTTGTAAAAATAATTTAATTATTGATTATTTTAAACATTACTTTAATTTATTTACTTTAATTATTTTAAACATTAGATTTTTCTATAAATGTTTATAAATTATTATATTGTATTGTTATGCAATAATATTTTGTTTTAATAGAATTGATTTTTATAGAATATAATTACATTACTACAATTACATAAATACAATTATATTTCTGTAAATTAATACTTCATTACGAATTCTTTTTTTTGTAGAATTTTATTTTTATTTTTTTTATTTAATTTAGTTTTTATTTTACATTTACGTAAATAAATTTCAATAAAAATTTTTATTCAATATTTATATAAATAATATTTATTTATGTTTCAATAAATAAAATAAATATAATTTTTATGTATATTTTTATTCCTCAAAACTAAAATTAACAAATTTTTAAAATTTCAATATTATACTATAATTATTACTATAATCATACATTATGATGTATTATTTATATCATTTCTATTTTTCTTTTAAATATTATTTTCTAGATAAAAAAATTCTCTATTCTCTATTCTCTATTCTAAATAAATAAAAATATTTTTTCATTCTTCTCGCTTTCAATAATTATTATTTTCTTTACTAATAATTTTATTAAAAAAAAATTAAAATTAAATTCCAAATAGAATAATAGAACTATATAAAATAATATAATATAATAAAAAATAAATAAGAAATAACATAAAGGAATTCTACTTACGAGCAATAGACATTCGTAATCCTACCGGATAGAGAGGTTCTACACTTGGTGTTGGAGGAACATATTGTGCAAGATTTTCTTGAATTACTATGCCAAGTAATGAAATAATGATAATAAAACAATTCGTCATGAAAATTTTCATGATGCGCACGTTTAATAATAGTACTGCTCAAACGATACTGAGAAAAAAGATACCAGTGTAATGTTTTATAAAACAGGTTTCAATATAAATATATATATAGTTGTATTATTAATGTTTATCTTTCGGAAATAATTCTCCACAGTTTTATTGCGATTCGATTTTTCTTTGATTGATTACGAAAAATATTTATTAATTCGAATAAAAATTATTCATATATTGATTATTTGTCAATGTATTTTCCTTTTTAAATATTTTTAATAATTTTATTTTATATCTTATTATCTTGTGTTACATTAAAAGAATTGACTTTTTAAAAAATTAAGAAATAATTTTTTATATTTTAATGAGTTTTACAATAGAAATTTATTTTGATATTATTAATTATTATAAGAGAATAAAGAAATAAAAATTATTGAATAAAATTATTGATTATTATGTCAATTTTTTGGATTTTCAATTTCTTTTATGAAATAAACAATTATATAAATATATAAATATTATATAAATATAATATATTATTATACTATTATAATATAATATAATTTATTTAATTCTTATTTTAAATGGTATAAAATGAATTTATATATTTAAGAAGTAAATGAATTTATATATTTGACAAGTAAATAATAATATAATATATTGCAATATAGATAAGTTTTTCAGTGTTTTATAAAATATAGAGAATTTTTTTAATGAATAAATTATTCACTAATTAAGTAATGAAATAAGTTTTTATCTTTGTACATGATATTACAATCTTAATGTTATTGATATATGTGAATGACTACTCGTAATATTTTCTTACGATTTATGTTTTTTACTTTTTTCTATTTAATGATATTTTTATACAACAAAATGTTAACATTCATTTGCATCATAACTCTGGCATTTAACTTTAAATATTAACTTCAAAAACATTCATCGGCTCGTATCACCATATATTAATAAATTTTTAACATTCAAATTTATTTAAAAATTTTTTTAAAAATTTATTTAAAAATTACACTTAAAAATTACAATAATCAAAACAAAAATTATAAATGTATATAGTAAATAAATTTAGAATAAATATTAGATTTTTTATTAATTAGTATAATATATAATATAATATTAATTAGTTATTAATAAATAATTTTTAAAATAATCAATTGTACATTGTAAATATCATATTTAAAAATAGTTTTTCTTCTAAGTAATTTAAATAAGCATATAATCGCTTAGATATATTAGTTTTCCTTCTTTTTGCAATCGTTAGATTGGGAAAGTACCGGAAAATACCAGTATATCTTGTTATTGAATTATTGATAGAAAATGATAAAAATGTCTCTCTAATCTTTTTGTTTTTTAAATATTTTACAATAATTTCTTCTATTAATTTTATTTATAAATATAAAAAAATTTTTTTAATGTTTTTAAAAAAAATGTAATCATTAATGTCATCATCAATAATATCATGTTTATAAAATAAAAAAATATTTATTTTTTATATATTTTTGTCATAATCTATTGTAATATAATTTTAAAATCTTTTCTTCAGTATATCGATTTATTTTTTCTGTTCAGCATAATTTAAATAACGCATTAAATGATAAAATATTATAATAATGTAAAAATATATAAAAATGACATATATATATAATTTTAATAATTTCTTAAATTAATTTTATAAAATTATATTTTTTGCTTATTAATGTTTATCAAGAAGATTTATTGATATTATTTTTAGAAAAATATATTTAATTTTTCAGATTTCATCCAAACCATATTTATTTAATTTTTTTTTTTAATTTTTATTCTTTTAAAATATTAAATATGTAAAGATTACATATTTACAAGATTAAATATATTACGTTAATATAAAAAAAAAAATAAAATCAGATGTAAATAAATAAATATAAATATAGAACAAATTTTAATAATATTGTTTTTAAGATTATTTCATGTATATCTATATCATGTATATCATTTTAATGTATATCTAATGTTTAATATATAATGAATTATAATTTAATATAGTAAATTTTTATGTAGTATTATTACAAATAAATTATTTATTATTATTATAAGTAACTAAAATTATGTAAGATTATGGTATTAAGTAACTTGATATTGAAATATAAAACGCGAGTTTTAAAAGAATCGTACTGTATATTATAAATCTGGACATTATTTTTTATTCTTACTATCGAATAAAAACTATCGAATTTATTCTACCACCATACTAGTGACCTGTGAAAATTATAGTGACCATATTTTTTTGTATATGTGTGGTAATACCTTCAATCTTATTTTTGTGCAAAATATAATTTTAAAATTTAATTTTTAGATATGTTATATTAAACATCTATAAAATAAAGATATAATAAGACTTACAAATATAAATAAATTATTAATTACAAAATTTTTTAAATATTTATGTTTAAACTTAAAATTAAAATTAAATCATTCATCACACAGTTTTGTCTGAAACTTCTAGTGATTTGTGTCATTAAATGTAGTATATCCAAATATAATATCAGATAATTTTATAAATATTCATACATTATATATAAATGTTTGAAATTATTTAATAATGTAAATAATATATAAAATATATGTTTATATGTGTTTATATGTGTTTTATATGTATATAAATATTTATATGTTAAAATAAACATATTTCATCTATTTCAATGTTAATTAATATAACTATGCTTCAAATCATCAATTAAAAGAGCATTTTTAAAAAATTCTTTTTTTAATCATCAAAACATCTGAATTTAATTAAAAATAAAAACATAAAATACTATGAGCGTAAAAAAAAATAAGAGAACTGAAACAATTTTAAATGATAGAAGTAGTTTCTGTCATCGACAAAGTTCACTAAAAGTCAATTTAAGTTATGTTCCAAATTTATCAGATTCTGGCAATGATTCACTTGAACAAATAGATTTTAGTCATAATGTGGATAATATTCTTTCTTATGGTATTCCTTTTAAAAATGTTAATATAGTTTTAGAAAGAATAAACAAAAACAATATACAAAATATTTTGTCAAAAACAAAAAATAAACAAATATTTAATAAACAAGATGAATTATGTATTAATGCAAGCACAATATATGCTAAAAATAAACATTCAAGTAAATTTATAATTGATGATAAATGTGAAAGTACAAAAAAAAATGAATTATCTTCAAAAATATCAGATATTACAAGTAAAATTAAATGTCAGAATGAAAAAAATAATTTAAATCAAAATATTTGTAATACACCAAAAAATAAATATAAAAGAAAAGATACTAAAAAAACAACACAATCAAACAAAAAACAATTTTCTAATGTAAAAAAAAAATTTGTTATAAATACAATTGATAATAGCATTAATTCAAAATGTTATTCTATAAAAGAACATTCTATACAATTGAGAAAAAAAAATCATAATAAATATGATGTATTAAAATTAAAGAAAAATAAAATATTTTGTGATTCTAATGAAAAAAGAAATCATAAACCTGATTATTGTATTAATTATGAAGATAACTCTCTTATATTAAATATTTCTGAAAATGAAAATGATTTTATACCAATTGCATCTTCTACAATGATAAATGATAAATTATTAGATGTAGAAAAAGAAGAACATTCTAAAAATGCACATAATTTGCAAAAGCAGCATGACAGCTATGCATGCCAACTTTCATGTGAAAATTTTAAAGTGATAGGAAATAATAACATAAATCTAGTTGAAACAGATGAATTAAATACAATGCAAACTTCCTTAAATGTCAATACATCTATTGATCAAATAAATAATAAATATAAAAATAAATCTAAACAAAAAGATTTTGAAAATGAACAAAAAGATACACATGCATTAAATTTTAAAACAACACAAGATAGTATGAATACCATTTGTACTTCATTACAAATGAATACATCATTAGATACTTCAAAAAGATTACAAAAAAATAATAATGCAACTGATGATATAAATTTAAATAAAAAACAAAAAAATATTTATAATTTACAAAATACAAAAAATAATAGTTTTAATGTGCAAAAAACTAATAATTACAAAATACCTTATCAAAATGATATAATTCTACAGAAAATTCATAATTGTGGTAATATAAATAATTCAATCATTTTGCATAATTCATCTTGTAAAATGTCGCATATTGACTCAAAAACATCTATAATCATTAAAGAATCAACTGATGAAAGTAAAATAGAAACAAATCAAAATATGAAATATTCAATAACATCAAATAATAAAAGAAAATGTAAAAAGAAATTATTATCTTTGCATGAATCTTCACAATTATTATCATTCTCTCCTGTACAAAATGAAGAATATTCATCTCCTCCATTAATATTTAGAAAAAAACATAAAAAAAATAAAAATGAAATTAAAAAGATAGTTAATGAAAATAACACAGAAATTGTTAAAAAAAAGAAAAAAAATGATGATGGTAAAATACAAAAAAAAAGAAAGAAAATAGTTAGTAAAAAAATTGTTATTAAAAAAATTATTAATGAAGATATTTTAGAGAAATTAAGAGAAAATAAAGAAAAAATTAATAAACAAGAAACAACACATATTTATACTTTAGAAAGAAATTTATCAGATGATTTTCAACCTACAAAAACATCATCTGTTGTTCAATTTGCAAAGAAAAAACAAATGCACAAATTGAATATTGTTACAACTGGTTTGTCTAATGAGTAAGTAAAATTTTATTATTTATTCATTATAACTTAAATAATAATAAATCATTATTTTTAATCAAAAATAAATATTTTATTTTATTATAAATATATTTTTAATTCTATAATTTCATATTGGTTTTATAGAAATAAAGATATAGTGAAAAGTATTGTTAGAACTCTTGGTTCAGCAAAAATTGAATTAAAAGTTACAAAAAATACAACACATGTAATAACTACAGGTGTACGTACAATAAATCTGTTACATGGTATTATAAGAGGCTGTTGGTTAGTTAGTTTTGAATGGATCTTAAAATCTTTAGAAAACAATGCATGGTTAAATCCAGAAAAATATGAAATGACACATTTTTCAAAAGCAGTTTTGGTAAATAAATTATAAAATCATATTAAAATGTCAATGTTTCAAATAAAAGAAATCATTTTAAATATTTCTTTTATTTCAATAAATTTTTTTAAAATTATTTAAATTATGTCATAAACATTTTGCACATGAAAAAAAAGAGATATTTAAGTGGCCTCTTTTAGCTGAAACAAGCTATATAAGTATTTATGTCTTATACATTATGCTATAAAGTGAACTACTATTTTATATTTTTTAGGAAATAATATAATTTTTATATATAATAATATAATATATAATTTTTTAGGAAAATCGTAAAGATAGGCAACTATTTGGAAAATCCTATGTTCCAGAATTATTTACTGCTTGTGGATGCATATATGTTGAAAAAAATACAATACCACCTTATAATGTATTAAAAGATCTCATAAAAGCTGCTGGTGGTTGTATTACTGAAAATCCAAAAACAGCAAAAATTATAATTGGTATTGAAGGTTTAAAAGAAACTTGGATTTTAGATTGTATCACATCAGGTGAATTACAGCCATATAATCAATATCAACGATTATAAATATTAATTTAAATATTATGATATTTTTAAAATAATGAATATCGAAAGTAAATATCAGTTGAAACATATAAATATATGTATAAATTTATATATTATATATATAAATAAAAAGAAATAAATTGTAAATATAAATATATTATGATATATATTTAATAAATATATAAATATATGTGATAATGTTTAAAAATACATATTTACTAAACAGAATATTATTTATTTATATATTAATTATTTTCTTATATAATAACGTTATACATTTATTTGTTTATTTACATATATATTATATATTTAATATTATATATTTAATATATACTATATAATATAATATATAATATTTATATACTATAGATAAGAATTTTGTTTATCAGATATATATATATATATGTATATTCTAAATTGATAATAAATAATAAATTTTCCTATCTGACTTTTATAATATATGTATTACTAATATATGTATACTAATATATGTATACTTATACATACATTACAAACATTAATAAAACATTAGAAAAAAAAAATTTGAATTGAATTTTTTTGTAAAAAAAAAAAATATAAAAATTTTGTAAACAAAATTTTGAAAAAAAAATGAAAGAATAGATTTACAATTTTTGAAAGATAATATCAAATATATTTCATTATTATTCAATTTATTTATTATTATTTTAACAATTTATTGTATTGTTTTAAAATACAAGAATTCTAATTTTTTTTTAAAACATTTAAATCATATTTATTGAAATATGATATTAATTATCACGTTATCAGTCAATCTGAACAGATAAAGAAAATTGATAAAATCTAAATAAAATTCTGTAAATTTCAACACATCGTATTATCTTTGCGTAATCATTGTATTTAGATTAGGTTATGTTAACGCGACACTTGCTATTGCTTATATCTAACGGAATCGGTACAATGTGTCAAATTGACACACATTTGTTGATATGTACTTTTGTATTTATTTAATTATACATAAATATATATATCAACAAATATGGGCTACTTAAATTTTCAGTAAGTAAATAAATAAATAAGTAATAAGATATAATTTTTTATATATTTTGATCATATTATTACTGTTTCCTTACAATTATGTAAATTCATAATTTCAATTGTTTGAAAATTTCGTTAATCGTTCAGTATCATTGTTTATCTATAATAAAAATAGTATACAACACATTTAATATGTTATCCTCCTTTCGTTCTTTATTTTTATAGAATATTTTTTATATTGAATAATTTATGATAAAAATAGTATAGAACACATTTAGTATTTTTTTTCTTTCTTTCGTTTTTTATTTTTATAGAATATTTTTTATACTGAATAATTTATATAAAATAATATGATTATTTTATATTTATATTTATTTTTAGAAATGGATTTATATGTTTGTTGCAGATATTATTTTATAAAATTAATATGTACTATAAAAATATATTTTTTATATTAAAAATTCTTCTTTAACATTAAATATTTAAAAATAAATTTCATACAAAAGATTATTTATATTTAAATTACAGCTCAAGCTTACATGAAATACATGAAACTCCATCTACTGAAACTTGTATTCCAATCCCAAGACATAATTCAACAATAATATTACCTGATATCTATGCAGGCATTCCTGAAAATTTATTGCTGAATTTTTTTGGATTTTTGGTAAAATTAATATTAAAAAAAATAAAATTTTTATATTATAAATTATATAAATATATATATATATATTAATATATCTTGTGTACATATTTTTATAATTTTTTTTAAATATTATAATATAACTTAACAGATCCTTGTTATCTTGTTTGGTTTATTACGTAAAAAAGCATGGAATTATGGACGCCTTGCATTATTAAACAAAACAGATGAGCGATGGGTGGAATTATTTTATGGAGATAATGAAGGTAGAGATACAGAAGCAATATGTATAGAAAATTCTGTTAATTCCCAAATTTCTCAAGTTGATAGAGGTTTTTTATCATGGATTATTATTGCATTTAAAGTTAGGTAAATATATCAACTATTTAAAATATATTAAGATTGTGATATAACATTTTAATAAAAATGTTATATTTGATATATATATATATATATATTATATTATATAATTTTAATTTTAGTGATGAAGAATTATTAAAACGAGCAGGCCCAGATGGTTTGCTTTATATATCATTTGAACGTCATTTGATCATTTTAACTTGCTTAATGGTTATTGTATCATTATGTATAGCTTTACCAATTAATTTTCATGGTAATATGCAAGGTGATGAAGCAACATTTGGTCATACAACATTATCAAATTTAGATCCAATGTCTCCATGGATTTGGGTGCATACAATTTTAATTTTATGCTATTTACCAATTGGTGGATATATTATGAGACATTTTTTGAAAAAGGTATTTATTTTATTAATTGTGAATAAATAAATTTAAGTTATAAAATTATTTTTAATTTTTGAATTAATAATAATATTGAAAAGGTACGAGATTCCAGGCATGGTGGTGAATTGGCAGCTAGAACGTTATTAATTACAGAAATACCAAAACATCAGTGCAATATTCAAAGTCTTACTGATTATTTCAAGTATATAAATTTAATTTTATAATGTATAATAATAAGTATTGTTTAATTTATTTTACTTTTTTTATAATATTGTTTTGTGTAGGCAAGCTTTTCCTACTTTAACAGTAGAAGATATTACATTAGCTTATGATATTAAACGACTTTCGGCACTAAATGTAGAAAGAGATTGTGCTGAACAAGCACGTTTATATTGTGAAAATTATGCAAAAAAAAAAGAGCCATTACAAATGTATCCATATCCATGTGGTCAAGTGATAGGTTGTTGTTGTAAAAATGTATGTAATTCTTTTAAAAAATTATTATAATAATTAAAGTTTTATAAAAATTTCAATTTTTTTGTTCAGAAAGTTGATGCTCGAGAATTTTATGCAAATGAAGAAATGCGATTGACTGCATTAGTTGAAGAAGAAAAAAAAGTAGCGCTAAGTAGACCTCTTGGAGTAGCTTTTATGACTCTAGGTCAGTTATTATTTTATCATGATTTTATAACATATATATTATATATATATATATATATATGACATTAAAATTATGTTAAATTTTATTCGAAATCAATTATAAACAATTTCAAAATAATAATTGAATATTATTTTATTTCACAATATAAAACAATTTTCATTATCAATAATAATAATAATATTAATAAGGTACACCTGGTGCAGCTAAAGTTATGCGAAAACACTTACGTTCTTTGCCTAGTTTAAAATGGGTTGTAGATTATGCACCTACACCTTCTGATATTTTTTGGGAAAATCTAAGTATACCAAGGCCATGTTGGTACCTGAATGCTGTTTTAATAAATTTTGCATTGGGCATTATATTATTTTTTCTTACTACACCAGCTGTAAGTCTTCTTTAAATTAAAATAGTTATAATTCTTATTTTGTTTTTTTTATTAAATTTTTTTATATTCTCGTAACATTTTCAGGTAATAGTAACTGCATTGAATAAATTACCAATTACAGGAAAAATTATGAATCTTAGTCCAATAGTCTCATATTTTCTTCCAACTGTATTGTTAGTTAGTGTGGCTGCTTTAATGCCCGTATTAGTATCAAGAAGTGAATCATTAGTTAGACATTGGACTAGAAGTAGTCTAAATCGAGCAGTAATGACGAAAACCTTACTTCTTTTGTTACTAATGGTTCTTATATTACCTAGTTTAGGTCTAACAAGTGCACAAGCATTTTTGGAATGGACTGTAAATGTAACAAATGACACAGGAAGATGGGATTGTGTGTTTTTACCTGATAAGGTACAATAGAATTAATAAAATATAATTTACAATTATAAAAATGTAAAATTTTTGTTTTTTAGGGTGCTCTATTTGTAAATTATGTAATTACTGCAGCTCTACTTGGAAGTGGATTGGAATTAGTCAGATTTCCAGAATTAGCATTATATACCTTCAGATTATGTGTAGCACGTAGTAAAGCGGAAAGAATACATGTTAGAAAAGCAGTATTATGGGAATTTCCATTAGGTGCTCATTATGCCTGGTTACTTTTAGTTTTTACTATGACAACAGTATATAGTTTGGCTTGTCCATTAATTACACCCTTTGGGCTATTGTATCTCGTAGTAAAACATTTGGTATGATGTTAAAATATTTTGTTGCATAAAAATAATATATAATTAAAAGCATATTATATTTATGATAAATATTGCATATTATAGGTGGATAGACATAATTTATGTTTTGCTTATGGACCAAGCATTGGTGGTGGTCAATTAGCAGGTGCAGCAGCAAGTGCTACTGGAGCTGCCCCGATTTTGGCTCAAGCTGCATTATTAGCTCTAGGCTTGGTAAGAAGAGGACTATCACCTTTAGCTGCGGTACAACTTAGTGGACTTGCCGCGAGTATTTTAGGCCTTGTCACTGGTGCTACTTTATCCACATCAAAATTTAAAGTATATTTTTGAAAATTTTTAGCATAATCAACTTTATTATAATTTTTAACATATCGACTAATCAAAATTATCCAAATAATAGTAAAATAATTTTCCTTATATAGACACAAATGCCAAAAAGGGATTTATCAGCTGGTCAGAATTTTATTGCACCTGTTTTACGAACAAAACAGACCTCATTAGAAGAAACTATATCCACAGGTTCAAATTCTAATTTCACTCCGACAAGTTTAAAAAGCACTAGTATTTCTTCAATACAAGAAAGTCCGAAACTTTATCAAGATTATGGTAAAGAATCACAAGCTTGATAATTTTTGAATTATTTGATATTAATTATATAAGCGATATATTGAAATAATTTAATTAAAAAAATAGTAATAAAATATTTTATGCTAATTAATTATTAAAAATTCTTATATCATTATATCGTATAAATAAATACGATAATAATGTTTTTTTGTAAATGAAAACAATTTATTTGTATATTAAGAAAAAAGCATGTATGGTAAAAATTATATAATGAATATATAATTTTAATTTTTCATTTTAAAAACCTATAAAAATATTGAAATTAAGTTTTATGAAGTAAAAAATTATTTGTTTGATGTTTATTATTATTTATTTAATATTTCACTTAAATTAATTATACTGAAGTTAGAAGACATTAATTGTTATATGTATAATAATAATGCAATAGAAAGTTCAATAATATTCTTCAATTTTCTTTCATATTTTTGATCATATGATAATCGTATAATTCTTACGAACAATTAAATTACTATCCATTTAATATATATTAACATTGTACATATTGTACTACATTTGAATAAAATTTTACTATAATTTTGAATAATGCTTTTATTAATGAAAAAAAATGTTATATATATTATTTAATCTTTTGCAATTATTTTTTTTAAATATGTTATTAATAATAGCGATTTTTAAAATTTAAGTATACTCTATAAATTAGGAAATGATCAAAATTTCTGTTTTCATTACAAAAATGTTAGCATCTAATAATTTCCTTTAATTTCTGTAAATAGCACGCTTATTTAGTATATACAATTTAAATTAAATTTAAATTACATAAAGGAAAATGCGGCTAATAAACTTACATTAAATTGCCCATTTCGCTATATTCACATTTATATAAATTTCTTTTTAGACAATTTTTTTAAATATATATCATAAAATTTCTATTTTCACAAATGAAATGGATTACATATTTTAAATGAATTAATTGAAAACATAAAATGTTTTACAATATTCGATAAAAATTTCATTTAATTAATATTTTGTAATAGTAAATAGTCTTAAAAATAACTCGTATTTTGTAATAGAAAATTTCAAAATTCACAAGGCAGTGTGAAGATAGTTATTACAATTTAATAAATGTAATTATTTCAATGATTATTTTATAGGTATGATGATATAATGGACAAGAATTTTAAGCTACAATATAAAAAAGATTTAAAAAATATGTTTAACTAATGTATAAATATAATGTACAAAATAAACATTGTTTTCACAAAAGTTTATCCATACATAAACGTCCAAATTAATTCAAAATATTGAATTAGTATGACAATTCTAGATACCTAATTATATGTTAAAAAGAAGGAAAAAATATTGCATGAATATGTATGCATTTATTCTATGTTATATTATTCGTAAATTAAAAAAAAGAAACATTCCATGTCAATCCGATTAGATGAATGCTCGTCACATATGTGTGAGCGCGTATACATACATATGCATATGATTCATAAATGCAATGTATGAATATGTATATAACTCAGTAAATTATGTAACATAGGTATATTCAAAATTATCATCATTAAAAATAAAACTTATTTTCATGATAGCAGAATTAGAATTTATTAAAATTTGTTATTCAACTGATCCCTTTGACATGGAATGAGTGTTTTACAAACAATGTATATAATTACAAATACTACTATATTGGCGTTCACAGTTCGCATTTATCATTACATAATTCGTGATTTATCAATTGTGGAGATTTTGAGACTATGCACATTAAAATATATTTTATTGTTTAATCCTAATTAATAAGGATAAATAGTTCACTCAAGTAGACTGCCACCGATTATAGCCTCCAATTGACTAGATGTAAGATTACTTAATTTTTCTACCTGATCTTTCCCTCCTTTCAATCTTAGAGATAATCGGTGTAATTCTTTTCCTTTCATATTTTTTGAATCACAAGGCATAAAATCAGCAAACTGTATTGCTTCTTCGTCGTCTTCTTTTTGAGATTCTTCACTTTCTTCACTACTTGGATGAACCTATAAAATATATTTTTTATCTATCGTTTTCATAAAAAATAATATATTTAAACAAATATTAAATATTCATCATAAAATGAATATTTCTTTTACTTTCTAAGAAAAAAAGGTTGTTGTTGATAAATATTTAGAAAATTAAAATATAATTTAAAAGATAAACTTAAATTATTTAAAACCAAATTGCGTGCCTGAAAGTGCTATAAATAAAATAAAAAATAACCACAATGAAATTTATATGTAGTATGATGGGATTTAAATATCTGTTATATACAAGAGAAATTTATTTACTACTTAATATTTTAAATTATATAATTAAATAACAGAAACTAAATTATTTATTATAAGCTATTTGTTAATTACAAAATACTTTTTTCTTACTATGATCATATTATATATCAGAGGTCCAAAGAGATAGTACCAAAAAAATATACACTCACTTGAACGTATAAACTTAAACAGAACATGTTTGTTTGTTACTACTTCTCACTACTGCCAATGTCAGGGAGAGGATGCTGGGAACAGTGAAAAAAAATTAAAAAAAAAAAAAAAAAAAAGAAAAAAAGAAGAAGAAGTTAATTGTTAATTTTTGTCTACTTTCGGAAATATCTTAATAATAAATATTACATCAATAATAATATTTGTTTGAAACAAAATTCTAAAATTCTAAAATAGTAATTACATACTTTTATAGTATGATTTTTTTGTACATAGATAGAGATGTATAAGATAATATATATATATAGTATTATATATATTAATAAATTAAAATATAATGTTACTTTTGAGTTAACATAAATCATTATTTGATAAAATTGAAAATAATAATTGAAATTTTTATCCAGATATAAAATATTATAACATATTCTATATTATATTTTATTTTTTATTTATCTATATTATATTATATTTATAAAAAAACTTTTCAATTATAGAAATAGAAACACAATATAGATATCTTTTAAGATGAAAAAATTTAAAAACAAACAATATGTTTTTTACAATTGCTTTTTGTACATCTCTAATGATTGATTAACAAATAAATATTTTAAAAAATGCATTACTCTATACACATAACTTCATAACTAATATATATTTCCTTCTCATGCTTACCACCACCATTGTAATTGTGTAATCAACTATATTTGTTTAATCTTTGTTATATAAATAATATAAACAAACAAAAGCTAACAATGCTTAAAATAAAACTTAAAATAGTTTTAGATCAAAGCTCAAAATGCACAAAAAAAGATTACTCAATTTCCCCTGCAATTTACAATACCAATACTATAATACTAGGATATTTATCTCACCTCCACTATGGAAACTCTTGGTGATGGTTCTCTTGGTATTGATTTTTCCATTGTTAATAACGGACTATTGGAACCTGTAGACGAGTATTCTTTGTCTGTTTCAGTATCATTATCCGAATAATCTTTTTCATCTTCTACAGAAGATCTTTGCATATCCATATTTTCATGCAATTTACAGACAAAACCACCCTTTTCGCTGTACTCAAATAAATTTCCATCCAGATGCACTATTGATAATGATGATTAATTTTAATGAGAGCAATAATAAATGAAACATGTATATAATTAGTGTATATATAATTATAATTAATGTAGTATAAAATTATTTACCTTGACAAAAAGCAGCACTACAAAAGAAACAATGTGCAGATGTTCTACGGCGACATTCTGCACAGCGATGCCAAGGACAACTAAATCTTGAATCTGTATCATCAATGATTACACAAGCTTTATGGTACTTTTTATTACATGTCTTTTGATCACAAATGACAAATTCTGCTAATTTTTCAATTTCTTGTCCACAACTCCAGCATAGTACATGCTTTCTTAATCTAATTATTTTAAAATTTTTATGCATTATTTGTATGTTATAATGATAAATTATTGCAAATAAAAATAAATTATCTGAGATATTTAAATAATAATTATGATAAAAAAAAATATAAATATTATTCTGCTCTTTTTTAAATTTATTTATTATAAACAATTGAATAAAATTAAAGATAATATTCTATTATTTTTATCAAGAAAAATGCTATATGCGTATTTTTATATATTATCATTTACCTTTTTTGACGTTTTATTTTATCAAATTTTTCAATTTTTTTTTGTTGAATTGAAGGTGTTGTTACTTGTGGTTTCTGCACTTTTAAACCTATAAATCCACTACAATTTGATGCACCACATAAACAAGGTTTTCGAGTTTCTCCATCACAAGCTAAATTATAATTAAAAGTCAATTCTTCGCCAGGCTCGATATCGCATAATGCAAACAGACCTATACGTGTATCTCCATTTACTGTCCATTTTTGAGTTTCACAATTAGGTGAACATGAATGATCTATCAAATATCAAAAGTAATATATTAGAAAACATAAGAATTTGTTTATTTTTGGAAAATTAACTTATAAAAAATAAAATATATTTACTCATAAATCGACTAAGATTGCCTTTTGGTTCTGCATCGATTGTTCTATTATTATCTATAGTTAGAAAATAAAAATTCTCATTTTTTAATTCCTTTTTTCTATGTAGTCTTCGTTTGTATTCAGCTTCATCTATAACTTCACCTACATATTCTATAACAAACTGTCCAGCTTTAATGTGTTCTAAACTTCTAAGACCCCAACCACGTCCTATAGTATGAAATGGTTCCATAGCTGGATATTGTCTTCGTACAAATGCTTGATTGTTACATTTGGGACCAGCTGGACAAATGCCAGGGCTACATTCAACTAATAATATTCGATTAAGACAATCTGTTCCTGGTGCACATGGGTTTTCCCATTCTGGATCACAATCACATGCAACAATACTTTCAACTTCTACTGGCTTTACATTACCAACTGGTTTATTTACCTATAAATAGATATAAATTATATAATTTAATTTTCTCGTTACATTATTTAAAGAAATGCTGCCACATAAAAAATCATATAATCATCAATAGTTTAACAATGGAACTTCATTATCATATAAAAGATTATTGAAACAATTGTATTTTTAATGAGAATATAATAATGGAGAATGATCGGCGATAATACTTTTAGATATAGCAAATCATGTTATAAATTTATACATTATATTCATACTAATATTCATGTATATATATATATATATATATATATATATATATATGATTTATACACAGAATTATACCTTTAATTTAACATAATGTGGAGGCTTCAATCCACGTGGTCCATGGTCTTTAGCAGCAGCTCTTTCAATTTTTAAACGTTGATGAATCTCATTGGCTTCTTCTAATGCTTTGCGATAAGTATCATCTCGGTTTTTTTTACCAATTGGTGGTTTTATATTTGCATCACCATCTTGATACAAAAAAGCACGTCCTCTATAAGTGGAAAAATAATTATTGATGTTAACATCTTTTTCAATATTTAATTTAAACAAAATAGTAATGAAATATATTTACCTATGAATCCAATGATAATTATTTGATCCTAAGAACATTACGCAAAATTTACCAGGACTATGCGCTATAGCTTCTATATTTTCAGGAATTTCATGAGGATAACAAATACGAGATGGCCACCAACGATAATTACCAAGTTTAACCCAAACAACTTCTCCATACAAAGGCAATCTACCTGTTTCACAATCTTCACAAATAAATGCACCATCAGGAGCATTGATACCTATAATTATTATTACAGTTATATAATTTAAAAATAAATAAATAATATGTAAATATATTGTATATACATATTATTT
The DNA here is from genome assembly GCF_029169275.1 of Apis cerana. Lineage (NCBI taxonomy): Eukaryota > Metazoa > Arthropoda > Insecta > Hymenoptera > Apidae > Apis > Apis cerana. The sequence continues at coordinate 7,353,353 of NC_083860.1, forward strand.
TAATTACTATTATTACTATTTCAATTAATTTTACTAATTATCTTATTTTATTATTAATATTTATAAATAGCAATTATATAATCATGATTTATTATTAATGCTATTAAACTTATTATATTTGTTTTAAAAATAATTACCTAAACATTCTAAATGAAATGATGTTGGACATGTATCACAACAAATTAGACTTCCACCTCTTGTGCATAAAAAACACCATGCTGCATTTACTGGAGGTTGTGGTGGTTGATAATGTTTTGGACAAACTATTTGACTACCAGTTAAAATCACTGAACCAGCAGGTAAACAAGATGTAGACGTATGATAAGACGAAGGACAACGAACACATCGTGCCAATTTCTCATTTGGAGCTCTTGAATGACTATCCTGAGGATTGTCTGAACTGCATGTATGACATACGTGATATGGACAAGTCAAACGACCTCCCTGCCAATGAGACTACGAAAAAAAGATTTGTAAATAGTATACTTTAAGTTTAACATTACATTATATTATTATTATTGTTGTTATTATTGTTATTATTATTATTTTTATTATTATTATTATTATTGAATATTACTTGTGGCCATGATTTTAAGCAAGATGAATGATAATGTTTTCCACAAGCTAATACAGAACATCTTATTCTATCTCCTTCTCTTTCATTACATATAAAACAAGCAGGTGCTACTCCTGATAAACAATCAATACATTTAAAGAACTCGTCTTCTTGTTCTTCTGATTTGCCTAAAATTAGAAATAACATTTATTTTAATTAAATGTTACATATAAAAGATATAATAAATAATTTTCTATACCATTATTCTCATCATCATCAATATTATTTTGTTTAATCTCCTTTATATCATCAAGAATCTTATCGTCCATAATATTCTCATCAATGGAATGTTCTGGACTAGATTCTCCTGGTTTGACACAAGAAAGATGAAAATACGAATAACAAGGACCTTTACACCTAGTTAATTTTCCAGTTTTTTCACATATTTGACAAACTTTTTCTTGTTTCATTCCTTTAAAAAGATTATAAGGTCTATTTTTTTTCGTTTCTGAAATATTTATCTCTTCTTTTTCAACTTTAATTTTAGATTTTTTATTATCTTTAGTATTTCCATCTATTTCTATCAATAAATCATCTTCCTGATCTAACGAATTTTCTTTTGTATGGACATTAGAAGTGTCTGAAGTTACATACGATCGGTACTTTTTGCGAAAAGAAGAATTCATATTATCCCAAGTCTTTCTTAAATATTTTCTGATATCATGTTCTGATGCATCTGGATATTCATCTTCTAACATATCTCTATTTCGTTCATAATAAACCTCAAAAACACCATCTATATCTTCTTCAGTTCGAAATTCAACTTTTTGCATGAGAGAAACTTCATCATTTGAATCTCTTTGACTTAAGGGAGATAATGGAGGAGTATCTGAATTGAGTTTTGAATGATTCTTACCATTCTCAATATATTTGAGTATATTTGATTTTGTACCATCTGTTTTGTCTTGTAATGATTTGTGTAACTCACATACCTATAAGATTATTCAATATTTTTATTAAATATTTATGATGTTTATTATATACTAATAATTTATTATTATTAGTTTTTTATATTATTAATATTTTATATAAATATATATATATATAAATATTTTAATTATATACTTACATTATCTTGTTTAGTACGTTTAAGATCAGGACCATTTGAATCACTTGAGTGTTTTCTTTTATTAACTTTATCTTTTTCTTCAGATATTTTTGATGATTTATTTTTTATATTTTTTTCCTTTGGCTTAAAAATATTTGCTCTATCATCATTACTCATAGGCTGAACTTCCATAGCTTCTTCAATCGCACTTTCCCATTTCGATTTTATACCAGGTTTTACAATAAATGCTGCTGCATATTTTGCATCTCTTTTTTTAACTTCTGCAGTGATTGATTCTGATAATTTTTTAAAGTCTGCAAGATTTGTAAATGGTATCATAGAATTTGATGAAACCCAACTATGACGTCCTTTATCACCAAAGTATTGGACATGTATCATTAGTATTTGTGATCTGGCAGTAGCTGGTCAAACATACATACATATATATTTTACATAATTTGTATCAATTAGCTTAAGATTGCTATATTTAAAATATAAGCAAAGAAAAAAAAGCTTTTTACAAATAATTTATAATATAACATATATTGCATATTCATTATATAGATATTTTTTAAAAAATAATTATGTTAACATATAACTTAAAATTATTAATTTAATTATAATAATATATTATTAATAATTTGTATTAATAATAAAGATAAAAGAATAAAAAATTATACAAAATATTATTGAATAGAACTTATATATAATCTTTTTAATAATTTTAATAAATAATATAAAAATAAAAATTTACCTTTTAACCTATGATATACCATTAAAACTGGATCAAGTGTTATAACACAAGGCCAAAAAGGAAAATTACCAACTCTGGCCCATGCTAATTGACCTAAAATCCAATTACATTGTATAGGTGAACCAACTAATTTTGGAGTAGTTTCCTCCATGATACTTAAACTATTAGAAGAATCACTTGTATCGTCCATATCATTAGTTGTATTATTTTCATCAGTACTATCATTACTACTATCAAATGAATTTTGATATTTTCGATTCTTTGGCATTTTAGAATTCTGTAAGTCACATATATTAACATTATATTAATAAATATTTTTATCAATATATTTAATTAAAAGAAATATAATAATAATTAAGAAAGAAAAACAATTAACATATAATTATATCATTATAAATATATGCATATGTGTATATGTATTGGTATCATACTGTCACAAATAGATACACATACACACAAAAAAAAATATACAGTAAAACATTAAAGAATGCTACGTGTAGTACCATAGTTTGTTAAAAATGATATTGATCTTTAATCAGAAAGAATTGATCTTAAGAGGCATAACATGCCTTTGGAGAACTGGCAACCTCATTCTTAGGAGACTTAGGTTTTATTATTCTGCCATAACGACTTCTACCAGGTGAAGTTTTGTTACAATTAACACTGATGTCCATTTGATCATTCTCAAAATTGTTGCTCGTTGTTTCCAAATTTCTGTCGAATTCGCCAAATCTTGATTCAACAATTATGCCCACCTTGCTATTTACTTTGTTGATAGTATTCATTGTTTTCTAACTAATTTAGCATCTTCGTTTATTGAGGAAGACAATAATTTAATGATATGAAACCTCATATATTTCTTCACTGATTAGCACAATATAAACTTTAGAACTTGTGTATAAAGGATTCACGAATAGAAAACAATTTTCATTATCGCTGAAAATAGCTGCGATGGCCGATTTTCAAGGGCTACTTTATTTCTTACAGAAACAACACCTATTTTTTATGAGTCCATAGGAATTGGTACGTATTGCATGTAAACTTCTAAAAAAATTAATTCGATGTCTTGTAAATTATTTCTCTTTTTAGTATTAAAAAATTGTAACTCAACCTCACGGGTCTCTAAGCAGAAACAGGACGCGTTTCCCGCGATTTTGGGTGATTCTCATAACCATGTTTAGTTTAATTTTTCACTATATTTAACGTTTAGTAATTTTTGTTTTACCAGTTATTTCAATTTCGTTATGCATGGAAATGATGAAATTTATATTAGTAATGGTTATTGTATTAATATTACTTTATTAAATATTAATTTTTCTTTAAATTATATATTTATATTTTAAATGGGAAATTATTAATTTATTATATTTAATTGTACAATATGTAAGATACATGTAAAAATATATACATACATATATATATATATAATATAATATAAATACTATGAAATATATATTTATAATAAAATCTGATTAATTATATTAAAAATATTTATTAAGACAAAAATTAATGTAACTTAAATTATTGTTTATTTACAAAATTTAGCAACATAATGTTCTTTAGCATTTATATCATTAATTTCGTGTAATCCATTTTGTTGTGCCATACTTTTTAATTCATTTACAAAATTTTGTAGATGTTCATTTCGTAATTCTACTAAATACTTTTGCAATTCCACTAACATGATTCCTTTTTTTTTAAGTAATGGTACAAGATTGGGCAATTGTTTCACCATATTATGAGCTATCCAGATGAAATCAAATCTATTAACATATTCTATTTTGTGTTTAGAAGTTTGTAAAAATGTAACAGGGTGAAAAATTATCTGAAAATGCAATGTAAATTATAATTAATATGTATGCTTATTAAATTCAAAATTTTATGTAATATTTATGTATAATATTTATATGTAATAATCTATAAATAAAATTTTTTACTTTATGATTTTCAATATTTATCCAAGATATATTATTCTTTTTATATTTATTTCTTCCTATTTCCCATGATTCTTGTTCCATTTCTTTATTAGGAGTTTCAATTACTAATGTACCATTTAGTATAGATGGATCTCTATGTGATGCAATAAATTCTTCACATATTGATTCTTGATTCCTAATTTCATATATAGATCTCATAATTTCTCGTTCAGCTATATCAGTTGCTCTATTCCTATTATTATATTGTTATTATTTTCAATTATTATACTGTTTTATTAAAACTATATAAAAATTATAAAATTCAGAATTAATATCTTACATATGATTATCTTTCTTTTCTTCTAAAATCCAAGTGAAGAAAGGACCATTTGTAATGTCTCCTAAATAAGTATAATGTATAAATCCAGGTCCATATTGTATTATATTGCTTAATAATGTTGGATTACTTCTAACAGGTTCACCTTCTAACCAAGTGAATGCAATTCCATTATTTCTCCAGAATCTGATGATTAGAATGAGATAGTTAAATAATAAAAATATATTAATATGATAAAATTTCATAAATATTTTAAAATTAATAAATATATACCTATATTCCTGTAATGTTAAGTTAGAAATACCTCTAGATTTTAAAATCATATGATAATCCCAATCAAAAACACCTTCTCGATAATCATATCTTGTTTTCAAAGATCTTCTAATTCTCTGATCCCAATACTCAACAATAGGAACATTTTCGCATGTTGCACGTTCCCAAAATCTTATAATATATATATATATATATATATATACAATTACAAATATAAATTTATAGAATAGACATTTGTAAAATATGAAAATAATTTAAATTTTTTATTTTTTATATAAACTTACTTAAAAATTGCTTCTAAATGATCTCTATCTTTATGCTTAAATTGTTCCAAATTTAACCAAGGACAATTTATTGTATTTATTGGTATATTTGATAGTTGATTAGAGGACTTTATTAAATATTTAGCTGTTGCAGGTCTTATTAGTGTATTTCCAAATATTTCTAAATAATATCGAGTTGCCTCTTGTAATCCTTTTATATTTCATTTTTTTTTACATTGTTTGTTTATATAAAAACAGACAAAAAAAATAATTTATTTACTATAAAAGCAACTACAGCATATAATTTAAAAATAGATATACGTACCAAGATTTGTTTCTAAACAAGTATTTAATAAAAGAATAGATCTAGCCACTTGTTCTAATGTTGATTCAATTACATTATATATGATAATGCGATCATTATATAAATAAGATGATGCTAATGTCTTCAAAATATGTCTTGCATCACTAGCTCCTACAATTAATACTTCAAGACATTTATCTTGATAATTAGTTTCATGTTTATTAATTTCGAATTGTATATCTAATGCAGGACTGAATCCCCACCACATAATTATTATTTTTATATTACATTAAATTCAAATTATAGACTTTAAAATATTCCAATAATTAAATGAATAATAACATTAACGTTGTTAAATATAGATTTTAAGATATATTATTTCCATGGTAACATTGATTTATATATATCAGTTTCTAATATATGACAAAACAATTTCACAATATTATATCTCATATTTCATAAAATAATTATTGATTTATCTTTATTATTCTTTATAACTGTATATTTAATTATTTACTCGTTATATCAAAATTTGTTGAAAATAAACATACATGCGTATGATTATAAAATATATATATACATATACATATATATATCAAAATTTGTTGAAAATAAACATACATGCGTATGATTATAAAATATATATATACATATATATATATATATATATATATATATATATGTATATAACGTATATAATATGTATATAATATATATATGTATATACGTGCGCATATATCCAAATGTACGTATAAACAAAAAAAAGAATGTTTTATATTAAAATTAAAAATCATAAATTTATATAATAAAATTATAAACATGAGAGTGATAATTATGTCATAGACTTATAAAACCATTTATTTTGTTCCTATAATATAGATTCTGTGACACAGATAAAAATAACGCCCTCTCAAACCTTGCTCATGCAAGGATGTTTTATAAACATATTCACGTTAATTCAATACGCACAATAACTCATTTATCTCGTTTCTTTTGAGCACGTTTATTGCCGCATCGTTGTAAAATATCTGTAATAGGTCCTTTATGTTGAAATATTGCAATAAGTTGCGTGCGTGCTTCTGTCATTCCTTCACTAATTAAGCTACTACGTTGCATATTTCCTTTAATCAATTCATTTACACGTTCAAGACCGTCATCTTGTCTATTCCTGACATTTTGCTGTGATTCAAGTATAGTTAATGTTGTTTTTAATTTTTCATGAACCTATATGAAATTTTATTTTATGTTAATTTTATATTATACTTTAAACATTTATTATTATAGAAATATATATTTTACATTAATCTATATTTACTTGTTTCTCAAGATCTGCAATATCTTCCATTTGTGCTGTAAGATGATACACTTTCCAGCCATTTAATTTCTGTAATACATGTTTCTGTTGAGCTATTTCTGCAACTGTAGGTCGTCTTTCTTCACGAGGTCTAACTTCACTTGGTCTTCTATAATGATGAAGTCTACTACCCCATCTGTTCTTCCAAGAAGGTCCTAATATTGAAAATGATTTTCTGTTAATATATTTATTATTTCTGTTAATATATATATTTATATATTTTCTGTATATTTATAATGATTTTTTTATAATAATGATCTATTTTTTTCACAAACCTAATAAACTAGGTGTAGGCCGTGTTCGTATTGTAACTGTTGGTTGCTGTATAGGAGATTTAATAACATCGCATTGTATGTTTGAAGTTTGTCTTTTTTCTGATAATTTTTCTTTTGATTCTTCTTTATGCTCTTTTTTCATTCTTTCTTCTGTAATAAATTGCATTTCTTCTTCTGTACATCTTGATTCAGTTAATTCTACTGCAGTAAGTTGTTGTTTTCGAGGCTTTTTTCTAGGAGACATTTCCACTGTTGGATTTATTGTAATTCTAGATTGTTCTGGTTCTTCATCAAGTCCAGGTGATGATGTTGCAGAAACTGTAGTAGATCCTGAACTCTGACAACCTCCACCATCTTGATCTCCTCTTGGTGAACATGGTGGGCTAGATGTTGTAACAGGAGGTAAAGATGCAAGTACAGGAACTAAATTTTTTGCCGCATCTAAAAATTTAAAATTATTTTATTAATTTTTTTCAGTAAATATATAAAATAATAAAGAAATAAAAAAGAATAAAAATACAAGATTATAATAAAGATTTTATATAATGTATATTTTATATATTTTATATAAATTATATATAATCATTTATATTATTTAATTTTCTCATTTCATACTTTTAATAGGTGAATTATCATGATCTCTTTTTCTAAGTATACTTGGTCGAGGAGATGCATTTGTTTTAGTATGAGGTTCATCATATCCAGGTTCAACAAGTAATCTCACTGGAGTTTGACGGTACTGAGTATATGTTCCTGCACAATATCATAAAGTAAAATTTTGTTCAAAAGCTATTCATATTAATAATCAATAGAAATTGTGAGTTTACCTGTGGGTTCAAAGGAATAATAAGTTGCAGTATGTGGTGGATGTAAATATTGTCCTTGTGCCGATTGAGAAGGCGTTGTATTTGAATTGTTATTTGTATTACTGGTAGAAGAAACACGAAATCCAGATTGTTGAGTGGGCTTGATTTGTATAGTTTGTCCAATATTTTGTGCCTGTACTGTTTTAGCAGGTGCTGATGTAACTCTTGTAGGTGCTAAAGGTAAAGGATGCAAAGACATTCCAGTAATTCTAGCAACAGTAGTTGATGAAGGCTGTGATATTCTTGTTGTATTTGATGTACTTGCTGTTGTAGCAACTATACGTGATACTGCATTAAGATTTGATAAAGAAGTTACTGTTTGAACAACACGTGGTATTGTTTGTGATTGTGGCTGCTGTTGTTGCTGTTGCTGCTGCTGCTGCTGTTGTATCTATTATATGGTCAATTCTAATCAATATTCAAAGCACTAAATATTTTTTACACTATAATAAGTGTGATAATATATTTGTGTACCTACTTGTTGAGAAGGAATTACAATTCGACTAACAGTTCCAGTAGATGGAGAAGCAACAGTGTTTATTGATAATTGTCTTCCAACTGTTGGCTGAACAGTCACTGAAGCTGAAGCAGTTACTCTATTTACAGTTCCAACTACAGGTGCTGATACAGCTATACGATTTACAATACCTGTAGTACTCAAAGGCCTGTTTGACTGATTAAATTTTATTTATTTTATCAATATTTTTTTTAATATAATTTAATTAGTTAATTATAAAATATAATAATTACTTGAATAGTTTGAGTTGAAGATCTACCAGGTTGTGTAGTTTGTGATATATTTGATATCTGAGGAGCAGATGGTCTACTTTGTGTAACCGGTAATCTTGTAATACTATTATTTGCTTGAAGAACTGGTGCTATTAATCTGGATGGAGTACCAGGAACTCCAGTAACCATTGTGGCTTGTACAGATCTTCCTTGACCTGTAGGTGTAATTAAACGAGGCTGTTGATTGGTATATACTGTTGATGGTGGCCTTGAAATTCGATTAACTGGAGGTGTTGAATGCCTTTGTGGTTGCGCATATACAACTGATGTTGTTTTAGGTTGCCATTGTGGATTTGAAATGGCTGTATTTATTCTAAAATATGCAAAAAATAATATGATATAGATTTCTATTTATTAAATGCTTAAAAAAACTTTATTTACTTGCTATATTTATAAAAATATTTAATGTTTAATTATATAAATAAAAGATAAAAAATTCAAATTTTTATAAGATTATATATATATATATCTTTTGAATATAATATAATATATATACCCTGGTCTTGTAGTAGGTATAGTTTGTCCTGTATTTGCTCTAACAATTGGAGTAGCCACTGTTGATCTTGGAGCAGAAATATTAGCAACTGCAGCTGGACCACGAGGCACATGATAAGTTGCCGGCATATTTGATACTTGCTGTGTTTGTTGTAATAATTGCTGAGCCTGTGGTTGGTTTTGACGTTCTACTGTACTTAACATACCTGGTGAGATTATCCTTACTGTAGAGCCCACTGAACATATCTATGAAAATGTAATCAATATTTTTTAAAATTTTTTATATTTTATATTAATTTTATTATACAAATTTTATAATAAATAATATATTTAAATATCAAATATAAAAAAATCATTTTTACCGTTGTAGTTATTTTGTTTGTTTCTGAAGTTGAAGTGGTACCAGATGGAACTACAGGTTTCATTACAGGTAATTTTGAATTTGTATCCATTGACATTGATTTTCCAACAAGATTAGTTGATGTTCCAACTGATCCTACTATAGTCTGTGTTGATTGAATATTCTGTATATTACTTTGAACAACACTTTGTGCATTTTGTATACTTTGCATAGTAGTTAAATTCTGAGCTATGCTTTGTACAGTTGTTTCTGGTAGATGTTTATCACCGCTGCTCTCGACTGAATTTAATGTTGTATTCATGTCTATATTTCTAAAAATTGTCTTTTTTAATAAGATATATTATAGTAATATATATATAAATAAAAAAATCTATGTTATATAAAAATTAATTAATCTTTAGATTTTATATTTTTATGCTATATCATTATGCTTTACCTTTCGAACTTCGTAGAAGTTAAAAGGGTTATTATGTGAAAACTGGTCAATATTATAAAAAAATTCCTAATTTTTTATATGAATTTAAAGATTATTTAATTTTGTAATTACTTCAAAACAAATAATCTAATAACAATAAAAAGAATAGCAATGTGATAATTGTTATAAAATTAGTAAATAAAATAATATTTTATATTATAAAAGATCAACGTACTTTTTTGTCTTTGAAATTGACAATAATCAGTATTTTTTAGGAATACTATGACAAAAATATGTATACCTTTATAAAAACATAACGCGGTAAAACCATTACCGACTTATTTAAACATGCATATATGACATTTTCAAAATATTTTTGTTTCATTGATGTTTCTTGAAAAAAAACATTTTACACTCTAAACAGCAGTTTTCTTATCACTACAGAAGTTTATAGCGCCTAATATAAGTACAATACAGTGTAGGTAAATTGTTATTAGACAAATAAATGTTCTATGTATTTACTATATTCTCTATTTCATAGGAACATTTCATTTAGTTAAATAAATATAAATGGAAATAAATACATTATTATAAAATTTAAATAAATAATAGAATTAAAAATTTTTGAAAATTTTATACATAGATTAATGCAATATAATTTAATATAATAATTTAATATAAATATATTGTAATACAAATTTATTTTAAAAATAAGAAATAATATTTTTGAAACTCATTTACTAGACTAAAACTAGTAATTTTTATTATAAATTTGGTTAAATTGCAATAATAATAAAATGAATTATGTTGATTATTTATTAAGCTTTTTTTTAATTTAAATACGCATTCAATATTCTCTGTTTATGTTGGTATTATATATTTTTAAAAAACTTTGATTTATAAACGTAAATAATTTCTAACCATATTTTTGTAACTAATATAATAATTAACTTGAGTAGATATCTTTTTAATGAACTATTATTCAAAATTATTATTATTATATTGTGTATAAAAAATTTTTTGCTTTTCAATATAAATTTATTCTATTACATATCATTTTATTATACATATATACATATAAAAATTCAAAATATTAAAAAAGTAACTAGAAATCAGAATGTATAAGATAATGAAATAAATATTATAAGATAATTCTACAAAAAAAATATCATTCAATATGATTTCATTTTTTGAATTATAATTATTCTTTAAACAATGATTAAAATATTTTTATATAATTGATATAGTTTTATATTTTGAATTTCATAAAATAATATTATTTATAATATAATTTGTTCAAAAATGAATTATTATAATTTCAAATTTCAAAAAAATTTTAATTTATATTAAAGAATTCTTGATATTAGATTAAAAAAATTTTTGTTTATAAATTGTACAAAAAAATATAATATGATTTTCTAGTATTTTTGACTTTTGTTAATATTTATATATATATATATAAATATATAAATATAAGTATATACAAATAAATAAATAAATAAATACGTATATATATATATATATATATATATTATATATATAATACATATATATAAGAAAGAGATAATGATTATAGAAATATATATATATAGAATACTGTATATTATATATACTGATTTTTCATTGTAATTTTTTTAATATTATATAATATTTTTATAGTATTATATATAAATAAATAAATATATATATATATATATATATATATATATATATATATATATATATATATATATATATATTTATTTATTCATTATTATATATAATATATATATTTAAAAAAATATACAAAAATGTAATTTTAATGATAACTTATAATCTATATCTATATATCTATATAAATTATGAAATTAAATAAAATAGATTATTCACACAAAGTTAACATCTTTGGTATATGATTTCGATGCAGCCAAGATCCCTTTCCCACTTAAGGGCCTTACTTGTAACATAAGAGGAGTAGGGAGACGCACCAATCCGGGCCCGTTTACTTTTATTCCCCTACCCGCAACTTCTGCAATTCCATTTTCAAACGCATCATTCCTTCACATTCTGTCTCGTGATTCCGTTGTTGGTTTAGATCGTGCATTTCCTTTCTCATCGTATTTTCATTACATCTTTGCGTACATAATATACGTTTCATCAAGTTTAAACCTCACAAATCAAAGGATTTGTTCGATGGCCTTGGATGGGTTTGAATTCAGTCCACGTTTTTTATTTTTATTCGTGACTAGATCCACACTCATCCAAGGAAATCGAGCTCATGTTCAAAAACGATCTTCAAGAAACCTGTTTGTTGGATTTTAACGTTTTTTTAATAGTTTTGTGTATTATTATAATCAGTTTATATAAATTAATGAAGTAAACAAGAGAAAAGAAAAGTTAGTTGTTAATATTAGATGAACATGTATTACCGTAAGTAATATATGAAAGAAATGAAACTATTTTTATATAATTTTATGTTTGGATAAATTTATATATGCTTATATATTCTGTATATTCTTATTATAAAATTACATTTTTATATAAATTTTGTAGAAGATTAAAAGAACGAGAAAAAAAAATATATAAGAGATATATATTCGAATTCCACACTAATGACCATAGAATTTCTTTCAGTTTCTTTGTGTATGAACACCTGCCATATTCCCCTCCAGTGATCTCCCTCTTTTCATTGGTAGTAATAATCCTGCCGCCCTTAACCCTCCCCTCCAGTTTTGTTCATCTTTGTCTATCTATCTTTTCCTTCTCGTATTTCAATCGTCCTTCCTGAGTAACGGTAAAAACTTGTCTTTACCCTCTTTCTCCCTACACTTAAAGATTATTTTATTTTTAAATATAAAATTCGAAAATAAAATTAGTAACATAATTTTTTATAATTTATGTTATTTTTTTATGTAATTAAATTTCTTTTTCTATCTTTTTCTTTTGTTAAGATTTATATACGAATTGTGAATGAAAATAAAATAAGATTACAATTACATTGTATAAATAAAAATGATAGATAATTGTTTTTTCTACTTTAAATACATACATCATATACATATTATAACAGATTATTTAAAAATAAATAATATGAATAAACAATGTATATCAATGTGTGTGCTACTTATATTTACATTATTATATTATTACAAAAGTGATTTTTAATCTAAAAATCTTGAGAATATATGTAACGAAAAAAAATTCTGAAATTGTAATAAAAATTTTTGGTAAATTTTTATATACATATAAATTTTATATTATAAATAAGAAATGATTAATATTGCATATTATATAAAACGAATTTTTTCCTTTTTGCGATATCTACGATCTGCATCAGATATTTTGAGATTCTAGGCTTAATTGTGCTATACAGGTATGTTCATCTTGATTCTCTTCTTCATAACATATATCAGGATTCGAACGCATTTCTTCTATTGCTCGTTTTATTTGAATTTGTAATTGACTAGCAACTTTCCGTACTGCTGTATGATTTTGTTTTATTTGTTTTATACACGATAGTAAATTTTTCCATGGAGCGACATTTGTATGACCAAGATAAAGTTCTTTCCACAATTGTATACTAATAGGTGCAACACTAGGCCAAATAACACTCGAATTTCTTTCATATAAAGGATTTAACCATTTTTCCAATATATCTGGTTGATTTATGTATGACCATAAACTACATGTTCGTTCAGATAATCGAAGTCTAACTCTCTCTGCTTCTGAATCACCTAAAATCATAATATATAAATATTTTGTAATTAATGTAAATATTAACATAAATTATAGGAATAGTATTATATATGGTATTATATATGGTATATATAATAGTATTATATATTAGTATATATATACCTAAAAATGTTCCATAATTGGAATAATATGCATGATTATACAATTCAATTAACAATTGTACTGTATATTCAAAACTAAATTGAAATTGATAATGAAGTTGATAAAGACAGTCAAGGAAAAGAAGAAAAGTTGGGGCATGTGTTGAGCTTTGTGAATTTGATGGATGATATGGTCCATGACGTGTGCGACTGAAAAATTGATGACCAGCTTGTATCCATTCACGTTCGATTAAAGCTTGAAGACCACGTATCGTTCTACAGTCAGGATTTAATATTGTCTGTGCTAAACTGGTTACTACTAAAGTAGAATCTCTGCCAGTACTTCCTAATCAACATATAACATAATAGTCTTTATTTAATGATATTATAATTAATATAATTTTTTTTTAATTATTTTATAGATTATATACCATGAACCAACACAGCTGCAACTTCTTGATGAAGACACTGAGCAGTTACACAAGCAGCATTTAAAGCACTTTGTACAGCAGATAACCATCCACTATTATCAAGTCTTGAAATCCACTGGGAAGTAGAACATGTTATATCATTACAAGCCTCTATTAATTTAAAAAAACTATCTGCTAAATCATGCGACCGTGGAATTGCTTTATGTACTTTCCGCCACTGCGGATAAGCAGCATCCATTTCTGTACCACCACCTTTAGCTCTGGAACTTTGAGCTTGTGCAATAGACCTTGTATCTATTATATAACTATTAACAAATTTTGCATTAATAATATTGTTTAGATTGCAGAAATATAATTTTCTATTGTTAAACATTAAAATTAATATAAAATCATAGTTTAAAATTTCTAAGACTAATTAAAATATAAATTTAAATATATATATTATATTTACCCACGTCTTCCTGGACCTAAGACTGCATTTAATAATCTTTCATCTTCTTTGCATCTTTTACCATTAGTACCACACATTGGTTGACTGCTTCTTAACAAAATACTCTATAATATTCATTATATAAATGTAAATTAGTAATTATTTATATAGATGTATAATATAAATATATTTTTAATATATTATTATTCATTGTTTTGTATAATAAAAAATAGCATACTCCTCCTTCATGCCTGTAACATAACACTGGAAATCTTCCACCATCTCTAAAATTAGCAGATGATATTATTAATTTATCTTCTATGTGACATGGTATTATAACAGCAGAAGGATAAGAATTGCAAACTTTGTAGTCTTTATTTAAATAACTAATACGCCATTCATCTGCATAAGTAGTTAATAATCTGGACCATTCTGATACAGGAGTAAATGCAGTCCATCCATCTTCTAATATACTATTATTAGTTATTTGTGGTCTATTAAAAAAGGGATATTGTAAAGTTTGTTCTGTAATAAACAGAAAAGTAAAAATTAATATGAGATGTACATAAATGCACTTAAAAATTAAAATAAAATTATATATTTCACCTTGCGACATTAACATCTCTATAGATAATACAACATTTGTTAAATCTTCTGTTGAATTAATATCTAATTGAAGAATATGAAAATCTTTACATTTTAAAATAATGCTACCACCTGGACTTTGAGTATTCAATTTTTTCTCTATAAGATCAATATTTCGGTACAATAGCTAAAAACAAAACATTGAAAAAACATAGAATATAAATTCATAAACAACAAATAATGATTAAAATAATTTTTGTGATAAATTGTACCCAGAGTTCTCGACCATCACTTTGCCGTGAAGACCAAAGAAGATGGTGACTACTAATACACAGTCTTCCATCTATGCTTTTGCCATTTTCATCACTTTTATCTATTAATGCAACATTATCGACTTTCGGAATTAATATTAAGTCACTAAGTTCCATTTCGTGTCAAACTAATCTTAAATATTTTGATTGAACGCTGTTGATAAATTTAAAAACAAGTATAAATTTATTTTAATAATTCTACATAACCTAGAGCTTTTATCTATACATCAATCATCAAATGGAAAAATTTTATTTGACAATTTATAATTATAATCATAAATTTATAATTAGATTTAAAATGTATAAAAAAATTTTATAAGATTTTAAAAAATGTTTATATTTTATACGTTAATATTTTAGTATATATTAAAAAAATTAATCATTAATCGTTGCACTTCTGTTTATTTTTCTTATGCTTTATATATGCTCTACCATATATTTATTACATACACAGTAAACTTTCTTTTTCTTACATGATAATTATAAACTTATCACGTCTTGCATTAAAACTCTCATAGAGGGAAGCACATGATCATATGTTCGTATAATTCATTACGCAGCATAACCTAGCATAAAAATGAAGAAACATTTTATATTGTGATTTAATGTTTATTCAGTGTATTTGTGCAGAAATATGGTGCGATTAAATATTAAACTGTTTCAAAATGTTATTGCACTATATTTTGATTATCATATATTATATATTTGGCGAATGCTAAATACATTAGGTATATTTAAACGTGTTTTAAGAAAGCTGTAACAAATTAATGATAAATGTCATCTTGCAAGAATATTATTTTAGTAATGTTTCAAAGAATTTGATTTTATTAAATCATGATAGAAAACAATCTACATAAAAGTAAATAAAATTAAAATATTTGATTATATTAAACTTGAATGGTTTGTAAGGGCGGTTTTTTCTTAACGAAAAGAAAGAACAGAATTTATCTCTATCAAATAAATATTCAAGAAATGTACATGTATATACATAATAATTGAATAAACAAAATAATGGAAGAAATATCGTTTGTACATATTATAAAGTATACATATTTGAACATATATGTGTATAATGAAATCCGCGTATGGCTATAGGTATGTATTAAATTATTAAATGTAATACTGAGTTTTAATATTAAAAATATAAAAAAGTTGACAAACGATGCTTATAATAATCTGTAAATTTCAAATATCACGTGGTTTTTTATAGTTAACTACAAATATTACCGAAGGATGGAGACACTAGTAGTAAGAAGCCTCGTATATTGGAGGGGGAAAGAATGTTCATGCTTTTGATGCAATGTCGTGTTAGTAAGTGATATATTTCGCTTATCCATGTTGTTTGGGATTTATATTGAAAGTGATTTATTTGATTTGTTGAACACATTTTGAAAGCTACAGAGATTATTGAGAAAAAGACATCCTTATTAATTTTATTTCCAGATTCTTATCTGAATTCTATAGATGGTAATTGTTTTGTCTATTCACATTATAGTATTGGATATAATTTAAAACCCCTATATTCAGTTTACTGTTATTGTATGTTCTATCATATTATTGTTAATCAATATATAATATAACAACAATATTATTATAAATAATATTATATCTGTTGCTCTTAATTAATATAAACTATTTAATAAAAGTATTTCATATATTAACTACAAAAATAAATATCGTCAAAAATCTTTAAAAAAATTTATGTTTCATAGTCTTAATATAGCAATTAAAATATTTTTTATTGAAATAATCATAAAAAAAACTGATAAATATTTTTTTTATAAACAAAGCTTATTTTATTTAATGTTCTTTTATTTACTCTATTTTATTTCTTGAAATTTTTGAGACTTTTTTTTTGTATTAACATAATCTTATCTATTATATTTTTGTTTTATATATTTTTTAATATTATATATTGTATTTAATTAAATAATAATTTAATTTAATATATTTTCTTTGAACATATAAATAACATTTTACATCTATATATAAATTTTTAATTATAATATATATATATTTTTTTAATATTATTTTTAAATAGATATGCAACTAAATGCATGCAATGAGTCAAAATGACATCAATAGAGGCACAAAAAAGTTTTACAAATTCTTTAAATTTACAAAGTTCAGTTATATCTGAATCACAAAAAGAAAACTCACAATTGACAAATGTTCAAGAAGAACAAAATATTGATATTGCTAATAAAGAAACAAGTAAAGATACTATTATAGACATAAAAAATGATATTAAAGATACACTGCACATTAAAAATTGTGATCAAAAGAAATATGAAAATGAAGAAGATGTAATTATTTTAGAAAATAATAAGAAAGATATTAAATGTAACATAAATAAAATAGAACATGGACAGAACAGCGAAAAGTTGGATATTATTTCTTTTGCTTCTGAAAATGATTCTAAAATAATTAAAACTGAAAATACAAAAGAAGTTACAAGTAAAAGTGGAAATAATTTAAAAAGAACACGACGAAGTATTACGTAAGTATAGACAATGTTTATTTGTAATTTATATTTAATTTCAAATAATTTTTTATTTAATTTCATTTAAAAATGAATTTTTATAAAAACTCATTACAAATTGATGTAAAGTATTAAGATTCTCTATCAGATTAATAATATTCTAAATAATAATAATAAAATAATAAACTAAGAAATTAATTTCATTTTTTAGTACTCAAGAAGCAGATGTACTTTTAGAAGAAAATAATTCAAGAACTAAACGAAAGAAAAAAAATACAAATGATAGATTTTGTTGGCGATGTCATAAAGAATCAGTAGAAGCACATTGTAGTGCATGTCCTAGATCATGGCATCGCAAATGTATAGGAATGCAACAATCAATTATTCAAAATTGGATATGTGGAGAATGTGCAGCAATTTTACGAGCGGAAAATGCAGAAACACGTTCTACAGCTATGGCACAATTATCTGTTGATCAATTATGTTTATTATTAAAACATGTTGTTGAAAGAATGAGAGAATATCCTGGTGTATGTACTATTTTCTTATTCATATTAGTTTATTTTATTATTTTTTTAAAATTGAATTCAAATTTTCTGATTATAGTCAGAACCATTTTGGAAACCAGTAGAACTTTCTGAAGCTCCAAATTATCTAGATTATGTGGTAAAACCAATGGATTTAAGTCTTTTAGAATCGAATGTTCGAGCTAAATTATACGGTAGTACAGATGCATTTATGGCTGATGCTAAATGGATTCAACATAACTGTATTGTATTTAATACATGTATGTACATAATAAATATATATTGATATTAAATTAATAAGAAAAATTAATTCTATATAAATCAAATTATAGGTGGTGGTGTATACACTGATACATCTAAATTAACAAATGCTGCAAAACAAATTATTAAATTAGCACGTCAAGAAGTATCAGAAATTGAAGCATGTCCTGATTGTTATGCTCATGGAAGAAATTTGCCAAGACCACAACCAGCATGGTTTATTGAACCATGTCGTCGTCCTCATCCGCTAGTTTGGGCTAAATTGAAAGGTTTTCCATTTTGGCCTGCAAAAGCTATGCCTCGAATGAATTCTCAAGGTTTTGTAGATGTTCGATTTTTTGGTGAACATGATCGAGCATGGGTTTCTCCACGAGATCTATATTTATATTCAGAAGATCCACCTGTCCCATTACCAAGAAAAAGAAAATTAGATATGGAGGAATGTGTTAGAGAAATTACTCGTCATTGTCGAAAATTAGAGCTTGTATTTGGTGAATTCAAATTTGCACCCCCTAAAGTACAATATAATCCGCATGATCCAATGCAAATAAAATTAATGTTACCAAATTATGATCCTCTCAATTCTAGTAATTGCATATCTCCGCAACACTTGATTCCTAAGAAAACACCTTTTCTTAAAAAGCGAGTTCATGTTAAAATGAAATCGCAAAATGATTTAGAGAAGATAGACAATTCTGATACTGAAAATAAAATATCAAATGAATTTAACTCCGCTAATAAAGGAAGCAAAATTGAAAGTAGACCGTCTAAAATAGTAGAATCTGATAATTTCCATGAAACTGAAACCATTGCTGTTACAAGCAACAATTTAAACGAATCAATGGACAGAGAAAGTAAAGAAGACGTGCAAGTAGGCAAAAATACATTAACAAAATTGGATGTGGTCGCAAAAGAAGATATGAAACCAAGTACAAGTAAAACTAGTAAAAATGAAATAAATAATGGAAATACAGCAAAAGATGACACAAATGGACCAAATTTTATGTTGAAACAAAACTCTGAAAATGAAATAAATGATAATAAAAGATCTTTGGAAAATTTATTAAAACAAGAAATAGTAACTTCAAAAAAACATACAGTGAAAGATATTCAAATATCCAAAAAGGAATTCATTTCTAAAATGAATGTTAATAAAGAAGATGCTAGTCAAAATTTAAATTCACAAAAGAATAATTTTAAAAATACTAAAAACATAGAAAAAGTTTATAAACCAAAGACAAGAATAGTTGATAAAATGAACGCCGAGAAAGCTTTAAGATCTACCACAATAGAGCAAAGTCAAAAATTAAATACAACAGGAACGATAGTTAAACAACAAAATGATTCAACAAAATTGAAAGATACCTCTAAAAATCATAGTAACAATTTAACAGAATCAACTATTTCAATACTAAGCAATAAAACACCAATTGATACTGATATTAATGGTGATGTTGACACTTACAAAAAAAATACTACAGATCAATCTGTTGCATTACTTTTCGTTGTAAATGATGGTACATCTAATACTACAAAAAAATCCACTGGTAATTTGATTACCGAAAAAGAGAAAAATTGTGATGTTTCAATTCAAGATCAACAGACTTCGAAAATTTCATTACAACTGTCATATCAACAAACAAAGGAAAGCAAAGCTAGAAAATCATTTCCTAATAAACCTCGTAATTGTCCACAACTCATTCCACGTTCATCGACGAGCACACAATCCAATTCAATAGATTCTATAGTAACTGATTATCAAACTGAAAATCGTATTGAATATCAAATGCTACCACCAGAAGCAGGACCTATCAGTGCTCGTTTGTATCATGGTGCTCAAGATTTAGCCAGAAAACTAGCTAAATTAATGGAAGAGGCATACAAGGAAGCAGCACAAGAAAGTCAAAATTGTGAAAGCCGTATGTCTGAAAATCACCAAGCAACAGTACATTTTTTAAGATTACAAATAGAACGTATGAGATGGCAACATCAACAACAATTAGCAGAATTAAAACATAATACAGGTATATTTTTGTATCTTATCCTTGATTTTATTTTTATATTTTATAAAAATTATATATATGTTTTTTAAATGTTTTTTTTTTTATTTTAGATAGAATATTACGTGAAATGAAAGCAAGTTTGGAAGCTGAAAGATTACGTGCTATTGAGGAAACTCGTAGAGAAGCAGAAGAAGAAAAGCTACGATGTATTGAAGAAATTAAACGTAAACAATGGTGTGCAATGTGTGGTAGAGAAGCATTATTTTACTGCTGTTGGAATACTGCATATTGTGATTATCCTTGCCAACAATCACATTGGCCAATGCATATGAGAACATGTGCTCAAAAACCTTCATTCACTACTATTGTTACCAGTTCTACTGTAAATTCGAATCAGCAGCAGGTGATGCCCAGACTTATGATAAATACACAACATGTAACATCAAACATGTGGAGGGCCTAGAATATATTAATAAGTCTGAAATTAAAACCAGAAGTTTAATAAATTATAAATACTTATTCCCTAAGCTTTATCAATATTGTTGTACTTTTTATTTCATGGCTCTTCACAGTTTGTATTTATATGTAAGTGTTATTGTTAAAATGTTAGAACAAGATAGTACTTTATACATAAATTTTTTGTAATGTAAAAAATACAAATAACAAAATAAAGAATATGTATTCAAGGAGTAATGTCTACTCCAATAATTATTTTATATAAAAACAACCAATTTTAATTTTATATGTATTAATTAAAAATGATCTCATATATATTTGTTGAGTATTTTATATTCTATATTAATTAATATAGAAATTTAAATTAAAATTCAAATACGAATATATATTATTATATATATATAAATATATATATAATGAATATTCTAATTTATACTGAATTTGTTTTTGGATCCTTTATATTTTTGTTACCTTTGTTCCTCATTAATTATTTAGATAATTAAATGTTAGATAAATTTACAATTATGTAACTTTGAATTATTTTTTATTTTTGGTTTTATACAATGCTCCAACAAATTCCTCTATATTTTTCAGAATCATAATATCAAAGTAAACAGCCCTACTAATAGGATGTACGAATTATCACATGATAAACTGAACAAAATATCAACATCTCTAGCTTTGTGTTGTTCTGAAACTGATGGTAATGGAAATTCATCATAGTGTATGTATACCATGTAATGTAATCCAATGTAAAAATTTTTATTAAAAAAAAAAAAAATTAAAAAAACATTTAATTTATTATATATTTTTAGAGAAAAAAAGAAGAGAAAAAGAAAGTAAGAAAATTATTGAAATTTTAAAATAAAATAAATGATATACTTTATTTTATATGAGCATGAAAAATTATTTATTTTTTATTCTTTATAAAAAATTGAAATAAATGAGAAATGTTATAGATAATATAATATAAATTATTTATATTGCAAATTAATAATCATGTTATATTTCCCATTATTTATTTAAAAATATAAAAGATGTTTATTTACAAAGTATTAAAATAATCTTTTTATTATTTATTTTATTTTGAGGTTTTGAAATAATAATTAATGTTTGTTTAAATTGTTTTCTTACTATTTTTTTCATATAATATTATACTTTTTAAAAAACAATTTTATATTTTAAAGCAATACAAACTATTTGTCTTTAAATCTATGCATAGATTTAATTATTTCTTATATTTATACATAATTCTTCTAAATAATTAATTTTGTTCAGATTCAATATGAGCATAATATTGATTTATCAATCATTTTTGAATTTTTACAGCAATTTCTCTGATATAAATTATAAATCTATATATAGATTTAAATCTTTAATCATATTATAAATTATATAAAAGCAAAATGGTATTTAAATAATTAAATAGCTTAATAATTTTTTAAAATGTCATCATTGATGTATAAAATATAGATATATTATATTATATTATATAAATTATATATATTAAAGATTACTACTTCATGTAAATCTAAATCATTACTTATATGTTTATATGTTTAATAGATGAAACCAAACTTCAATCTGTATAATAACAGATATTTATGTATTTTTATCACAAATGTATTGCATATATGTATATAGTACATATAATTATATGTATATAATACATATAAATATTATTTTTATTTATCATAATATATCTTATATATATTTTTATGTCATACATGTATACTTTTTTCTTTCTTCCAAAAAATTCCTTTTTCCTAACTTTCTCAATATTTTTGTGTTTTTCATTTTGGAATATTTATTATAGCAATATAGTTTCATTTATAATATTTCATAGATAGATATCTTTAAACATCAAATTATCGCTGCTATTTTCTTTTTTTTTCTTATTAACAGAATATATTTATTCAAAATCAAGTAAAAAATAATTAGCGAGTGTATGGGAAATTTCATTATAGGCAATTTTTTTTATCGGAAATGCACTTTTTAATGGGACAATTGAGCGAATGTGGACAAATTTAATATAAGTAGCGTTATCTCGTGGATGAATTCTGAAAGCTTTGACTTATTAATAGGAATGTAGAATTTGCGAAGAAGTATTCATACATATCACGGGCAAAGAAATATGCGAAAAGAACATAGGATAAATTAGAGAAACAGCGCTATCTCTTGAGTGCCAAAGATATTATAAAAATGGCAAAAATCTTTAATTCTTATTTTATCTTCGAAAAGAATTTTAACTCAAGAGATGGCGTTGTTTTTATAATTTTTTTCTTATTTCCGTTCTTTTTGTTCATAATATCAAATATCTTTGTATTGAATACATTTTGTATTTCTATTTCTAGTTGCTTTCAGTATTTATCCATAAAATGAACCAACATGTATATAAATTTTTATATGCTATATATATTTCCTACATATTTATTGTCATTTAAATATTTAAAATCTATATATTTTTAAATTTTAGAAAAATCACTTCATCTAAATAAGGATATATCAATACTTATTAAAATTTTTTCATATAGATTTTATTTTCTTCTTGTAGTTACATATTTATTTGGCTTTTTTACTTTTAATTTTTCTCATATAAAATTCAAGTTCTTTTCCTTCAAGTATATAACCATCCGCACGACCGCATTGTCCAGGTCTACTTGATATACAAGCTAAAATTAAAATCAATAAATGTACATATAACATGATTTGATGAATAATTTAATCCATAAAAAAATATATCTAATATTTTTGTTTCGGTATTTTCATTTAAAATTATTATAACTTAGCATTATTTAGTATAAAATACAATTTATATGAAAATTTGAAGTTAAAATAACAAGTTATTAAATTTATATATATTAAAAAATTAATTTATATATTATAAAAATCTTATTCACCAAGAACACGTCCTGTAGCAAATTGTTCTTCAAGAGCAGGTTCAACTTTAGCAAATCGCTGCCTTGCTTTATATTTAGTTTCTGCTTTTTTCGAACGTTTTTTATTTAAAACTTCTTCTTCAGCTTCAGTCTATGTTTTTGAATAATTATTAATTTGTTAGTTATGTTATGTTATATATTATTAATTTATCTATTATACTGAAAATAAAAAACTTATTCACTTACCAGTTTCGCACCTCGTTTACGACCCAATGGTAAAACATAATGACCTTCATACCATTGTCTGAAAGGTGTTGCATCAATAGTGACAATTGCATTCTTTACAAGAGTTTTTGTTCTCACCAATTCATTATTTGATGCATTATAAACTACATCTATAATACGTGTTTTTCTTGTAGTACACTCAGATCCCCATGAAAAATTTCCTGTATCTAAACGAAGTGCTCTATATTTTTTGTTACCACCTCTGGTACGTACCTGATTTATAAGAAAAAAATGAATTTATAAAGATTATGTTTATTTTGTAAAAAAAAATAAATAATATGTAATAATTTTATTCAGTTCGCTGTGGGATATGAGTCAACATAATACTCAGAGTAGGTAAAGTTAGTCATCATGTCATATATAAATATCATTGCATTATTTTCATATAAAAGAATTATATTTTCATACAAAATTACTTAATTTCATATCTTTTAGAATTTTAAAACAAAAACAAATAATATGTACAATAAATATTTATTATATTTTATGACTGAATAGAATTATAATTTATTTATGGTAATAAATAATTTAAAATTTTTATATGAAAAATTGTGTACTACCGTATGAATACGTTGAGGTCCAAGTTTTGTATTTGCAGCTGGTCGACCTAATTCAAATTTTCTCTTTTTACGGATTGGCTTTCTTTTACCACCAGTTGCTCGCCTCTTATGCCAATGATCGCGAGAAATACCTATAATATATAAAAAATACAATTGATATACAATTGTCATTCAATTTCGGTCTAAAATAAAAAAACGTTAAATTTATACATAGTATTTGATAAAATAATATATTGAATAGAAGAAATATAAAATTTAAACAGATTGTAAAGATTATATCGTATTATATCGTAAATAAGAAAAATGTCGAAAACCACCATCGATATATTATAAATTTTTAAACTTTCAATTTGTATATATGAAAATAATATACATCTAAATAGAAAAATTTAATGTTTTTATAGATTCTTAATAATCATTTGATATTAACTTTAATGCCAAAAAAGTTGATTCAAAGCGATAAAAACAAAATTCATATTACATTAAACAACTCACCCATGGTGCTTTAGTCGAAAAGAACCTTAAACTTTTTAATATTAATAGAACTTCTACATACTTCTGATATGTCCAAGAATATAAGCGCCCTCTTACAATTAAAATAGAATATATATTATAATAAAAATCAACATTATTTTATTTGTTTTTATATTATTTTTAAATATATTATTTTCTTAATATAAAAATTTTATATTTGTTTATAACAAGAATAAAATTCTATTTATATTAAAATGATTTTTGTAAAAAATATTATTATAAATATTATATAATCTAAAGTTAAATTATATAAAATTTAATTATATTATTTTATCAATTATATTTATTTATTTTTTATTTAAAATTTAAAAAAATAATAGTAATATAATTCTAAAATTAAAATATGGTTGCTAGTTGCATATTGTTTATGTTTGTCTTCTTAATGATCATTGAAAATTCAATATGGTGTCCATCAGTTGAAGGGCTACGTTGGAATTTTATATTTGAAAATAACATTAACAGCACAAAAATTGTTTAACTCATCATAATTATGAAAATTCGATTAAAAAATTGATATGACATCTAAAAGCTTTAATGTCACAGCAATATATTGTATAAAAACGGAAAAATTATCATCTTTAAAATTCTTTACTCAAATTGTATCTTGTGAATAGAAATTCTGATATTTGAAAAAAAGAAATATCGAAAGAATTAAAATGGAAAAGATAAATGTAGAAAGTGTTACAGATGGAAATGAATCAGAAAATGAACAAAATAGCATTGAAGAAAAGAATGAAAACTCTTTGACAGATATTGCTACGTTAGATATTACATCTCGACTTAGTTTAAAGACAACTGAAATATATGGAGAATCACATAGAAATGGAATATCTCGAGTTAATGGAATTTGTAATTCTCCTGAAAGAATTACTAGTATGACTAATCTTACACAACCTGAAACTACTCAGTTAAATCAACATGGTATAAAAAATTAATCTTTATTGACATCTGTTAATTAAAATTCAATTTTTGTACATTTAAATTTTAATAGCTAAGTGTATCTTTATGAAATCTTTATATTGATTATTTTTTATATATAATTAGGTACATTACCAGGGACATTATCATTGGAAAGTAGAGGTAATGATATAAAGTATGTTAGTTACACAAGTGAATTACAAATGCCTGATATTATGAAGTTAATACAAAAGGACCTAAGTGAACCATATTCTATTTACACATATAGATATTTCATTTATAATTGGCCAAAATTATGTTTTCTGGTATGTATATTATTAAAATAAAATAATAAAATATATATATATTCTTAAAGCATATATTCAAACAATGCTGGAAAAGATGTTTATTTCATAATATTGTGTATCTTCGTATTTATATGATTTTATCTAAGAGATAATCAATATGGTATTAGAAAATATTAAGAAATAGAAAAAATTGTTAGCCAGCTTTGGTCGGATGCCTTTGTCTTGCAGGTGTGTAGAATTTACAGAAAACTCTTGCTTTTTGTTCGTCAAGGCGATGTTTGGTGACGAGTGTGTTGGTGCCATTGTCTGCAAACTGGACATCCATAGAAAAGTCATAAAACGTGGATACATTGCAATGTTAGCTGTCGATGTAAAATATCGAAAGCAAAAGATTGGATCAAACCTGGTAAGAAGAGCGATCCAGGCTATGGTGGAAGATAATGCTGGTGAAGTAGTTTTAGAAACAGAAATTACTAATCGACCAGCATTACGTTTGTACGAGAATCTTGGTTTCGTGCGTGATAAGCGATTATTTCGGTATTACTTAAATGGTGTAGATGCTCTTCGATTGAAATTATGGCTTAGATGAAATTCATCTATATCTTTATATCTTAATAAAGATCTAATTAACTCTAACATGCTGAAGGGATATAACGTCAATGTTCAGTAATATCCAGAAATAATGTAACGTTAATACCAAGGAGATTAATATATATTGTATGCGCAGAAAAACGTTTGTACCTGGAAAAAAGTAATTGGATTATATGGCGCATACGATTTAACGTTATGTTTAACTGGTATATTAATTTAATCAATTTTCCAGTTGAAATATATTATATTATTATGTTGCACTATTACATCATATCATGAATGTACTTTTTAATAATACAAAAACAATAGAATGAATTGATAGATAAATTAGTGATTCTAAATATATAGTTGATTGTTAAGTATCAAAATGTTCCCTTTGGTATTAAT
This sequence comes from Apis cerana, assembly GCF_029169275.1. Taxonomy (NCBI): domain Eukaryota; kingdom Metazoa; phylum Arthropoda; class Insecta; order Hymenoptera; family Apidae; genus Apis; species Apis cerana. The sequence goes on from NC_083860.1 coordinate 7,381,161, forward strand.
GTTTATTGGAATAGTATATGAATGCAGCTTAAAAATATAACAATGAGAAAGAATAACAGGAAAAAAAGATAAAAAATGAGTTTTGAAAGTAATTGATATGTTCTCTTGTGCCTCTTTCATGTTTTTTAAATATGAAATCTGATACAATGCGGTAACAAAGAGATTTGTGAATTTATGATGAAATAAGATGAAGTTTTAAAAAGATTAAGTTAATTCGCTTATAAATAATTAATGTGAATTTTTTAAATTGGTCGAATTTTGTTGTGATTACTGTGATGGAACATGAATCAAATAATAATATTATTTGTTTATTTTAAAAAATATTCAAAATATTTTCGTACATATATGTATTTCTTTTTGTTGTATTGGATAATTCTCTTATTGCATAAGCATTGATTTATTATAAAATGTGTATTATTATAAAATGATACGACAATGAAATATTTTACAAATATTAATTTTAGTATATTATCCAAATATTTGCAATTACATTTAAATATAACAAAGGATATGAATGTATATAAATGAATGCATATACAATAGAATCTCGATTATTGCAACTTTAATCATTGTACGGAAACCACATTCATTCCAATAGTAATGATTCCATAATGAAATGATTTCATATATTATAATAAAAAAATGATTTTATTAATATCATTATAGCGATAATTATTGTATTCATTATACGAATATTGAAATTTGCATGTATTTTGTTGATACATATTTCTATTTTATCACAATTGAGATTCTATTATATATACAACGTATATACGTATATATATATATATATATATATATATATATATATTATATATATATATATATAAACATGAATAAAAAAAATAAAGAAAAAAACATAAAATTTGCTAAATGAAAATATTGTGAAGAAAATATATTTCACGTCAAAATAACATAGAGCAGATTTATTGCTCTCTCTTCTAAATGTTACAGCTTTGTATAAAATAAATGCGAGGCACAGATCGTGACGTAACTATTGAAAATGTAAAAATGTTAATAAAAATACCTAAATGTTTTTAGAGTCGCCTATTATTATTTCCTATAAAAAAATCTTATATAAAAATATTTAATGTTTATACGAATAAAAGAAAAGTTACTATTATATTGTAAGCATCAATAATTTGATTACAGACGAAATACAAAATAAATATCATTCATATATATTTTTCTATATATTTTATAAAGATTCTATATTCTTTTACATACATTACTTTAATCTCATCTCCGACATTATCGATTCAGCAAAGAATAAGATTACAACATTAGTAGTGGTTAGAATTGAAACTAAATTTTATTATGATATTATAAATAATATACAAAACAAAATATAGAATTATAAAATAAATATCATTCTTATATAGATTATTACATATTTAATTGGAAGAATTATTATAATCCATTATATTTTTATTTTTTACGAATTTAATTGCATCTTGATTGCGTAGACTTTTATCATTGAAATTTATTGGAATATATATATACTATATTTATCTTGCTGTGTTTATATACATTTACATACATGTATCATAAATAGAAAAAAAAATTAATATAGAATCTCAAATGTATTTATCTCATTTTTCTTTAATCTCTGTTTTTAAATAATCTCGTAAAATAATATGCTGATAGAAGAATATAATAAAGAATATATAAATTCATGCATACACATATATATATAAATATTTATTTGCTATATTATATAATTAGGTAGTAATAAATAAATATCATTCAATATATGATTGATGATATGATTTGTATTTATTATTTATATTTATTTATTTATAATTGTAGTTTATATGTAGATTGTACACATATAAAGATATGGATATGTACATGTAATATACATATGTTATCTTGATAAGCATCGTTTTTTACAAGATGTGCTCAGATTACCATAATCATTTCATACTATAATGAGATGTTATTGTAGAATTGAAATTGAAGATGAGAGAAAGGGGAGAATACATTCTCGAGAATGATCGATCAAAACGATGCTGTTATCAGCTTTTATCAGCGAACATACCCTTGCAATATGTTCCCTTATCTACGTTCGATCGAATAAGTTTTTAAATAAAATTTTAAACCATGTTTGATGACATATCTTATTGTAATTGTAAGTTGTAATTATAAGTTAAACTAAATGAATAGATATATATAGTTATATGTTATTATATAATTCTATTTTATTTTTTATTATAATCATTATGATTAATAATCGATATGATATTTAACAATAAATTTTAATCATCTTTGTTATTTTATAAATAAATATTTAGAAATTAACATTAAATTTAAAATAAAAATGAAATATGGACATATAAAAATAGAATATTTAAGTTGAATAAGTTTCTGTTTATTTTTTTTTTTGCAATTTCTTTTGTAATTTATAACAAATTTAAATTTATGAATGTTATCATATCATAATAAATACATTGTATATTCTTTTAAAATATTATATTTTTTGTTTCCTTCATTTAATTTATCGTCACCAATTATTCTAAATGTATAATAATCCATGAAAAATTTAGTATATATTTAGTTGAAAGTAGATATTTTTTTTAGTCTCCAGGGAAAGTACAGCTGTTTCTGTAAAATAGAGATAAAGCAGAGGAATGTTTTAAAAAAAATTTTCGATTTTCATTGTCTTTTTATTATTTTACTTTTTATGTTTTTTTTCAAATTTTGTGGAAATTTTATAAAAAAACAAAAAGAAAAAGAAAAAAAATAATTTTGGATACTAAAGAATAAAAAAAATTAAGAAAAAAGCGTTATCAATGAAAAAATATACACATTAGGATATAACATAGAAACATAGAGTTAACAACAAAGTGTAAGTGACGATAGAAAAGTAAAATAATTATCTTAAATTCCGAAATATAGTATGTATACATGGCAACTTATTGAAAAATATATAAATATATAAGTATTCAATATAGTATATCGTGCATATATAATATAATATAATAATATATAATATAATAACAAATATTTTATAATCTTTTCTATTAATAAAAACAAAATATAATATTGTAAGAAATAAAATATTATTTTTATTTTCTTCTTCTTTTTTTCAATTTAAAAAAAAAAGAAATAAAATTCCAATTATTAAAATAACTATTTTGTAAGCTACCTGCAAAGAATCAAAAAGCAATGTATTATAAAAAAAAGTATGTTTTATTTGATATGCGAATTGATACTTTTACAATTTGTAGTAAATCATATTTCTCTCTTCTTTTTCTCTTTCACTTGTTTTATGTTCGTTTATCATATTAAAGGAAAAATATTATGTTTAAAAATAACATTCAATTATTCAATTATAGAATTGAAAATATTTATAATTTTAATATTATCAATCGATTTAATCTAAAACGTAAATAGAATTAGAACAATATATTTTAACGCGAAATTTGAATTTAAATAGTAAGTAGTTGATGGATTTCATTTCATCAAGCTATCTTCTCTTAATAAATTTGACATAAATATTGAAGATTGAATCGAAGCAATTCAGTTTATTAGGAACAACGTAATCTCGTTACTTGTTTGTCAAGAACATGTGATACAGAGATCTATTATAATAGAACCAACAGATAATGTAATCGAGTTCGAGATATTTATCATATATGGTAAAGAGAATAATGATGTTATTCTCTTTTCTTTACAAAGGAAAGGTAAGTACTTACATTAATCGATTGACATTTGAACCTTTGTCGAATCAGAGAGCTTCTGTTTCTTCTATGTCTCTCGACACGTTGCTAGTTGTTGTTTCATGGGTAATCAATTCACAGCCTTCTGGATTCGAATTTCTTATTTGCGTTTCATTCAATAATAAAGATTCCTGAAGGGTATTATTTCCGTTACATTCTTTATTATTTTGAAATTCTTCGGTAGTTTTCGGAGTATAACCATTAATTGTTTTTGAAAAGCATGGAAGTACCTTCAAAAGAATTCATTTGTAAATGTAATATAAATGTAACAGTGGACTCGTGAAAATTTTATTAACATCAAAAGTATATGTGAAAATTTAAAAATTTAAAATTTTCTTGATTAAAAAATGATTAAAATACGATTGTTTCATAAATAAATTAATTATAATTTAAAATGTATAACAATATAAATTAAATTTATATTAAAATTTATATTAAAAATATAAATGAGAAATATAATGATAAGTTTAAAATAACTTAACGTAAGATGCTCGATTATTGGAGAAGATATCGTTGGCGCATATTAAAAAGTAAAATAAGGTTCGAGCAAACTTGTATTATAATGTAAATGAGTGTAAATTTCTCTTAAAAGATTTTCTTTTACAATCATGGTAAATAGAATTTTACGAAGAACAAAATCTTTCGATGAATAATATTCTCTATTGAATCGTTTAAACTAGTTTTAGAAATGTTATAAATATAAAGATATACAAATATAATTAAAAGGAAAAAGATTTTTGCTCGAAAATTAAATCGATAAATTTTTATTAAAATTTATATAATTTCAATAATCTTGCAATTCTTTAGGAAGTAATATGTTTAAGAAACACTTACATAGAAATAAAATGTCTTTTTGAATCGGTTCTTTTTTTAACATGAAAAAGAGAAAAAAAATTATATCGACAAATAAATTTCTGTACGTATATATATATATATATATATATATATATATATATATGTATAATAAGAAATAAATGTGTTAGAAAAAAAAAATTCGTACTTGTTTAAATTCTTTGCGAAAGTTATCGTTGAGCCAAGCGTAAAGGAAAGGATTATAACAAGTACTACTCATAGCGAGCCAATGTGTCATGAAAAAACAAAGTTTATAATATATCCAATCATTGGCCGGCGAATAAAAATCATTGATAACGTTTACGATATTAAGCGGTAACCATGATATACCGAACACAGTGACCATAGCAATCAGCATTCGATTCGTTCGCTTCTTCCTCTCTCTGTCAGCCTCTTCCCTTTTATTGGTTTTGGTACCAGGTTTCGTTTTAGCTCGATTATTTAATTTGATCGAGACACAGATGTAACAAAAAGCAATTACGAAAAATGGTAGGACAAATTGTAGTATTGACGTGATGGAACTAAAAATTTTGCGAAATCGTTCATTCGGCCAATGTTCTTCACAGTAAGTATATGGTTCCTCGAGATGCATGTAAATTCCGTAAGGGGAAGTGAGTAGTAATGCGAATATCCATATACCGATGATCACGAGTAAACAAACTTCGATCTTCATACGAGGATGGAACGGATAGATAATTACCATGAATCTATCGATCGCGATACTTGTCAAGGTCAGCGTGCTGATGTATACACTGACACCTTGAGCATACGGTACCAAATGGCAAAGAGTTCTGCCAAATATCCATCTACCGAGGAACGTGTACAATGGTGTAAACGGTATCGCAAGAACGCAAAGCAGAACATCGCTCAATGCCAAATTCGTGATGAACAAATTTGTCACTGTCTGCATCTGTCGATTTCGTGCCACGACGAAGCATACCAGCACGTTACCAAATACACCCAATATAAAAATATGTACGTAAAGTATATAAAATATTAATTGCACTAAACCATTTGAAGTTACGTCGTTCTCGATACGGTTGATAGTCGAATTGCTCGACCATTCTTCCATCACGTTATTGTTCGATGGAATCACTATACTATGCACTTCACGATTCATGTCTCTTCTTCGATACACTTAACTTCTTTTTTTTTTTCTATTCTTTTATAATCTGATTTTTCTTTTTTTAAAAGCAATTTTATATTATCTTTGCTCTTTCAATTTTCAAATATTTTCCTCTTTTTTCTTCTATATATTTTTCTTCATTTCTCTTGAAAATTTTTTCTTTCAAATTTTTCGATCGAATTGTTAGAGAAATTGGAATATCTCAATATAATATATATATCTCAATTATTCCATCATTTTTAAAATAATTTTAGCTTTTTTACATGAAATAAATAATAATATAGCAATTGAAAGGTATTTAGCAATTAATTAAGTATATATATGATTAGAAGCGGCTTGACTTGTTTTTCTTTGATTGCAAATAATGATTTTGAAGCAAATAACGAATAGGGAGTAAATAAAATTTGTATAAATAAATTTGTAACTTTATAGCTTTCTAAACGAATTTCATGCCAGATACAAGATAATGATTTTGAAGCAAATATATATACAAAATCTTTTCTTTCACATTACACATTGTTTCATAACCGATTTTACCGATATATATATAGATTGTTATTAATTTAAAAATTTCTCTATTTCTTTGCTCTAAAGATGGTGAAATCTGGTATTTCTCGAGGTTACTACTATTTAAAAACATTCCCCAAAAATAGAACGATATTGCGTGATCACGAATCGTCCTTCGATCGATGTCAGTTACATAAATTTTTTCTAATCGAAAAAAAATTTATAAAATTATTCGATTAAAAAATAAAAAATTGCCAAATATTTCGTTTCATTATCTCTATTATTGATTAAATGTATACTTAATTTCTTTTAACTTTAATTTTTAAGTATACAATCATGCACCATCTTTTTCTTTTCTCTTTCCGTCTTTGAATTTTTCATTCGGTATTAATTATTATAATATTGAAAAAATTATTTAGATAATATTTTATGTTATTGAAATATACATATATATATTTTTTTAAAATAAAAGATAAAATTTGCTATTTTCTTGAACCACCTGTTGATAATTTTAAGAATTAATTTTTACGTGCTATTTATATTTTCTCGTTATTTCTATTGTATGAGAAATATAAAATGAAAACAAAACAAGAAATTAAACATAAAAAAAAACAAAAGATTAGAAAACTATCATGAAATTAAAATTATTTTCTAGATGATTATAAAAAATTATTAAAAAAATTAATCACTCAATATATCATATACAATTATAAGTACATAATGTTTTAATGTATCGATCGAAGAATTTGACAACGATGAAGGGTACGTCGATTATCATCGTCATTGCATATCGCGTTGAATGAAAAACATAATCTTATAAATCACTTAGAACAGAATTCTTGTAATTATTTTTATGTATCTATTATTTGGTAAATAATTTTCAATTTTGTTATATTTTTTTATAATAATTGAATTCAATGTTTTTTATATTAATTTTTTTATATAAATAGAAACGATACCACAATTTTTAACGTGTTATTATTTCCAACGATGAAGCGCTTTCGAAGTGACGGCCGGCCTTTTCCATCGATAACTGAAAATGGAAAATTGTTAGCAAAACCCAACTAGACAAGCCGCCGTTTTCTTGCGCAGGCGTCCACATTACCATCTGTATCTTCGTCTTTTTAGATACAATTTGAGGCATTCATGTTTAAAAAAATGTGTTGATTCTTAACATATTAATAAAATTATAAACAAAGAAATTTGATGAGTATCAATTATAATTTTCGAATATTTTCTAATGTTTATAAAATTAATGAACATGTTAAAAAATATCAAAAAATTATTTTATTCGCAATTTTTCTTTTCTATTAAATTTTTTATACATTCTTATTGGTTATAGGCATTCTTTGGTTAAGCTTTTATGTTTTTTCCTTTTTTTATCGAATATTATAATTTAATTATAATTTCACATATTTCAAAGCAAAGATAATAATATTTATTATTGCATATTATCAAATAAATTTAAAAATAATTTTAAAAATAAATTATAAATTTAATACTCGAAATTTTAAAGTGTTAAAATTTTTTGCTTATTTTTATTTTTGATACAAAAAATTGTCATATGAAAGCATAATCTTTCAAAAAAGTTTAATCTAAACTATTACATAATATTTATATATCTACATAAATAATCTATATCAATTTGATACACTTCCTATTATTTTTTAAAGCCATGTTCAAATAACAACATTCATTTTAGAACAAAAGCTAATATTACTGTTTAACATTCAAATATACTTGATATTTTTGGAATCTTTCAACTCTTCTTTTATTATTACTATTATTATTGTTGTTATTATTATTATTATTATTATTATTATAATAATTATTATTATTATTATCACCATCATCATCATTATCATCATCACTATTTCATTATTTCTTTTGTTTTTTCCCATCTCTTTACATTTTTATGAAATACTTAATTATTTAATACTAAATAGTTAAAATCACTTATAAATTATTTTTTTAACAAAGATGTTCTAACAAAAGTAAACAATGAAAGTTTTGTTAAATTAATTTTGCATTCGCATAAATACATATTTTCATTTACATTAAATACATGAATAACAAACATAGAAATAAGTATTTGTACTATAAATTTATTTTACAATAATAAGTCTAGGTTCCAGCCATATATTAAACATTTTTAAACATATATATAAAATTTTTTAAACATCAAAAGAATCAGAAAAAGAAAAAGATAGAGAGAGAAAGAGAGAGAAAGAGCGAGAGAGCGAGAGAAAGAAAGAAATAACAGCTTTATATGTTAAGACAAATTTATTAACTTTTAAATTTCATTTTGTTAAATAAACACATTACACTACTCTATGTTCTTACAATAGCCGTATATCTTTGTTACTATTGAAAAAATTTTAAAGAAAAATAAAACAAAGAATGTTATATTTCACTCTATTAATAACGAGATATCATTTCGCTATTAACGATATCCAGAATATTAACGAATTAAAATTCAAAATGATAAAGAAATATAATATTTGATATTTAATGTATAACTGATTACCTAGAAGACTTATACAGTGGACGATATTCTTGGAATAGTATATACGCAAAACAGTAATTGCTATACACAATTGGTTCCTTTGTACTATAGAAATTTTACAAATATTTTAGGTTTATACAATTATATATATATATACATATATATTGTATATGTGTATGTTACATATATGTATGTATATTTATACATATTCATATGTATATATATACATTCATATGTATATATATATACATATACACATCAGTTTGCTTCTTTTCTTTCTGACAAATATTGTTTGCATAAAATTTGCATAGATATTAGTCAGAAATGACATTTTGATATGTGGGATTTAGTTCTTTGTCCCACTTTATCATAAATATTATATATAATTAACTTTGTTTTTTTTCTAGACTTCAAGTCCTTTATGCAAGTTCTATGCAAGTGAATATATATAAAAACATATAACATAGTAAATGTTTATATAAGTAAAAGAGACTAAAAGAATATGAAAATTCGATGCGTATATAAATTTTAACGCAAAATTTGATATAATCAAAATAATTTTTTTGTTAGCAAAGAAAAGTTTACAATGTTAACCAAAAATGAATTTGGATTATATATACATTACTAAAAAAATTCTCATAAAAATTAATAAACAACTAAATGGATAATGTTTCTTTGATTAATTTTTTCATTGTATTACCCATTGTTGTACTTGATGGGCTAGAAGTGGTAAATGATAATTTAAATAGATAAGGTTGTATATCAGGATATGATGTATCAAAAATCAAATCCAATTCAGCTTGATTTGGCATTTTAGGTAGATAGTCATGTCGATTCATTACTTCTGTTATGTAAAGAATCTTATCTGTTAATAAATCTCCAACTTTTTCTCTGCATATCTGTCTCTCATGTTCTGTTGCTAATTTAATAAGTTCCAGTCTTACTGTCCATACTTCCCAAGGTATGCATTCTGGTTGGAAGGGCCAACGATTTTTTTTCTTTTGAAAGAATTCCAAGGATATTTGGCCAGAACCTGGACTATCAGTAGAACGCAAAGCTTCAGAAAAACCTGATATTTCACGTTTCAAAGTTTGATCCAGATGCACAGATGAACAACAGACATAAGTAAAATCAATAAAATCACAGTCAACATCTTGATATCCCACAGTACCCACTGAATAACTACCTTCTTGCTTGTATTTAAATTTACCAAGACTTCGATGGAAAAGAACACTGTGGAAGATACTTGCTACTGCTTCATCCACTTGTCTGCCCTCCATACTTAATTCAAATAGTTGAGTTCTGGCATTCATAGTGATTCCTATATAACAAAGAGAAATGTTATAGAAATTTTTATAAATTGTTTAATAAATAAAATAAAATTGTACAAAATAAATAAAATAAATTATATAAAGCCAAATTACCATGATATTTTTAATATATTTATCTATTATATATTTAATTAAGCGTGTATATTAATTCATTATAAACTATTGATTGAACAAAAACAAATGAAATCACATGAGTTATATTAAAACTTTGCTTAGGTAAATATAAAATTAATTATATGTTTTCAAATATGTAATATAAAAAAGAGATATGGATAAAAATAAACGAAATATAATTGCATCGATTTTAATTCTAACCTCGTAAAAGCAGTGGTAAAAATGATGATTATCACTGGAGACTTGCTGTGATACTGGACGATATTTGGTCATCTTTTAATCGCAGAAAATTATCTGATACTTCGAAAATACAATCAAATAACCGTTGTGAAAATGCATGGAAGTAAGTCCTTCTAGTCTTTGAAAATTTCAAAAACGAAATATTCGATATATATGTGGATGCATCGAAAGGGAGTTAAAATTTATGAATATAATTTTCTTGCTGCTTTATTTTATTCTTATTTTTATAAATTCAAGAAATAAGCGTTGCTTATATTTTTTAGGACAACTTTAACTTACTTCTCTGTTTGTATTTTTCTTTCTTTTCTCTCGTCGTCTAAGTATTCTCACTTCTTCTGATAAATACATTAAAAAAAATTAATTTCAAGTCATTATTATTAATATTAATTAGATTTAATTTATGTTAAAATTAATGAAATCACTATTCTCATAAAAAATTTCTTTAAGTCTTTTTTTCCGATGTTCGCACAACCACCTCCACCAAATTATTATATATCTACTACCATTGTCATCGTTGTATAAATTGTTTTATCATTTAAGTTAAATGATTATTATATTTTTAACTTTTTATTTTTATTTTTCATAAGATATTATTTATTTTTAAATCTTTCGATAATAAAATTTTTATACACAAAATCACATAAAATCACTTGGTTTAAATAAAATTATTTCTGTTTTCTCTTCTAGATGAATAACAGCTGTCCTCACAGCATCGCGCCATTTTATGTTTTCTTCAATTTTACTATTCGATTCTACTATTGATATTTTAGTTATTTTAAAATTTATTTCAACAATTAATTTTATAAGGAATCTTCATATAAGTAAATAGAATAAATAATAAATTTTTAATTTTAATTTTAAATAAATAAATATTCTGTTAACAAATTAATTAATTACTAAAAAAATTGCAATAATGATTAAAAAATATTTAAATATTTTTCATTCATGATAAATATTTAACAAATATATAATTTTAAATTATAATTTTAACTATAAAAGAATTTAATGCACAAAAAGATTTATTATATAATTAAATTTTTACAAAAAAAATGTAATTATATTTAATTTTATAAATTCATATTTAGTTTAAATATATTTGAATGTTTTTTACTATTTTTATTTATATTATAAAAATGTTATATTATATTATAAAAATATAATATAAATATTATTTATATCATAAAATTATTATCAAAGCATATGGTTGAAGAAATATATTATATATTGAAATAAAATATAATTCATACATATATTACAATGAAAATTACTGACATTAAGTACATTAAAATTTTTGTTAAAATGGATGTGTTTTCTCTGTTTAAAGAAATACACAAAATAAATTCATCAAGTATATAAAATTATAACATAAATAAATAAATAATTTTTATATTATAATATTATAATATTTTTTATATAATAATGCAAACATATAAATTAATATAATCTACTGTTAGTTTTATAAAATATATACATATTATTATTTATTTAATTTAATTAATTCAGCACAGGCAGAGTTAATATCAGGATATTTATATTGAAATCCTAATTCATTAACACGTTTTGGTATAACTTTTTGTCCTTCTAGCATAATCTGAAAAAAAGTCAATTATTTATGTATTTATTAACAGCAATAAAATAACACTCAAGATTAAACTAACTTTTGCACGTTCTTCATTAAAAATGATATTTAAGACTATTCGTGGTACAGGAATAAATGCAGGTCTTCGCATTACAGATGCAAATGCCTTAGTAAATTCTGTATTTGTTACAATCTAAAAATGATAATTATTATTAATTATATTTAATTTATATCCATTTCAATATCTATATTTAATTTAATTACTTGTGGAGCAACACCATTTAATATACCATGTACATTTTTATTTTCAATGGAAAATAGAAACAAATTGACCAAATCTGTTATGTGTATCCATGGCATATATTGTTTTCCATTATCAATAGGACCACCCAACCCAAAGAAAAATGGTAAATATATTTGTTTGATCATACCACCATTTCTTCCTAATACAACTCCTGATCTAATTGTAACTTGTCTGATATTGCTATCTTTTGGAAGTTGTGCAGCTGCTTCCCAGTTATGACAAAGTTCTGATACATTTTAATATAAATAATATATATTAATGTATATGAAAAATTTTATGGCATTAAAAATTAATATCAATAAAATTAAAAATATACCTGATAGGAAATCATATTTTTCACATTTATTTTCTTCTGTATATTCTGTATCATTTGGTTTATAATATGATACTCCAGAAATTGTTATAAAAACATTAGCTTTAGTATTTGTAATAGCTTTAGCTAAAGATTTTGTTGTTTCTACTCTGCTATTTATAACATTTTGTTTAAATCCTTCTGACCATCGCTGTTTTGGATCAAGTATATTCTGACCAGCAACATTGATTACAGCAGTAGTATTTTCAGGTAAACCATAACATTCCAAATCATGCTACAAATTTTACATTACATAATATCATTGATCATATATTAGATAATTATAATGATTCTTTCTTACCCATGAAATTCGATTAGGCCCAGGCATGCGAGAAATACATGTATAAGAAGCACCTTTATGACACAATGAATTTATTATTTGTGTTCCGATAAAACCTGTACCACCACCTGAGACAATTACATAACCTCATCCATAATATAACCTATTAGTGTTATTCAAAAATTTATCTTAAGTTTGTCGAATGAGAAAAAAAACTTGCCTATAACTACATGTTTTAGCGTCATTTTTACCGTAAAAATATATTATAAAATAAACAATTCCTAGAAATATATGTTATGTATTGTATTTATAGAAATTGTATTTGATACAGTAACTAACTTTATTAAATTATCATCGATTACTAAGTAAATTCAAATCAGAAATTTTTTTTATAAACACATATATACAAACATATATATATATATATATATATAAAATAAGGTATTAAAGGTATATTTATATTTTCGATGAATTATACTATTTTTATTCATATACTATAAATAACGTTATTTTATATAACTTTATACATAATTTTACGTATTTATGTCATAAAATATATCATTCAAATATAATGAAAATAAATTATAACACAATTTATAAGATATAAGTTTTATATTATAGGATATAAATGTAAATAGAGAAGATGTAAATAATTTTTTCATATAAACATATATATATATTATATATGCGCAGAATGTAAAATATAACGTGCGCATATATATATATATATATATATAAAACACTTGTATAAGAAATATGAAAAATGGCGTCCGCGTTAGAAAATTTGGAAACACAATTAGAGCTTTTTATTGAAAATGTTAGACAAATACGTATTATAGTGAGTGATTTTCAACCTCAAGGACAAAATGTATTGAATCAAAAAATGTGAGTAATATGTTGATAATCTTTTTACAATTTTCTTTATTAAATAAATATTTAATATTATTTCATAAAATTTTCATTCATTTGTGCTAAAGAAAATTTTTATTACAATTATTTTAAATTGTTATTGTTTATAAAAAAATATTTTATTAAGATTGATAATAATTTTTCATAATTAAGTAGAGTTTATAGAGACTTAAGTATCATAAAGTATGGTTAGTTATAATTAAAATTTAAATTATATTAAAATTTGTTGAAATATGTATATATTATATTATTATTTATATAATTTATATTTATATAATATATATATTTATATATATTTATACTTATAAATATTTTAGTCAAGGTTTAGTAAATGGCTTACAAGAAATAGATAAACTTAAATCTCAAGTTCAAGATGTTCATGTACCTTTGGAAGTTTTCGAGTAAGTATTTTAAAATTAAGAATCTAAACACATAAAATTTATATGTTATATGTGATTTTAGTTATATTGATCAAGGAAGAAATCCACAATTATATACTAAGGATTGTATAGAAAAAGCATTAACTAAAAATGAACAAGTAAAAGGAAAAATCGATGCTTATAGGAAATTTAAAGCAAATATGCTTGTAGAATTAACTAGAGTTTTTCCACAAGAATTAGCAAAATATAGAGCAATACGTGGAGATGAATGAACTGAATATAAAACAAATTATCTAAATCAATGCAATATTTTTTTGTTAATTTTTTTATTGTATTTTAATCACTTATATAATAAATATTTATTAAACAAACAAATTTTTATTATATATGTCCTATGAACATACATTATTGTGATAAATTGTAATATAAATTGTAATTTAGATTATGCAATAAAATATAATAAAATAATTAAAATAAAATTCAATATGAACAATTAATAAAATATGATATACATCAAGCCTATAATATTTTATATTATTTATTTTGAAAGATTAAAAAAGATAAAAAAGATAAAAATTATTTTAATTTTATTTTGATTGGTAATATATCAAATAATTTATTAATTGATTAAAAAATAATTGATTAAAAAGAAAATATTGATCCCACTTTGAAATATTTTATCCAATCAAAATGGATTTGGTTTGCGTCACGGAACAAATAAAATCATTCGAACGAAATCGTATTTAGTCATTCGAAAGACGAATCTGTGTTCGGATAAAACTTACGAAGTATTAATATGATCATTTTGTTACTTATTATTTTCATTGTTCAAGTCAAAACAAATGAAAATGTTGAGAAATTTTATAGGTAAGTTTTATATTATCTTTTTATATTTTCGAAATAAAATTTATAAATAACTTTATTTGTTTCTAATAACTTCGTTAATGCATAGCATATAACAATTAAAGATGTATTTTTTATTATTTAAAAAATTTTATAAATTCCATAAAATTTTTTGGATTATTATTTTACTTTTTAAACATGTCAAAATATATCTATAATCAAAGTTTCTTATATTTACAAATGTATATACATATCGATACGATATTTATACAATTGTATATACATGAAATTTTAAATATGACATAATTATCACTAGAAATCATGAGTGAATAAAATAAAAAAGTATATTGAATGCATAATAAAAATTAAGTGTAAAGAAGAAAAAGAAAAAGAGTTTTGTTCCATTTTAACTTTTGCAGTCTGTAGTGAAAGCAACAGGTATAGTACATAGGTAATATAGTATATATCAAGACATACATAGTATCTATGCGTTTACTTATATTATATATATATATATCGTAAGTCGTTAATAATATCGAAAGAAAATAAAATTAAATATAAAAAAAATATAACGATATCTAAAATCGTATTAATTTTTTAATTAGTTTAAAAATTATTAATCAATTCATATTATTAATTAATTGTTATACGTACATTTTCATTTATAAATATGTAATATAATCATTTTTTTGTTTTATTTTCTTCTTTTTTTATATGTTAAATAATTAATAATAAAAAAATATTTTATTTATGTATTTTAAAACAAAAAATAATGCATAAAAGAAGAAAAAAAAAGATAAATTAGATTAATTTTTTCTACAGTTCTCCATGGCATTATAAATGTGAGAATGGTCTTTGTAAAAAAGAATTAATTACAAAGGAAGTAATTACACCTACTTCATTGGAAGTATGTGAATTATTTTGTGATGCATCAAGTTCCTTATGGCCAAAACCAACTGGTCATTTATCTTTGAATAAATATATGGTTCAACTTGATCCTGATAAAATTTTATTAGTAGATTTACAAAATGGAACACAAATTAGATATCTACTCGAAAAAAATATATTTTTATTAAAAAATAATGTGAAAAATAGTGGTAAATTAGCAAAAAATGGTGGAATGAGTATGTTTATTCGATGTATGGGTTACGAAGAAATAAACAATATTAAATTGACTTTGGATACGGACGAAAGTTACAATTTAACTGTAATACAAAGAGATGAAATGGTGAGCATATTAATAAAATTTACATAAAATTTACATAAAATTTTTTTTGTTTTTTTTTTCTTTCCATATAAATAAAAAAAACTTACATTTTTATTCACAAGAAAATAGAAAAAAATAAGATAGTAAAGATGATAAAAAAGAAAAGATCGAAAATATTTTTTCTACATATTAATAATATTTGCTCATATATAAAGGAACTTTGACATTTTAAAACAGGTTTTGGATTTTGTTCATTGAAATATTGAAATATTGAATTATTAAAATTTTATATTTAATGAAAGAAAATATTTATTATATATATTCTACTTAAACGTAAATATCAATATTTTATAGATAATGAAATGATTTCGATAATTATTAGTTTCTTTTTTTATTCTTATCCTACTTGTCTCTGTAGCTATTGGAAGCAACTATTACGGCGAAATCATATTTCGGTGCAAGACATGCTTTAGAAACATTAAATCAAATGATTGTTTTTGATGATTTAAGAAATGAGATTCAAATTCCTAATGAAATATCAATTATTGATGGACCTATATATCCGTATCGTGGTGTGTTATTGGATACCAGTAGAAATTTCATTGACAAAGCAACAATATTACGAACAATTGATGGCATGGCCATGTCAAAGTTAAATACTTTACATTGGCACATCACTGATTCTCACAGTTTTCCTTATGTTAGTAAAACATGGCCGAATTTTTCGAAATTTGGTTCTTACTCGCCAGAAAAGATTTATGATGAAAATGATGTGAAAGAAATCATTGAATACGGTCTTATTCGTGGTATTAGAATATTGCCGGAATTTGATGCCCCTGCTCATATAGGAGAAGGTTGGCAATGGGTAAAATTAATTTTTC
Organism: Apis cerana; assembly: GCF_029169275.1. Classification (NCBI taxonomy): domain Eukaryota; kingdom Metazoa; phylum Arthropoda; class Insecta; order Hymenoptera; family Apidae; genus Apis; species Apis cerana. Next base: position 7,398,294 of record NC_083860.1, read on the forward strand.
TTGAATTTTTTATTTTTGTTCCTTCCGTATAATTTTATAAAAGAAAAAAAAATTTAATTACATGATTTTATCTTATTTTTAGATCGGAAACGATACAATCGTTTGCTTTAAAGCGGAACCATGGAAAGATTATTGTGTTGAACCTCCTTGTGGTCAATTAAATCCAGCTAATGATAAAGTGTATGAAATTCTCGAAGGATTATATAAAGATATAATGTTGGATTTTCAACCAGATTTATTTCATATGGGTGGAGATGAAGTGAATATAAATTGTTGGAGATCTTCGACTTCTATTACAAATTGGATGCAAACTGTTAAACATTGGGATCTATCAGAATCAAGTTTTTATAAACTTTGGAATTATTTTCAAGAAAAAGCAATTGATAAATTAAAAATTGCTAATAATGGAAAAGAGATACCTGTTATTTTATGGACTAGTGGCTTAACAAATGAGGAAAATATTAAATATTTAGATCCCTCAAAATATATAATTCAAATTTGGACAACCAAAAATGATGCTGTTATTGGTAGATTGTTGCGAAATAATTTTAAAGTAATTATTTCTAATTATGACGCTCTCTATTTAGATTGTGGGTAGGTGAATAAATATTTTCAAATTAAAAAAAAATAATATACAATAATGTTTATAATTAATATTCAATTTTATCTTTGTCCATATATTTATTTCTTTTATATTGCTTTTCTTAGTTTTTCAGCCTGGGTAGGTGAAGGTAATAATTGGTGTTCTCCTTACAAAGGATGGCAAATTATTTATGAAAATTCTCCTTTAAAAATAATAAAATTGAAACATTTGGAAAATAAAAAAAATTTAATATTAGGTGAATATTTTTTTTATATTGAAATGAAAATTGCAATATTTGATCTGCAATATTTGATTAAATTTCTTTTGAGATTTAAAAATTGGTTAATAAAGAAAGATTATGAAAAAATAGTAATTCTTTGAAATTGATAATTAACAGTGGTATAAATAATTTTATAATTTATTGTATATATCTTTATATCATAATAGGAAGTGAAGCAGCTCTTTGGTCAGAACAAGTTGACAGTGCATCAGTCGATGCGAAAATTTGGCCTAGATCCGCGGCACTTGCCGAGAGATTGTGGTCGGAGCCAAATTCAGCTTGGATTCATGCGGAACATAGAATGCTTAGGCATAGAGAACGATTTATAAAAAGAGGAATCAGTGCAGAAAGTTTACAACCTCAATGGTGTTTACAAAATCAAGGCCATTGTTATGCATAATTTATCTTTAGAAAAGTAACAAATAAATAATAATGATTATTTCTTTTTTTTCTTTCTTCTCCTTTTTTTTCTGTCTACTTTTATCAGTTAAGCATTCAATTTAAATATTGCGATTTTATAGATTAATCTTTGCTGTAAATTAACTATTTTTCCTTTATATTTTTTTATTTCCTTTACATTTTTACTTTTATCTAAGAATTTTCTTCTTTATCATCAAACGGTGTTTTTACAAAATAAGTTATTAAAGTTCCCTTTCCTTTGACATGTGTAGGCCCTCGGCATATTAATTCATAACCAGCTGCGATCAGAATTTTAGCTGTATCTTCGGTAACTTGAACTTTACCCATTTCTCCGCAACTATCCATTCTTGATGCTACGTTTACGGTATTACCCCAAATGTCATATTGAGGTTTCTGTGCTCCAACAACACCCGCTATTACAGGTCCGTGATTTAAACCTTAAAAATTTTTTTTATATAATCTAGTGTATAAATAATATATTCTTATTTTCCTTTTTTCTACTTTATAAAGAAAAATTCCATATTTTATATATTATTATTATTTTATATTAATAAATTTGTTAATTAATTTTTTTTATTTATATCACTATAAATTATTCTCGAAATCTTTGCTTATATATATTTATTAAATATAATATAACAAGAAATTAATATTATAATAGAATAATAGTTTCACATTTATTTTTTAAAAAAACTCACCTATTCTTAACTTAAATTTTTGAAAAGATTCCTTGTTAATTTGATCTAAAATTGTCATCAAAGCAAGAGCAAATTCAATAAGAATAATTATATTATGATTTTCTTGTTTTAAGAGTTCCTGAAATAAAATTAAAAAATAAAAGAAATAATTTAAGAAATAAAATTCATAGTTTTGAGAAAAAGTTTAATTGAGAGTTTAAAATATAACAATTTAATTACATTGTTTTAATATTGAATTAATGATGTATAATATATGTACGTGAATGAATTAAAATATGTTTTTACCTTTTCGTCAGTATTTTTTCCTGGACTAAGACCAGAGGCTAACATATAAGTACTTCCAATAGTTTTAATCTTTTCGATTCCAGAAAATTTTGGTTTAAGTAATAATTTATCAAAATCACATATAATTTCATTTAGAAGTCTTAAACATTCCAATCCTTGTTTATTTATATCCGTTTCATCATAAAATTCTTTGTAATTCGGAATAGATGCAAACATAACAGCAATACTACTGTATCTTTCATGATAAAGATCCTATAAAAAAATTCAAAAGCATAAAAAAAATTTTCAAATAATTTTTATGTTCACTTTGAGTACATATTCAAATATAAAATACATATTCAAATACATATTTACCTGAATTGCTCGAACGTTTGTTAAAAAATGTTCTGCTACATGAGCAGGTAGTATGTTTTCGAGAAGAATTTTGTTAATACCTCTCATAGTTTCAACTTCATCCTGTTCTATTTTTAATTTATTTTCCCATAAAAAATCTGTTCTTGAAGTATATTCAATTTGCCTATCCAAAACATGAAGCACAAGGCAAACAAGTAAGAGCAAACAACCAATTTGAAATAAATAATGAATGCGATAATATCTGTGAAATAATATTTAATAAGAAATAATTTAAAAAATTTAATATTATTTAAAAATATATTTCTAAAAAAAATAAATGATTAAAGAAAATTATTCTTTAACACAAATATTTTAAAGATTTTTTAGAAATAAGTAGATAAAATAAAAATTAAATAAAAATAAATATGGAGTCAATTAAAACATGGGAATTTATAATTATATAGATGGAAGTAAGATATAAACAATAAAATTATTTTATTATTTATTTGTTGATTTTTACTTACTCGATGACATCAATCATATGGTATAATTGAGCGATCGGTGCTTGTGAAAATGCAACCATGATTATTGCTATCGAGATGAACATTATACAGAATTTTATTAGAAAATCAACGCGTAAATGCGTCCAACCTATAACCAGAGACATTACCGCAGTATATACGTATAACTAAAAAAAATATTATTTCTTTATATAAAATTATACAATTTTGTATTATATGATATTTATATATATTTAATAGATATTAATACGTACTGATACAATAATATCATATTTATTTATTTGAACAATATCATTCAATAATAGACTAAGAATAGATGATGTAATCGTTAAAAACACCGTTATCAAATATACTATTATCCTGACTTCTCTGTTTAAAGATAACCAATTCCAAATACTGTTATCTTTGATCTTAATGTTAAACCAAAATAATATGGAAAAGATAAACAAAAATAATAAAACAGGAAAAAAGCAACTGTAAACTATGATACTCCTGTAAAAAATGTTACGTGTAGTATAATATAATAAGTAATTCATTTTAGATGATTAGATATTAAATTTTCTTAATAATCCGATTAAAATTATATAATAAATTAGCTGATTAATGTATGCTTGCCTTGGTAAATGCATAATTTGAATGCCAAAAATCATAATATATATGGTAGTTGAAGCGAGAAAATACCATGGATATTGTTCATCAATCTGTTGACGATATTGAAATTCTTGATCTTGATCATTAAATCGATAAGTAATGGATGACATTTCTTCATTGCCTTGATATCGTTGTCTATTATATTATAATAATCGAATATGTTAATATACAAAATGTCTCAAAAAAGTGGAAATGCTATTTAAGTGAATATTCTTAAGATAAGTTCAAGCAACATTTTTCTTTGCAAAAACTTTAAAGTTTTCTTAATGAATTATTAATAAAAAATAGTGGCCAATCAACATATTAAATCAAGTCGCGATAGTAGTGTTGTATACATAAATGGAGAAAATTTAATAATTGAAGTTAAAGGATAAAGTTCAATAAGTTATTTCAATAATTTAATATTCAAATCATCGAATAAAATGCAAATAACTTTAATGATAAATGACCGAAGTTATACGAAGAATGGATTAATTGTAATAGCTACGATATAAATATTATTCAAGTATTTTAATAAATAATTATTTAAGTAATTTTATTCGATTTTTAATTAATTACTTTTTCAATAGCCCAACTCTGTACAACTCTGTTGTATGTATACTAATCGAACACATTTAAACAACATATAGAAAAAATCTGTTGATAATATAAAATAAAATAATATTTTTTTATTAAAAAAAAATTATATTTGCTTAAAATTACGAATTTTCAATTAACCAATATTCCCACATTTTCAGGACACTATAGGAGTGTATAGGATGCATAGATATGTATATATGTTTATTGTATATGAAATTTATAAAAAAAGGAAAAAAGATAACTCACTTCATGTTGATGAAACAATTAGAATTACTGTTTATTAAAAGATTTGATTCAATCATGGCAATACTCTGAAATCAAAAGAAATATGTAAAAAATATATAAAATTTGTAAATACCGAATTATTGATATTTGCTATTTATTTTTTTCTTTAATTTAAATTTTTATTTTAATAATATTTCTCATTTATATCATTAAGGAATAATATTTTTTTTATTAATTAGTAAAGACAATGAATTGAATGATAATTAAATATTTAATTGATTTACCGTCAATCCAATATTTTTAGCAAGTGTAGCCTCTGCAATGTTAGCGAAAGGTTTATCTGCACCCCAACTTTCAAAATATTTTGTCATTTTACTACTTGGTCTTGATCTATTAAAAAACAAAATTATAAATTACTTTAAACATGCTGTTGATGTTTTCCTTTTTGCTTTATTTTTTTATTTTCTTTTTATTTATATTATAATTAAAGAAATAGCAAAACACAAGAAAATTGTTTTTAAAATTAATTTAATTAAAGTGAAAATAATGAAGAAGAAAAAGAACATGCTAATAATTTTAAAAATTGATTCTATTATGATATGTTTATATAAGCAAAAGGGTTAAAAAGTAATAATTACATTTAAAGCGAAAATTAAACGCGAAGAGATGATATTGTAGGCAGTTTGAATACGTTAATAGAGCGGAATATCGAAATTGAACGATGAGCCATGTTCACCTTGACGGTATGGAGACAGTGCGGATATGTTCACCATTATCATTCATACGATTTTCTTGATTGGTTTTCTTGATTAATACAATACAAAAAAAATCATTATTAAAACTAATTTTATTAAAATAAAGTTCACACGATCAAATTATAATTATATATTAATCGAATAATTGTCTCTATTTAATATAAATGTTTTTACTTTTAATATATAATATATCGATAAGAGAAAAGGATTTAATCTCACCTCTGGTGGTATTATCAGAAAAGTTTCAATATTATGTTGAGCAAGATAGACTTCTCGGGATCCTCCATTACCAGGTTCGACTTCAAAACGATTTCCAAGTTGAAGTAAAGTAGCTTTAGTTATATGCACTCTCCTTGAAGAAAAAAAATCTATTCGAAACGAAGCATTGGCTATTCTAATAATTAATACGATATAATCATTATGATAGCATATTATGTAATAAATTACCCTGGTAAACCACCACTTTCCATATGATTTGCTAATGTAACATCATCGCTCCAAACATCGAATTGCCATTTTCGTAAACCAAGTACACCACATAATACGTTTCCAGTGTGTATTCCTATTCGCATGTCCACATTAAATCCTGTTGCTTCGCGAACAAATCTAAAAACAACCGTATCTATTCATTTTAACAATTCAAAAAAGAAAAAATTAGCTTTTTTTTTTCTTACTTAATAGCGTCTATCATTTGTAATCCCATAGTTACACAATTATACGCATGATTTGGTCGAGAGATGGGCAATCCCGAAACACAATAGTAACAATCACCCAGAATTTTAATTCTCATGCATTGGTTCTCCTAAAAATCCATGTCAGGAATTATATAAATATACATAAACTTAAAAAATATTAAACAGAATTACGATATTTTGTAGAAAAGATAAAGTAATATTCTATATGAAAAATTTTACCTGAGCAATTTGATCGAATCTTCCGAATAATTCATTTAATATTTTTACTAGACTTGAGGCTGATAATTGTTCTGAAAGCGGTGTAAAATTCACAATATCTGCATAAAGAATACTGAAAGGAATATCATTATTGTTTTTGCCTATATTTTTATTTATTAACAATAGTTTGTTTTATTTCTTAGCTTACCTAACATTATTATGCCGTTGTACATACATTTCATAGAATCTAGTTTGCTTATGATTACTAGCTTCTTGACATGCATTTGCCATTTTCAACATAATACCTCTTTTCACCTGTTTTCTCAATTTTATTTAATAATATGGCATAATAACATTTGAATGATTTGATCAATCAATTATAATCATCACCGAAAGAAAATGCAAATCTTACCTCAGCTGCGATGTAAGCAGGAATAACACTTAATAATAATTGTTCTTGTTGTTCTCTTTCACATTCTAATTTTATTCTGGACTCAATGACCGTTTTTGTTCTAGAAAAGGTTCTATTATGTGCTTTTGCAGTTAATATACTATAATACGAACCGGATAAAACTGCAGTGAACAGAAAGATAATCTCGCTACATGTCTAAATCAATGACAAGGAAAAAAATCGAATAAATAGTGAGGACGAATAAATTAAAATTACCGAGAAGATATACATATATATATTTACCTGAACTATTTGATAGTAGCTTGAATGATCGAGAAAAATGAATCGTACACTTAAATGAATGATAATTAATATAATTGCAAGAATTGTTGGTGTCTGTCGTGTATCTCTTGGTAATACAGCGATCATTGCGTGAATTGTGATAAACAAGGGTACTGAAGCACGAATAATTAAAGCTCCAATACCTAAAATACCTGATGCAACAAAACCTATAAGAAGTCTAGCTTTAGCGGACGTTAAAGTCGATGGTAATTGCGTTACTAATAGTAAACTCAACGATATGAGTAATAATATCATTAAAGTCGTTACAGGAACAATAATTTGAGATAAATCCTGTAAAAAAATTGATATTTTGAAACTAATATTACATTAATTTACATTATTAAATTAATATTATAATTATATTAATTGTTATATTAATTATTTCCATTTGAAATTATATTTTTCATATAATATAATGTTTATTTTTAAGTGAACGATTATATAATAAAAGTTATAACAAATTATTAATTTGCAAACAATTTGATTAAAATGTATTAAATTTATCTAATAGTTATTAATATAGAGAATTAAAGTGAAAATTAATACACTAAATTTACCTGATAATTATTAATGTAAAGAATTCCTAGAACAAAAATCAATGCAACGACAGTGACAAACAGGATACCAGTATAGAGGGAAGCTGTCAATTTTCCTTCATATTTGCTTCGCAGTTGATTAAATTCTTCAACACCAATTTCTCTGGTATCATGTTTCTCTAAATTTTCTAAAACATATGCATACATTGTATATATTGATTATAAGATAAGATAAGATAATTCAATATCGTCATAGTTTTTTTATTATTATTGACTGTATGAGAAAGTATACATCGAGAATAATATCATATGTATATAACGTATATAAATATTAATATATATATATATATATGCATAATAATAAATAATAAAGACTTGTTAACAAAATTATAACATAAGATTTATATTTTTTTTATGGTATGGTATTTTAAAATTTATGGTATTTATTATATAATTATATTATAATAAGATTTAATAGAATATATTATTTGACTGATGCATGGACTTATTGCATATTCCATTAAAATAAAAAGAAGTTTAAGTTTCTAAAAATTTTTTTATTATAATTATAAAGCTAGCTAAAAATCATAGATTTGTTTGTAAATTATATCAACAAGTTTATAGTTCTTTATACTTATTAACTTGAGGAGTTGGCTGATTACCAGTACGAGTTATTTTTGATCTAACTCGTCAGAAATTTATTTGACTTTCTTCAACTATGCGTAATTTCAACGTATAGATCTTTTCTAGATTCTAAATTCAAATTTTATTTAAATAATTTTATTATTTTATCTGAGCATGTTAATCAAAATATCATATTCGAAAATAGATAGATTATATTTATATTAATCAATAATATCATGTAGATTTTCATAAAAAAATTTATATACATATATATATGCTTAATATTATTTATTATAAATTATAATACTAATTTTAATGAATTTCAATTAATTCAAAATAAATTTCTATCGTTTTATAATATGTTAATAGATTCGACTTTTTTTTATTATTTTAAGAATATATAAAGATAAAATAATAAAATAAATTTGGTTAATGTTATGACGTTTTTCTTATAACTTCTATTAACTTTTTATTCTTATTTTATTAAAAAATAATTTATATTATTTAAATTTATTTATTTTTTTAAGAATATAATATAAATTCTTATTATTACCTTTTTCTATCATAATACTGGCAAAATACTTCACTCTTTTCTGTTTTAATCGTTTCGACTGGTCGATATTTTGTAATTGATTATTCGATATTCCGTTTGTTCTTCGATCTTTAATCGATCAATTGCGCACGACTTGATTTTGCTTTTCAGCGTTGATTTGATTAATTGAACAGTTATAAAACAGACACCACAAAAATACATACGCATACAAAATATATTCGAAGTTCTAAATTTTGCTTTATAGAGATTTTACTTTTTTGGATTCTTGACCATTATAGTGGGGGAAAAGGAAGAAGAGAAATAGGTACAGAAAAAGAGAAAGACAGGTAAATTAAGTTTACTCAATTGATATATCATTTTTATTACTATTATGTTTGTTTATATTTATGATAAAATTTATTTATTAATTCGTTCTGGAATGTGAAATATTTTATTATTACTTGTAAGTAAAATACATGATCACAATGATATTCTAAAGATATGCACACAATTATTTATTGCATATTATCTTTTAAATGCGAAGATTACTATTAGTGGTTCAATTATAAACTAATTATAAGTTTATCTTAAAATTTTTCTGTAATACTAATTCGACTTAGCATATATTTTTAATTAAAACACAGATATTATATATTATATTTTTCTAAAATATTTTTTTTAATTAATCAATGTAAAATGAAAATTTTTATTGTAAAACGAAAAATGATATCTACTATAATATTATATATCTATTTAAGTCATTTTTAATTTTTGGATACTATTAAATTAAATAAAAAGGATCGATTACGCGAACAACATCATAAATATTAAATCTTTTAAAATATATAATTTATTGATTGACTTTATGTTATTTATTATTAAGAAATAAAAAAAATATGATAGAACATTATTAATTTCATTTTTTTTTAACATTGGTTCAATGAATCAGGTACCCAACATGGGAAATATATCGTTTGTATTTTTTTATATTTCTGTCATTTATCTATTTCATTTTTTTCGCTTTACTCATTTATTCATTATTATGTATGATTCGCTTCATATTATAAAAATTCCATTTCACGTTCAATACCTACAAATTTTAATTGTTCTGTTGGTCCATATCTACAAAAAGAAAAGAGATATATAAATATAACGCATATGGAAAACATAATATAGTAGTAATATTAATTTATTATTTTACTATAATTTTACCTATAATCAAAAAATAATTCCTCGCCAGGCTGAATAGCTCTTTTTGCAAAAATACCTATTCTATGATCACCATTTACCATCATTACTTTCGCATAACAATTAGGATTTATTGAATGATTGGCAAATCTTATTTTATTTCCTTTACGAGTAGCATCCACAACAAAATCTAAAAATGGAAAAATAATTAGAAAAATTTGATTTTCCAAAATTTGTTAAGAAAATTATAATACTTTTTACCATTATTAAGATTAAAGAGAAAACTACACATATATTTATCATATACTTTTCCTCGTCTATCAGCTTCATCTTGACTTATAATTTCACCACAATATTCCGATATAAATTCATTTTTTGCTGCAGATTCTTTAAGAAATATTCCCCAACCAGCTACATCGGATGGTGCCATTAAAAGGTGTTTATCTGAAATTATAATTATAAACAATCATATGATTAAAACTGCGATTCAAAAGATTGTTTAAAAAACTTAAAAAAATATTAAAATTAATATTAAAAAAATTTTAAATACTTACGAAGACCTCGTTGAACGCTAACATTTTTGCAAGATATTTTGGTAATTTGAAACTGATCTGCACCACATGTCTGACATAAATCTGGATCACATTCTCTTACAGCTAGATAACAAGGACATTGTTTCGTATTACATTGGGCTTTGCATCTACACCCTGGAAAACGATTTTGACATTCGCTACTACATTGGCAAAACTTCTCACAGAAGTTTTGAGCTTGTATACATGGACATGAGTTATCGCATTGTCTTCCCGGATGATCGCATGGTGCAAAATTATGGACATGATTGGCGCCTTAAAAGCAAAGAAAATAATAAAAAAATAATGTAAATTATGAATAAAAAAATAAATCAATATTATTTATTTTAGAATATTCACCAGAATCTTTTTTCAGCTGTATTTTTCTACAATGCATTGACCAAAGACGATGTTTCTTTTTTTTCTTCCGTGGTGGTGTAAAGTCCTTCAAATTTTCTACTGCTGGAATATCTGATGCTTCTTTTTGTGCAAATTGATATACTTCCTGACATGTTTTAGTCAACATAATCTGCGCTAATGCACATGGATTACCAGGAAAAGCTTTATGAAGAGCTCGAAATAGACTTTGTTCTGAACCTGTCCATGATGGTTCGCTTTCTGTCTTTATTCGTTTATCGAGACCCAAAAGTGTAAACGGTGCTTGATTTTCTGGTTGTGCTTGATCTTCCATAGATTCTTCGGATTTTGTTTCTTTGTTGACATTTTGTTTAAAATCTGATGTGATAATATACTCTATCAGAATTTCGATTGATAAGTGCGAAATAGCTAATTCGGAGAAAATGAAATATTCTATATTACCTTGACAACCACCTCCTTGACTATATTTATTGCTATCATTGCTATCTTCGCTACTTGCTTCATTTCCAGAATCTACACTTGCTTGTTTTCGCACTTTTCTAGGTCCTCCACGTTTTTCATCGCTTTCTTCATCCTTTATATCAGCCGCTTGTGCGGCAAGTTTTTCTTTCATTCCTTCCTATTTGAAAAGATTTATTTGCATTTTTATTTATGTATTTTTTGAAATATTATTATTATTATTTCTGTTTTTACCAAGTGCATATAACATTCTGTTCCGCATGGTTCAGCAAAAGGTTTTAAATCAGGTCCTTTTCGTTTTTGTAAATTTGGTCCTGGATGACACACTTGAAGACCTATAAGTAACAATGTAAATTTAATAAAAAGTTATTCCTTAAAAAAAATATCATGAATGAAATAGAATTTAGTATGTGGACACAGCGTCGAACGATGAACGAAATATGATTGCAGATGTATCCTTGATGGCATCTCCATGCTAAATAAAATAATAATAAAAAAAAAAAAAAAAAAGAAGACAAAAAGAAAAAAAGAAAAATAAAAAAAAATTAGAAGAAAACAGAAAAAAAAGAAGCTTCGTTTAAATACGATCGTTTGTATGCAGTGTTATTCTTTACCTGACGGCGACGCTCCCCTGGCTGCTACAATAAATCAGGAATCATAAATAATCGCAATTAACGGATACAGCATGGTGTATGGCCATTAAGTTGTATCTCAGTATTAATTTTTTAATTAAATTAATATAACTAATTAGAGAGAGAGAGAGAGGGGAGGGGGGTGAGAAAAAAGAGAGGGAAAAAGAGAAAGTGGGAGAAAGAGAGAGAGAGGGGGAGGGGGGAAAGAGAGAGAGAGAGAGAGAAGTAAAGCTTTTGTGTGTTATTCTTATACTCACGATGAAGAAAACAGTCGTATTTAAAGCATCTTCTGCAGAATAATGTATGAAAAGAATGCATTGTTTGTTCTCTAGCTACACTCTTTGCATTTACTCCATCGATATTTGGTGTACATTCTGGTGGTAAGATATTTGGATCTGATTTTTCTGTTAATTCTATATATTTCTCTTTCAATTCTTCTGGTCTACCTTTGTCTGGAAACATACTTGATATTGCCTAAAAAATTAATATAATAATATTATAATACAAATATACATATAATATAAATAATAAATGGAAATAATATAAATAATAAACATAATATTTTTACATGTTTTATTTACATTAAATATGTGCATAGATGGAAATGGATTTTTATCAGTTTTAGTTTCTTCTAATAATTTTTCACTTTTAGCTTCTATTTTAATTCTATCATCTTCTTTATCCTTTCCCTTTTTAATTTGTTCCTTATCTTTATCTTCTTTTTCATATTGCATCAAAGCATTTACTAAATCCACAAAAATTGAATCATCCATAAAACCTGATTCTCTATCTCCATGTACCTATAATTAATTGATCAAAATTTTTCATAAGCATTAAGTTATTTCATTATAATAAAATTAATTCTTATTCTTATTTTTGTACATACTTTTCCATCATAATTTTTTATCAATTCTTCGATAAATGTACCATCTTGATCTAAAATTTCATCTCCCATATAAGGTATATTATGCAGCACAGTTTCATCTTCAACCATAAAATTTTGTTGTATTGGTGCCCAAGTATACATGGTTGGTATAGGAGTAACTGCATTAATAATTTTAACAGGACAGGTTTGTATCTCGTTATCAGAACTAGTTACTTCAGCCTTCTTCATACAAGATACATGTGGTGGTATATCTTGCATTGCAAGCCACATTGCTTTTCCATCTGCCCATCTTTTTTGTTCAGACATCAAAAGTTCTGAAAAGTAAAGAAAGTTGAAGACTTTGTTCTTATAAGATAATAAAAGAAAAAGAATATACTAACCAGACATAACCTTACGATTTTGATTCCAAGCTACTTTTACCTCATCTGCTCGTTTGTAGCGTTTCATTTGTCGTAAACGCATATATTCTGATTTCACTCGTTTTTTCCATTCTGCAGATACTTTTGCTTTTGACATAGCAAAAGTTAATTAAACTTATAAAGTATTTAAAGAACGTATATACTTCGTCAGAACGTTGTATTATGTATTATTTTTATTTGACAATAGATATCCATGATATGCGACTGCCACGACATCTCGTGAACAAAAAGTCTGAATTGAACCGATAAAGTAGAATCGGTAAAAGAGAATGACATTATATGAATAAAATGACATTAAAATGATAACAAGCTCAAAAATATATTATGTTAAATGTTAACTCTCTTTTGCATCACAAATTTAATAAAACTAATTTTAATATATGAAATACATATTCATATTGTAAAATGCATTTATATTATACATTATATTAATTATAAACGTGAAATATATTTTTTAAATATGCTATAGAATAATATCGAATATATAATATTATAATATCGAATAATTAATATTGAATAATTAATTAAATAACTATTTGTAATTTTCTTGTATGTATTTAATTAATATATCAGAGCCATATAATAGAGAAGGAAAATAAATAAAAGAAGAAGAATGAAAATAGATTAATAATATTGAAATCTCTAAAATGCTGTAGATAAAATTATATAGACAAGAAGATAAAATAATGCAAGAAGGACAAAGTTAAAATATGAATAGAATATGAATGAAATTAGTGATATTTTTTTAATGTCAAAAATATTTCAAGTTCGAACATTTCTTGAAGAGATGACATCATTAGTTAAATGTTTATATAAAAATATTTTTAGCAGCATCAAAAGATGGCGTTCATCTTTAATTCTTATCCTACTTTATCATAAATATCTTTTTGTAAATTCTGTATTACTAGATGTAGCTTTTAGTATTCATCCGGGAGATGACGTTGTTTCGCGAAATTTTTCAATCTTTTTAGTTATAAGTGAAATGTACTCCATTAACAGTTTACATAATTAATTAAGAAAAAAAATATTATAGAATTCTATAATTTTCAGAAATAATAGAGAAATATTGTAAAAAAATACATATACGCAGATATTTCAAAGTGAGAAACTCATAGAAGTTAAGAGAATTAGGAAGAAGGAATTTTTTAGAAAAAAAAAAGAAAAAATAAGATTAAAAAAAAAAGAAATATAAAAATATTAATGAAATTCCGTGATTCATATTGAAAATTTGATTTTCCAGTCAATCACATGCAAGCATCGTGAAATAAAAAAAAAGACATTAGAACGTCAAATTTCAGATCAAACTTTTCAAAATGACAACGTCAATTAGCGAAATTATGCTTGTATAACTTATTCACACGCGAATAAACATAAAATTAATTTGAAAAAAAAGAAAAGGAAAGATATACTTACATATATAGAACTCTTTTTGAGCCAAGCTTGAATATTAATAAAAAAAATGCAGCAATTGATTAGGCTGGCAAATTTTCTTGGTATTGAAGAAAATCTAAGCTGGACATTACTAAAGTCCATATATTAAAATTTTTAAAGGCATTTTTCCTACCTTGTCTCTGGTGCTTCATATTCTGTAACCACATCTTTGAAGAAGGTAAAAAGAAGAAAATAAAATTGGAAAAACTATCTATAAGCACTTGTCGAAATTTTACACAAAGAAATTTAAAAAAAGGGAACAAATAAACTTTATTTATTTTATTAAACATATATTTTATAACATATTTTTTTGAAAATATTATTTATAAAAATATTCATCATTTTGTATGTATTTTATTGATAGATAAATGTGTACGTCGCTCGTCGCTGCCCAAGAATGCGAAAAAGTACAATCGATTCAGAAACGAATTGCATCTGGACCGCGGAGACTTCTACATCCACGTTTCCGGTGTTCAACAAACTGATTGGATACCCTGTGAACAGTTTTGTTCACGTAGACGTGTTAAAAGAGATAAAAATAGGCGTTCTATTTTTTTTAAAAGAGGTATATACAATACGCATTTTATATCTACGAATTTCTTTTTTTTTTTTATTTCATTTTAATCGATAAAAATTCTGAGAAAATTTTAGACACATAACAATTTTTTATTATTGTTATCGCAGGTACGGCTCGTTTAAGGTGTACTGAAGGCACGTTTCGCGTGCATAATATTTATGGCGATGGGAATTGCATGTTTCGAGCGATTAGCTACATTTTATGGCGAAACGAGGATGAACACCGATACCTGCGTTCAATGGTATGATTTATTCCCTTCTATACCATCAATTAAAATTAATTGATTCGATCGATTAATCGGACGATTGTTCGAAACAGTTATACTTATCAATTGATGAAATCATAAGTGGCATTCAATTATTTCGATTAATCTAATCATTGACATTTCCTAATTCTAATAATAATTCTTCAAAATAATAATAATTCTCCGTTAATCACTTCGTTTCTCTTTACGCATTTTATTTATCAGAAATGATAGAAATTCTGAAATTCGATAGGTCGTGCAACACATCAAGGAAAATTGGCACGAGTACGGGCCTTTCGTGATAGCTGAATGGAACATATCGGATAGACAAACTTATGACAATTACATGAGCATGGTGGGCACATTTGCCAGTGAACTCGAATGCACGGTGGCCACCAAGTTATATGACATGAATCTGTCGATTTATCGCGAGATAAACGACAGGCACGAGCTTAAACGAGTGTTTTACAATCACGTTAGCTCTCACTTCGAGACAGCTAGGCTTTTATTCACTGGAAACTCGGACAGCGGTCATTATGACGTGCTGGTTCCCGATTGACGAATGTTTTTCGAGCAAAAAAAAAAAAAGATAATAATAATAATAAAAAAAAAAAAAAAAAAAGAAAAAAAAAAGAATTGAAGATTCAATCTAGATACACGTTATTCTTCTCTTTTTAATAGATACAATTTATATATATTTTCGTATCGAGATTTGCATATCTTGTAATTATGTTAATGATGACTCTTTAAACTTTTCGTCCTTTTTTTTGAAAGTATTTATCTTAAACTTGTGTCGACTTTTAAATTATATTTAAAATAAGAACATATGAACAGTTGGAATAAAATTTTGTTTCGCACGGAATGCATACTTCAGCTACTTTTTCATCGAAGTGAAACAAATTTTTAAGTGAATTTTTTTTAGGCTGTGTATTATATCGTCGTTCATAGACCATCTTCTGTTCATCTTTGATTCTACCAGAGAAGGATAAGGAAAAACTCGTTTTTCACGTGGGATAATCGCATCTGTTAAAGTCGATCCAATTTGTGAGCAACGTTATTCCATTGTAGATTATGCAACTGAAAAAAATAAATAAATAAAATAAAAAGGATAATTAATTTTTGTTGTATATATAAAAAAATAAATAAATAAATAAAAATTTGCTCCATACAGCCGATTCTCAAACCTTACATTGATTTTGATATTTATTTATTACATGATTTGTAAAAAATAAAATAAATCATCCAATATACCCTATTTGATACAGTAGTTTGAACGTCCAGCCCACATTATATTGATCAGTCTTCACTGCTCTTACTATATTCTTGCTTACTTCTTCTTCATTTTGCTTCAATGAGCTTTAAATGATCATAAGATAAATCAGATGTAAAAAATTTATTCATGTCGTTGAAATAGATGAAAAATTCTTAGTAATTATCCCCAAACGTATTATTACCTGGATTTTGCAATCGGAGAATATGCCAAAAATGTTAGATAGCTGCTGTGCTCGCTCAATTCTTGACGCATACTTTCTATGAAATCTGTATCGGCCATTTCAAATATTGATAAATTAATACATACACTGTACAGACACTGTAGATAGATAGATAAAATATATATTTATAGCATGGCGATTATTATTCGAACATTACTAACACATTATAGCCGCTCTGGAGCTATGATAAGCGTCGCTGTTCAATGCGATTGGAGTAACACCAATTATATGGCCTCGTTTTTGATACAACATCATTGGAAGAAACGTCAAAACTGTCTGCGCGAATACAAAATATATATATATATATATACATATCGTAATCCGAAAAAACGACAACAATGGAAGAATAATTTTGAATAATAATAATAATAATAATAATAACGTATACCCAGAAATGGGCCATTAAAGTTCTGCTGCTCACGTCGAAGATATTCTCGTTCGATTCGTTGATACAAGTAATAAGAACGTCGATTCTTCCGATATCTTTTTTCACTTTTTGAACCGTCCCTCTAATCGCATCTTTATCCAAGAAATCACACTCGTAAGTGAATATCATCGACCCGCATCGCGGCGATGCATCGTTCCTCCTCTGCCTCGGCTCGACGATCAAATGTCGTTGCTTCAATCTGGATACCGTTTCCTCGATCGTTTTCGAATCTTTGTCCACGCAAATCACGGAGCATCCGTTTTTTAAAAATTCACTCGCCAACGACTCGCCTAATGAGGAAGAAACGCCGGCAATCTGGAAAAAAAAAAATTAAGCGTTAAAAATAATTTCGATTCTTCTTTTATTTTAATCCAAATATATTTCATATATTTCTCTTTTTTTTTAACGTTGTTATTGTCATAATTCACAATTCAATTCAAAAAGGAAAGAGTAAGTAAGGAAGAAGAATAAGGGAAGTCGAAGAGAGAAATAACTGGTATTCTTACCAAAATTATGTCTCCTGTTAAATCCCTGGGTGGTTTCGGCAATAAAGATTTTATGAATGTGAGAATTGCCAGGAAAATACTTAGAAAGGTGCTAATTAAGAATTCAAAGGTGAGGAAGAACCAAAGAGTGGATACAGAGTGCCTCAGTTGTGAATTTACAACTATCGCATCATCCTTTACGGAAGACATCGTACACTGAAAGAAGAAAATAATGAGGTTAATAGGTAAATAAGAACGACAAGATAAAAACGAATAAATCTAAGTCGATAAACCGAATGAATGAAGTGTTAGAGAATAATGTTAAATATTAGAAAAAAAATTGCAGGAAGATAATAAAATAAAGATTTGAATGATAAAAGAAATTATTTTTTATTTCACTCGCGAGGCACTCGATAAATGTACTCTTATATGAAAATTTCTGTGAAAGTATTCATTCGATGAAAGTAAGGTAACGATATTGCACAACGAGAAAATTATTCGATTATCAATTTAAATATTTTAACAGTTTCGTTTCGAAATACTATCAATATTCGACCGATTTCACAGTTGAAGTTAACAAAATCGAAGCACCACTGGTTATCCAACAAATTCGAAGCCTTTATGAACCTTTCATCCCCTCTTGAAGAGTTTATAAGGCTCGCCTAAATACCGTCGTGTCGATTTTATTCTTGCATTTCGTTTTCCTAACACTTTATCTACCCAATCCTAGAGTGTAGGCACGACTGCAATTTAACTTGATATTTTAATTTTATTTTAAGCTGCACCCATTATATATAGTTATGGAATGTTGTTCTTCTAGATTGGCCAGAAAATGTTATTAAAAATTTTCTTAATTTATTTTTTACAAAATTTAACATAGATTTACATTAAGAGATTTGAATTGTTTTTTAAAAATGTAAAGAAACAAATGAGTAATAAAAATTTAAGTTTAAAGAAAGTAAATATCGATCATGAAAAGTAATATTTTTAAAGTATATATTATTGAGAAAGAACGAGAAAGAATGATCGAAAAAGAAAAAGAAAGTCTCGACCCACTCGCTTTAAACCCTTCTTTTCTTTCTTCGGGTTTCTACATAACGTTATAATGAAACCAGGCTATTAATTATAGCGTAAAACGGGTACATAATTTTTCCAGAATATGACATAATGCATGGTATTTCTGGTTTTTTATAACTCATTATTTTATAACAAACATTATTTAATGATTAAATAATACTCTTTTATCATTCCCCTTTTTTTATTTATTACATCAAAATTTCCTACTTTTTATCCAACTTTTTATCTAATTAGCATCGCTTTCTCGAAAATCTTTTGATAAATACTATACTACTTCGTTTATTATCCTATTACTATAATTTTATAACAATTTATTATAAATTGAAGATAAAAGAAAAATTTCTACGTTTTATATATATTCTTAGGAATAATTTATAACAAGAAATATCGTGCGAAATATATCACAAAAATTTAAATTTCTTCACGGCTATACAGATTTCAATTTATCCTTTTTCTTTTTCTTTTTATTGAAACATATAGTATTTGTTCAAGTATCAAAACAAACAAAAAATGTATATATTGCATAACATGTATTACGTGAAAGCAAGTCTAAACGATAAGGATACGTATAAGGCACGATTCGAAACTGAGCTAGTACATGGAACGCAACCGGTTAAATTTCTTCCGTGTTCAGCCCGTTGAATTTTTTCATTATTCATGAAATAGTTGGCCCGTTACGAATTCTTTTTAACGTATCTAATGTTATATCCAGTTGGGAAGTGGAAAATAAAAACGATTCAAACAATGATTCGTAGTTGATTTGATGAAAAGAAATAATAAGGAAAAAAAAAAAAAAAAAAAAAAAAAAAGAAAAAGAAAAAAATAGAATACAATGAAAAAAGAAATGATTAAAAATTAAAAAAAAAAAAGACAACGAAATGAAGAAATTTTGAACTTGATCGAGTCAATAAATTTTTTCAAAAGGATTTTTAAATCTTTGTAATATTGTTGTATGAGAAGGAAGGAAAAATTCAATCTATAATATATTCAATATTCAATGCATATTTTTAATAATATAGAAAGGTTGATAACCAATGCGTGAATAACCTTGTGACCTTGAATCTGTAGTCATGTAACACAGTCTAAGATGTTTGTCATGAACTTGATTCTTCGACCTGCTTCAAGGTAAACTTCTACGTAAATGCGCATAAGCAAATCTATAATAATTAGAAAAATAGAAGAAAAGTGCATAAAAGTGTTTATCATTACTTTTAAAAAATACTTACTTCGATTAAACGTGTCGTTTGATTTATCACTTTAGCTAAAACTCGAAAGATACATCAATAATTTTAAAATAATTTCACTTTTTAATTTTAATTTTTAAAACACATTAATCTTTTTGCGCACATTCGTTCATCATTTCAATTATTTTCTATACGCCGAACGAAACCACTACTATATTATTCTTTGAAAAGTTATCTAAATAAAATGTTTTGAAAACTATCACGTATGAATGATAATTTCAAAGAATGAGAAAGAAATCAGACGATTTTTTAATAATTTCTCTCTTGAGATAATGAGATGTTCAGAGCAACCAGAAAAAAAATATTTACTTTTTGATAAATCTGAACGTTCTCATTAAAGAATAAATCACATATTTTGCAGAAAAAGAACAATTACCTGTAATTGTATATGTAATTCAATTATGAATCGATAATGAATGTTAATTAATTAACAATTATAAAAACCATCGCGGGTATATGTTACTTTGTAAAAAAACACATTGCAAATTACACAGAAATTTTAAAGTACTAGAAACTACCGGTTCAAACTCCACTCAACAGAATCCGACTGCTGCTTGAACTTGACTGAAGGTAGGCTTCTTGAAACAGGATAAACTATAGGTAGTAACAACATCATTAATTTTATACTTACATTATTTAGATTTTGCTCACGTTTATATTTGACCTTTCATCTGCATCATGTTTTTCTACATTCAAGAATAAATGAATTGTAATAAAAATTGTTCATCAATTGAGCAAGCGTTTAACAAAAGAATTTATTTTATGCTATAACGTGATATTTAAACTTAATGATTATAATTTATTCGAAATCATAAGATGAATTTCGAAAGTGTAATTATAAAATAAAAAACAAAGAAAAAAGAAAAAAAAAAGAAAGAAATTAATAATGATGTAACATTTTGACAGTTATTTTTTTTAAATTAGTTTTAAAATCGTGAACTATGATCGGAAAAAAACCATATAGATGAATGGTTATTAAAAGAAGAAGAAATGAATATAATAAGAAAAAAAATATACTTTAAAAATCATGAATCGAGAAAATGATTTACTTCGATCAATCAAAAAAGATTATTCAGTAAATTTTTTCTTAAAATATAATATATAATTAAAATAAAGTACACATACAATCAAGAAACATGTATATGATGATGATGATGATTCACTAAGTTTTTTCTTTCTTTTCTTTTGTATAATAACATTTTAATTACTTTCCACGAAGATAATTACTATTTATGTAATAAGACAGATTTTAATTGAATTTCTATATTTATTTTTATTATTTTAAAAAAGTTTTCCTTACTTTTTATTTGTATTCAAATGCGCAATTAAACTTAATTGATTTGGAATATGGATATGCATATTTTGAAGAAAAGATCATTACAATAAATACTATAATAAATTCTATAATTCATTTATAATTCTATAATATCACATATAATAAATGAAGAAGCTCTTAAAATCCAAAATGCAGATGATAAAAAATAATCGTTATAAATGTTAATCTTATAAATTAAATTTTGTTTCTTTTCTCACACGCGATATAAGTTATTTTTCGTAAAAAAATTCATTATCAATTAAAATTGGATATTGTAAAAAATGAAAATTAAATTTGAAAAAAATCTTTGATGATTGAAATATTGCTATTTTAATTTTCTGTTATGTTTTCTTAATTTTATTTTTTAAATTTATTTCTATTCCTATTATATATTTTTTAAGAAATTTATAATCTTTTAGTTAAAATTTATAGTCTATAGTGACAAAAACAAGTATTTAACTTTTTATATACTGATAAGATGATTAACTTCGATGAAGTTGATCAATTCTGTGAAATTATTAATTATCGAGAAATCGACAATGGCATATTATATAAAATCCTATACTATTATTTACGCAAGAATCATTTATCTGTTATTAATTGTGATTTTTATTACTATAATTAACAGAAATTCTTTTCAACATATTCGAAACGAAAAATTTTTGTGTTTCTATTTGAAAAAATTCAGATTACGGTTAGACAAATTGTTAAAATAAATAAAATAATATTAAAATGAATAAAATAAATAAAAATTACGCTAAAGTATTGTATCAAGGTTTTTGATAACAAAAACAATGTTTAATCATCGATCTTGAATTTATTATGTTTTACGTTTTTAAATTGCGTAACGCCAATAAAATGCAAATATATGAACGTATAATTAATAAAACATAATATCAGTTTATACAATTGATCATTATTCTTTAAGATGTGTTAGTTTCACAAATTGCAAGTTTTTCTTGACGTTTCCGATCCACGTCAGCGAGGAAGTCAAGGATCAACCTCATCACGGTTTCAGGGACTATTCTGAAAGCCATAAACGCAGCATTAAAACTTTATGATTATGAAAATATTATAAAAGAAATTTTATTATAAAGGAAATAATCATGTATTTACTATTTTTGCTTTAGAATTAAAATTGAAGTTGTTTTTAATCTATTTATATACATGGTGAGAAGAAAAGAAGAAAATAATATACCTATTGATAGAATTTAAGGTAAAAAGACATCTGGGAATGGAATATTCGGTATAATTTCTTCTGAATGCTTTGATTATCTCTTTTGCTGCATATTCTGGTGATATTACACCAAATATATAAGGGAACCTAAAAGAGATTAATAATATTTAATTTAAAAAAAAATCATACATAAAATTGAACTTTGATAGAAAAATTTGTAATTTTTTAAAGTAAGTCGCACTTTACCTATATTTTGGATCCCTGGCTAATCCAGTATCTACGTAAAATGGGTAAATAGTTGTAAATCTTATATTATTAAACTTGGGGTCCAATCGTAATTCCTCGTGAAGAGCATCCATCAATCCTGTTAAAGATTTATTTATTAAATTCATATTCTTTAAAATAAAAATTGATGTGATGGAAATAATTATTTGCTTTTAAAATTTAAATTCTATAATAACAATCTATGAATGGAAAAATATTCAAAGATTGTTAATTTCCGATTGAAAATTTCTCTCAACCTCTCATTGCAAATTTCGAGGAACAGTACGCTACTTTTTGGGACACCCCGTATATACCACACATGCTGCACACGCAAACTATATGTCCTTTTCCGTTTTGTATCATACTTGGTAAAAAGGTTTCTATTGTCTGTAGAAAAAATTAATAATTCAAATGAGTGTTTTTTTAACACATTCACATTATAATTAGTGTTGTCAGTAAGAATTTTTAAACTTGATATTTGACAAATGAATATGGACATTTGAACACACCCAAAAGTTCGATAGAACATTAACATTAAATGTCTTCTCAACAAGATCCGATTCTTGATTTAGAAAAGGACGATGATATAATACAGCAGCATTATTAATCAGGATCGATACTTCTGGCACACCTACTTTTCTCATTAATCTCGCAGCCTCTCTGACTTCTAATCTCTTCGATACATCGACCACAAAACCATAAGCCTAAGTAATTCCTTTTTATTAAAATTGTGAAAATTATGTTTTATTCAAAATTAAATAAAAATATTTCAAACATAATTTTGATCTGATCACTTTCATGAATATCAAAAAATATTAAATACATTTTTAAGATTGTAAAGATTGAAAATTAAAATTAATTTCTGATTGCTGATATATTTGAAAAATTTTAAGGATAAGCAAGAATAAGAATGCAGTTAATAAAACAAAGTATACCTATACTTTGCATTTATAAAAATGCATTTATACATATTTATACATATTTATAATCTCATTTTCATCTTATTATCATCATCTTATTATTCTATATTTTATTGCTTTTATAAAATTATTTTAAAATAATCTTTCTTCATTTCTTACTTCTCCGCCATTTTTTGACACCATGCTTATAGTCGATCGATTTGCTTCTGTATCTATATCCCAACAAACAATTATACAGCCTAAAGAAGCTAATTGAATAGCCAATTCACGACCAATTCCATGTCCAGCGCCAGTTATCTAATAGAATTATATAGAAGATAGAAATTATATTGAATATTGAAATTATGAATGATTTATTCATTTACCAACACAGTTTCTCCTATTAAATTTTTTGCTCGAGGAGGTATAACCATTTTAAAAGCAGCTACAGTCATGGCAAAAGTTATCTTCATAGATAAAACAAAAAGATCATACAATAAATGTAAATGAGAAAAGGTGAAAACATTCTTTATACTTGACATCTTGATTTTTTTTCAAAATTGTTTGAATTGTTTGATTAATCTTCAATAACGGATATTAGAATAGCTTTTGTTTCATTAATCAATGTCAAAAACTTTACATATTTTTTTCACTTTGAAAATGAAAATAAGATATTTATATATTTCTTGTCATTCGAACTTAATAAAAAACAATTCAAAATAAATATACTATTGAAGTTAGCCAAATTAATAAAATAATTATTGGTTTTTGTACAAATATAAGTTCAATTTATATTTTCGCGGTAAGTAATGTCATAAAACGAATAAAACATAGATGCGCTTTATCGATTTTGTATATATGCCGTAAGAGAAATGAAATTGTAAACTACTCATTCCTTAATCTATGAAAATTACTTTAATTCTAAATAATGTAAACATACGAAAATGATATATTGAATATCGAATTTATTATCAATTAAGCAATGAAAAGATTAAGAACAAATAACAATTTTTTGAATTTATTTATTTGAAACGTGCTATAGAGTTTCCTATTTAGATTGAATATCTGTTCTATGGAAAGAAGCATTCTGATTCTTCATGGCGGAGAATGTTTTTATTCCTTAATAGTCGTGATAATATCGTCGATTTTGTGACTCGACAACAGTTTTCTTTTTCCACTCGTTCCACTTGTTAAATGTGATCAACATCATGGACATTCGCGGAATAGAAGTTACGAATCAATTGCGGGTAAGTGAAGCATTTATACTTTTACTTGACTGTACCTACACTCTTCCAATCGTATAGTTGTGTTCAATAATTTCTGATGCAGAAAATTAAAGAATTATTAGCAAGTTTCGATTTAATAATTTATAATTATACGATAGTATTATTTGATTTTTAACAATTTATTATTTGAGTTTTTGAAGTGATAAAATTGTGAGTTTCGATATGTCGTTTGATTAATCGTATGTGATATTTTATATGGATATAAAAGTCGAAAAAAGCAAGAATCGGGAACAATAAATCTATTTTATTTTTATAAACCGCACCAATAATTTAAAATTATAAAGATGCATATTACAACTTATGTATATCACAAATTTCATGATAAATATTTGTTACTCATTTTTTTCAGAGTGCTATTCGTGCTAAATTGTTGGAGTTAGGAATAAGATACGATGAAGAACTACCAGATTATATTTTAGTAATGGTTGTAAATAAAAAATCTCGCCAACAAATGCACGAAGATTTATATTTGTTTCTGGAAAATTGCACAACACCATTTGTTGATTGGTTACATGACCAAGTATTGAAAAAGTTACAGAAAGTTACTGTAGCCAAGAAAAAATCATTGAGGGAGTTTGTACCTACAGTTGTTGTAAAACAAGAAGAAGAAAGGAAAAAGAGAAAGACATCGACAACTTCTTTTTTGGAAGACCAAGCTGCTAATCAAACTATTGAAAAATCTTCTAATAAAAATATGAAAGATGATAAGTCATTCCATAAACAAACCATAAAACCAACAATATCTAGTCAAAAATTGGAGACAAGTCAAAATAAAATTGTAGATAAATCTATAAAAAATATTAATCATGAAAATAAATCAGATGAGAATACATCGAATCACAATATTTCTCAACAACCTGTGTCCAAAAGAAATGAAATGCAAAATGCAAATACAAGTAAAGAATTATCACCTTTTGAAACTTCCAATAATAAAACTAAAGATTCTCATGTTGAAACAAAACTCGATGATTCATTATCCAAAAATTTAAAAAGACCATTGGATATAACAAATAGTTATAGAGATGGTTCTGATAAAAAACAGAATGAGACAAAAAGATCAAAAATTCAGGAAGATGCAGAGAGTACGACAGAAGATAATGCGAAAAAATTAAAGTCTTGCATTAACAAACCAAAAGTTACATCTGTTGTGTCTGTAAAAAATCGCTTGGGTATGGTATCGCCTAGAAAAAAATTTGAAGTACACAGAGAAAAAATAGATATTGAAAGTCGATATAGGCAAAACGAAAAACGTCCTGAAAAATACCGATTGGACAATAATCGAAATAACAATTTTCCAAGAGGGAGAACTTTTGATATAGAAGATCGTACAAATAGAAATCGTGAAATAAACGAATCTGATAAAATTAATAATATTAAAAGTCGATTGGGTAATTCAAAAGTTCCCAAAAATGTAGAGTTAAGAGAGAAAGCAAATTCTAATTTAAAATCGAAATCAACAGAAAAATCGATGGGTACAATTAAAGATCGATTAGGTATTGCTAATACTAATAAATCGTCTAAATTATTAGGAAATAAAGAATCTATAGAATTTAAAAGCAAGCCTTTAGAACAAGATCGCGATACTCTGACTAATAATAAAAATATAAAGGAGAGATTGGGACCATTGAAAAATAATTTTAAACCCCCAAATATTAAAAGTGGTTTTAATTCGTCGATTAGACGTTCTCAAAGTAGCGAGGATGATGATTATCTTAATTTGGGTGCAGAGGAGGAATTAGATGATGACACGCAATCTATAGGTGTTTCTGGACCTATTAAATCCCACATTATAGCTGTAAATAAATCTGCATCAAATAAGACTGAAAGAAAACGATTGAAACCATTAGAAAAAGGCAATAAATGCAGCGATGCAGAAGAGGAAATCGAGGAAACTAAAATATTAAGTAAAGTAATTGTAACTCCAAGACCATTGAAACCTTTACAACCGGCTCAAAAACGTGCTACACAATCACTTTTATTAAGGGCGGTTGCAGAGGCAAATCAATCTGTTGTTATGCAAAAGAATCCAGAGCCATCATTACTGGTGTGTATAAAATGTAATAAATATTAATGTCACAGATTTCGATTTGGTTTGTTTTTTAATTCAAAAATGTTTTTTTATATAAAAAAATTTTCACAGGAGAAGAAGCAGACTTTAAAACATCTTAAACCAGCTACTGTACGAGACGTAGGTCAAAATTTATCAGTACACCTGAATTCTAATAAGCGATTAGTTATGGAAAAAATACAAGTAGAATTAAACACAGATGTTTCAGAATCAAAATCAAAACCTTGTGAGTATATTTTTATTCTTATTCTTCTTTTTTGGAGATATATATAATACTTAAAATTGTTTCTCTAATATATTTAGTATTGTACGGTCTATAGATGTACCGCAACCAGTTACCGAGGAACACATGGGTGTCGTAATGTCTTTATTCCAAAGGAGCGACGATAACCAAAAATTTTTAGTTACACTTAATGGATATAATAATAATTTAATGAAAGAAAAAAATACATCTGACGACGATGAACGACTGGAAATGGAGGTAGTTATTAACGAAATTATACATTTACTCTGTTTCTTTTTACGAATTTACATCGATTGATATTAATTTCAATAACATATTTATTTATTTATAGGTGAATGAAGATGATGAGCTTGCACTATCAACAATTCAAAATGACATATACGCACAGAATGAATCGGAAACTTCTGTTTTTCATGTGTCCGAAATGGAAACCGATGGCGATTTAAGTGTAAAAGAAAGAAGTGAAGAAAATAATGAAAATTGTAACACGGAAAACGTAGAGAATACCGAGGAGATACCAAAAAAGAGGAGAAAATTAAGTCCAATTATTTATAATAGGTCCCATTCACCAAGTCCCACGGATTTAAAATCTAGCACATTGTTAACAAACCCATTATTAACAAAACGTAAATAATATAGTTTTAATAATTAACGTCCTATAAAAATTCTACAATATAAATGCATTACAACGTTGTTTTCTGTATCCAGGTTTAGATAAAAAACCACTAACAGAGAATACGGTGACGGTGATAGATAAGTCAAAAGAAAAATGTAGATACTGGCCAAATTGTACATTAGGAAATAAGTGCGCGTATCTTCATCCTCTCGTTATGTGCAGGTTATTATCTTATTTAATTTTTTTTAATTCGCTATCGTTCACATAGTCAGTCTTTTTTAACTATTACTTATCTATTCCCCCTATTATAGTGTATTCCCTGCGTGTAAGTTTGGAGACAAGTGTGCTTACAAACATCCTAAATGCAAATTCGGCTTGTCCTGCACAAAACTGGGATGCGTATTCTCTCATCCTGCCCAACAGTGCAAGTATCATCCATTCTGCACCAAACCAGCGTGTCCATATTCTCACCCGATGCCAGTTGCCGCGGAGGCGTCTAGTCAAAGGGCGAAGTTTACGTGGCGCAGGCGAGATTGAGTCACACTATTGTACAAACAGTGTACAAATTTCCTTTTCCTTTAGCGTTAAATCGTCATGCACATTGACAAGAATACTGTCGCGATTTATTCGATTTTTAGTAACGATAATCGAAACATGTGACGAAAGTAGCAATAATATAGTAGTAGATTAATACTGCCAATTACGTTAGGTGCGTTATCAATATGTAATTATAATCTAATTAACGATTATAAAATAATTAATGATTCTTGCTTTTTACTTACTAAAGATCTTACATGTTTGTAGATCTATAGTTTCATTTATTGTACACTTTGTATCGCACTTTGCAAATGTAGAATTTTCAGTAGTATAACTTTTATCTACTACGATCAAACATATTTTCTTACGATGTAATGTCTCTTTTTTTTTTTTTTCATATTGTTAGCGATAGTATTCTTGCCGATAAATAAAATATAACATTCTACTTTGTACAAATGAACGGGTGTACGTTTTGATCGCAAACTTTGGACGGATTTTCGACGTTCGACTCCCATTTAATCTGTATAATATAATTACGTCGACTCACACAGAGAGTAACGGTTTGCATTTGTTGAACAATACATTAAAAGCGTTGTAATTTTATTCGTTGCCCTGTCTCTATGGGTTACGGACATTATCTTTTACCACTTCGCCGATCCAGTTGAATGGATCGTGGCTCGTCTATTCATTTTACTAGGTTTAAGGAATATCAATAAGACATTATATTGATTCGATATTGATGCGAGTTTGGCAAGTAATATATAATATGATTGTTAAACTTCCAAGTGTTTTTTTGTTCATTCTTTTCGCCTATATTAAGTTAAGATGATAAATGATTTCATTTTCTGCGTTATATTTCAAATAGAGATTTCTTGTTTTCATTTCAAATTTATACAAACTCTATTTATTAATCAATGGCTGTGCAATGTAATTGTCATAATATGATTTCGTTCGATCAACAAGATTCCTCTCATTCGAGTTGAGAAATTAAAAAAAAAAAAACTTTTTTCTCTGTAATTTATAATTTATATTATTATTATATACGTGAGTGTAGTATATAAAAAAATGAAGTCATGCTTCGAGCACTTTATTATCTGTTTATTACAATAAAATTAAATTCACTAAAATCGATCTGTTAGGTATCACGAGGATATACGATCTTGTATAAACGATTATAAATACACGGTTATATCTGTAAGTTTTAAAACAATTCTATTCCCTTAAAAACATTCCTATTTCATCTTTGCAATTGAATCGAAATGTTAATTGATTTCAATAAAATCGTCAAATAATTCCAAATGTTAAATATTCTAATCATACTACTACTTTCATTATTAACTCCTTTCATGAAGAAGATTAAATATCATCAAAAATGTGGATTGTTATTGTTATTGGTTACTAGTATATATAATATATCTTCACCCACATATTTTAGGCTAAATTGTTGTGTTGGCTTTAGGATTACAAACTTTTCTTTACCTGAGTTAATAATAATTGACATCTATATATTTTTATTATTTTAAGTCTCCATAGAAAATACCAGGAAAATAACCCGTTAAACACTGAAATATCTTATTTTTAGGACAAATGTTGAACAATAAGAAATGTGAATAGGTAGAAGTAAAATAGCTAAAAAATTAAGAAAAATAAGATACAAGTAAGAAATGCGAATAACGAGAATTTAGAAAATTTATAAGAAAAATGAGATACGTATAAGAAAATTTTAATAATTGTTAGAATACAATTTTAGAAATAGTTTCGTTTGATGACGTCACCATTAGATTGGCAGGAACTCAAGTGGTAAATAAAATGATTCACCAGAACCATGTACCGTTTGAAAATAGGGATAAATACAAAAGGGAAGAAAACATCGATCATCGTACAAAATGAACAACAATGAAATTGATCGCATCGTTGAAAATCTTTTCGTATTTTTTCTTCCAACGAATCATTTCCACTTCTAATCATTTTCTAGATCGATCGTGCTTGCATCAGATACTCTATAAATTCTACTGCGATATTCTATCTGCGATATTCGATCGATCAAAGATTTGTCTCGAAGCGAAGGAAAATCTTTGCGAAAACGATTCGACTTCGAGAAAGAATCTTTTTACGGCACGGAATGAAAAGATTTGCATAAATCATTGAACGAAATGAAACTTTCTTTGTCTATCTTTAATTACCGAATATCAAAATATTGCAAAATGAACGTGAAATTGGACTCGCGAAAAGAAGAAGTTTTCGGATTCCGATTCGTATATAATATCTTGAAAAATAAATGTATTATCGTTTTAATTCGAATAAGCGTAATAAACATCTCGTATAAGAAAATTTCAGAAAATACCCTGACGTGTGAATGTATCCTCCGAGCTTATCTTATCTCACGAATTGACACGGTGTCTCTCGTTGTAACTCTCCGTAGTTTCGTTCAGTTTTCTTCTGGGATCAGCCCGATGTGTATCGTGAAATTGCACGCACGCTTTCAAATTCCACGTTCGAATCGATCAATTTCTATAATATACAAATATCATGTTTTAATCTATTGTCTTCGCTTCGAAAAGATGTAATCGCGATCTCCATCGAGATAACTTTCCCATTGAGAATACGTGACTGTTTTGAAGTTCTCAATGCTTCATTTTTCAAGAAATCGTAAGTATATATATATACATATATGTATATGCATATATATATATATATATGTATATCCATGTATATATATGTATATGTACATATCCTTCAAATAATTTTTACGTTTTTACGTTTATGCGTTTTTCATAATCTCTTTGCGATTCTACGAATATTATGATGTTATCGCATTAATGATCGTCGACGATTGAAATGATTTTGAATGAATAAATAGAAAGAAAAAAAAAAAAAATACAATTTTTCTCTACAAATTCGACGAAATCTCGCGATACATTTTATTTGTAACGCTGATCTATGATTATTAATGATCAATAGACGATTGTATCATTTAATATCGGTAGATGATAATAATAATAATAATAATAATAATAATAATAATAATAAAAATAAAAATAATAATAATAATAAAAATAATAATAATAATTGATACGAATTGTCTTCAAAGCGGACGAGATTCGTTTCAGGAGTTGGAACGTTCAACTATTTGTTCCAACCAATGGATCTCGGGAAGGCGGAAACAGAAAACACCGGACCAATAATTGTTAGATTTGTCACTGACGAAAGTGGGAGTTTTCGTTTTTCTTTCCCTCGATTGGCTAAATAGAACAATTATGCGGAAAAGGATAGTCAGAATTGGCCAAACGTGGCTCATTTTCATACCTTTCTACCAAGAAATCCTTTATCCTCACGGCAGGTAGTGGACAGCTCTATTTTATAATAGATAGTACTTTGAGTTGCACGGCGTACGAGAGTCATTCTTGTGCATCAAGTGTTAGGAGTCATATCGATAGTGACAAGTGATCCGTGCCAGATATTCGAATAAATAGAATATCAAGATATATCATAGAATATCAGATATATCAAATCTTCGCGATGGGAAAAAAGAAGAACGATACACCTAAAGAAAAGGTTCGTGCTCTATTTTCTTCTTCACTTAATATCTCGCTAGTTATATATTTCTTGATTAGTTGATTTAAATTTTCGTGCAAATATTTCGCGGATCAATCGATAGTTAAATGTTTTCGTGAACTTGTGTCGTGAAGTTAAGTGTATCTTGCATCGCGTTCGGGCATCTCTCTTTTTATCTCTTCTTTAATTTCATTAGAAAGTTATAATATCGGGAAAGAAACTATCGTCGATCGAATTATTTTCGTGATTATTTTAATTGTTCGATTCCGGTGCAGGTGAACTGAAAGCAAGTGATCTTTTTTGCAAATTTAACATATAATATAAATATAAATTAAATAATATAATAATAATAATATAAATATAAGTATAAGTTAAATAATATAATAATAATATAAATATAAATATAAATTAAATAATATAATACGAAAAAATAAAAGATAATAATATAAAAAAATATGACCAAAAAGTGCATTAGATAGATTTCATATATATATGTGTACACACGCGCACACACACGCACATACACGCGCACACCACACACACACACACCATACACACACGCACGCACACACGATAAATTTGACGATGAAAAACAAATGAAATATTACGATTAAAAAAGATTTAAAATTTGAAAAAAAAAATTTTTAAATCTAATACATCTTATCTTAAATACAAGTGATAAATAAATACAAGTGAATTTATTTGATTTTTCTTTTGTTAAAAAGTGTCGATAAAATATTATATTAAAAAAATATATATATATAAATTTAACGATGAAAAACAAGTGAAATATTACGATTAAAAAAGGTTTAAAATTTGGAAAAAAAATTTTTAAATCTGATCTTAAACGTATCCCTCGTAAATACAAGTGAATTTGTTTGATTTTTCTTTTGTTGAAAAATATCGATAAAATATTATATTAAAAATATGCCGAAAATTTCACGTTATTAATATAAATATATTTAAAAAGAAAAACTCTGAATATATTTATTACACTTATTGTTGGAACAGTGCCGGATGATCATCCGTTAATTATTCATTATGCTTTTTTCACGTGGAAGACCATTTAAAATTAAATCGTCATGAATCAAAGATTTTCTAATGTCTTAAATTTTCAGACGTATGAAACCGCAGATATCCCGGAATATCGGGAACCAATCGACTTGGAGACGGAATATCGTGATTTTCCGGAGGAAAAGTTGTGGAGCCCGAGCGAAGATGTTGATAAGTGGTTTTCTGATTATAATGTCATGGCACGGTCTGTACTGACTTTCGTACAAGAAAAACAGGGGATTTCTAACGAAGAAGCTATGGAGAACGCGTGCTCAGGTTATGCTGAGCAGTATATCGCAGATGTTCTTCATAACTCTCAATATCTGCCAGAAGTAGCATTAAAAAAATTATTAAATAAAGAGTTGCCGCAAAAGCTAATTGAAAAATGGGACCAAAAAGACATCGTAAGTTTAATAATAATTAATTCCTTTCTTTATAACGAATTTAATTTTGCTATTGTATTTTAATTATATTTGTTATCGCATTTGATGTTGCAGAAAATTTTTGAAAAAGGCTTTTTAACGTATTGGACAAATTTTGGTCTTATTCAACGCAAATTCCTTCCGCATAAAAATGTGGTATGTTATATTTATATATTTTAAATATTTCCTCCTTTTTCACTTTTCTTTTCTATTCAATTTCAATTTCATTAATTTTCTCGTCTCTCAAATTATTCCGAATTTATTCCATTCGATCGAGTTCTATAATGCTATAAAAACATTTTCTTCTCACGAATTCTATCTTCTTCTATATCCTTTCCACCTTATATACACTTTCTTTAATCGTGAAAAATTTAGAAGAGAAAATAAAGAAAAGAAAAATTTTGCGATTTACAGGAAGACCTGGTGGAATTTTATTACGTGTGGAAACGGACCGAAGCCGGAAGAAATTTGAAGCGCTCCTGTACCCGTCGACCCAAACGATTCACCATGCGTCGTATCTCCGCGGAGTTATTATCTTTAAAGATTCTTCAAAATGCTGCGAAACTTCCTCCAAAAAGGAGAAGGAAGAAAAATTCTAAAGTGCTAAGAAAAAAGACGAAAGCGAAAGTTTCGAAAGCGAAAGCTTCGAAAGCGAATCAGAAGACGAGAGCAAAAAAATGTTCAACTGCTAAACGATAATTTAAAGGACGAACAAACAATCTTAATAATGATTATGACGAGTTTCAAGACTGAGGAATCGCTTTCAACATACTGACCTCCACATTTTCTTTTTGCTATTTTATACGTATATACGTCCACGAAAAATGATAATATTCTTGACTATATATAAAAAAAAAAAAAAAAAAAAAAAAAAAAAAAAAATCCACAAAAAACGATAACATTCTTGACTATATATATATATATATTATATATATATATATATTAAAAAAAAGAAAAAAGTGTAATTTTATCATAGTTAATTTTTGAAGATTTTGCGAGATCAATTTTTCTATTTATCAAATAGGGAAGAGAAAGGAGGAGAAATAGATATTCACTTCAAAAACTTATTATCATCTGTTTTTGAACATAAACACAAAGTATTACTAGTCATTAGTTAATTATTAATTGAAAAGGACTTATCAGCTCGCAATTAATTGATCAATGTAAATTGATAAAATGATCTCGAAAAAAAAGAAGAAATGTAGCAAAATGATCTCGTATTGTTGATTCACGTTAATTCCCATTTTAATGTATTATAAAAATTTCTAAAGGAATAATTGTATATGCATGTATTTAATTCATTTTTAGTTATGTACATTATTATACACTTGGCTACAAAAAATATTTGACTTTGTATTTCTGCTCATATACATCACATCCTCATATTTCCTTTCCTACAATAATTCGAATATTAAAAAAAAAAAAAAAAAAAAAAATAAATAAATAAATAAATTTCGGGTTCTCTTTGCCGTGATACGTAATTTTATATCAATCAGTCAAATATTTTTGTAACCAATTGTATTATTTTATTCCATTATAATATTTTCTTTTTCATGTATCATTTTACTTTTATACAATTGTATATATAAATATTTTAATTGACATGCAATGTAAACATCCTTTCTTTCAGAAGTGATGCCATTGTAAAATATATTTTATATAACAAAATCGAGTGATTGATTAATTTAAACTAAACCTTAATAATAATAATAATAAAAGAAAAATGGGGGAAAGATTTTTTAAATATTTCATTTTTATTCCATAAGTTTCAATTAAATAAAAATTCATCGTAATCGGATGCTAGCACACTGTAAAAACGTAACGGCGACACATTTTTCATAGGTTTCACTCTATGTATATATATATATATATATACATATACGCTTGTGACAACGTAAATTTATGACGTTGCAAATATATTGTTTTGTGAGAATAAAGAGCATAATTCTCCTGCTTGCCGGAATAATTTCAGCCACAGTTTCAGTTTCAGTTTCAGCCACATTCACGCTATGGCACAATATCCACGTTCGTTTGAGAGTAAAGCTTCCTTTGCAAACGAACACTGGATCGGGAGCAATTCTCGGAAAATGATCAATAAATCAACGCTCTCGATATTCAATGATAGAAAATAAATCTCAAGAATGATTCGCGGAAATTTTAAATGGATTCGCAGCCTTCCTCCTTCGTTTTCTTCAAATTCGTCCATTTGGGAATTGTAATTATTATTATATTGAAAAAATAAATAAATAAAGTATTATTACATCGATATCTATAATTCTTTTATTATATTACCCTCCAATCCTCCGATCAATCCCTTTTAAATAATTTTCTGACTCGTTAAAGTGCGGTTGAAGGAAAATTACACGTAGCATCCGAAAAATTGTTACATTCCGGAAATGAATTTAGAAATTGACACTAAAGTCATAAAAGGATTTGATCCCAAAAGGTTGAAAACGAAGGTGTCAGTTATCAGGCTATTAAGGCCACGTGCAGTCTGCCAACAAAAGCTCGTCACGCCGACACCTGTTTTCGTTTGAAGTGGAGGAACTATTCTCTTAAGAATACCCTATCACTCTCCTTTCCTAACTCTTCTTTTAGTTTGCGTTCTTATAATACACTTTGATACTAATCTATCAATCTATATATTTCAACGATATTTATAATTTATAATTATAAGAATTTTAAATTAAAAGAAAAAAAAAAAAAAGAAAAAGGAAAAATAAGATGTGAACAAAAATCGAACGAGATTTAGTTTACGAGTCTGCACGTGATCGATGTTTCGATAATATTAATCGTTCGTGAACATTTATCACAATATCGCCTCAGAAAGGGATAGTTTGCTCGTTTGTTTCGATATGGAAAATTTCCACATTTGGATCTAACAAAAATAAAATCGTAGGTGGGTTGTACTTGTGGATTCGTGAAGAACGGTTTCTTCCATTTTTGTTGGATCGATGATTCAACCCTTCGCTCTCGAGATATTGCAAAATGAGGAAAATGAATGTAGCATGGAATTGGAATTTACACGTGTAAATAAATTTTGTAGATATACTTTAATAATCTCGTAAAAAGTGTTTTTCTTCAAATTTAAAAATCACAATATCCTTAAATTTGCTAGAAAATGTAAAATGTACAAAATTTTTAGATCGTTTTGATTCAATACAAGATTTTAGAAATATATAAAATCGTAGAAAAAAAAAAAAAAAAAGAATGAAGAATATCAAACAAGGGAATCAAGTGCAAAGGGTTCAAAGATAGAGGTTACGAATTCTGGAAAAAGGGGGATGGATAAAGAATTTACAATTGCACGCACAACATTTTCACAGTCTCATCGTGAATTTCATTTAACATTTTCGTTTAACATATTCATCGCACTTTGGGGCACTTTGAGATCCTCCTCGTTCTTACAACGAATTCCTTCGTCACAATTTTTCCATCGTTTCCCATTCATTCTCATTGGAATAACATGTAAAATAAAAAAAAAAGAAATTGCAAAAAGTTCGCGAATTTCATCCTTCCAATTCCTCTCGTTTTCTCAATCAAATCATCAATCGCATAAACATCCGATCGATCTTTCATACAACAGATATCACTTTTATTATTACGCGAAAAGCATATAGTTTCCTTCCTCTTTTCCGATGCAACTTTTTACAAATTCATGATCCAAATTCGAAGTTCACGTTGATTGTTGTTACAGACAGCTCTGCCAAACGCACTCGTATCTTCTATTTATACGCTCATCGTACGTATAAGATCATTAAGGTAAAAATCGATAGATTATTGAGTCTGTTTAATTGATTACAGTGGGCTAGTCTAATAAATAAAAAAAAAAAAAATAAAAATAAAAAATAAAAATGTCACGTAATCTTAAAACGATCTTGCTTCTTGCTCGTTATACACACACGCACACACACACTCTCTCTCTCTCTTTACAATAGCGAACAACGTAAATACAGTACTAAGAATAATAGTAAGAAAACGTAAATGTACTCTTTAATTCGAATACGTTATTCGTTCTGTAACTTTATCGACACTCGATGGATTGATACTCGCGAAGAGAATTATTTTCTCCTTCGATTCTTCCGTTTCCCCCCCCTCTCCTTCCTTTCGTATAATCAACAATCGTAAATTTATATTTTCCCCTATAAATAATTCTGTGTAGTTTCATCCATTGATTGATTAGATCGACAGTATCGATAAAGTTAAAAAAAACGAACCGTGGAGTCGATCAAACTTTCCTCGCGGAAAGGATAAGATCGACAGACACGTCGTAAGACTACTTATTTAGCGATAAGTCACATTGATTCGACAAGGTAAGGCTTACAACGTAAGGGTGCTCCTCTTTGTCGAACTCGGAAGGAACTCCCCGATCAGCTTTTCAAGAAGGTCGATTTACTGGTCCGTAAATTGTTTCGCGGTAAAAAAAACCCTGTTCCCTGTTCTTCGTATCCTTCTCTTCGTATTTCTTCTTAATTCTTAATAACATAACCGATATCGAACACCGCGATAAATATTTTAGTCTCTCTCCGCTTGATCAGAGTTCAGAAGAATCGAAAAATTTTATCACGATTTTCTCTTTTCAAAAAAAAAAAAAAAAAATACGTTCTTTCTTCGTCCAACAAGAATTCCATACACGTGCATGGAGTTCCACTCCTTTCCTCTCCTCGTCCCATACGGAAACCACGACGTTGTTTCCCAACGACGACAGAGAGAGAAGAAAAGAAGAAAAGAACCGGTGCACCATTGTTATCTATACTTTACCACTTGTCCCGAACGCAACGTTATAATTTTTTTTTTATATTAATTTCACTTTGCAATAATTATAATAATATATATAATAATATAATTACAAATAATTATTCGTTAATATTTATTTGAATATTTTCACTAGATTTGTATAGAATGTCTCTTCTCTTTTTTTTTTTTTTTCGTCTTTTCGTGTTTTAACCTCGACGTCGCCAGAGTGTGATGACGGCCATCGTTTACTTTCTCTTTTCATTTTTATTACATTTTTCTCCTATTCTTTCTTTTTTTTAACTTTTCTTCTTTCTTTATCACAGGAGCCCATTCTCGACCGCTCGTTTCCACACACTTTGACACTTTGTTTCGTCGACGTTACGAATTTTATAGGACGATTTTGCCCGAATGGCGGATGATAGAATTAATATCCTAAGTAAGTAATGCAAAAAAGAACGAGAGAAAAAAAAAAATTGGAAAGGAAGGATGTCCAAGATCGTAGACGAAAGAAAATTGATATCGAGTAAATTTTTCTTTTCGTCGATCTTTACCTAGCAATTGAAGAATATCGAATATTGCAAGTGTATCGAGAATATTATTTCTTTCTTTCTTTTTTTTTTTTTTTTTTAAACGAATTTTTATCACACTCGTCACTCATCGTCCCAATCTATCTCATAATCTTTCATTCACCACAAAAATCCTTTATTATTCACCATTCACAACTCCTCGAACAACATTGATCAACAAGAGACGGTTCTCGAGTTAAAAAATAATATCGATATTATTATCCTCGGGTGAAAACAGGTCCATCTTTTTCTCCTTTCCTCTTTCCTTACTACTTAAAAACACAAACGTTTCAATGTCTCGTTTGTCATCGAAATCTACCGTTCTAATCGATTGTTTCTCCCTTCAACCTATAATTCATACCGTTCCAGGAAAAAGCAGCTGGGAAGAGAAATACGACGCTCGATAATCAGTCCTTTTTATTCCTCCTTTAACGTTCAAGGCCATTCGGTTCAGCCCCCTCTCCCTTCCCCCCCAGTTCATCCTACGCCACTGCGTCTCAAATTTTTCCATCGAATTTCGAGAAGGAGACACTTAACTTCTTGCTCATTGTTAACGGAAAAAGAAAACCTAGGAAAAATAGAATCCTCCTCGAAGAGAGGAACAAACTACAAGATTACACCAACTACCCTTTTGAAAACCCAACGAAACAGAATCTTAATATTTCTTTCTCCGCGAGTTCTCCTTCGACAGTGGCGCAAGAAAACGTAACAACCCTCCAAAAGGGAGGGGAAAAAAAAAAAAAAAAAAGAAAATATACCCCTAACAACCCTCCTCGAGCCGATCATGCCACTCGTCGATGAAGGCACGCTCGTCGATCCGTGAAAAGTCTCCGGAAGTCGACTATCCCAGCTCGATATCCCTTTCCTTTTTCTTTTTCTTTCTTTTTTTATTTTCTTCAACGAATCTCCAGTCTCCTCCTCATCCTCTCCTCCAAGGGGTGCACCAGCGAGACGATCGTATCGATACGAAATCCCATTGGATTTTTTTGGATTCGTCGAAACGACAGGGATGCGTATTTTTCAAAAAGGGGGGATAGAGGGGAAAGATAGAAAGAAAGAAAGAAAGAAAAAAAGGGGGAGGAGAGGGAAAAACACGCATCGCGTTTGGAAAAGCGACGTTCTCTCGACTGGCCGCCATTTCTTCCGTGCGCCAATCGAGGGGGAAGGGGAGCTGGTATAGTTTTTTTTTTTCTCTTTTTTTTTTTCATTTCTTTCAAAGCAATAATCTATTTACATCCGTTCCTCGCACGTTCTTTTCGTTCCGATCACAGCCACTCGGTGAGGCAGCCACCGAACCACATCACCACTATGGGCACGAGGTACGTCGTCAGAGCGCGTGACAGAGATATCTTCTGTCTGCTCGCCCCGCTATCCACGCTGGACGTGCCGTTGTTGCTGTTGCTGTTGTTGTTGTTATTGCTGTTGTTGTTATTCGAGGTGACGCTCGTCTTCTGGTCCACTTCCACCCTGGGAGGCACCACTTCCGGGTGAACGGGCGGGGGTTTGGGGGTCTCCGAGGGCGAATACTTTGGCTCGTAACCGGAACCCTCCTTGAAACCGTCCTCGTCGTCCGTGATCGGATCCTGGTCCGTGCTGTCCCCGGACCCGCTTCCGGAACCGTTCCACTCCGTGTCCTCTGAAAATTGGAGCGTCCAAGTTGGATGGTTTAAAAGCTTCGGGGAAGAGAGAGGAGGCTCGAGAATTGAGAGAGGCCTCGAGTAGAATTTGACAATCGATAATTTCAAATAAAATTCGTTTGATCGCCAATACGAAAACACTTTAGAGATTAGATAAGCGAGTTATTACACGCTGATTGATATTACACGCCACTTTTTCTTCTTCGCGATAATGATTAATCTCTCGAATAGTTATTTTCCTTCGAGATTTAATTTCAAAATTCTACGAGAATAAGCTAATTCATACCCATCCGTAATTCGATTAAATTTACAAATCGATAAATATTCGATAAATATCGAATCTATTAATGTTTCCTATTTTCGACGTATCTATAATTGTATATTACTTCACGAAATTCGACTTCAATTAATCAAATTCCAATCAAATCTTTCTATACCGATCGCTCGCCGAGCGATATTGGTTTTATTGGAACGATAAATTAAATATCGGCGAAGCAATAATAATAATAATAATAATAATAACAACATACCCGTATCTATCCAATCAACGTCCTGCCCGTTGTACGCGGATTTCAGTCTATTCGTGATTGTGGTCAACGCGAAGACCTGGTCCCTGACGATTGTCGGCCTTGATCCCGTGCTAAGCACTTCTGGATTCAATTTCTGATCCTCGCCGTTAGACGACACCGGATAAATATATCTAGAACACAAAATTCACGGTAAAAAAACACGATTAATAATCAACGATAATT
The DNA here is from genome assembly GCF_029169275.1 of Apis cerana. Lineage (NCBI taxonomy): Eukaryota > Metazoa > Arthropoda > Insecta > Hymenoptera > Apidae > Apis > Apis cerana. The sequence continues at coordinate 7,439,579 of NC_083860.1, forward strand.
TCAACAGAGACGGTGACGAATCAAATTTACGATCATCCTTTCACGGCCGAGGATTGAAAGAAAGAAAGAAAGAGAGGAAGGGAAAAAAAGAAGAAGAGGAAGGAAGAGAAATAATTATCAGAAAGGAAAAACTCTCACTTGTCGACGTGCGTGCCGTTCCAGCATTCCTTGGTGTTGCTAGGAGGCACGACGAGGCCGTCGTTGCAAATCTTGTAAGGCAGATAAACCCAAAATTGCCTCGAATCTCTGACTCTCTGCCGCGTCTCTTTCACCAATTTGTCGAGAATAGCCGCAGCCGAGACGCGATCGTCCGTCAGCGTGTCCTGGTCGAAATTCAACGATTCGAGTTCCAACTCCCGATTGTCCCGGCGTCTACGCCTCCCCAACACGGGTCGACCACAGCCGGTGAACACTCTTTGGGAGACGTCGTTACTGTTCTCCTGGAAGTTCATGATCGCCTCCGAGATTTTCAAGTTGAGCGGTCGTACCAGCATCTCGATGTTGAAAGGACCCAACAGCCGGTCCGCCACTTTGTCCACGGCCTCTGAAATTCGAAAAATTGAAAAGAAAAAAGGGTAACTCACAAATTCGATTCGATCGTTGCTTCCTTCTCAATGAAATATAGTAATTAAGTTCAATCGACTTTCATCTTTCTCTAATTTCTTTCTAATTCTAAAATTTCGATTCTAAGTTAAATTTCGATTCACATGGATCTTTGGTTATTCTAACGAACAAAGTATAAATCCTATCCAGTATGCGTGATTCGTGGCCGGTCGATGGATTACATTCTCTCCCTCCCCCCTTCTATAATTACCAGGATGGAACAATGCACGTGGAAATTACTCACCGACGAAGTGATTCCATTCAGTGTCCAGAGCCGCATGCTGGGCAAGGCAACCCTTCATCACGTTGGCGCACATGTCGCCGCACGCCAACACGTTGCCGGCGATCCCGCTGCACGAAGGACAGACGGTCATCCTCGTGAGCGCAGCTGCGCACTCCGCCGACGGCTTCAACTGCGAATCGAAATTTTTCCGAATAGATTTCGACGCGACCGCGACTTTTATTTATAAAGCGAGGAGAGCGGGCTTCGCATTTACCGATTGCATGTTCTTCAAGACGTCCGCAGCTACGGTCAGGGCCTGGCTGAAAGCCCTCGTCGCAACGAACGATCTCTTGATCTGCACCCCGAGTTTCTGCGGGGCGTCGCCGAACGGCCTGATTTCTTTCATGTGCTCCCCCACGCACTCCATGTATTTATTGTCGAAATTGTACTGGCTGTTCAACACGGTGAACATTTTTTGATACAGGGTGTTGAAGAAATTGTCCATCGTGTCGTCTAGATCGACCTGAAAGTTACCAATCATAGTTGAGACAAAAACTTTGCTTTCGTTTTCTTATAAAAATAGGCAGAGCAACGATACACGATTTTGGAAACAAACTGGGGAATTTTGAAGGGAATTTCGATCTTCTTAATTATTATATCTATTTTTTTTTATACTCGATCGATGAAAGATGAAGGAAAAAAATATAAAAGTTATCGAACTCGATCTGAATCATAGTTGAGACAAAAACTTTATTTTCGTTTTCTTATAAAAATAGGCAGAACAACGATACACGATTTTGGAAACAAACTGGGGAATTTTGAAGGGAATTTCGATCTTCTTAATTACTATATCTATTTTTTTTATACTCGATCGATGAAAGATGAAAAAGTTTTCTGCCTTATAAAAATAGGCAGAACTCGGTTTTGGAAACAAACTGGGAGAGGAATTTCGATCGTCGAAAGATGAAGAAAAAAAATGATAACAATATCGAGGGAAGGAGAATTTTTCGAAATTCCTTAATATATTTTTTTCCCTATTCAATTTCGGTGGAGAGTTTATGGAAAGGGATTTTTCGACTTCTTAAGCCTGTCGTTGTTTCGAAACGTCGATCAAAAAGATAGAGTGTGGAGAGAAGCCTCGATAAATTTGAGTCCCTCGACGCGATATATCACGGCCGCGTATAAATTCGTTATCCTGCAGCGACGCGTGCGATTGCGACAATAATATATTCATGCGGGGCCATTTTCGAGGACCGAGCCGGGTCCAAGTGGCGCTCGCTGAATAATTTCCAACCGATTTGAATGACAATCGCCACCCTCGAAACATCGCCTCCCTCTTTTTTTCGCGGCATTCCTTCCTTCCTTCCTTCCTTCCTTCCTCCCCGTTCCGACCTCTCTCTTATTTCGTCCTCACTTTCGAGTGATCGATGCGACGCGACGATGACTCGAAATAGTCATCGCGTGCCGCATACGCTGAACGATACAACGATTCAAAGATTAACCCTTGGACGAGAAAAATTCCGATTTACAAAAATGGAGAGGATGGGTGTGGTGATGGTGATGATTCGCCAATTAGATTTTTGACCTTTCGATCGAGGGAAGCGTGGTACAAAGAATCAGAGAGAGAGAAGAAAAGATCGAAGGGGAATGAAGCAAAGAGAAATTCCAACGGTGAGGGATGGAGATGTCTCCAAGATGGATGGTAATAGTGTCTCGTTAACTGTCGAGGGAATCCGTTATCGAGGAAAACACGGCGTAGAAGAAGAAGAAGAAAAAGAAGAAGAAAGAAAAGTAGAGAAAGTTTCGAGGTTTCCTTTTTATTCTTAAAATAAAGTTATGACAAAATACCACGAAATTACAAGTATAATTTAATTTTCCCTCCATTGGGACTCACGATCAGCCCTTCGATGCGAGAATTGATAAAAATCACCATCCCCTTAATAACCTCTCCATCCGAAAACGGAATACGGTTCCATTCTCCTTAGAAACATCCCCTTTGAACATTAATCCCAATACAAGAGACAACCCCGGACAGATAAAGCGAAAACCGTTCTGTAATTGCTGAGCTCCCCCTGGGGGAGGGGGACGCTCCCCACTTTGACCTTAAGGATACGAATGTGCGAGAAAAGAAAGAAGAGAAAGAAATTTTGCTTTTATCGGTAAACGGTCGCGAACCCGTCACAAGCATTGATTAAACTCGAGAACCGCTTTCCACCATCCTGTCACGAAGTCTCGTTGCTCGCGGTTAAACGTCCGGCGGACGAGGGTCGAGCTTTCCAACCGAACTTTTGCCCCTCGACGAGCCTCCTTCTCTCTCTCTCTCGCTCTTCCTTCTCGACGAGCTTGTCCACGGATGGGATGAAAGCGGAGGAAAGCCACGACGAACAAATTCTTCCGCGTTTGAAAATCGAGACCGCGACCCTCCCCTATCGATTTTATCCTGGAATTTGATTTGTCCTATCGCCAACGAAATTGGATAGTCGTCTCTCCTTCGATGGCGAGTTAACGGGGGAGAGGGTAAGGGAAGCTGAGAATTTTCTCTCAGGAGTTGGTTACGAAAAGACGGAAAATTTTATTTTTTAATTTTTTCATTTATCCTTTGCGATATCCTCGATAGAGGTAGGAAAATGGAGGGCACTTTGTGAGTCGATTAAAAATGCAAATATTCGTTCGAGTAAATGGAAGACGTGGAACGTTTTATTTTTTAATTTTTCTCCGTTTATCTCTCGCCATAGCCTCGATGAAAGTTAGCAAGGGTAAACGAAAATGGAGGGGAATTTTGTGAGTCGATTAAAAATGTAAATGTATTTGTTCGAGTAAATGGAACGTTTTATTTTTCAATTTTTCCATTCAAATTTTTCCACGCTCGTGACTTACCGTCCCCTTCGCGTAATAATTCTCCAATTCCTTGAATAAGTCCGTGAACACGTACGCATTCTGCTCGTAGAGGGTACCGTAAGTCTTCTTAAACATCTCGTGAAAGACCCTCTTGCTATTGGCGAAGAGGTCCTTGAAGAAGCCTGCGAAAAGAAAGGAGGAGAATATTTCAAACAAATTTTCTTTCCTCAACCATAACAATGATATAAAAATCCCGCTTTAAATAAATCCCGAGGAATAATTTGAAAATACAGGAGAGGCAGGATCCGAAGAAAGGATTGGATCGAGAATACAGCGATAGGCGTATAAATAATTTATACGAGTTGTTAATCGATCCGGGAGGGAGGCAAAAAGGACTAGCTGGAAAACGTAATTTCCTTAATTGCACTTGTGCTTCTCCTCGGCCCTGTGACTGGGAATAATTCGTAATTGCGGAGGAAACGAATCGATCCACCTGTTCGAGGGGAGGGTGGCCTCGAGATTTGCAAATCAATCACAGCCTCGATTTATAACTTGGCAGATTGATCACGCGTTAACAACGCTCGCCTCTTGTCGAATTATAGCGCGTGACCGTTCTACACGTCTAACTTGCAAGCGTTAATTAACCAACCCTCTCTACCAAGAGAGAATAAACTCGAAGAGTGAACGCGTTTATCTTTGATGTATCTTAAACTCTTGGAAAAGAAGAAAGAGATATTGTTATTAATCAATCGATAATAAACAATAATAATACAGACTCGTGAAATAATTATTATTTATCAAAATAACAATATATATATATATAAAACTTATTATATAAGCCATCAAATCAAAACGGTTATCGAGAGAAATCGGAAGAAAGATTTGCGGGGAGAGAAAAATGGTGGCGGGCAACAATGACGTTCCTAGAAACCGTCCAGCCCGACAAAGAGAAGCCTGTGCCACCCTCTGGCGCGCGTAACCTCGCCAACCCCCTGAACCCGTTCTTATCGTCACTTCAGTCGCGAAGAATGTGATTAAAATTCCTTTTAACGACGCTGGGAGAGAGAAAGAGAGAGAGAAAAAGGTAGAACATAGGTGAGCCTCTGTGTAACGAATCGTTGACGGCGACGCCTCCGCAAAAAGCTTCGGGGGAAGGAAGCACTTAGCGCCGCGACGACCGGCTACGAACCTCGCCAGCCTTTTAATTCGCGATACGCTCCCAGCTTCGCGACTAATTCCCCCTCCGAATCTCCATTCCTATTTGGAGGAATTTCTTTTTTCAAAGTCCGATCGAAGAATCGTCGATTTTCGACGATATTAACACTTTCCAACCATCGAATTATCAGATTTCGCATGATTTATGGAAAATTGAAGTATTCACCGAAATCTAAGAGAATAAAGATACGTAGAAAAATATTGCGTTGATATAAATTTTATTTTACGTAAACATTCCCTGTTTATTTTTGTTATTTCGATCATCTATAATGTAAAATAGACAGATAGAGAAAAACATCACGAATCCATTCTTTCCAATAATTATTTCAAGCTTGTTCTAAGCTAATTCTAAAGAAATTAAAGACATATCTCTTCACATTCTCGGCCCTTGGTCTCTCTGTCTTCCTGTGTATCGATGTTTCTGCACGCTCTTTCCTCCCTCTCATCCCTCGACGCACTTCTATCGTGGCGAGTGGCAGGCAAAGTGGATACGTAGCTGGGCTGGTGGTGGTGGCTCAAAGGGAAGCACGACGACCGTCAGAGAAGCCGTGGCCGTACGGAAAGGTCGCATGGGAAAGATTGAACCTCGAGGAGGATGGTTTGGGAGGTTATGGTGGCGCGAACTCGCGTAATTTCGTTAATGAGAACCGTTACTCGCGCCTCTCAGATTTTCCGCCGCATCTAATTTCCACCACGATCGATCCTTTCCACCATCACGGAGATCGCCGTTTCCTTCCACTCGAATTTCAGTTTACAGAAGAGATCTGGTTTCTCGGGAAAGGCGAATTTTATGGGCGTGCATCTGAATATTTTTCTAATTGTATGCATAACTGTACGCGCATAACGGGTATACGTATATTGCTAAACAATAAATTTCCCGCATAGAATCGAGAAAATTTATGACACGGTCGTAAAACACCGGAGCAGAAAAGTTTCCAAAGATAACGAGTTGGAAAAGTTTCGTTCGTGACATCGAACCAGGATTTACATTTCATATTTGGGAAACCAGGAAATAGAAATTACCGGAACCGATAATAATATTTTACGACTCGAGGGATGGGGAATCTTTCCTTTCTGCTCCATCGTGACCTCATCAGTTCGAGAAAATTCCAACCAATTTTCACGGAATATATACATTTCTTCATATCTCGTATTCATCCATTCGAAATCTTATTTTCACGCTGTTCGAACCTTCCTTTTGCAAATTTCCTTTCGAGATCAAAGAAACCAAAAAAGAAAAAACTTCTCTTTTTCGTAAACGTTACGAGAGAAATCACAAAGATCCCAAAGTAAGGAAATGGTGAAACCTTGAAGCTGAAAAAATTCTCGCAAGAAAAAACGTCGTCTGTCTCGCGAAACATTATATATATATATATATATATATATATATATATATATACCGACTGATCAAACGAAGTGGCACCGCCTCTCGGAGAGGCAACCTTCCACGCAGTTTCGTCACTGTGTGTGTTCTCGAGTGGACTTCACCCCTTCTCGGATAAACACCAAAAGAAACGAGATATATATATATAAAGAGAAAGAGAGAGAGAGAGAGGGATTAAAACGTTGAAGGAAGGTACTCACTGTGGAACCTGGACCCTCTCGTGGACAGGACTTGGTGCAACCGTTGAAGAGTTTCTTTGGTGGCTTTCTCATGTTTGTCACGTGCCCTCGCCTGCAGTCTCACCTCCATGTCCGCGGAACAGCACACCTCGCCGCCGCTTCTCACGCTCCCGCATACTTTCAGCTCTTTTGCTGGAAAAACGAACGGAAAACGAGATTAAAAACCACCCTTTGGCTGCTCCTTCTTCTTCTTCTTCTCGTTCTTTTCCATCGTCGTGGTTACGGGAGTCGAGACCAATTTCGTTCATTCGCCAAGGATGGTCAAAGAACAAATTGATTCTTCATAATTGAATTCTTTTTTATTTTTAGGATTATTCAATTTCTCTAGAGAGGAATCTTAATTATTTTTATTCGAGTTTTTCCGAAGATTAATTAAATAAGAAGGATTGTAGAATTGTTCGAATAAAGGAGAATTAATTCTTTTGAATTTTATAAATTTTTTTTACTTGGTTTAGAATGTTTAGTTTTTTTTTATTTTGGAAGAATTTGAAATTATAAATGTTCCTGCAGAAAATATCGCGAATATCGAATAATTAATAATTCGGATTAACGTCTGTCTGCTTTGGAAATGATTGGAATACTCGATTCGAGACAATCATTTATAATTTTCGACGCATAAATTTAATTAATAAGTCTGATTATCCTCTTTCCGCCATGGAGTCACTGTCGATTATGCTAATTACGGATACATACCTATAATGGAAATATTTAAACATTGATCAAAGCGATAAAATTAAATAATTTCTACATAATATAAACGTTACTTATTGTTATTACGAGCTAATACGGAAATGAAATCGATGCAAGATCCTTGTCCTTGACTAAATACACCAAACAAAAGAAAAGGTTCATCTTTTCGACAATTTAAAAACTTTACTTCAAAGCCGTTAAAAGCAATTTGTCACGATATCTGCCTATTATCAACCTTTTCATTTTGACAAGTCGTTCGAACCAATAAATATTCATTTCCGTGTTTGCACAAATATTCGTTTCCGTGTTTAATTCGAAAATCACTTGATATAATCCCATAACATTTTACAATAGTAACAATAGTAACAATAGTACAATAGTATCCCCTAAATATATTTTTTCACAAAGGAAAGAAACTCGACAATTATTTTGTCGAAAATAGAAACAATAGAAAGAATGCACTGTGTATATAGGAAGAAAGACAGGATTACAGAAGTGGCGAACCACAGAAGCCACTGGTACACCTGGAAAATCCGGAAAATAAATCAAACCTTCTTCGACGACAATAAGGCACATTAATAAAGATCATTTTTGAACAATTATATCTACTTATCTGCTAATATTTCCAATCTCCCTCCAACTAAGCTAATTTCCACGCATTTCTCTCCTTTCGTTTTAAGCCCTTCTCCTTTCTCTTCCTTCTCTCTTCCTCGTCTGTCGTCACCAAAGTTTCCACGTGGCCGTAAAAGTAATCCTGAGATTCATTTCCGGGTCCCAAACCGTTTCAATCCATTTTCGGAATCGCGACATTAACGAGGAAAATAATCGATTACGCGTAGCGAACAATATTATCGTTTCTATCCAACGAATACTGTATGCATATGCATAGCGAGGTTCACCTGTATCTATTCAAATCTGATTCTATTCAGTTAATCGAGATCGATTCGAGGGCGTTTGAGTTTAATCCGTCGAAAAAGTTAAAAATTAAAGTTGCATTAAGTAATCAAGTAAAACGGTCGAATAAGTTGTTAAAATCCGCTTTTTATATTATTTTATATTATAAACGATAAATTAACTTTATTCAACTATTATCGAATTTTTCCCGACCACTAGACATTAGACGTATCAATAGACTCGACGACTTGTTTTCTCGTTTTCGAAAGCAAATTTTTCGATAAGCGAGGCGATTAGATTAGATTAAAAAAAAAGAAACAAAATACGCGGGAAATAGATATTGAGTTAACAGCTACGAAACTAACCGGAATGAAAAATGTTAAATATCGAAAAGGATCGATTCTCTCCCTTTCCTCCCCTTCTTTCTCAATTTCCCTCATCCTAACGTCCGATTCAACTTTCCAAGAAATCATCGTACAACCGTTCTTACGATTCTTCCAACATTCTATCAAATTCTATCTACGACTATTTGCCAAACTACTTGCTCGTAATCCCCATTTCCTTGGCAACGATCCGCCATTACGTGTGACCAAACAGACAATAACAAGCGTCATAAAAACGTGATAATCTGGATCGAGAGGAATTTGTATCCTCCTCGCATAAAAGAGCCTTGGAAATAAATAATAATAATAATAAAAAGAGAAGGGAATATAAAACAGGGGAGAAGCAGAGGCGAGGTATCTCGAAGAGGCATTTGACGAACTACCATTAAAAGCCCCTCCTCGGCCCAGACACCGAGACGACCCTCCTCGTCCTGCTGCTTTTGCACCGCGCAAAGGCTCCGCGGTTCACACACGCGCACACTTATGTAAAGAGGGGAGTGAGAGGGAGCGGCAACCCGTTTGTTAGGGGTCGCCAAGACGCGACGAGCTTCCGTGTCGCGAGTTTCCGCGATACTTTGGCTGCTTTTTCCTTCTGGAAATGGAGGAGGATGAAGGAGGAATTATGAAACAACACGAGTCGATGGAGGGAGTGGACGACGCAGGGTGGATTCCGCTGACTGCGAATGATAGGGGGAGGAGTGGATTGCTTCGGGCTGATTCGGGTTAAGCAGCAAGGAGGAAAATTAATTCTCGTTTAAAGTTTCGGAAACGAGACGATGCGGGGGAAGGATTATTTATTTTTTTGATGTTCTTTTTTTGAGGGAGGATTGAATTACATTACACGCGTTGTATATTTGCTCGTAAGTAATTCGTTGCTTTTCGTCTCATTTATGATAATGAAATGGAAAGAACTCGAATGATTCCCTTGAAAAATTTCAAGCTTCGATAATACGCGAATATCACGTAAAAATAGATATTTTTATTTATTTGTTTATTCTTTTGTGAAAAATTATAAAAGGGACACGAAATCATCGAGACACGACAGATATAAATTCCGATGGAAATGTGCGCTCTTGCTCGAACCTTTACTTATGATCATTAAATTTGATCTTTGCGGATCAACGCTCTTTTTCCCTCGACATGTATTAAAATGCAAAAATTCGAGAAGAAACAGGGCCAAACACAAAAACGACGATTGCATCAAACTCGATCCACGCTCGTCTCTCTCTCTAAACATAGATCAACCCTCCTACCCCCGCCCGATCGAATCGATCATTCCACGTACACGCGTGCGTCTCCAACCTTAACACGGCCGATTGACTCGAGGTTAATCGAGCCGTGGGAAACCGCAACTTTCATCCTCTCCCTTTTTATAAACGAAAGGTCAGCTTTCATCCCGGTCACCTTATTCCCTCTCGAACGCCGGTTAATTACGAAAACGGGGCAGGGACGCGTTTTCGACGCGGGGATGACACGAGGATGGTGGCTACGAGACGGATCGGCAATGGCGGATAATCGAAAAATGAGCGCTGGATGGGGAGAGGGGAGGGTAACGGTAATGGGATTAAAGGGACACGAGCATCGGTCACGGTCGAATTTCATTTCCATCGCTACCAGACACGACGAGATAATTCCGTTTGTAATGAATCGGTCGAAACGATATTCGTCGGGAGTTAACGGGAAATTCTCGTTTACAATTTTACGGATTTCGGAATTTCCGATTTTACGATAAAAATCGTGCACCAAGGCATGCTATTAGGCCGGTGTTCACCACTTGGCGCACGTTAAACACGCGTTGCTAACAAAGGCGATGGATTATTTGCCTGGAAAATAAATGGCCACGTGGGCGAAGAAAAAAGGGATAACGGTAAATGCGGTAATAAAATTACAAAGCGATGATGACTCGGCAAAATGCGGGATAATACAATTTTGTCTAAACGATTTTGCCTTTTTCTACCTGAACGACCTTTTAAACTCCTTCTGTTTCTCGAAAACCAGTAAGAAATTACGTGATTAGAAATATAGTGTAATTTTCGTGCGAGAAAAAATTATTCCTGTGATTAATATGTCACGTTCACGAATTTCTGCGTCTGTTAGATTATCGAGCTCGCAAAATGGATGAACGAACGATCGAATGAAAGGGGGAGGATATTCGATTTCACTTTATGTGCGGAAAGTTACCGTTAGAAAAGGGTTGCTATTCGATTAGAAGTCACCCTTACTCAGGGAGAAGATGTGTACGCAGATGTACCAATTTTCCGGGGAAAACGAGAACCGATACACGTCTTTGATCTTCGGGAATAAGACGGGAATAAGACAATGGATGCGTTTAGATACGGTTGATTTTACGAAATTCTCGAATAATCGGCCCTTTTCTCTTTTAAATGAAAAAAAGAAGAAAAGCATCCGAAATAAAATTGTATATAAATAAGAAAAAGAGAACATATCCGATTCTTCTCGATCTTAAAATTAAAATAAGACGATAAATAATTAAAATAATAATTATAAAGGAGGAAGCAACAATTCCTCGACAGATCCTTCAACGAAAACCGACACGAAAAGCCGGGAGAGAAAGAAATGGAGAAAGAGGAAGCTGTTCGAACGGAACGAACCGTAAAGAAAGAAAAAAGAAAAAAAGGAAAATGCAGCAGGAGCGTCTCTTTCCTTTTTTTCATTTTTTATCTCCTTTTTTTACTCCACTCCTCCACGCTCGAACGAGCTTTCACCCTTTAACGAAACTCGAGGCGACTCTTTCGTAACCGATTCATTATTATTCAGGGCGAATCGATGATAGCAAGTTGGCGCGATGGAGCCGGCTCATTCACGCGCATTCGAAGTAATTACTTTCGTTCCGTTTGACGGCGGGGATGGAAAGGGGATGGCTGGATGAACAAGCCCGCTTCTGCTAAATGCATCACTCGATTCCTCACGCCCGACCAAACTTTTCCTTCCCCCGCGTTATTTTTTTTTCTATTTCGTTCCCGCGCGCAAACGGATTCCCTCGCCGATCTTTATCAAATTTTTCCAAATACTTTGAAACGATTATACGAAAGAAAGAAGGTTAATATCATATTATACGCTCTATTTAGAACTATCCGCGATATTGCTGGAACTTCGTCGTGTGTAATCTTACATTCGCTTAACTCGAAAATTCTAATTTTAATGAAGAACGAGCGACACGAAGGAAATTTTATTTCAAGAGATCCGAGGGAAGTTTCTTTTCTTCCTCCCCCCTCTAGAAACTTTCCTTCATCTCAAAGTTACAAAAATACATTTGTGAAAATGTATATGGGATAATCGAAGAATCGTTCATTTTCAAACGGGCGAAATTTTTGAACGATTGAAACACCAGAACGCATAGAACGACGTCTTTTGACTGCCATTTAAAAGGGTGTTACATGTGGAAATTGGGAAATTTCCATTGTAAGTGGATTTCCACGAATAGAGTCGCTGGGGCCAATCTCCAGTCGGTAAAGGGTGGAATTCGCGCTATCGCAAACATGAAAAAACTGTAGAAAAATGCAGCAACCCGGAAGGGATGGTATCTCGAACGAGATTCTCCTCCTGCCATTTTTTCGATTAACGAGCAAATATCATTCGTCCATTCCTTCTTTTAAAGCAAATTTTTTACAGCAGCATCTTATTTCCCTCCTTTTTCTTAGCATTTTCTTAAGAACAGGGAATAAAAGAACGAAGAGAGTTCGAATGATGAAAAACGTGTAAATGCAAAAAGAGGAAATATGTACGAGATAAGAGGGAAGCACAAGTGAAACGAGTAAAACCAGAGAGTAAGATGTTTTAGCTAACTTTTGTATTCAAAAGCAACGGTATAAATTTCGTGAAAGCTTACAAAAAGAGTATATATATATACATATAAAGAGAGAGAAAAACGGTGTAATTCTTCCTTTATTTACGCAAAATTTCTTCAAAGTAATGATGATACTTTTAAACTCATTGTTATACTACAATTGTTACTTAAAAAAAAATCAAAATTTCTCTAATATTCTCGCCTTTGAGTTAAAGTGACGAATAAAGTTTTCTTAGATTCAAGTTTTCTGAATTCGAATTCGAAACTGTAGTGTACTCTATCGGTGTACATGCGTATCTGGATGGTCCGAATGGGACGGAATTATGTACATCCTTAACTGCAAACGATAAGACATCCATTTTACGGACAATATATTATTTTGTCAATATGTCAATATGTATATTTAATTGTCAATATGTATCAAGTGGAGAAAAGATCTACGAGTTTTTTTTTATTTCGCCAAGTTCGAATATTTTATCGATCAATCCCATCAACAAAAAAATTCGGCATTCCATTTCTAAACTAAAATCTTAAAGGAATCTTCTCAAAATTTACCATCCACCGTTTAAATTCAACTGTGGTGCACTCTATCGATGCACAAACGTACCTCGATGACCAATCAGCCAGTCGAAAACATAGAAAGAAGACCACGAACTTTTGAATCTCGAATGAATCTTTCCAAGATTCCTTGATTCGAGTTCGAAATAACATAAATACACGGAAAGAAGGCCACAAAATTATAATATCAATTCCTCAAAATTACAATATCCTAGCAATCCTTAAAATGGAAACTTTCCTAAAATTCCCCATTTCCGATTCCTCAATGATGAAACTCGCAAAGATCCAACGATTCGAATCCAAAGTTCAACCCTGAGTTTTCCATCCCCATCCCCCCATTTGGGGGATGAAAATTACAGTTATTGGCGGCGATACGAGATGGTTCCAACCGAATACAAATGACACACGAAACCGTATTCCTGGTTGGTGGAACAAGCAACTTCTCCCCTCTGGGGAGATGCTCGCGAGTCGAAAATGTTTGCACTGGTTGGAAAGGAAGAGTTATCCGTAGGGCTCGAGTCGATCCGTGGCCGATGTTCCGTCTTGAAAACGTCCGAAATTGAAAACAGGCTGGAAATTAATGGGAGTTCGGACGGTGGTTGCCAAATATTTACACGCCGGGCCTGGCATTTCCATAAAGGTGAATCCTCCTTCCTTCGAGGAGGCTTGCGCCACCTCCTCCAGGATCTCCCCTCTCCCTTCGAACGGAGAAAGGGAATTTTCCCCGCGGATAAATCTCGAGGGGTTTGCCCGAGACGAGATTTCGAAGGCATCGATCGAATTTTCCACTTATCTCGATTGCGTCAATGTATAAGCTAAGCAAAGGAAACCCCTTTTGCGAAATTAAAGGATTAAAAGGCTGGATATGAGAAATGATCTTTCAAACTTTTGTAAAAAAAAAAAAGTAAATTTTATCCAAGATGTTTTTTAGTTTTCATTAGGAAATGGATGTACGATAATTGGAGCGAGATGATTCGATCGTAAATCTAAAAACGATTCTTTTTAATGATATATCGCAAAATGCACGATTCCATTGTTTGTTTGTTTGTTTCCGATTAAAGAATCAGATCAATTGCACGTAATAATAAAAATAAAGCTATCAAAAACTTTTGTATGCATCTTTTAAACTGACTTTCTCTTTCCATTGATTACGATTTGCACGATGAAATATTACTTTGCACGATCATCGAAACGATCACGACTCATCCCGGCTCCGATTCGCATCCTCACGCGAACTTGCATCGCGGAGAGAGGAGAAAAGGAGAGAAAGAGAGGAAGAGAGAAAGATTGAAAAAACGAGAGTAGCCGAGGTTAAATCGCAGGGAGGAAGAAAGAGCCGTTTCCGTCCATTCATCGACCGCCACCGCCAAATATTCCCAGACAGAAAAGAAGTACATAACGGCGGATGAAAGGGAAAAGAATAAACGAAAACGTAGAAAAAAAGAGGAGGAGCGAGGAGAGGAAGAGGAGAAGGAGGAAGAAGAAGAAAAAGAAAAAAAATAGCAAAAGTAGGGTTGGCGTAAATCAGAGGAAGACGGAGACGGTGTTCGAAACCTCCTCCATTCTCCCGTGTTTTCCATTGCGTCACGTACACGTAGACACCACGTGCACCATCCCATCCCGCGGCGAATCTTCGTTAAATATTTACGAGCGTGCCGAATCGGCCTCTGTCCAAGCGCTGGGAAACGCGGCGAGCTTCTTTCTCGCGATCAATCCCGCGTCGATGCGGCCGCCAGACAGGCGGGACGTCGGACCGACGTCCAGACGAGGAGTATCGTCGTCGTCGCCGTCGTCTATTGTTGGTCGAGCGCTGAAAACGCTCGTCGAGATTTCGATTCGCTTACGTCGGCCGAGTTGGATCGATGGAACAGAACACGTGTTGGAAAAGATTGCAAGTTGGAAAGATCGCGATGGAAATTACGCTGGATCCATTTCTTCTCGTTTTTCAGAAGAGGAGATTCGATTTCTCGTTGTGCGATCGATTAAAGATAAAGATTTGGGATCGCTTATTTAGAATTTTATCGAGATTTTTTGGAATCGATTCTCTTGGACGATTTTTGGCCAAGAACTTTCTTATTTCTCTCCCATTCGACAAATATCTTTGAACATGCTCGAGATTTTAATTTATCGAGTTGGATCGATGGAAGAGGATACGAGTGTTTGGAAAAGATTGGAAATTAAGCTGGATCCATTTCTTCTCGTTTTTTAGAAGAGGAGATTCGATTTTTTCGAAGATTTGATTTCTCGTTGTGCGATCGATTAAAGATAAAGATTTGGGATCGCTTATTCAGAATTTTAACGAGATTTTTTGGAATCGATTCTCTTGGACGATTTTTGGCCAAGATAATTTTCTTATTTCTCTCCCATTCGACAAATATCCTTGAAAATGAGATTTTAATTTATCGAGTTGGATCGATGGAAGAGGACACGAGTTGGAAAACGATCGATCGTTGGAAATTTTTTTTCTTTTAGGAGGAAAGATAGGTGGTGATTCGAGATTTTTGAAAGATCTGATTTCTCGTGCGATCGATTATACTGTTGGGATCGCTTATTCACAATTTCATCGAGACTTTCGTCGAAGATTCTTTCGAATCTCTTGGACGAATTTTCTTTTGATTCATCTTTCGAAAGAAAATTGCAATTTTCTCCCTCCATTTCTTCCCCCTCCCTCCACGAATCTGACGCGAAAAGAGTCAGATTCGAAGTCGAAATTCTAAATCAAATTCTTGGACGAAGCGCGCGAAAAAAAAAAAAAAGAAAAAGAAGAAAAAATCGGAGAGACACGTTTATTTGTCGTTCCCCGGTTGGCATTCCGTTGTTCCGTTTAACAAAGCGAACGTGTGGACGCGTAGCCGGATGCACAGGGAGGACACAACAACGTAACCCACGATTTTATCGATCGTTCGAGCCCATACAGAAGGCAACGGTGTATCCACGCGACAAAGGCAGAACCACCACCTAAAGTGGGACTACCGGTGTGTAACAATGTAACCGGCGCTGCTTGCTTCTCGTTTCCACGAGAAGTACACGCGTACGTGTTTCTGAACGCGCGAAATTAACGATCATGATAATTGTGCCAGCGTGAAGAAAGGGGAAATCCTGACACGCAGCCACTCTCCCCCTCCCTCCCCCCTCCTTCTTGAACCCCTGCGTGCAAACACCAACCAAACACCCCTTCTCGGTGAATACAGACGAATATACGGGGTGTTCCATTCCGCCCCGCCGAGGATTGAGAATCGAGAATTTACACCGAGGGAAAGGATAATCTTCGTTCGTTCGAATTCCGTTTTCCAGAAAGAAGATTCAATTTCCCTTTTCTGTCTTAACCCATAGAATTTCATGGTTCAAGGAAAACTCGCGGTTGTTTACACGCGGGATCCGCATTGCTGGTGATCGTCAGAGATGGAGGAGATGAAGAGAAGAAGGACAAATAAAAAGGGGAAGAAAAAACAACGCGTCAAAGGAAAGGCAGCGTGGGCTGTTTCGAGTGGAGATTAAATAAAAAAAAACTGACGACGTCGCGCTGGGAAAGCTGCTCGAAAGCTGGGAGGCGAGAGGTTGAATCGTCAAGCAGACGACAGCGTACACCCCGTATAAACGGCGGCGATCATTGTGTGCAAGCAACCACGGTGGGCTCCGCGTTTGTTGGCCGTCGTGAAAGAAAAGCGTTCGTGAAGTTTCATGGCTCCCCCTCCCCCTTAACTGAAAATCGAAACTCGATAATCGAAGAAAAGCCCGGAGTCGAGCCGAAACAATCGAGCGCGACCCCCAAGGGTCGACGCGATTCCACTTTTCCTCCGCAATCCTCTCCTCGAGCAACTTGCCTCCGCCGAATAAAAATCCAATGGAAGGGAAAAAGGAGATCCGAATTATTTACCGACTGTATTTCTCTCTTATCTGCCAGTTTTTCGTATATTGAAATCGAGGAGGAGGATCAAGATTATGTAACGAAAACTTTGGACTCGAACGCGTCACCATCCCCGTTCCGGGGGAAACTGGAAGAAGGGGAAGGGGTAGAAGAAAGGAGGAGAGTGCATCGCGAGAGGACACCTGCGAAAACACGTAGCGAAAGTTTCTCAACGCCCGGTGTCGGCGTGCAACCGACGAATTTAGGGAGTTTTAGGGCGAAGCTTAGAGGATGGGGTGAGAAGACATAGGGTTGCTAGGAGACGCCCTCTTCCACATGTTATATTGCATTACCCTATGCGGCTCGTGTGCCAGCGCGGGGGAGAATTGGTTGCACGAGTTCTCGTGTTCCCCGATCCGGGTGTTTCGAGGGTGTCTGCGTAGAAAATCGTCGAGCCTGTCCTTGAGCCATCGCCTCTCCTCACCTTTGCCATCTTCCTTCCCCTCCTCCTCCTCCTCCGTATCTTTGATATCTCCTCTCATCAGGTGTGATCGTGTTTCTCTTCTCTCTCTCTCTGTTTCTCGGACATCGTTCGCGATATGCGCCTTGACCCGCGCAATCTGGAGGCTCGTTGCTCGTGTATAAAACAGGGCTGCTCGTTTAACCTTTCGCGCTGTTCGAGTTT
Source organism: Apis cerana (assembly GCF_029169275.1). Taxonomy (NCBI): domain Eukaryota; kingdom Metazoa; phylum Arthropoda; class Insecta; order Hymenoptera; family Apidae; genus Apis; species Apis cerana. The sequence goes on from NC_083860.1 coordinate 7,456,946, forward strand.
CGTCGAGGGATGATGACTCGACGATGCGTGAAAAGGTTTCGATGGTCGAGGATGCGAGAGAAACGAGGAGAAGGGGGGAGAGGTTTGGGGTATACACTTCAAAGCGTGAACGATAGTACAACGAGTGGAAAAAATCTTAGCGATTTCAAAATCCTTTAAAAAGGATTTTATCCTTTTTAATCGTTGTATCTTGATTGAGTTGCAAAGTGCGTTGGTTGTCGTGATCAAGCGTGTAAAATATTGAGAGATGTTGGTATATCGGGGAGAAAGGGAGAGAGAGAGAAAGGGAGGGAAAAAGAGGACAAAAAGGTAAGGAAAGAGCAGCATAGGAACGGTCTAACAGGTGGCTCGTAAAATAAGCCAAGCTTCCAATAAGCCTCTCGCGAACGCCACCCTTCGGAAATTTTCGGAACTATATCTGCGTTAATTACCCGTCCACTTTTCTACTTTACTCGTATAATTTCACTCGTCCTCCTTATCGATCGAAAACTCCAAAGGAATCGTAAAAATATAATGGGACACGACGCAATAACGCTTCTCCAATGATAAATGAAATTTATTTTATTTTAAAATTTTATCTCATCAATTGATGGCTCTGAAACGAAAAAGTAGAAATTATAAAAACGAAAGAGGAATATTTCATCGAAATAGCGTAATGTAATTAGATGGATTGTCTAGGCTTGCAAGGCTACGTGTTAACTCTCTTAACTTTCGAGTTCCACTTCTCTTGGAAACACCATGTCCCCTCAAAACCACGTGACATATCTGAGTGTACTCGTTCGATTAATTCGTATTCGTGTCGCGTCGTGTCTCGTATTCGAGGAAAAAGAGAGAGGGAAAGAGGGAGAGAATTGGTCCTCGTAAAACAGCCGTGGAATCATTATAATTTAGTTAGTCGCACACGCGTGGCCTCGTATCTCTCTCGAAAAAAAATGTCGTCTTTTCGTGAGTCTGTCGCATACGAATGTGCCGTACGAAACCGGTCCATGGAAAAACGATCAGAGATTACGAGGCCCCGTAATCGAATTCCTCTGGAATCACTGGATTGTTTAAATGTTTAAATGTGGGGAAAGAAAAGAAAAAAGGGGAGAAAAGAAAATTAAAAACGAGGGAATCGAGATGGAATTTCCAGAGATTCGAAAGATTTAGAATATTTGGATCGATCGAGATCCTCGAAGAGGGCGAATAGAAATTTCGTTGTTCCTAGAGAAAATGCAAAGTTGGTGTAAAAAAAGAAAGAGATAAAGAGGGGTCTTTTTAGGAGAAAACCTATGATTACCATTCTTTTTATCTACCGACTCGAATTATCTAAACGCGAATAGGGTTATGCGAAACACTTTTCATCGTAATAATACATGTTTCCAACACGGAGATCGGTCCAAGTAATAACATCTACAATGTAAGATAGGTGTCAATAGCTACCTTCCACTCATTTGCATAATTCCTTACCGCAACGGGTAATTTTCTTCCATTGAATTTTTTCACCAAACACGAAGAGTTCCCCCTCCCGTGACGACTGCACAGATGAATCAATCCGTATTTTGCGTCGATTGAAATCAAAATACGCTCAAAATTTCCAAATTTTCCTGTTTATAGAAATAAACAGAACGAGAAGGTAAATTCTCTGGAAAAGAGAGATAATAATAATAAAAAAAAGAAATTTAAGAGCAAAAGAATCGAGAGAGTTTCTTCGATCAATTCTCATTTACGAAATTCCGAGAGGAATTTTTCTGTATATATCGTTAAAATTGTTAAAAAGACTCGCAGAGAACTTGCATCCAACCTGCCTAACGAACTTAATCTTAATACCGCAAGGTTCGTTTGGAATGATTTGCCATTCAATCGTCATTTGCTTTCTCGACGAGATGGGAGGCGGTTTTATAGACACACGCGTGTTACCAACGTGTCGGCGACAATAAGGCGCATCACGGAGTATTTACATTTCACACACGCCGAGGCCGATTACGTTTCTTCTCTCCGCGATACAAAGACCTCGGTGATTGTACTTTTTCGACCAAACCAGGCTGACGTATAATTATGGAATACGTGGGTAGCTTTTTCGATTTGTGCAGTGGACAAGAAGATATTAATTGATAATAATTTAGAAATTGAAGGAGTTGGAGAATATTTACATAATTATTAGAATCGATCGGATAATTTGAAAGTTCGAAAGAAATCCTAGAAAAGTTACTTTGTTAAAGTTATATTTTATTATCGATTCCGAAGTAAATCTAAAAAAAAAAACAATTTCGCGTTTAAAGGAATTATTTAGCGTTGAAATAAAATATTTTTGATTAATGAAATATCTGTGATATAAAATCGTTCAATCGATAAAGAAATGGAACAACGTTATTTTAAGTATAATTTTACGAGCTGTTTCTCTTAAATATCAATTTCTCAAAATAACTTTCACGCGATTCATGATTCTAATTATAAATATTGTGATTATCCATTTATTAAATTGAATAGACTATCACGAATTTCTATAAATTTCATTCCAAAGAATATTAACTGTCGAATAAAAATCATTTCTATTACACGACGCATCTCAAGTTCTCAATTCAAGTGTCAAGCTGATTCAAAATTAATTCAAAGTGCCTCTTGGGAGGTAAAGGAGGGGGAAAAATCGCGAGGAACGATTTTCCACGAGGCAGCAGTTGGATAATTATCCCGAGGTGTAACGAATTTTCAGGGGGGAGTGGTCGGGTTAATTCGAACAATTACGGTCACTGGCTGGCCCCGTGTTCCTCTTTGTCGACGGAAAGACTTCTACAGGAACAATAGGCCCTTCCACGTCGCGTCGTCTACGTTTTAAATAAAAGCACCTCCCCTCCTCCCTCCCTCCCTCTCTCCCGCTACAACACGGTTGATATACTCTTGCGGACTCTCGTTTACACACAGAGAGGAAAATATTCCTCTGTGTTTACCATGGCCGAGTTTAGATCGGCGCCATCAACGCGGGTGCACTGACCAAAGGACAACAACGTCCAGCCCGTGGTTTTCTAAACATAGGCTTCGGTTGGTCGGTGAACCCCCCCTCCTCCTTTTTCTTCGACACAGGATGTTGATCGTAACGGGCACAATGCCGGCATTCGCCCCTCGTCAATTCGAATTCGAAATGATTCCATCGTTTATCAACGTGGATAGAGAGAGATGGAGAAATAGAAACTCTCTCCTCGAACGTATCGCGTTATAAAAATGGAAGATCGTTTGGAAATTTTGAGAATATATTCCTGAACCCACGAGATTATACTATTCTGCTTGTTGTCATTCGATATTTCATTAATTAGAGGGATAATTTATAAACGAATCTTTTCAACAATTTTTTCAACAAAGATCCTTAATTTCTTTAGCACATCCATAGAACTTCGGTTAAAAAGCGAAGTGAAGAAACGCGAAGAAAGGACTCTTTATATCCCAAGGAACGAAACTGTAATAAAGAACGAAGTGAGAAAGTGGAAGTCGATAATATGACAGAGGAAAATGTTTAATTTCTTCGTCCACTCCGTCGATGCCTCTCTCCCTAAAACTCAAAACTCCTACCAAAAACTACTACCATCTATCCCGGATAGACCCTTCGCATGTTGCAATCTGGTTAGGTTAATTCCGGGGCTGCGAATCAGCGTTACGTACATACGGGTGGATCGGAAACGATGGGGATCGGGGTGTTAATATTTCATCCCTCCTCTCGTCCAAGCATCGGGCAAACACGCGCGTGGCCTGTATTTATTTTATTCGACCCTCATACGCCGTAACGAGCGCCCCTGGAACACTACCTCCCCCTCCCCGATCGTGTTACGATCGTATATTTGCCTTCCACCGCTGTTTGTGAATGAAATCTATAAGAAGACAGCTATTCTCGGCTGCTCAACGTTTCTTTCGGGCGGAAATAGACGCGTAGGAGAGAAGTTGGCTCGGTCGCCAGTCATCTTATACGCGTTTATTACTTAAATATATTTCTTATTTTGTTCGTGCAAGTGTTCAATCAGTATTATTCAATGTTTATATGTCTCATATGTTTATATGTTTCAATGTTGTATAGAATAGAGAGGCAGGAGAGGGATAATGGGGGGAGGAAAGTATAAGGGAGGTGAATTTGGGAAATTTAGAAGATTGGGTAAAATAAGGAGGCGACGACGAGGCGCGAAGTGGGTTATCGAGCAATTACATGGATAAATAAGCGGAAATGGGAATTAGATTAGGTGTTGGTTAAAATTCCGTGATCTCTGCTCGCGTGATCATTGACTTTTATCCACTCCCACGTTCAAGAAGCGTCGTTCCTCCGATAAAACGTTATCGTTGCGAGCCGATGTTAAGAAAGGTCGACGTCCTCGAATTCCAAATCGTCCAAACAATATCGAATAAAAGAAATTTCGATTGGTTCGCTCCCGATGGCACGAGGAACGATCCAGGAGTGGAATACGGTTCGATGATATCCAGGAATAAGAATGGGATCGGTGTCGTTGCGGCCTTCTGTGGCCAGATATCATCTCTGCGGCCGCGGATATTGTCGTCGTCGGGCTAGAAAATCGACGTGACGGCGAACAAAGGGAACGCTTAATGCTCTAGTAACCTCGACACCTCGACGACCAAGGTGTTCACCCTTCCCTTTCTTCTTTCCCGAGCGAATATTGTACCCCAAGCATTGAAAGGAAAAAAAATGTTGGCGAGAAGAAGGAAGAAAATTCACCGGGGAGAGGGACAGATTTCGCCGCGAAATATTCAAATTAATACGAAATATTAATTTTTCTCTGGAAGAATGCGCCTTTAATAATTCACGATCTGAGCCTTTCTTCGTTCACATTTTCAAAACGAACCTCGGTATTTATAATTCAAAATTATATTGTTTCTTAATCGAAGTATCGAGAAAAGGAATTTCCTCTCTCTTTTATCTTTTAACAGCGTATAACAGTTGATCTTAAAATTGAACGCTTTCAGGAGTGAAAAAAAAATTATGGAGATCGTTCGAGGTCCCTATATCGAAATTTTCGAGAAAGGAACGCGGTGACAAAAGGGAAAGAAAAGGAAAGGAAAAAAAAGAAGAGGTTTGGAGTCAGTCGCGGAAACGACTTAATTGCTTAACGACTCGGATTATGCAAATGGGGCGTCGCTCTGCCCACGCTAGCTCCAACTCGTTCGTCCCGTGGAATTGTAACGTTCAAACAGCGTGGTGTAAGAACGCAGGAAAAAGCGAAAAAAAGACGCGGTTCTGAAAGAAATTTTTGCGTTGTAAAATAAAACTACAATGGATACTTTACCGTTTTATAAACGCGATTATCGCCTCGTTCAACGGCGGAGAATTGAAATGGAGGTGAATTTTTTCGTTGACTGGAATTATTTTAATTGACATACACATTTTACGATGTATAATATCTTTATCGTTTCACGAATTGTTAAAAATAAAAGAAGGGAAAGGAAAGGAAAAGAAATGTTACTTTTACGCGCTCTTCGCACTCGCTTTTTTTCTTCCACCCAAATAGAGATTAAGTTATAAAAACTGGCCTATAAATCTGCCTCGCTCTCCGTCGAGCAATGAAAATGCGTCTGCCTATAAATACTCGTGCGCAATGATGATTTCGAATGGATCGTTTCGGCTTGGCCCTTCATCCACCCACCGTTTCACGCGCTCCTCCAACGTTTTGCCGCTCCACTATTACGCTTATTCCGATTAAACGATCAATTGAACCGTCGATGGTCCACGAAACTACGACCAAGGATACAGGCGAGAAATATCCCTCGATCCACTTACTCGATTCAAATTTCGCGCCATATATTATTATTTTCGAATTAACTTGCGAGCAAAGAAATTGATTTTTTCCTGGATTTCTCTAAATTCTCTAAATTTTGGAATTCAATTCATCGAGGAAATTGGATTTTTTATCGAAAAAAGAAAAAACAAGTTCGATATGGATCCATATGGATTACATTCCACTCTATGGTATTTATGACAAGTACGAACGATATTTGTGGAAAAATGATAAAAGTTGGAAGAACGATGATTCTGGATTGGATGGAACGAAGAGAATTCCTTTTGGAATTTCGTGAGGAGAATAACATCGTTAGAATTTTCTCGACCTGTTATCCTTTCTCCGTCACGATTCCTTTTAATCTCTTTCGAATTGTAACGTTGCTTGAAGTGGCGAGTAAAGAAAAGTGGTACGATTTAAGGATTTACTTCTCGTTATTGTTATACGATGGTATTCTCACGAATACGCGAAAATTGTCTATTACCATCTCCATGGGAGGGGGTAATCGTGTTAAAAGTTGCAAAGCTCCAGCAGTGCCAGTCGTAAGTTCGGTCATAATGTAAAGCTGTAAGTCTTTGAGTCGGTTTTTTTCATTAACCAAAGACGGAAAATCTTTGGAAGCAGGAAGTAAGCTCTTTCTTACGAACTTGGTTGGAGAAGCTTTTAACGTGCTGCTACGGTTTTATCACGGGTCAAAGTTATAATTTCTTAACGTGGCACAGTATATATTAATCCTAAGTTCTTCCATTAAGAAGGAAGTGCAAGAACTTTGATTTTACGCGAAGATAAGTTTCTTTAAAAAAAAAAGAAAAAAATTAGAAGGACATTTTATCGCAGAAATCTAAAAGAGGTACAGAAATGTACAGAAATCTCAGATTGAAAGGAAAATGATGGATGACAATTATTTAATTTAAGAAAAAGTTATTGAAACAGAATTGGATTTTGTCACAGAAATTTTGATCAAGCGAGTAAAAATAAGTTTCTTCGATTTGAAAGAAAAGTAGTGGATGACAATTATAGTTCAATTTAAAAAAATTTATAATTTTTTAAAACAGAATTAAATTTTTCCACAGGAATCTGAGAAACAAGTACAGAAATCTCGATTGAAAGGAAAAATTGACGAGAATTATCGTTTAATTTAAGAAAAAGTTATTGTCTTGGAGCAGAATTGGATTTTATCACAGAAATTTTAATTAAGTGAGTGAAAATAAGTTTCTTCGATTTGAAAGAAAAGTAGTGGATGACAATTTAAAAAAATTTATAATTTTTTTAAAACAGAATTAAATTTTTCCACAGAAATCTCGATTGAAAGGAAAAATTGACGAGAATTATCGTTTAATTTAAGAAAAAATTATTGTCTCGGAGCAGAAATGAATTTCGTGACAGGAATCTTGATTGCGAGTGAAAATAAATTTCTCCAATTTGAAGGAGAAAAGTATAATTTCGAAAGGAATTTTATCGTACAGCGAGCCGAAAAGTAATCTTTGCCAAATGGAAACGCGGGAGCCTAAAAATGAAAGCAAAGCGGGTGGTCCAGATCCAGATAGAAGTTGTCTCCGAGAAGACAAAGAAATTCAGTGGGCTCCGATCCCGCACGCGACCATTCTTCCTTCGCCGTCCAATTATCGAACGGATCCGAGTTAAATTTATATTTAACCAACACTTCCATTCGCGATATATATCCACTTTTCGAGGATCAATTAGCCTGGTGAGATCATTCGAACGTTTGCTCCAATGAATCATCGTCCGATCTGGCCACGAACCCGAACGAATTTACGCCATTTTGACCCAATCTCACCCTCCGCGACCTCCTCCATTGAAGAAGAAATTCGATTCGAAACGTATTCCCTATATATTTCCCCTCGCTTCAGAATTAGAACTTCAACGAATTAGAATTGAATCGTCAAACGAAACGGACGAACGACAAGTAATAAAATATGCGGCATATGAATTAAAAATAGAGAAACTTGGAGAAACAGAGGGATAGGGGGAAAGAATAGAGGAAGGTAAAAATGAAAGGTAGGCGTATAAAAAGTTGTGACAAGATGCGACGTGCGATTCGATCGGTCGGTCGGCATCTCGCCAGGATATAGACGTCCATGGTCGTCGATTAAAGTGACCCGACGTGGAGGAAACCCGACGACCACGACGGCCACCCCTCCCTCCCCCTCGATCGCGTGTTATGTATCGTGGCCGTCCAAGGATGGCACGCGAGGAGTCTTCGAGGCTGTGCAACAACACAACAACTCCGGGAAATTCCGGATGCGTTCTTCGACGATCCGCATAACAGGGGGAATAAAAGAGGCGGCCGGGCAATCTTCCAATTTTGCCCGGGCAAAACAACGCGTCCTTTCGTCCCATCGGGGACGAAACGTTGAAATAAACGGTTGAAACGTTTGCGTAAATTTCAACCTTAATGGGGAATATAAATAAAGTTAATGCCCATCTTCTCGGATGTTTTATGGAAACGTATTTCGAGAAAAATATGACAGTGCGATATAGGGAAGCGCTGTAGAGAAAAACAGATAGAACGTGGAATCAATTTCTTCGAATTAGAATAGAAAAAATTAAGGGGAGGGGGAAAAAAAGGATGGACGATTTAACTTTTTATTGGAAAATTGATAAAAGGTACTTTCGAATGAATTAGAAGTTCTGTTTCTATTCAAAATAGCTATCAAACTTCGTTCTGCGCCCGATTTGGAGAAAGGGAGGTTATGCGTGAGCGGATGAAATGGAGTATCGATTCGAGTGAAGAAAGAGGGGGAGGAGTGAGAAACAAGCAACGGTAGGGTGACATAATTCCGCGCCCCCTCTCGATTCATCGGGTGTAACGGAGATGAAGTGAAGAAATGCGAAGAAAAAAACAGTGACGCGATTATTGAACGCGTTGTACCTCGAGGAAGCCGGATATAAGAAATAAAAGAGCGAGAAAGGGGAAGCGAAACGATAATGGCAAGAGTTAATAACGAGTCGATCGTGGATGGCACGCACGTCGGAGAGAAAAATGGAGCACGAAAATTGCCCGTTTAACGACACCCTTCCCTATTTACGATTGGTGAATTTTTCCCTTCGAAAAATTCTCTTTGTCGTTCCATCTCGTGAACGAAACAACGACGTTACAATAATAAACGAATAACGAGAGAATCGTATTTTTAAAAAAAAACTATAAATCGTTTTCTAGATAGGGAAAAAAAATTCTGCTTCGTACTGGGAGAAATTGCAGATAAAAGAACGTAGTTATAGATGTACGTGTACGAAGAGAAGAGTAGAAAAATTGTAGCTTTCTACGTAACTGGCTGCTTCTCCGGGTCCTCCGGATACCGGACACGAATAGAAGGTGGAGGAGCACGGTCCATGTGTTCGTATCACCTGGCCCGCAGTTGCCGGCCGAGTTGCAGCTGCACGCGTGCAACGATACACGGGCACAAAGAGGGGCCCAGGAATCCGGCCGTGGTTTCGGTATGTAACCGGAATGCAAGGGGAAACCGGGGAAAAAGGAAGACGCGGGACAAGGGCAAAGAATCGAGCGAGATTATCGTGCGCCGGAACCAACTTTCCACTTCTTTTCTGCACACGGTTCGTTAATCCAATTGAGGCGAAAAGTCTCTCTCTCGAGAGAGATTACAAGTCTCCCTCGACCTGTGCGATTTATGAAAAAGAAGATGTAGATACTCGACGTGAAAGTACGTTTTTCCTTTAATTTTAATCGAGGATATAAGAAAATCGTTACAGAATTTCGTGGTAAAAAGAATTTTTGACTATTGCTAGAGATCACTAGAAGTCTAGGGAACACTAGAATCTATGTTTCGTTCGAATGTTTTCTTTAATTTTAGTTGAATAAACGAAACGGAGATTTGGATCCAATGCACGATCCAATCCATTTCGTAATGGAAAGAATTTTTTACCATTGCTGTTTCTAGGGGTCACTAGAATCTATGTTTCGTTCGAATCGATCTTGGACGATCGATTCTAGAAATTTAATCGTGGATTCGATCATGGATCTTTTCTCGCTATCGTTTAGCTAGCGGTGAAACGAATTTGTCGATGGAGGCTTCGTGCGAAAAAATTGGATTTTCGCGCAAGCAGAAGCTGGCCGAAAAGATTCGGTGGAGGACCTACCTGGGCAAACAAGGTGCATTCTTCAGTCGACGAACGCGCAACCCACGCGTCTCGTTTGCCATATCAAAGGGGCCGATGTTTCACGTGCACGCACCAACACCACGGTCTTTCCATTCGACTTGCGTGCGCCACCACCGGTGTCTACAGTGTCGTCAAATAACTCACGGTGGCATCTCTTCATTTTTTTCGATCCTTCCCTTTTTCCCCGAGACGACATATTTTTGCGGTTTAGTCAACGTGATATTTTTTCTCCTTCTTTCGCTCGTCAGAAACTTGCTTTTGGGGAAAGAAAATTATTCGAATCGCGTATAATAATATCGAGGCAACGAAATACTTGCAATTAAAGCTTGCATCATAGTTGCGATCGATTGCAATTACCGTAGGAAGAAAAAATGTGGAAGAAAAATATCTAAGATTATGCGTCTATAACGAGACGAAAATAACTAAAAGGTGCACAAGGTTTCACAACGAAACAGCCTCGTTTCGACGGAGCAATTTCAAACACGCATTCCCGTATATCTTTCCTCCGTATCGCCATACGTGGTTAATTACAGTTAAACTTGGATCGCAATATCTGCAAAATTATTCCATCAACTATTCGAGAATACTTAATCGAGGAAATTTAAATTTAAAATTTTTTTTTTATACATGTAATTGCCAAAGTTCCCTAGTGATCCCTAGAAAGGGATCTAGGACCATCGAACGAAAATATTCTTCTTCAACTTTGCAAAAAAATTGGACGAAAACGTAAATTCTTAAACGAGCCCAATTAGAGCGTTGAGCAATAATTAAATCGATCGAATTTATCGAAGGTATCGACATCGGGGCGCGTAAATAACCTTCCATCTGCATCGAGTATCGAATTTGTACGGACAAGCGGGCAAGTGGTTCGCGTTGATATTTGCACCTGTACAAATATGCACTTTCAATCGGCAATCAGCGAATCGTGCGGAACGCTTTCCTCTTTCTCTTGGACTTCTCGTGGATCGTAAATCGAGAGAGGAGGGGTGGATATCTCCAGATAAAAAGAGCATTAAAAAAAGAGAGGGGGAAGGGGTTAACAAAGCGACGAATTACGATCGAAACTGGTTCTCTGCGAGGGAACACGAGGCCGTTTTATCCCGTTTCGCGAGGACCACTCGCAATGAAAATTGTAATTTTAATCGCCAAAAATTCCACTTGATTATCATTCGTGTTGTTCGTCGCACGAAACACGATCTGTTTCTCGATCGTTTGAAAATCTTTTTTAAAAGAAGAGACCGGGATTGTATAGCTTCTTCTTCCTCTTTTCTTTCCTTCCTCGTCCCATCTTCTTCGAAGCCGGACGAAAACTGAATCGTTGATTTTTATCTCCGTATCGAGGATATACTCACCTGAAAAAAATTAAAAAAGAAAAAAAATTATTAGTTGGGAACGCGTGAAAAGGTGGAATTTAGAATTCAGATCTTACGAGATTGTATTTTTCGGGGGGAGGCAGGTTTGGAAACTCGTTTGTGCGGGAGAGAGCCGTGTTTTAATATCTTCGCTAACGAGGAATCTTAGGAGGATACGGAAAAATCTCGAATATTCCCGATGAAAACAAGCTCGTAAAGCCGTTCGAATTAATCTTAAACATTCTCGTCATACCAAACGATAAATAACGATAAATTATGCACGTTCGTGTACAAACGGATGGACGTGAGCAACGAATCAACTTCCCTTCGCTAAGTTTCTTAATTCGAACGCGCTCTTAATGAAAAAAATTCTCGAGATTCTCTGAGAGAAAGAGAGTTCGAAAAGTTGGAAAAAGTTGGTAATTTTAACCAACGAACTCGACGATAGTAATTACCATATAATTTCGACGCTCGTTAATAGGAAACGGATCGGTAATTAGCGAGACGCAATGGGGGGATCGGCGATCTGAGCCGCAGTTATTGTGCCGACCGCAAATTAATTGGCTAGCTCCGCAAACGCGACCATGATCGACAGGGATTCAATCCCCCCTAATTATCTAGTCGACAAATTGGCATAATTATCCGGCCACGATACAGCGACACGGGCATCGAGCGGTGGTAAAATTTTCCCATGAATTCGAATCCGGTTAAGCCAATTTAACCCGAATCCAATCTTCGAGAAAACTGTTTGGAAATTTGTAAAATCCACTAACTTCCCTCCTCCCGGGGAAAACTTCGAAAATCGAGGAGTCAAAATATCCTTCGAGTAATTATTTCGAAATCACTCGTCGTCCATTGCCGTGCCACGGACGAAGAAGAATCGAAGGGATAAAACACGGAGCGAGTATCCCTCGCGAAGAGAGCGATGATCGGTAGCAGAGGGAGAAGAAGGGAGGAGAAGGAAAGGGTGGTGAAGCGAGAGGAGTAAAAGGAAGAATGGCGTGAAATGGTGGTCGAGTGGCGCCAACTACCTTTTTTCCTTGTGTCGTAACAACGCTCTCGCTTCCTCTTCCACTCCTCCGCGAATCTGGCCCTCCGCGCCCCTTTCGAGCCATTCCTTCTTCGCCCACGATTCCCTCTCTCTCTCTCTATTTTTACATACATATATATATATATATTTTGCACGCGACATTAAGAAGTCGAAGGAACGAAGAAGCGTGAATCGGAGCGGAGCGAAAGAATCGATTTTCATCTTGATCGAGAACGAGGGTTGAATAACGGGGAAGAGATAATGAAGAATCGATGGATGATCGAAGCGAAACGATATTATTAGATGGAAATTGGATCCAGAGAGGAGAGATACGAGATACTCCTGGATAAATTTCGCGTGACATCATTTCGCCAATATATTTTTAGATGCGAAAGACGCGACAGATATTTGTCCGAAATACGAAGCTTAATCCGTTTCGAGATATACGTGGAATATATCATTTAAACGGATGCGGTCTATCGTTGACACTTAATTGGATGGCCACGTGTACGTGGAGGCGGAGGAAAATCGTCGAGGGTTGCGCTAATTATTCACCCATCCGACGTTTCCACCGCGATCGTTCCAAGTAGTTGGCGCAACGCTAACCATTGTCGAACGCGCACTCGACAGAGACGGTAAGTCGGCGGTTAAGCATCGACACGCACACGTGTAACGTGTCTGGCAAGGTACTCGAGAGAGAGAGAGGGAGAGAGGAAGAGAGAGTTTCGGTAGCCTTTCGCCAAATCCAGAAATTCATACAGGTGTTTCGAATCCTCTATTGTCGACAATGATACGTAGCACACAAAATTACGATCTCTCCAAAATTTTTTTCCTCTCGATCGTCGTTTTTCTCCGTGAAAGTGAATTTTTGATCGAGAGACGAAATCGAGAAATTCATACAAGTGTTTCGAATCCTCTATTGTCGAAAATGATACGTAGCACACAAAATCACAATCTCTCCAAAATTTTTTCCCTCTCGATCGTCGTTTTTCTCCGTGAAAGTGAATTTTTGATCGACAATCGAGAAATTCATACAAGTGTTTCGAATCCTCTATTCTCATCCTCGAAAGTAATATGTGACACACAAAATCACAATCTCTCCAAAATTTTTTCCCTCTCGATCGTCGTTTTCTCCTTCGTGAAAGTGAATTTTTAATAGAGAGACGAAATCCAGAAATTCATACAAGTGTTTCGAATTATCGAAAATGATACGTAGCACACAAAATTACGATCTCTCCAAAATTTTTTTCCTCTCGATCGTCGTTTTTCTCCGTGAAAGTGAATTTTTGATCGACAATCGAGAAATTCATACAAGTGTTTCGAATCCTCTATTCTCATCCTCGAAAGTAATATGTGACACACAAAATCACAATCTCTCCAAAATTTTTTCCCTCTCGATCGTCGTTTTTCTCCGTGAAAGTGAATTTTTGATCGAGAGACGAAATCCAGAAATTCATACAGGTGTTTCGAATCCTCTATTGTCGACAATGATACGTAGCACACAAAATTACGATCTCTCCAAAATTTTTTTCCTCTCGATCGTCGTTTTTCTCCGTGAAAGTGAATTTTTGATCGACAATCGAGCGACACGAAATCGAGCGAGATTTAGCATGGTCGTCGCGAGGGCTTTAATCGATTTAATTCTTGGAGTGGCTTTCGTGGCCCGAAATCAAATGACAGGGTCAAAGGGGGCGGCACTACTCCACCCTTCGAGTGCCATCCAACCATCGCGCTTTGATATTCGTGTACGAATCGCGACACATCGGACGCGATTTGTACGATGCCACTTCATCGACCGGTCCTTCCTTTTTTTCCTTTCTTTTTCTCTTTCCCACCACGATTCTCCTCCATCCATCTTACGCACGCGTGTTCCTCTTCGAGATTAACGCGGTCAACGCTCCTCGGATCTCGCTTGCTGCACGCGTTTTCGCTTCGGCCAAAAAATTTCTATCTTATTAAAACTTGTATAATGTTAACCGAGAAAGTATCCAATTTGTTTCAAAATGGACCGATTTATTTTAAATTCTCTCCAAAGTATTTATTCTTCGAGATATGTAGATCCTGGGATAGACAAAGGTCAATCGTGCAACCTGCACGAAATTAGGAGCGAACGTGAAAGAAGAAAAACTATACATATATACCCAACAGGGATCGAATTCCCCTTCGAGTTAATGAAACTCTCAAAGATGCTCGGTCCCCGACTTCCGCTCACCTGTGCAAGGTTGAGCACCATCCCGCTGGAGCCCAACTCTCCCACGCGTCCACCAATCCGCTCTCTTTCTTTCTCTCCCACTCTCTCTCTTCCTCTCCGCATCGTTTCGTCTCGATCCTCCTCCTCCACCCTCCGGCTAATACTCCCTCCATCCTCGTCCAACCATCGCCTATCTCCTCGTTCCTCCTCGCTCCGTGGTATGCTTTGAGATCCGCCGCCAGACCCGCCTCTCCCATCCTCGAACCCTCGAACAGCTGATTCGCGAAAGGGGTCAGCCACCCCGAAATCCGTCTCTCCCTCCCCCTCCTCCTCCCTCCCCCCGATATCCGCCACGATGCAACGATTCCTCGATATATATCCGGCTATAACCGATGTTCGAATACTCGTTTAAGCGTGAGCATCGACACTGGCTCACGCTTATTAAACTGCCGGGTTTCGAGGGTGATTATATCGATGGCTGGTGTTGCTAGATTTTCAGAAGGTAGGATAGATCGTTGTTTAACGGATTAAGCAATGATGTAGCTGCTTGTTGGACGTGCGACAATAATATCGTATAAATATGCGATTATATATATATATATATATTGATTGAATTAAGAGAAAGAAATCGTTTGATTCGTCGGTACGATCTAATATTTCGAGAAGAGGAATGAACGTAACGTAATGAAATTCTCGAGCAGTGGTTCTCAATTAGAGTTTAAAGAGAGAGAAAAGACTGGAGGAAATTATTTCACATAGAAATGTGCGATGAAACAATATATGTACGAGAGTGAAGAGTGGATAATCTGATTGGTGTAACGATAATGTAATTAGTAAATAGTGCGATTAATAGTTTAACCCTGGGCACATTAAGATTGATAAGTTTGAAGAAAAAGGATATTATTTATTCGTCGCTCTACGATATGATCTAATATTTCGAGAACAGGAATGGACGATGAAATTCTGGAACAGGGGTTCTCAATGTGTAGAGAGGAAAAAGAGACCAGAGGAAACGTACAATAAAATATGAAACAATATATGTACGGAAGCGAAGAGTAGTAGATCGGTAGACAATCTGGTTAGCCTAACGTATGATAATGTAATTAAGTAAATAGTGCGATTAACAGTTTAATCCTGGCCACATCGTGATTAGATCAATTGGGGCTTTGAAAAGAACGTTTAATTCTACGATGTGGTTTAATATTTTGAGAAGAATGAACGTAACGTAATGAAATTCTGCAACAGTGGTTCTCAATGTCTAGAGGAAAAAAATTAGAGAAAATTATTTGACACAGAAACGTACAATGAAATAATGAAACAATGAACGAGAGATTGATAATTCGGTTAGTACAACGACGTGTGATAATGTAATTAGTAAATAGTTTAATCCTGGCGATTAGATCGACTTTGAGAAAAACGGTATGGTTTAATATTTCGAGAAGAATGAAATTCCGAGACAGTGGTTCTCAATGTTTCGAAGGACGAATGCGATACAAGAGATTGCTCGATTATTAACGCGGTTAAATAAACGAAATATAACGTATAGCCGCGTCAGACTCGTTCAAAATAACGTAGATTGATCGGAGTGGGCCACGGGGATTATTTGTACGAGTTGCATCGTTAACGCGGATCGTTAACAAGAATTACACTCGGTCCGTTTAATCGATGGAAACAAGGATAGGAGAGGGCCGATTCGCAAAATTACACGAGCAGGAAGCGTGTCGAGAACGACGATACGTCCACAGACGGAGATTAAAATCGATCGTTCGTCAATTCTCGTCGAAAATATCGGATGGATGAAGGAGGGAGATGGATGTGGATTGGTCGGGGAACGAGAAATTGAGAACCACGGCGCACAACCACAGCCACTGTCACTTCCAGAAGCCGTAACTGCTCCTTATCCGAGATCTACAAGTTACAAAATACATTAGTCCACCATAAGTAGAAACGCTCGCCGATCTCCGGAACAACCTTCCCCGTGCTTGCTCCTCTACAGGCTGATTCACATCGGATAATCGCGATCCGTTTGATAATAATCGGAAATACGAGCAAGAAAAGAAGGAAAGAAACTCGGCTCCCTCTTCCTCTATAAATGGTTGCGCGCCACTTCTGTACTTACGCGATGCTACTTGTCAGCATCACAAAGGGAACGATAAGGGGGAGGGGGGAAAAAAAGAAGAAGAAAGGAGAGGAAAAATATTTTTGCGCGGAATTGAATGGGAATTCGAAGAAAAGAAATACACATTTGGATATGGAAACGTGCACGATCGATTCTGGATGCTGAAATATTAACGTTCCGGCATTGTTATCCGTGCATCGGCTAATTATATAGGTTCGATAAATGCGAGACAGAGACGGAAACGAAACAGATGGCCGCGAAAGTATCCAATTTAAACTTTGAGGAAAGAAAAAGAAGGGAAAAGGTACGGATCGTTTATGAAGTACGTTTTGATGAAATATTTAAAATCGAGGATCATTATACCTATTACGATGGTAAGGATAATTTTGTAAGGGAACAAAGAAACACGTCGGGGGCGGAGATGCAACGATACGCGACATTGTTCAACCGATCCGCCCGCAAATTTCACCGTTCCCGCTACCCACGCAACGAAACATTTAAAGGCTTCCACGGATCTAATGGAATTAAACCGACCTTTCGCTCAAATTGACCTTTTCCACTATCTGTGAAAGGCGTTCCATCAGCCCTAGCGACCGGTTAAACATGATTCCATCATAACCATCCATCTCCTCTACCGGAACTTTGCTTAAAATTAAAAAATTTCTCCTGACAAAACCCTATCTCCCCAATTTTTCTCAAATTTTCAACAATCCCCAATCAAATCTACAACGATCCTGATATTTCAAATTTCCTTTTCATTCAATTTCCTCCTTTCTTTTATCCTCTTCCTAAATCTTCGACTAAAATCCAATTAATGCTTTCCCCAAATAAATACCAAATACCTGATGAAATCCGGAGCGGTTCTATTTTTCACGAGTAATCCATTGCATCGCGTAATCCTTCACGCAAACGAGACGAGACGAGACGGAACAAACGGAAAGAAACGAAAGAAGAGTTGGGTGGGCATCGATCGAAATCCAGCAGGAGAAGAGAATTCCGCGGAATACGTTGGAATAAAGGCGGCAAATCGGTTTGGAAAACAGGGAGGACGGCGGCGGTTTTGGTGGTGGTCCACGTGCACACAGTGCAGCAATCGCGCGCGAATTTACGCGCGGGTTTGAACGTTTGGGTTTAATTTGGAGACGAATGCTCGGTCGGACGAACACGGTGGAGAACCGCGCCAACTTTTCTCCAAATAGGTACACTCTTTTTTATATAAATCCTCCAATAGGATATAATTCTCGATTCTTCGCGTTTTCTACTTTATTTCTTTTCTATGCGCTTCTCTTTCTTTCCAAACAAGGGATGGATTTGAGGGGAATGAAGAGTTGAAATTGAGTCTTCTTAAAAGTTTTTGAACAGAAGAATTTAAATTTCGATCGAGATTTTGTTGTTAACTTGGAGAAAATTAGAATGTCCAAACTCTATCCGTATATTAATTAAAAATTCAAAGATTCAACCCCGATGCAAAAAGCTTTCTATTCTTAACAGGCTTCGAACGCTTCAAATATTCAGGAATAATAAATTCTTAATCAAACCCGATCCACCTTCTCGAATAAACTTGGTTAACAAGTTTTTTATTATTAAGAATCGCGCGGACGATCAGCTTTATAAAAATATTCCAAAGTCGTATTTACAGAACGTCGCCGGTCACGTCGGGTTAAAATTTCATCATCGTAGGCAGCGGCAGCGAAGGAGAGGCGAAACAGGACGAAACAGGTAGGAGGAATTACGCGGTACACGCGTGAAACGTGTTCCCAGGAGCCAGCAGGAGATACCTCGAAGGACGATCATCCGATTGTTTAGACTCGATGGCCGTTCAGGTTAGGCTACCTTCGTCCCTATTCCCCGCAATTTCCTCCCTCGTCCTTTCATTCTTGCATTCGATGCAACTCACGGCCCTCCTCCTCCTCCTCCTCGCCCCTTCTGCCACGTCCCTCGTCGTACCTCGTCCAACGCCACTCTTTCCGTTTCTCTCTCTCTCTACCTCTCTCCTCGTTCAGCCAACACGCGTCCACCGCGTCCGCCTTTTCCTTTTGTCTTTTCTTGTTTCATCTCGCTTTATTTTTTTCGTCTGCAAGCCTCGCATACCTGACCGCCACGAGCGCGGCTCCGCTAGTGATGGCCATCCCTCGAGAGAGAGAGGGAGAGGGAGAGGGCAGGGAGAGGGAGAGAGATTTATTATCGGCGTTCAAGTTTAAAGTTGAAGGTATAATCGTTTGGTATAATGGTTGGAACGTGGTGGCAAGAATGATGATTACACTTTAACTAAAAACGAATACGCGTTTTAGTTTATGGACGATCGCTACGAGGGTGGTGGGTCGAAATGTCGGGGATAATGCTTATCGAATTTGTTAATATAAGAATGTAAATCGAGTCACGTATACCAGACGTTTCTGTTATGTACTTTCGAAGCAGCGGATAAAAGGATGAATCAGTTTCTCTTTTTTTTTAATTAAAAGAATTCTTCGACAGATTTTAATTTTAAGAAAAATTGAAAAGGAAATTGAACGTAAAGCAGTCGCTGAAGATTGTTGAAATTATTTAAATTATTTAAAGCTGGAAGCGTCTCGAAGCCATCGCTACCCGGTTGGCCCTGCCACCAAGAACAGGCCTGAGAATCGAAAAGAAGCGACCTGGGGAGTAGATGGAGAGGCGGAGGAAGGGAGACAGAAGGCTATCGTTGCATCGGTGACCGTACAGCGAACGATGCAGTGGATGCAGCGCAACGAAAGGTGCCGTCTATTACGCGAATGTTTTTTCCCAAAATTTTCCTCCTCCACCTGTCGAAAACGATCTATTCTCGACCATCTTCCTCGAGAACGAGATTACGATTACCCGATCGAAACCCCTCTCCCCTCCTGTTACTCTTCGATTAATTCGATTTACCATTTTTTCAATCGAGCAAGTAGAAATGACTTTACCAATGTCTCGCAGATAAAATAATTTTACACACTTTCTAACAAAGGAACAAAGATCCAATCTATTTTGCCGAGAAACAAACAACTTCTAAACACCTTTTTTCCTATCACCAATCCGATACTCTAATCTCTTCTCTCCAATATCACGAATTTCGATAAGAAGAAGGCAATCGTTATCGACAATAATAAATTCTACTGCTCCAGAAGGAAGGGGGGACAGAAAGGAAGGATCGAAAAGCGATTTGACGAATCGTGACGGATATTCGGGACAAGGGGTGAGTTTTGTAATTGAATCTCGGCCCGCCATTTCTTCGCCGTGTTTACGAGGCGGCGGGTTATCGGCGGTAAGATTCGAGGGGAGAGAAAGGGAAGGGGTGAAGAAAAAAAGGAGTCACGCGCGAGGTTGTTTGACTTTTTGATACGTTAAACGTCGGGGAATAATAGTGGTCTGGGTCCGTGGTGAAAAAAGAGAAGCTTCTAAAAAAAAGAAGAAGAGGAAGGAGCAGAGGGGAGGGACCGACGCTGTAAGTTCGGCTTACGCGGGGGCCATTAAATTTACGACAAGCCCGCGATATTGCCGGACCAAGCTGTCCCTTGTTAGCCGGTGAAAAATGGCGCGTAAGCGTTCCCGCTTGCAGATAGCAGAATTGCGGTAATTAGATAATCGGTAATTCTCCTGCGAGAAGACGCAATTTTATAAAAGAGAGGATCGAAAAAGGGGACCCTCCTCTCCTTTCCATCGCACCAGAGCCTTGTCCTTGCTCAAACTGAAATTACTCGAACTCGCAGAGGCACGATTTGCCTTAGGTTCGGCAAAATTGATCGCCGAACCTCCTCGTCGAGGGAGCGGAAATTAAGAAGAGGGACAGGTCGATAGGCAAACGAGCCAATTCAAAGGACACCCCTCGGCAGGGTTAAAACATCGATGTCGCGCGGCTCCTGATGGAGAATGGTCTCGCGAGGGCGAAGAAACGCCGCGACGTGTTGCTGAATGGGGCGGGGGGTGCGTGAAAAGGGTGGCGGGAAGAAAGAATATCGCGGGGAGGGGGAAAAGGGAGGGAAAAAATAGGGGCGACGGCAAAGGGTGAAAGGTGTCGGCTGGTTCCCCCGTCATCCAGACCAATCTGCGTGCGTCAAAGGTGAAAATGATAAGCAAACCAACGAATCAGGAGGCAGCACGGGGAAACAAAGTGGAGAGGTCCGCGGAAAGGAAGGTGAAGGGAAAGGAAAACCGTTCTCTCTCTCTCTCCCCCCCTTCTCTCCTTCTTTTTCATTTACGCCGTCTTTTAAACGCACAGAGAGCTATGGACTCTTCCAGAGAAATCCTTCTTCCTCCCTCCCTGCCTTCCTCTTCCAATCTCGCTCGGGAAAGGGGGAGGGGAGAGGTGGTTTAGTTTGCACGGGTTTGGCTTTGCACCGCTTGCAAACATTGTGAGGAGAGGATCGAATTTGTGACCTCGTGGAAATCGCGCATACGGGAATTAAACGCGTTACGCCTTTTCTCCCCTTTTATCATTTACTTTCAGCCTTTTTTTTAATTTTACTCGTCGACTCGCTTTCCACCCCTTCTTCTCCTTTTCCGGTCTTTCTTGGAAAAGGAAGGTTCGTTTCCCCCTTTCGCACAATGGGGCGCCGTTTGCACGTTCAATTCTTTTCAGATCCGCGGTTGAAACGTTTTAACTTGTAAACAAACTTGTAAAGTGGATCGAGGAAATTCGCGACTCGGTATAGCAAGGAATTGTGCGCAAGAAAATTGAACAGCCTTTGTAGAAATCAGAGTTTAATCCACTGAGAATTAATTCTAATACTCTTACTATTAACAGAGAGAGAGAGAGAGAGAAAGAGAATGAAGGTAAATGAAAAATTTTCGAGGTAATATTGCGAGTTTTCTTTTTTCAATTTCGATTCAAAAAGCTAGATAAATTAAAGGAGTAGAAAAGTCCTTCCTCGCTCGTTTTTCCTTCGACTTAACAACCGACCGTTACACCGGTGAATTATCGCTAATAAATTTGGCGGGAAGACGGTTCGCGGTAATTCTAACCATCTCTCTCTCTCTCTCCCCCCCCCCGGTTTCTGATTCGAATTGCCGTGAAACTTCAGCCCGAGCCTCGTTAATTCGATTCCACGGAATGCAACGGAATGTCGGGCGGCGAATAAATTTGTGAAATAAATTTCCACGCGTTGGACCACGCGCCTTTTGCATATTTTTTTCGGCTCCCCGTTTTCGTTTCATATCGTTGTATATCGTAAAAAATCGGGGGAAAGGAGAGAAACTTTTCACGGAACTCTGATCGAATTTTTTTTGAACTTAAACGTTCCATAAGATTTGTAAAATTTCGATCGAATCTTTAAATCTTTCAATCAAATTCTTGGGATACAATCGAAATTTCGTTCGAAGAGTGTTTGATTAAAAATTCCAACATCAAAATATATATTCAAACAAGTCAAATCCAAGTTTAGGAATCGAACCCCCTCCTGACTCCTAAGTGATCGAAATCTTTTCGTTCGTGAAATTTGTACTTTATAGTTAAAATTAATTTCGAAGAAATTGGAGCCAAATATTCTACGTGCTCACAGCATGAAAGAAAGTCTTAAAAAAGAAAAATGATAATAAATAAAAAAGAAACACGTCTCGAAAGTGATTTCGAGGTAAAAATTGGTATGCAAATTACTCGAACGAGAATTAAGATATCCACTTTTGGCAACGTACGGGATACGCGTTCCATGTACCATCGGGAGTGGTTTCTGCACGAAATTATGCAAGAATGTCGATCGTTGGAGAAGCGAATCTTCGAGAACGGTCCAAGTAATTGAAATTAGAAGGTATGCGAGTTCGACAAACGAGAGAAAGAATGTTAGGGGGAATAATAAAAATCCTTCTCTCGTTACAATTTGCAGAAGTGGAAGTAAAAGTTTGAGAATGTTTTAGGAATTGGAAAAATCGATAGGGGAAAAAAAAGAAAAAGGAAAGGATCGTGACACTTTCTTCTCTTAGAAACGTTTACAACGAATTTCTAATAATAAAGTTGGTTCAACAAAAATTTTAATTGCTTCGATTTCCATCCAATGAAAGAAAAAAAGAAAATCGAAAGATCGATATACGAAATTAATCGCTTGGAATTTTTGTAATCGCTCGCCATCGCTTCGAGGTAAATCTGAAAGAAATCAAAAAAGAAAAAGAAAAAAGAAGAAAACTTGTGAACCGAAACTCTAGCCGAAATAAAAACACCCGAGCAGAAAGAGAATTTGGCGAAAAAATCGGCGTAAGAAAGAAGGCTCGAGATCGAAAACTGTCCAAAATCGTGGATGAAAACGATCCGATCCACTCTCGAAAACTTTGACGACTCTATCGAAAGGTGGCCGACCGCTCTATCCGTCCCAAAAGAGAAAAATAAACGATAGAGAAGAGGAGGATCGAAGAATCTCTCCTCCCCTCCGCGCGGTTTAATATTTATAAAATCTTCGAAGCGTGGCACACTTGACCCAGAAAATCAGCGGCCGAGATAAAAATCGAAAGAGTTAACCGATGAAAGGGGCCGAATTTTACGAGGGAGGGAGAATACAGGTGTACATCGGTTTGAGAGAGAGAGGAGAAGGCGGTGAAAAAGAGGGTCCAGGAAAGTTTGGGTTGAGTTTGGAGGAGAAAGAGACGGGGAGCGAGAAAAGGAGGAGCGAAATATGAAAAGGGACAAAACGAAAAAGGGGTCCCACACGGTTGAATCGACCGACACTCGAGAAACTCGCAGCCACTTGCCAACCGCTCCTTGACCTTATGTACCTTATTTTTCACCGCTTTTCAATCCTGGAACCATCTCCGCCAGGGTCGGAGAGGAACGCTTCCACGAAAGGGAAATCGCAACGTGGAAAGGAAGAGTTACAGTTTTGCTTCTTCGATCGAGGACGAAGATCGAGGCGAAGATGGAAATTTTTTACTTTAATTGAGGCAAAAACTTGGACTGGAGAGGAGCACTTTTAAATTGTATCATGGAGGAAATTGCATTTTCCAGCGCGAGAGATTTTTTTTTCACAAACGCGACTCCGATATTTCAAATTCGTTTTCGATTCCGCGATATAGATTTCGCGAGTGAAACGTCGAATTTTAAATTCAACTTCCCTCTCGGAATACAAATTGTGCGCCCTTCTATCTATCCGTCTTTCTCGAGTATAAAGAGACTCGAAAGAAATGAGACGAAAAAGGGTCTCCATCGCACGGAGAACAATCCATACGACGAAGAATAAAGTTACTTCGATAATTTATCATTGGAAGATAATATTATATAATCGTAGATAACTTAAGATCAAGATTGTGATCGATTTCAATAAATATTATTCAAACATTTTGAACAAAGTTGTCACTTAAAGTAAATTTGATCGAATATTTTTCCAAGTTGGATAAATATAGATGTAGATAAACTGGAGCCTCTGTACTGTAATATAGAGACCGATTGATTGAACGATTAACCCAACGTTTATTCTTAATACAAACCTATTACGAAAGCGAACAAACCGTAATCATAGAGACAGAGTTAATCTTCATCCTTTATCACGATCAATCGACAAGACAGATCCACTGCAAATCGGTTAGGCGGTGCTTATCTCGACGGTGATCGATCGCGAAACCAACCGAGAAACGAATGCACGACGCGAGTAATCGGTCGGACAGATTGGCGCGCGCGAGAGAGAGAGAGAAAGAAAGAGAGAGAGCATGGCGTTAAATCGCTTATTTATTCATAAGCGCGACGAGTTGTGTGTTTCGTCGAGCGTGGATCACAGCACTTTATTTTAAACCGTGTCAAACTCCGTGGAAACCGCCCAATCGCTGACATTCGAATACCGACACTTTTCCACTTCGTTTCCCGCTTCTTGCTCGGTCGATAAATTCGTTTCGATCGGCCCCGTTATGACTTAATCGCGACACGATCGAATAAATATTACACGGGAGAATGAAATATTAGATATAATGCAACGAGTGAGATGGTTGACGAAAGTTACAAGATAAGCTTGATCTTTATCTGCAAGGGAATTCCAATCTATTCATCTCAAAAATTAATTTCTTTCTTTAATTAACTAGTGATTCTCAAACGAAAGATCGTTTGATTTATTCAGTTTTGATAATAATTTTAAACCAATTATAACATCGATTTAACATTTGTAAAAATTTTTTCATCGTGAAAAGAAACTCTTGTATAGCTATAAGCTTTTATAGCCAGGGATCAGTCCATTTTTCCGGCGAGAAACACCGTCCACTTTCGTTCCTTGATAACAGGCATTGTTTCCAAAGCTATCGAACCATCGAAACTCGTTCGACCGAGAGATCCTCCCCGTGGATCGTCTAATTGGCGATCTATAGAGAGGAATGAACGCGTACGCGCTCTCGATCTCGAGATTAAAGTTGTACAACCTTTGCCACAGAATCGATTATAAATTCGCTCTTTTTGTAAAATCGTCGTACATCGATAACTATCAACTATCGCGTTTTCTTCATTTTTGCGTTTTCACGTTTCACGGATTAAAGGTTTTTTTCGTAAAAAAAAAGAACGACACGAAAGTAATTAAAAGGAAATTTAAATGGAGCAGGTAAGAGGCTGAAGAGTGAATGGAGCGGAAATCGAAGCTGCGATAACGAATCGCATCGAACAGCCCAGATGGCCGTTCATTCATGCCCGTTTACTTTCAGACGCCTTCATCCAAACCCCCGTTTATGTATTTTCCGCGTTTAACCGACTGGAAAGCCATAAAATCCGCTTCGTGGACAATTGTTTCCGCTCTATCGTGGCCAGTCCCCTTTCGAAAAATCCGAATAAATATATAAGAACGGACGAAACGGAATGGAATTAGCATAAGAATGAGACGAGGGGACTTCTCTCCTTGCCTTTTCTGCCTCGCGTGTCTAATATCCGTAATTTCGAAATTGGAGAGGGGGGGGAAGGGAATCTGAATTTTGAATGGAATAAAAGAGGCTTCGAGAAGAATCTGTATATATCGTGATTTTCTTCTCGTGTATTCCGTATCTTTTCAACCAGTAATAGCCATTTTGACTATACGCTAGCAATTTCGCTCGTAATCGCTGGAATTCTCGTGGTTTCGTCGTGTGGTTTCGAATATGAAATTATCGACTTCAGGGAAGTGTAAAATCGTTTCGAATTTAGTTAGAGTTCGCACGTAGTAGTTGTGCGCTGAAATGGACAAACGTCTCTCCACGCCTTTTAACGCCATTTTATTGGAATTTCGTAAAGTCGGGGACGAGGCCTGCGCGAGGATCGATCACTCATCAATCATACGAGTGACATTTTCTTATAATTTAATCTCTTCGTAACAGTTTTTTGTGGAAACCTTGTGCGTTTCATTCTTCGGATATCTCGTGAATTTGAACTTGGAAATTTGTTCCTCATTTTTCTCCAAAGTTCGAAAAATATATGCGTCACGCGTATATATATATTTTTTGGGACGAATATCTCAATTATTTTCGTATAATTAATACATATTGTTTTTCGATTATTCTAAAACTTTCTCCTCGATAGAAATTGTACATCTATCGTTCATTTCGGTTTTGTGAACAACGATTTTTTCGTTTTTCTTTCTTCTTTTCCTAAAAACTTTCAGCAACCTTTCTTAAAAAGGGTCAACGTTAAGAATTTAATATCCCGCACTATCTCTACGTTTCCCTTCGACACTTTCTAATCCAATTTCCCGTTGACCAGGGTCCGAGACAATTGGATTACCAGATGGGTCAACGCAGCGGAGTTTAACCTTATAAACGTAACGAGAACACCACCGCGACTTCGCAATTTAAAGAACAATATTATTTCCCTCCCACTCGATACCACACTCGAGTCTTAACCAGCTTAAAAATTCAATCGAAAATCGATTCATATATCAATACAATGCAAACTTGGAACTCGATGTTTTTGAATTTCGAATAATCTTGAGCCTCGCTTAAACCCATCGCTCGAACCGATGCATGCATCGCAACACGTTTCAACGTATATGCAGACTTTTATATGTGCTTCGACGAGAAATCATATAAAAATTTCGAAATCGAAACGAGCGTCGTTGAGAGGAAATGCAGCCATTATGCTGGAGTCTCGAGTTATTACTTAAGAAACAACATTATTTTCCCTCCATTCGATGCCATATCCAAGCCTTAAGCAACCTGAAAACTTTGAATCGACGCATCGAGTCGAGCGATGGGTTTAAGTCGCGCCGACACCGAAACATTTCTTTCAAAATCGTTTGGATTGGTTGACTCGAATCTATCGTGTTGACGCATACATAAATGCGTCTCAAGCTTTTATGAAACGCTTCGATGAAAATTAAAGAATCATAATATTCAAGAGATCGAAATCATTGAGATTATTCTATTACTTAAGAAACAATATTGTTTTCCTCCCATATTCGATGCCATATTCAAGCTTTAAGCAACGTTAAAAACTTTGGAACGTTGCACGCATCGATTCGAGCGATGGGTTTAAGTCGCGCCAACACCGAAATATTTCTTTCGTTTGGACTGATTGACTCGAATATATGTTATCGATACATCGCAATACGTTTCAACGTATGGAGAAATCACAAAGTTTCAGAAATGTAAATACCATATCTAAGCCTTAAGAAGCCTGAAAACTTTGCACGCATCGATTCGAGCGATGGATTTAAGTCGCGCCGACACCGAAACATTTCTTTCAAAATCGTTTGGATTTTTCGCAATACGTTCAAGGAATTTTTGTACACGGTTCGATGAAAGTCGAGGAATCACGATATCCTCGACGATCGAGGCGAAGAGTAACTGGAAAATTTTGAACGCGTCGTCGAGCGGAAACGTGGCCATTGTGTCGAACTCTCGAGCTACTAATGTATTTCCATTGTCGAGTCTCCTTTCGGGTTGCGACGCGTCTGCTAATCTTTCCGCTACAAAGGATCATCCGGAAACGAGAAACTTTGACGAAAAGTTTGTAGTTCCGCGTCTCTTACAGACTTGCCGCCCTATGTTTAAATAAACGTCTGCCGACTTTGCTGTTAAACGCTTAATAGACAGCTGCCCGTTTCTGCGGATCGACCGAAATAGATAGATGATCAAATCGGATTTGGATTTTGCCATTTAATGAATATATCATTATATTTTATCCAATTAATTTTACCCAATTATAATTCCTCGGATTTATCAAAGCAATTTTTAAAAGTCCAAATTATTCTTGCATTAAAAATTATTTTGTCTCTTATTTTGTCGCTCTTATCTTTGAATAGAAATACTAATAAATAACGTCGACCAATTCTTGAAAATGAATAAAAATATATCTATCTGCAGATTTTCAAGGATAATTTTAAACCGTTCACTCCGTCCATGTAGAAGTAAATGAACGATTTGATCCAATTTGAAATGATCGGTCATCTGTCCGTATTCATTACACGCAAATTCCGAAAATTTCCCCATCCCCTTCAATTGAGGAATAAGAAGAGTTACGGATCGCGATCAGATATCCCCTCCCTGTCCATCCGTTTAAAGAGGAAGATTTAAAAGCGTAAAAAGAGGTCTCTCGGGCTCGCGTATCCGCGCGACGGAGGAGACACTCGGTTCGAAAACGGAGGGGAGGGGTGTCGTTTTGTGTCTGGCCGTCGCGCGAACCGTGGATGAAAAAGGGCATCGTGAATCAGTGACGCCAGGCGTTATATTTGCCCCGCGCATTGGAAAGGGGCGCAAAAACCGGCCGCGCCTCGATAACAATCTCCTAACTCCAGCGGGCCCGCGTTTTTTTGCCAACGCCACTTGACGTTCCGTGCGAACGCTCCCTGTACAACGTTGCTGATTCACGTTCCCTCACGACCTCGTGCGCCAACGCCGCTTTCCACCGTCCTTAAACCGACCGAGACAACCGGCGTTATTAACCACTCCGTTTCTTCCTTCCTTCCTCTCGATCGAAACTCTTCCCCTTCCTCAGTTCAACAGAGGACAAGCGAAATACGTTATTACACAAGTTAGAATTTCCTCGAGGGTATTTTTCAACTTCGTTCGACTTCTGGAGAAGGTTCTTCTTTGGGGAAGGATGAGGAAGGAGGGGCAAGTTTTGTGTTAGTATTATTCCTTTTTTTAATTAAAGCATCATTAAAATCTTGAGATATGTATATATATATGTGTGTGTATTTGAAAAGGGAATTTCACTCCTTATTCCTTCGTTTTTTCGCTCGATGAGAGGAGGCGAGTAATGAACGTTGAATGAACAGAATGGACATCGAATTTTTCCACAGAATCCTTAGTTGAGCGAAACTTTGCAAAAATCTGTCCATTCAAATTGTCCATTCTAAAAAATAGCGAAGAGAATTTTCCATTCGTTGTTCGTAGAAGTTGTAGTTTCTTCCTATCGATGGAAATTCGAATTTCTTCCAGTCGTGTTTGAAAAGGGAATTTTCACTCGTTATTCCTTCCTTCTTTAGCTCGATGAGAGTAGTGAAACGAAAGTTGAATGAAACAGTACAAAATTTGAACTTGTTCGAATTTTTCCACAGAATCCTTAGTTGAAACTCTGGAAAAATTTGTCCATTCAAGCTGGTCTAAAAGATCGCGAAGAGAATTTTCCATTCGTCGTTCGCAGAAGTTAAAGAAAAATTCGAATTTCTTCGCGTCGATAGGGATCCAATCCTGAGGATATAATTTTCCCGCTTTTCAAGGCCGTGGAGAGGTGACGTGACGTGATCGGCGAGGAAAAGGAACGCAGGACGACCAACCTCTATTTTTCATCCGATAAAGAAAGGCTTGCCACCTTTTCGAAATCCTGGGGAATTTTCATCGACGAGTCTCAAATTACCTTACCCTTATCCTTAAGAGATGTATGAAATATTTAATGCAAGATGCGCAATTTTTTTTGAGGTCGTAATATATAGCTTGGAGTTTGTATCGTCTGTATTTTGGCTCGTTCCATTTTATTAACGTGCACGATAAATCGTATCCGAGCTGAGTTGAAAAATGAAGGGAATTTTGATTTATTTATAGATTAAAACGATCCAACTGATAAGATATTTGGTATAATCTACGTTGATAATTCTAGCGACTATAAATCAAGCGAGTTTAACTACTTGTGAATTCGATATAACTGGAATAAAATGAAATTAAAATCCATCGAACAGGGAAAACTGCTTTCGCCGATCGAATCGAATCGAGATTCTCGAGACCAAAGTGATCTCTTCTCGTCCAATTGTTGGCGGGCACAAAGGGGACATGGATAATTCGAACACGCGCTACGATTTATCCACCAAACGTTAACGAAGCGACCAGATCTCCTCGATGGATCCACGTGAATTATTCGTCACCGCTACGTCAAAGACCCGGTTCCCAACGTTGCTCACGCGGCAGCAACAAAACGCGAGAATCGAGAAATTTCGCGGTGCAACGACCTCGAATGGGAATATACCGAATGGAAAGTTTCGCTTCACGTAGGAACAGGATGGAGCTTCTCTTCTTTCATCGTCGATTCTTTGAAATCGAGGGACAAGAAAAGGACGCAGGCTTTTGCCTTTTCTCGGTTTGATCTTCTCGCCAATCGAAGAATAAAAAGAAAAGGAAGATAAGCGATCGAAGGAGAAGATTTTTATCGATTCTTTCATTACGAATTAATCTCTTGACTCTCTCTGAGAGGATAATTTTCCGTGGCGAGGATTTGCAGCAAACAGGGCACGACAGGAGGAGAGGGAAAATATTAAAGAATTCTCTGGATGAATCTTTCGGAGAGAGGACGAAGGCGAATAATGTTCTCACTTTGTTCGTGGAATATGTGTTTTGACAAATATAAACTCTCGATATTTTTAAAATATTGGGCTGCAGATATCGCGCAGGGTTGGCGAATTTAGGAATAAGCAGAAACACACGTTCGCGAACGGGACGCACGTGCACCCGGGGTTCTCGATATAAATACTTGAGATTTATGCGAGTGAAGGGACCGGGGCCATTTTGAAAACTAATTTATCGGCGGCCGACTTTTATGCCCGCGATTCCTTTGTGTTCTTAATAGCGAATAATTATTCGCGTTTTATTAAAAGCACCGGCAAAATCGTGAATCACTTAGTATCGGAAAATAATTCACCATTTCGCTGTACGATACCCTCCCTCTCCCCCGATAACGTAAAAATACAACCTATAATTATTTGTCCAAAATCCTGATTCGATTCCTGTCGAAAAAAGAGCCTCGCCTCTCGAAAGAAAACAAAAATTCCACGCCCTTCCTAGGAGCTGGAACGATTCGAAATCGAGATTCGATAAAAAGAAAAAAGGGAGAGAGATAAAATTCGCGAAAATCATAGAAATTTAAAGGAACTAGATGAAGAGCTGTCGATGTCCGTCAAGAGTTATACCCGTGGACGGGATCGATAACCGTTCGATTGGACGTGTACACGTGAGAACGGACTGGTTCCTCCTCTCCCTGCTCGAAAACGCGGCATCGATTTCACGCGTTCATTGATCCGTCCGTGCTTTTAAAGCAAATTAATCGCTTTGAGAAAGCATCGGACACAGGTTGGCCGTAGGTTATGAGGCCGACGTGCATTAATTAATGCAGGAGACGCATTTCACTGCGCCTCTATATCCTCTCTTTCGATCGATAATCCTCGCCTAAATAAGATTTCATATTCCTCTTCGTTGTATTATTCACTCACGGATCGAATGAAATCTATTTTTTTTTGAGTGGAACCTCATTTTATTCGGCTGTTCTTTCTTAGAAAGAAACAGTTAATCCTTTGCGAACTTGGAAGTACTTGCACTTTCGAAACGAGATTATATAAATTAAAGAACGTTAAAAATTTGAAATATCCATCGAATTTTATCGCTGAAGGCTTAATTTTACTTCCTTTTATCTTCCTCCTCGTTATTATTCAGTCATGGATTTGCAATCAAGTGGAATTTATTTCTTCTTTTTTTTTTTTATTCGAAAAACCTTTGCGATAGTACAAGTACTTGAAAGTACACTTTCGAAACGAGATTATATGGATTAAAGGATATTAAAAACTTGAAATACCCATTGAATCGAGGAAATTTTATCTCAAAAGACCGAACTGTTGTACGTTTAACTTTAATTTTATTTAACGTCGGTTTCGACGTCTCTGCGACACTCATCTCGAAAAGAGTTAAGTATCCGTCGAAATTGGATTGTAATTAATTTTAACGTAATTGGAATTTCTTCGGTTTGAGTCGAGTACTTTCTTTTTTCTTTTTTTCTTTTTTTTTTTCCAATCTCGACGGTCCTCGATTCGATTTGGCCCGATTGCTTCTAATAACTCCATCGTTATTGTCGCACGCGGTTGCTCGCTGGCTCCAGGTGTCCCCCAGTAATTGTAGCTTCTGTCTTTTTACCCTTGTCGTTTTGCCTTTCAATTAAAAACTTCTCGATTCGATCGATCGCTATTTCCTCCTTTCGTAAAACTTTTACATTGTTCCTATTATTTTTTGTTCCCAACAAAAAAGAACCGAGTTACCTTTCCAAAATAAGTCAAAAATATAAGTTTTAACGGAAATGTTATCCGTGTCTTCCGGAATTATCCCCCAATACGAGAAGATTGTTTACGAGAGCGATATGGCGAAAGCGATTTTACGGTGTACACACGGAGAGAGAGAGAGAAAAGGATAAAAGAAGGTGGAGGATGAAAATAGTGGTTCACCATTACCGCCAAACACAATTTTCTCGGTTAACGACCGGCGTAAAAGCGGAGGGAGAGGTTGATACGCAACCCCTGAAACAACAAATCGTCCTCACGGAAGGGAATTCTGAAGCTCGCTCCTTTCGAGATCCGCACGTTCATCGTATTGCACTGGACCAAACACCATAATAATCACCATCGAGAAACAGATTCCCTCCGGCTAAATATAAAAATCCAACAGGAAGAATAATAAATCTCTCGACGAGGCTGCCTCGTCGATACAATTACAATATCCCTTTCCCCAAAAATTGTTACAAAAATCTCGCCTCTATCACAACAATTTTCTTTCCAATAATTCTTCTCTGTGAACCCCTCTCTTCGATTTAAACTTCTCCTCGAAAATTAGAATTTTTCTCGAGTCGAAAATTTGTGTTGGAAAGTCGCGAGCGGAGAAGCGCAAATCGAACGCGGGGAGAACCGTCGACGTGGAAATTGCGGACGAGGCTTTACGAGGTCGGGAGGAAGACACGTGCTGCGGTTCACACCCATCAAGTTAACACGTGTCAACGAGGGAGACGTTGGGCGAAGAACAAAGAGGAAGAAAGAGAGGATGCGGCGGTTAGCAGTGGTTCGATTGGTACGTGGCGCAGTTCCTCGTTAAGCCTGCGTAATTTCTGGCGGGGTGCGAACGTTTCGTGAGAACGCGCGAAATGTCAATGGCAAACAAACATTCCTCGGGCTCCGGTTGGAAAGGTTTCACGGTGCGTTGGGCGAGAGAGAGTTATCCGTTGAAACGCGATAAGCGTTGATAAGGAAATTTTTATACGTTTGAAACTTAGATACCGAGCAACTAATCTCTGATCGAACGCCAAAAAGTTTGAGGACAACCCGCTCGAAGATATATTCTTCGCTTTCAATTTTTCATTCTTCTTCGAAAGAAATGAACATAATTCGCGTCTTTTTCATCCATTCGAGCCTCCCTTAATTTTTTCAATACATTTTTTGAACACGAGGAAAATATGGAATTTTACAGAAAATCGAGAGAAGGAATTGGAGATGGGATCGATAGAGATGATTTATATATATTTGTAAAATCGAATCAATCGAAAATATCCGGAGTAACTTCGTCCAAAGCTTTAGTAGCGATTTAACGTGCAAAATTATATCTTCTTTACTCTCAATTTATCTCTCGAAAAGAGATAAACACGTGAACAACACTATTAAAAACACTATTAAATAATTTCTTGCACATTGAGAATTTTTATACGTGAAACTTAGATAGAGAGGAATTTGAAAATCGAATCAATCAAAAATATCCAAAGTAGTGGTTTAAAGATTCCAAATTATATCTTCTTCACTCGCAATTTTTCTCTCGAAAAGAGATAAAGGTGAACACGATTCACCTTTATGGCTCGTTGGTGAAAAATATCCCTCTATTAAATAATTCCTTGAACATAGAGACACTTGAAAATCGAGTCAATCGAAGATATCCAAAGAGTAACTTCGTTCAAAACTTATTACTGGTTTAACGCGCAAAGATTCCAAATTATACCTTCTTCGCTCGCAATTTTTCTCTCGAAAAGAGATAAAGATCGGCGAACACGATTGACGCGGGGATTTTTGGTGGTTCGTGGAAAAATTAAGCGTTCCTCAGGCCCGGTTGATAATTCCTTGGACATACACAGCTTGACCGGGACAGAAACCGTGCTCATTTACGAGAAACAGGTTCGCGGGCGGCCGATGCTCGTCCGTTGTACGGTGTACTCGTTAATAACTTAATAATATAGCGTGTAATAGAACGCACGGCCGATGCGCGGCCTTAACATGTAAAACACACAGGCCGAGCTCTCGGCCGAGCATGAAGCTTTTTCTTCAACGCGACCGACAACAAGCCGATATGTTATTTCAACTCGAGCCATTAACGTTCTCTCCAACTGTGTTTGCACAACCGTGAAACACTTTGATTGACAAACCGAGCAGAACTTTTCTATCTCCGATATATCGGCGATCGGTGTTAAATATATAACCAGAGATTGAATATTTCATTGGGAATCAATTTGTTCCTCGACCCCGTTCGAAAACTTTTCGAATTTTTCGAAATCGCATCGCAAAATCAATTAAGATCGTCCATGACTTCCAGGGTGAAAATTTTACGAACGATAAATCGAAAAATCGAAAGATAACTCTTCTATCGGTAATTAAGTTCCATTTTATTTCCAATTTTTAATTTTCTCGAAAATTCTGGACGAGATCAATGATACGAATAGAGAAATTCGAAGGTTATTCTTGTATCGACAATTAAACTCCATCCTTCGAAATTTTCTCGAGTTCCAATTTTAATTTCCTCGAAAATCCTGGACGAAATCAATGATACGAATAGAGAAATTCGAAGGTTATTCTTGTATCGACAATTAAACTCCATCCTTCGAAATTTTCTCCAGTTCCAATTTTAATTTCCTCGAAAATCCTCGACGAGATCATCCAAACAAAAAACAATGATACGAATAAAAAAATTCGAAAGTTATTCTTGTATCGACAATTAAATTCCATCCTTCGAAATTTTCTCCAGTTCCAATTTTAATTTCCTCGAAAATCCTGGACGAGATCATCCAAACAGAGAATAAAAAATTCGAAAGTTATTCTTGTATCGACAATTAAACTCCATCCTTCGAAATTTTCTCGAGTTCCAATTTTAATTTCCTCGAAAATCCTGGACGAGATCATCCAAACAGAAAATAAAAAATTCGAAAGTTATTCTTGTATCGACAATTAAACTCCATCCTTCGAAATTTTCTCGAGTTCCAATTTTAATATCCTCGAAAATCCTGGACGAGATCATCCAAACAGAAAATAGAGAAATTCGAAGATTGTTCTTGTATCGACAATTAAACTCCATCCTTCAAAATTTTCTCGAGTTCCAATTTTAATATCCTCGAAAATCGAGATCATCCAGACAGAGAACAATGATAGGAAAAAAATAGGAAGACTACTCACGTATCGAGTAATCAAGCTGCATCCATACAAAATTTTCGCGAGTTCCAATTTTAATATCCTCGAAAGTACACTCAGACGTGTACACCGATGTATCCTGGAGAGGCATCGTAGACGCATCCAGACCACGATAAAACGGAATGGCATTAACTCTCTGGCGACAAACCGCGTAATGAACCCCTTCGAGTTCTTCCCTCCTCTTATCCTCAGGTTCATTGTCGTCGAACGTTTTTTAACTTTTCCTTTATCGAAACTTTCCCGAGATTTTCTCCTTGGTCGGGGATATTGTAGCTCCATCGAGAACGAGAGCAAACGACACCGGGTCTCGACACAGGCCGCCCCTTCACTCCTCTCCTCCCTTTCCAATTCTTTTCACGGGTTACAATCGAGGAGATCGTCGTTAATCCGAAGGAACGTAAGAGAAAAGAGGCTGGAGGAGTAGTAATTAAAGAGCAGACGAGTGTCTGATACCGGCAATTCCTCCGGACAGACGGGCGGAGAAGAGGAAAAGTCGGGGAAGAGAATACCGAGCGACGGGGATTGCGAACATTTAGGGAAAAAAGAGGATAATGGAGAGACGTGGAAGCGGAAAGGATAACGAGGAAAAAGAGAGAGAGAATGGAGGCAGAGCGGAAGATAAAGGACGGCGAGAATCCTCCCCTTTCATCCACCGGCAAATATTTTGTCTACAGACCGCGGCCTTTTTTCCCTCGCCGACGAATATCCTCGGTGGATGAAAGTCGAATTCATCGTTAATCGTGGAGAGGTTAAGTGGCGTGGATGGATCGAGTCGAGTCGCGAAAAAATGGTAAGTCGTGTTAAGGAAGAAGCGGGAGAGGATCTCCCCTCCGACCGAGGAGAGACGAGCCGATACAGTCTCTCCTCGACCGATGTATTCCACTAGATATAACCTTTTCACGGTATCTGCGAGCTAGTCACTTGGAATGTACGCGAGAGGATGGTTACTCGAATGGAAATTTTCCAAGGTATTTAGATATAAAATAAATTATTCCTTTCTCCCGTGAAAATCGATCGACTCTTCGAGGCGCAAGAAAGAAAAATAGCGTCATTTCAAATTTGCGAGAAAAGAAAGGAGGGGTTCAAAAATTGAATCCCAGAAAACAATTTTTAACCGCGAGAGTTAACCGGTGGAGCTTCTCAGCAGTCTGGCAGAGAAGAAAGAAGGAACGGTTTAACGGTTGAGAAAATTGCAATTCGACGCGGCCATCGATCTCCGCCACGACATAAATCGGGCTTCATCGGCATTCCGCATTCAATTAGCCGGTGCGTCTCATCTCGAATTCATTATCGATGCAGTCCTTCCTTCGCGCGGCCGTATGCACGGCGTGTATACGCCGCGGCGTGGCGCAATGCCAAAACGCGTATCGCGTGAACGATTCGCCACGAAGCGGGCCGCGAGCCACGGCATTGACGTTAATTGCCCCGATGATGAATGAAGAAAGCGTCGATTAATCGAACACGACCTCTCTCGAAAAGGTATCCCTCTTCTTCCACGACAAACAAAGAGAGAGAGACCAGGAAGATCGATCGAGGAGCATTTTCTCTGTATAACAGGAAGAAATTAATATCTTTGAATATCGATTGTTCGATTATTTTCGAAACGACTAATAAAATTTTAATCCATTAGAATTAATACTAATACTGATCTTCGAAAAATGAGGTAAATTCTTATTATTACGCGTTATCTCAAATTCATAATCGGTGCAAAGAGGATAGGGAAAAGGAAGAGAACGTTCCTCTTCTTACTGCGTCGTCGCGTAATTTTTAAAAAATTTTCGAGAGAGAGAGAGATAACGTAAGGTTGGAAAGGCGAGATGATTTCGCCGAATGAAACGTGCCGCGACGTAAATTACAGCCCCAATAAATCTGCTATCCGCGTTATGAACGATCGGAAAGGGATTGTTCGCGTAGGTGATCGCCGATATACGAGAGGATGGGAGCATAAATATCGAGCGAGACACGCCATTAAAGGGAAAGGAAGGCTTTTTCTCCCACGACCGGACCTGTGGTGAATGTAGGACCGATGCGAGACTAATTGATTTCTCGCGTTAATCACCGACCAGATAACGCTTACATGTGTAAGTACGGGGATAACACGCCCTGCTTGATCCTGTTTTCGTTCCAACTTGTAGTTATTCCACGAATATTACGTTCGCTTCGCAACGGAACTCCCTTCCCTCCCCCCCACCTCAAGCTGGACAAAAATTTCTTCAACAAGAATACTACCGACGAATATTTCATTTTTTACTTCTCTCTCCTCGGAAGAGCTAGAAAAGAAAAGATACCCTCAATCACACAATAAAAATATAATAATAATAATAATAATCTGCTCGATTAACATTTTGACGAAATGAAAACAAAAATGCGTGAAAAGGAAGAGTCAGAAAGGAAGGTCACGATTCCCACAGATTCCCCAGATAGAGAAGGAATTCGCAAAAATCTGATACAACGAATGGTCGGCGAATCGGTTGGAGAATTTGGCCGGGGTCCCGAAACGTCCGCTCGAATTAATGCGTAACTTCGTGGGAGGGGTAGGTGGAGGGAAAAGAGGTAGATAGAAAGAGGGGGAGAAATGGGGAAGGGTTGAGTAGTGAAGGGGGAGGAGGGGGCAGATGGTGCTGTCGACTCTCGAGAACGAAAGTAAAAGAACAGGGGCCCCGGAGGAACGTAGGTGTGCGTTAAATGAAAGAGACGGAGGAAGAGGAGCGTTTCAAGGCATGGGAGAGGAATGTGGTCAACGCATAAACTATACCACCGTGCATTCCTCGGGCCAAGGGTGCCTATAGTTCGCGAATCGTATAATACGTGCACGCGCGTGCACCGTGGCCACCTAACCTAAAAATCCACGCGAGCATTCCTTCCTCGCGCTCTGGATGTTTCTCCTTCGATAGATTTTATATCTATCCATTATTTCCTGATCGATTAATTATATCTCTGAAAGCAGAGCAGAAAGCAAAAGTTGATGCATCGAGAAGGAGTTGAGCGATTAAGAAAAAGTTAAAAATGAATCGGAAATAAAGTTAGTTCCAAGTAACGATTTCCACATTTATCCGCGATAATAATTAAATAATTATCGAAATAACTTTATTCTTAAAGTTCAAAATTTTATCTCCATCTCTGCTTGAAAAATCTATTTAACTCGAGATATATTGCCCCTTCTTATGCCGAAGATACGAGTGTGCCAATTCGAAATTCATTTTTGATATATTTATTTCAGAGATCACTTTGATTATAGAAAATTGTTTTGTCATTGAAGAATAACGTTTTATCATACAAGAATAACGTTCGTTTTGCTTATGAATAATTGCATTGTGAATAATATTCGCGCATAAAGGAGACGATATACGATATAGAGTCTCGTTGGCGGAGGAGCCTTCGGTCTCAACTACTTGAGACTCTACTCTCCCGATAGAAATAAAAATACCGATTCAAAACTCACTTGTTAAGTCGCAAGCAATTTAATCGTCTCGTTTGTATTGTTTAACAAATAAATCTCACACATTAAAAGTGTTTCCACGAGTATATTAATACTCGGTTAATAAAAATCTTCGATGAATCGATCAGAGTGAAACTTTCACCTCAATCGTGACTCGTCTCGATTAATAATTATATCACCAAACGACGAGCCTCTCCCATTTTCGATCGATAAACCTCGTCACGGCGATCGGTATTCCTTTGAATTTCAAATGAAATTCCTCGCAGAGAATGGAGAAAAAGAGCGTGTAACGGGCAATAACCGATATAAATCTCGAATATAAGATTTATCGAACGTTTATCTGCCTGCCGCGTATCGTTCACGCATAATCGCCGCGCCAAGCCCTCCCCTTTCCACCGTCCATTTCGATCTCCCTCGTTCGTTCGAACGAAATCGCGTCGGGTTATCATTTTACGCGCTGATTCCCTTGCTAATTAATCTCTTCTGTGTTTGGCGCCGGATACGTTCTCTCCACGTGAGAAGAAAACGGGCGAAGGTGCGATAGGATCGAGGATAGGGATCCGAGGGAACCGAGGTTAATTAGGCGAATTGAGGAAATTCGATCGAAATTGCGACTTGTGATAGAAAGGGCCACCGTCTGCTTTTCTTCGCCTCCTTTCCTCCTTACCTCGGTTTTCCACCGCGAAAAGTAAAGAACGATATTTAAAAAAAGAAATATCGAGGATTTTTCGAACGACTCGAAGCTATCGACATCGTGAACTACCCTCGTGCAACTTGGTTGGAGGGATGGACGAGAGGAAGGCGGACGATTAAAACATAAGCAGGCAGCGATCCATTGGGCCTGCCGGAGTTGAAAAGCTCCGGATCTCTCCCATTGACTCGAAGTGATTGTCGGCAGCCGTGGTCGTTTTCGGGACCCGACTTGTGTTGGCCACCCTTTCACAAACACCTTGGTGCCTCTCTACACGCGAGCGAAACGTGTAGTTAAATGTGGGAGCGCCTCGGGTCAGACATAATAGTGTGTTGGGCTGCAGGTTAAACTGGCGGCGGGCAGCAGGCAGGTTGAAACGGGCCGAGGAATGCAGCCGGGGCAACCAGGAGGGTAAAACGGAGACCGAACAGGAATCCGGTCTCCTCCGCTGTCTTTCTGTCCTTCCTTCCTTCCTTCCTTCCTTCTTCCTTCCTTCTTTCCTTCCGCCCCGCCGATCTCTTTTCCGCTCTGTCGAAATGGATCCTTCCTTTCTGCATTCATCCTCTCGCTCCGAATTCGAGTAGATATTTAACGCTTTTCGCACGTGCTAAAATATGGAATGGAAATCGAAGAAGAAATCTTCCTCTGTGCTTCGCTCTTTCTTTCTTCTTTTCTTCCGCCATCGTTTCTTTCTACTTTCATCCTCTGACTCGAATTCGAGTAGATATTTAACGCTTTTCGCACGTGCTAAAATATGGAATGGAAATCGAAGAAGAAATCTTCCTCTGTGCTTCGCTCTTTCTTTCTTCTTTTCTTCCGCCATCGTTTCTTTCTACTTTCATCCTCTGACTCGAATTCGAGTAGATATTTAACGCTTTTCGCACGTGCTAAAATATGGAATGGAAATCGAAAAAGAAATCGCTTTTGTCTTTTTCTGCTCCTTTCTTATTTTCTTTCACCATCGTTTCTTTCTATTTTCATCCTCTGACTCGAATTCGAGTAGATATTTAACGCTTTTCGTTCGTGCTAAAGTATGGAATGGAAATCGAAGAAGAAATCGCCTTTTTTCTGCTTCTTTCTTCTTTTCTTCCGCCTTGTCGATCGTTTCTTTTTATTTTTCATCCTCTGAATCGAGTGGATATTTCGCTGCACTATTTCGTACTAAAATGTAAAATGGAAATCGAACAGAAATCTTCCTCTGTGCTTTTTGTTCCTTTCTTCTTTTCTTCCTTTTTTGCGCTAACCTCTTTCATTCTCTTTTCTGTTTTATCGAAATGGATCCTTTCTTTTCCTTTTTACTTACTCTTGAATTTAAGATATTCGATCCCTTCGTTGCGTCTCCCTTCCACTTATTCCATTTCAATATTCCATTGAATTCGATATGGATATTATTTAAATACATTTGGAGAATAATCGTCTTCTTGTTCCAACAATTATTTTCTTCCCACTCGCAATCATCGACGGATATAACGAAACTACTTCCTTCATTTCTTTTACGATCTTATCCTCCGCATTTTTCTTCGCTCCTTCGAGGACAACTTCGATTTTGATTTTTCAACGCGAGAGAAAGGTTGAAGGTTCAATCTGGGAAGGCATTAGTCATCAACGATCCTGTCCTTGAATGGCAAACTCGAACTTTTCTTTCAATCTATTCCTTCTCTAGAGATGT
Source organism: Apis cerana (assembly GCF_029169275.1). NCBI lineage: Eukaryota > Metazoa > Arthropoda > Insecta > Hymenoptera > Apidae > Apis > Apis cerana. The sequence goes on from NC_083860.1 coordinate 7,497,869, forward strand.
TGTTTGCTTTGAGATTTAGATCGATATCGGGAGGGGGAAGTTCTCACGGTAAGATTCGACGGGTTCGAAGAATTTCGTGCTATTAATTAGCAAGATATATCCTGTTTTATAATAACATTCTTCTCCAAACTTTGACAAGTTAACCCTTTGCAGACAAATCGCTCTTGGCAGACACCAAAAATTACAATTGTCTGAAATTAAATTAAGTTAATAGCATATTCTTCACTGAATATTTAATTCATAACGTCATTAGACGCTGCTTCATCTCATCATCATATGAAATTCTTTCAAGAACGTTTTATTTTAATCTCTCTAATTATTTTTCTTTTAGTATTACTTCACCCTTATTCCCTCGATCAAGTCAAATTCAATCGATCTCAATAATATTAATTAATAATAAAAATACGAATGGAAAATTTATTTTTCCCTCCTCGATGCGCAGAAACTTTTCCTACAATTTCGTATAAGCGAATAATTCATAAATAATTCATCCACGATATCAATTAATATAACAATGTATCTCTTCCCTTTATTATTATTACCATTTAATAATTTCACATTTTGAGAGAAAAAAAGAAAAAGAAAAGACCGTAAGAATTGCCGGTTTCCGCGATCGATTCCACCGATAGTTGCACATTAATGATTCATTATATTGCCCGTGGCCTGTTCGCTTCGCTCGATGAAGCGATCGCTGGCTTAATGCCACGTTTAATGCTACTCGCTCGACGACGATCGTTTCTACTCCTCATCCTCTCCCTCAACGTCACGATAAAATGGATAGCCTGCTTTCATACACCTTTTCCTTTACGCTACTTCATCCTCAACTATATATCGCATGTATCGTGAAATTACACTCTCTCTTCATCCTTTCATTGCCAATTTTTCGATAGAAGTTGCTCGCGATAAAAGCGTGACAATTTCGTAATCGTCGGTTAATCGAACGCTTTGGAATATTATAAATAACGTTTGGATCGAGGGAATAATTATATACGACAGGCTACTGGATAATAGAATTTTATTTGAGGAAAAAGTGTGACGGAGAATTAAATGTCCCTCTCCAAAGTTTTAATCGTTGTACAAGGGGAAAGAGACAAGGAATAAAATCGAAACGAGGCGAATTTCTCGCTAACAACGATCGAAACAGTTTCAAAGACTGTAAAGTAATTCGATGCAAGATATACGGCTGGTGCTACTCCGGAATTTCAACAAGTGAGAAACAAGTGATCGAAGTTGCACGAGACGTTGCGTTTAACGATCCTCCGACAACTGATCCAACCAGTTTGCGTATTGAATTCCGTTTCGTCGACCTTCCCCCGTTAAATCCATCCGTGCGAATAATATTCGATCGAATCTGCTATTTTAAATATTATAATCTCTCTCTACTCTTTCCAATTTCTAATCTTTCCCTAAATACATATAAGAAACGAAACACGCGTGTTTGCTATAAAAATCCAATTATCCCCGAAACAGAATGAGAGATAAGTTTACAGATTTTACTCCGTGAAACACACCTCTTAGCGGGTAAAGTGAGCGAGTTAAAAAGAAAAGCTCGTGCAAACAGTCACCTGACTTTCGAGAACCGCCCCTCTCTCTCTCTCTCTCTCCTTCCTTCATAATTAAACTTTCCAATCTCTCCAGTCTCTCCAGTCCTCTGAAAAAGGGACACCGCGGGTCGAGACATAAATTTTTCCCTTCAAATATTTGAACATCGCCACCAGAGAGAAGCCTAGTTTTTACCTTCGCCGATAAATCCTCGTCTTTCCTCCCTCCCTTCTTTCTCTTTCTTTTCTCCCTGTGCACCGAGGATAAACGGCGGTGAATTACGCCTCGATCTTCCTTTTCGGTTAATAAAGTCAGATTGTAAAAGAGTTATCAAAGGCAAACGACGTGGATAGTCGGGCACGATAGTGGAGGCAACGAGGCTCGTTTAGGCGGCGCGTCCCTCGGGAGCCGAACATAATCACCTCGGTTCCTCCGCCACTGCGGTGGTAAACTGGCGGCATATTCTGCCGTGCTTATCGTTTATTACCGTGGCTAACGATACATTAAATTGCACGACGACACGGGGGCAGCGCCGAACACGGGTCGGCGAGGCACCGTCTGGGAAAATTGATTCCGACGAATAAGGGAAAACGCGTTCGAAAATAAATTTCGCATTTAACGGGTTGCTTTGTAAATAAGGGATCCGGTGTTTGCAAAGAGATTTATATATATAGTTTCTCTGCGAATTTCTCTCGATTACTTTTTTCTTATTTCGTACGAATTCTTCAAAAATTCTACTTAGTGAGGATCGAAGTAAAGAAACGAAGCTTAAACAGTAATTCGTTTTACTCTTTGAATACCATTATACCTGTATGCCATCTGTATTATGAACGAGATGAAAATTCCAATATCCAGCGATTTTTACACTGATTCTCAAAAGTTGAATTCTACTTAGAAAAATAGGGATCGATCAGACTAGGTTGCAAAATCGTTTGAATATTTTGCACTTTTTTTACGCACGGCGTGCCGTCTACGTGTTAGAATGAAATAAAAAAAGGAACATATACATATAGAGTCGCATGTATAAACTAATTGAGGACAATTGAGCCGCTGAACGAATGCGAATGCGCCGAGTTGGGGGAAATGCGGTCGTAATGCGCGGCAGCCGGAAGAAATTTCGAATCGAATCCGGATTTGCCGAGTCGCGACGCGTCCACCTGTAAACGCACGCGTCCAATTTTTCCTCGACCTTTTCCCCCTTTCGTTCTTCCTTCGTATTTTCGAATCTACTGAACGATTTAGAGGGAGGGAATAATCCGGGGAAGGAAAAAATAACTCGATGGACGAATTATGACACACGTGGTCCCAATTTTTATTAGGGCGAGAGAAGAAATATAGGCAGGAGAATTTTGGCGACGAATATTTTGAATACATTTTTTTCTTTTCCTTTTAAAGATCTCGCATCGATCTGATCTCAATAATTCGTTAATTCCTTTCCGAGTGAATAAAAATTATTTCGACCGTATCATTGTTATTACTTTCGAAAAAAGAAGAAGAATTTTAATAATCGAGAAGAGAGAGAGAGAGAGAATTCTTTGCTTTCGAGGATCGACGTCTATCGATCGATGAAAAGAAGGGAAAGGGAGGGAAAGGAAGGAGGATACCTTGTATCTCTCACGTGAAACGAAATTTCACCGACGTGCACCTCACACCTAACCACCTCCTGCCGGATCAATTTAAATGGCTATTCAGAACTGGCTGAGTTACATTAATTGCACCGTCGAAGGAAGTCCATTCATTAGTTTCATTGTTATTTCGGATCGGACAAAACCGACGACTGGCTGCCACCGTGAAAAAAACACGACCACCACCGCCACTTCCGCCATTCACCGACCCACTCCCATTTTCTGCCCGCGGAATCTGCTCGATCATCCGACAGAATGTTTCATACGTCTCGTCCAACGATATCCATTTTCCATTTCTTTTTTTTTCTTTTCCTCTCCTCATCTTCTCTCCCGACGTTTCTTTCCCGAATTAATAATTATCACTAACAATTGCTGTGACAATTCGTAGATATAATACGTCAATGCTCAAAATTATAGAAAAATTCGTGTAGAATCCTCGAAGCTTCTTGGACCAAAATGGATGACGAAGAAAAGGGGAATAATTGATATGCGAATAATAATCGTGATGGTATTGAGAACTTATAAGTACAATATTCTCCTCAAAATCTTAGAAGAAAAACAAACTTCTTAATGCAAAGTGGAACAAACAATATAAATATAACTTCTCTCTCTTTTATTTTAAGAATTATCTTCACTCGATAATTACCTTAACGAAACGACAAAACTTGACAATTTACGGATACCCTCGCGTGGTAGAAAAAAATTCGTAGTAGAAAGTAAAGAAGGAAACGCGAAAAGGAAAAACAACCCCTCCACTCGCCGACAACGAAGCTTCTTGTACGCAAAGTGGGTGGAAGGAAAGAAGGTCGTTGGTATAAAAGTATAATCCAAGATGGGAGCGCAGGAAGCGGGTGTTGTATAAATGAGAGATGAAGGCGGGAGCGGAAGGAAAGGTTGGCGAATGGAGCGTCGATCGCTGGCAAGGAATAAATAAAGGGACTGCCGGAGTTTGCTGTTATTAAAAAAAAAACGAGGAGCCACGAGGAGACGGGGACAGGAACTGGGAAAAACGCGAAAGCGGATCGCGTTAAAGCGGATAAAGAGGAGAGAACAAAAAAGGGGTAAATGGAGGAAGGAGGAATAGAGGGGGAGGGGAAAGAGGGGAGGAGAAACGGAAGAGGAGAAGAGGATATGTACCTCGGGGCCGGAACAATGGCCGAAAATTGGTGGAAGGAAAAAGCTGCAAGACGATGGATTTGCAACGGAAACTCTTGGGGATAGGAGATACTTTGGCCCATTGTTCTCGTATTAAAATGATATTCGAGAACGAATATGGGAAGGAATGGATGTTACCAATAATATCTCGCCCATTTCCTTCTTTATCGACGGATACTTTTGCCCGATTCTTTTAGTGTATCTTCTACGTGAAATATTTTGCAAGTTTGTTTTACAGTCACTTGAGAGAATTATTTTCGACGATTTTTGACAGATTTAATCTTATTAGCGATAAATCGAACCGCTTCTCCGAGAGAGAAAGAGAGAGAGAGAGGGAATTCTTCTCGATCGAAAACGGAGATCGGTTAATTACCGATCGAAAGAGGAGAAGTTGGACGCGATTCTCGGCACGATAACACTCCCTCCCTCCCCCTTCTCTGTGGTTGATTTAACGAGGCCTCGCGCACGTCCCCAAAAACCCTTCAATTAAGTGATAACGTTACAATGGATCGGCCGGTTCCGATCCTCCGACTCGATATTATTGACCGAGGGGCCTCTGTCCCGGTTCCATGCAACGAATTCGCTAATTATCCTCCGTCCAACCGAACAAAGCTCTTTCATTAACGAGGGCCACCTTCGCGCAACGGCTTCGCATTTTAAACTTTAATTACACGCGGGAATTCGACACGTTTTAATTAGGTCGCGCGGCTATTATCGGCTGCCAAAGTAACAAGACGCGAAACAAGACGCGTCTCCATTCTCGAATTACGCGTCAAATTCGCCTTCGATCGCGAACAGATATTTCTTACTCGAGAAAAGAATTTAATTTTTATTCGTTTAATTATTTTTACAATTCCTTCGCGCGAAAAAGAAGGAGAAGGAACTCGTGAAATCCGAATCACCCGGTATTTCTCTATTCTTTCTCGTTCCTTTATCGACATTTAATAATATTGTGGTTTAAAAAAAGAAGGGGGGGAAGAAGAGACAAGCGATCAAGATTCGATTTCAATCGGTGGAGCGAAAAATCGTGATCGATATCTAAATCGGTACACTTGAACGAAACGATGGCCAGTGTGCGCGGCAATTAATTAAATTACGCGCGCCATAAATATTTAACAGCGTTTACGTAACCGGGTATTTCGTGGATTTGCACGGTGCAGGCTGCGCACAGACCGAGACAGAGATATTTATCGCCGCGATAATTAAATCCCGTGTAATCGAGACAAAAATTTCGATCCGATGATATTCGACGTCTCCATGGTTCGACTCTTTTTTTTTTTAAATTCCGGAAATCGAGCAGGGAAAAATACTTTTTCGACGATCGACGAAACAAAATCCAGACGATATTTTATCCCCTATCCGATTTCGAAATCGATCCAAACACGGAAAACGGATTTTAAATTTATTAACTCTTATCGAATATTGGCGTTAAAATAAAAAAAGAAAAAACACGTCACGTGGAACGTGAGGTACATTTAAAGATTGGCGAGAATGGAAGAGAATTAAAAAAAAAAAAAGTGGATATAGATTCCCTTAAGTTCCCTTTTTAAGTTATAAATAAATGCAACTCTTATCTAACCATCTCATCGCTTTACGAGCCTCGTCCTTATCTCTCGTGAGACAATCTCGTGGAATATGAATTACAAAGAAACGTTAAACCTCTCCAAATTCTCTGTAACGAATCAAATCAAAATGAAATAAAGCTTTTCGTGATTCGAATTTTATCGTTTGATTACATTAAAAAAGTGAAAAAAAAAAAAAAAATAGGAATCTATATCTTTAAAACCGTTCTTGATTTTATCACTCGATCACATTTTTTTAAAAAAAAGAGCAGGGCCAGAGTCATATTTCAAAAATTTTTGACGACTAGGTAACTTTATCAACTTCCAATTGCATTTTTCCAAAAAGGTAAATATTCATTTTTTTCCTATTCGAAAATAAAAAAAGGGAGAAGGGTTTCATTCGAGAAACGTCGTACCGGTGCACGAATAGTCATAGATATCGGCTCGATACGCCAAATACGTTTTACGAAATTGCGTTTGCTTTCCAGATAACCACTGTCCACTCGGCAGCCTAATCGGACAATGGCTCGTACAGTTTAAACAACTGTCTGACAAACAATCACGACAGTTCGATGCCGGTTATCAGATTTATTGCCTGGGAACATGGCGCCCCAGAATCGAAACAGAGAGAGTGTGAAAGATCCATTTCCTTTCTTTCTTCCTTCCTTTTTTCCTCTCTCTCTCTTTCTCCCTTCCCATCTCGACCCATTGAACCGCGTCCGATGATATTCAAAATCACGTCCCTGCTCGAGACAGTTATAATTAGCCAGAGATTACGGTCATTCCTATTTTGCGAGTGGAATCGATTCGAATTCTCGTCGCCGTGCAATTCCTTCGATTCATCGATAATAATTTATAACACCTTGGCAAAGAAAAGATCGTTCGTTTCGTAAGCGACGAGAAGGGCAGGGGGATAGAATTTCGATAAAATTGTGGCGCAGATAAAACTAATTCTCTGTTTCTCCGCCTATCTATCTCGGTAATTATTTACATTCTGTTGCTCTGTCAATTTGAAATATGTATTATGTAACACGATATAAAGGTCAATGGCCTGGCTAATACCGGGTGTCTCACAGTTCTATCAAAACGTCGAAATTTTGTCAGGCGCTGGTTTTCTTTTTTTTCTTTTCGTTTTTAATAAATGCGGCCATCATATTTCCTCGAAGACGAAAACTTGCAAAAGTATATATCATCGCACAGATCTAGGTGTGTACAGAGAACGAAGAACCAAACCCCAAATATTGACCTCGGTTTTCACTCCAAGAATTCGCTGCTTCGCGACGATTTCCACCCCATGATCTTCATTTTTCCGGAGAAAAGGTAAACAAAACCAAGATTAAACCAAGATAAGATCTTTTCTACGGGAAATAAGGTAGCCAAAAGCACAAGTAACACGAAATTTCCAAATGGAAAATCCTGTTTGCGGTATCCATCGTCCTTTACGTATTTGCCCTCGGAAATTTAAATCTCTCGATAAGTCGTAGGAATGAAGAAATTTTTCCCTTTTATTTCTTTTACGGTGGAGACATTATATCCTCTTATTCGTTGAAAAGATTATCGTTGTTTATTGACAGAGGATACCTGAACGAAGGGAGGGAAACGTTGATAATTAACACGATGATAAAAGGAACAGAGCAATCGCATTAAGAATTCGCGTGTATCCTCCCACGGAATCTCTGATGATAACGATATCTCGCCAAGTTTTATTCCACGATCTGCGAAACTCGGGCCGAGATAATCGGATCTAGAGTTCACTACATCTCGATATCGCGTTCCTTCGTCCAAGTTTCGAGAGCTTGATTCGTAAAAGAAGGAGCAACGATACGAAAATCTTCGAGTTTTCTCTTTCCTCCTCGACTTTCTCCTCATAGAAATCTTCCAGTTCCAGAGATTGTTATTATTTCCCCAAAGCGGCGAGTTTATTTATTAAACCCCACCCGATATTACTCCCCACCGAAGCAAACTCCCTCGGAATGGAAAATCATCGCCCGGATTCAGCCTCGTGATTCATCGATTCCGGGCTAAAACTCCCATAGCTTTATTACTCATCCACGAGGAATGCCAATCGAACGATAATCCCTTCGTTCGACTTCCGGTCAGCCACGGTTCTCGATCGTTCTCGAGAAAGAAAGAAAGAAAGGAAGGAAGAAAAGAAAAAAGAATAAATCGTTCGAAAAAAAGGAAGAGGATGGAACGAGCGAATAAATTGGAGAAAAAGGAGGAGGAGAGAGGGTGGAAGAAGGAAAAGGGTTAAAGGAGGGGGAGAGAAGAACGAAGGCAAAGATTGACCTTCTCTTGACCCAGAGGATTCGTTCCTCCTCCTCCTCCTCCTCCGTTCGAGCGCCATTTTTCGATATAGGGGAATGAACGAGGGAGGAGGGGGAAGGAGGGGGTAAAGAGGATCGCGACGAGAGGCTGCTGCCTTCGAGAAGGACCCTGAGACGGCTATAAATTACCGGCTAATATCTCATAATTACCGAGCGAACCAGACTCGAGGAATGCCACGGCACCGAGTCAGCATGCAGGTAAGCCGAACAACTTCGGGATCCCGAACGCGTTTCACGCGAATATCCTCGATGGAGGAACCCTGTCCCCTCCTTCGTCGCCCACTTCCGCCCATTGTCGTTCCACCAATTTTATTTTTGGATCCTCGCGTTTATTCCTGGATTTTTCCCCTTCTCCTCCTTTTTATCTCTTTTCCTTATCTTCATCTCTTTTCAATTTTATTTTAGAATCTTCGTTCTTATTTAGCAGAAAGTATCGAGAGTAAACGAGTCGTTTCCACTTTCGATCCTTTCTTCTTTATTTTGGTAATTCTAAACGCGTTGTTTCTCCTCCTTTTTTTCTTTCTTTAAATCTCTTCGTGCCAAAATTGTTCAGGCGGCTTTTTTATGAAATTTACGGATGGTGAAAATTTGCATATATTCCAGAGGAATGCCCTTGTTCTATCGGTGAATCGGCCCTCGCTCAAAGAATCTACGCGTGCATCACGAAAATGCAATTAACTTGCAGTGTGAACAGGTCCGACGAGTTCCGCGGAACAAACATGGAATGTTGGGAAGAGAGGAGCGCGATTTACAAGAGCGAAGGATTCTACGATAAAATCGAGACGCGTTATGTATTCACGATTTCCAAAAAAAAACCTTTCCCTCCAAAATTTAAACCAATTAAAACATTAGTTCGGAAGGAAACTCCTGAAGCGAGGAAAATCACTTAACTGGCAGTGTAACAGATGTGTAACGATTTGGAATAAATACCTCTTACTTCGAACAGCTTTACTTTAATCTCGATCTCAGCTAATCGACGATCGTCCAAAGTTCCCGGGAGCAAAATTTAAGTTCGACACGATAGATATCAGTATCGCTCGAGTGCTGTTCAATCTTCGAGAGAGACTTCTTACCAACTTGGGAAAAATTTCGAAACGATTCGAACTACTTTGATTAACACTAGCCGTGTGATTCGCGTGTTTTTTCTCGAACGATAGCCATTATTCTTCTTTTGTGATCATCCAAATCTTTCCAACGGTTCGAGTTGGAATTAATGCCATTTTGCGATTCGAAGGTTAAAATCTTGATTGAATATCGAGCGGGGAAAATGTTTTTTATTTTTTATATATATACGTATAAGGGAATAAATACACGATATATTATTATATTACGATATAAGCATCAATTTGAAAAGATTATATTTTTAGAACGTTTTGCATGCGCATAGTGGTTACATTATGCTCTCGAGTCCCGCCGCTTCTTATCTTTATTCCTTGCACAGAGGGAAGGAACATCGTTCAAGCCTGACCGGATACTCAACCTCTCCGTTTTCTTTTTATTTAATTCGAAAGGGAAAAACAGGTAACTCATCCTGAATTAACAACGAATACGTAATAAATAGATAAATAAAAGGGGGAATCGCGTAAAAATTTATTTCTCGAGATTACGATAAAAACAAGTGGACACTCGAACTTCCACTGTTATTTATTCTTTGTCAAAATTTTTATACCCGTAGTACCTTGAAAAGAACGATACATTTTACGCGAATCGTGGATTTTGGAATGTCCGGCTCAACGTAAAAAAAAAAAAAAAGGTCCAACGAGCGCGTAAAAATGTCGAGAGAGAAAAAGTACAATACGAAAAACAGTCTGATTCGTTCCCAAATAAATAGAGACAGATGGGGAGTATCGGGCAAGTTTCCTGCGGAAAAACGGTAGGAAAATGGCCGCGAAAAGCAAACACGCAAACTCGTCACGGGCAACGAGCGTTTCCATGTTATTTCTCCGATTTTTACGGGGAAAACGATGCGCGAATTTCGATTCGATCTCTCTCTCCCTCTGGATTTCGTTCGATTTGAAAGAAGGGGGAGGGAAAAAAGGAAAGAAAAAAAAATTTAAACGAAACACGAAACATATTCTGCACCCAATATTCGAGTAGATTCTTCGTAATCGATGCACCATGGTTCTTAGGAATAAACGAAATCTCCCTATCGAAAAACCTATCCGAACTGTCCCGATTCTGATGGACAGAGCCATTCTCTCGTAGGAAGGAGGAGGTAAAAGAGAACCCGCTCGAATTTCACTTTATGATCCCATCGATGGAGGTAGAGAGAAAAAAAACTCAATATTAGATCCGAGACTAGGAGAGACTCCTTACTCATCCAACGCTCGGTGATTCGCGCGATTTTATCAATTTGTCGTGAAAAAGTGGGTGGGAAAGAAAAAGTTCGATCTTTATAACGTCCGATCCGATATAATACACCACGAGATAAATTGTAAAGAAAAAGGAGAGACGCGTTAAATCATTCGTGGCAGATTGAGAGGAGAAATAAAGAGGAAGATCTCTTCTCGCGATCCATTCACGGATTGAGAACCGTCGGGGCGTCGTGTCGTCCGCGAGTTTCCCTCTGTGTCGAGGAAAAAAAAAAAACCACGAAGCGTCTCGAGGAGAAACGTGATTCCACGTTGGGAAGGGAATAAAAAAAAAAAGGAAGACGAGCGTTTCATCCAATTTTCCGGGGCGGCTCGGATCGTCGGTTGGCAAGATGTCCTCGTGGTCGGCCAGGAGGAGAGGGGAAGAAGCTCGCCCCCGATGTTTACCAAAGGGACGGTGGAGGAACGGTTAAACAGAAACCCGGTCTATAGATAATGAAAACGCGACGTTCGCATGGACGCCGGCATGAAAACGGCGAGACGGGGAGAGAAAAGGCTAGTCGGCCGACCGGAAAAGTGTCCGAGCGTTGAAAGGGCGCGAGAGAGGGGGGAGAGAGGCGAGGAGGCGGCTGATAACGCGAGGGGATGCGGAGAAGCGGTGGCAGAGGATAGGAAAAGCGGAACTCGCGAATAGATGGACACCGGAGCTCCCGTCTGCTTTTACTTGCCAACCTCTTTCCAAGCCAATTTTTAGACGTCATGGTTTTCCCGCTTTTGAGGAAAATACGCAACGTGTAGAGATGGAAATAAGAAAATTTTACAAAAAGGGGAGCAAGAGGAAAATTTGTTAAACGGTTGGATAAAGGTTGGTCATCATCTAATAAACGATAATTAGGAAATGATATATCTATTCTATTTGTAGAAAAAAATCGAAAGATGAAAGAAAGTTATCGAGTTATTGAGTCACAATTAAAAGAAAAAACGGAAGTTACGTTCACTTCACGCGGAGTTTACTTTTACTTGCCAACTTCTTTCCAAGCCAATTTTTAGACGTCATGGTTTTTCCGCTTTTGAGGAAAATACACAACGTGTGCCGAGCAGAGATGGAAATAAGAAAATTTTACAAAAAGGAGAGCAAGAAGAAAAATTTATTAAACGATTGATAAAAAATATATCTATGTTCCTAGAAAAAAAGTCAGACTTAAGAGATATTGCCATAAGAGTAAAAGAAAGTTATTGAGTTACAATTAAAAGAAAAACGGAATAGTGGAAGCCGAATTTATCTCGGTCGAGCTTCCATCTGTTTTTACTGGCCAACCCCTTTCCAAGGTAATTTTTAGACGTCATGGTTTTTCCGCTTTTGAGAAAAGAACTCAACGCTGTGTGTGCCGAGGAAAGATGGAAATAAGAAAATTTAAAAGAAAGGAACTGGAGGAAAAATTTATTGAACGACTGAATAAAGAGATCATCGTTGCTAAATAATATATGTGTTCCTAGAAAAAAGTCGGTCGTTAAGAGATATTCAAACTTATCTAATTGCCATAAAATAAAAGAAAGTTATTAAAAAAGATTGATCTGGATCCATATATCGGTCCATCAAAAATTGCAGAAAAATCGATCGATCACTCAGAATTCTTATCACCTGACTCGAGACACCTGGTCTCGTTATATTAGCGGATCCTGCCGAACGGATATAATTAGGATAATAGAGAACGATTCGAAAGATGATTCGAAAATACCTGTTGGTTTTATTCCTTGGAATAATTGACCTTCGAGAGACCGCTTTCGAGGATACCGCTTACGGATCGATGATTTAGGCCAATTTGCCGACGAGAGACGGAGCTGATTCAAAAGAGAGATCGATACTCGATGTTTGTCCAGATAAGTATCTTGACGCTATCGATCAATTAAAAGAAATGACGAAAGAGATTGAATTAATTACGATACGAGTTGGTTAATTAATTTTCTCGTGTGGTTCAAGGAACGCGTTCCACTTTTATTATTGCTCGAGGGATTCGATAGATTATACAAATACCGAAGAAACACATTTTTCTCAAAGCCTCGAGCGTAATTCAATTAAAAAAAAGAACAACAACAACAACAGTATAACTCGGTAATTCTTGATTAAAATTAATTCCTTGGTCGCAATGATATTCCCCTACTTCGAAGAACGACAAAAGGGACAGGAATGACGCGAGTGTAACTTTCTCCATTTCTCCCTATCACCAGCCATCCGTGTTATTTCCGCTGTATTTATCTAGGTACGCGATAGGGTGAAGAGAGACTGGATAAGAAGAGGGCTGGATGCACTGGCTGTGACGCATTCCCCAAGCTTGGTATTGCGCACCTTCGTGGGCTTCATGCGTCTCTCTCGAGTGCCTAGTTAACGTTCGTTCGCGATGCATAGATAAGAGAGAGGAGACGTTCCAAGAGGGAAGGTAAGCGTGCTCCACCAATGACTGCTTTTCCAGAGATCGAACGTCAGTGGTGCACGGAATGATGCTATTTTCTTTTTTTTCTTGTCTTTAAGAAACACTCGTGGATGGGGATCGTGAAGCATGTGAGCTTTTAAAAAAATATCGTACACTCTGTACAACTGTGAACAGGTTGGTCGAGGAGAGGAATGTTTGGATTCGTGTATGACATGTAACGACAGATACGAAAGATGTATTTTAACCAGGGTGATAATTCTTCGATCGACTTCGTAGATGTCATCCTGACAGACTAATTATGCATTAAATGATCTTTATTCGAACTTTGAGAATGTAACCTTGAGAGATATATATTCGAGATTGAGCTAATGGAGCCTATAGCATCCTGACAGACTGGTTACACGCCAAATAACCTTTTTATTTGAACTTCAAGAATACAACTTTTGAGAGAAATATTCCAAGGAGGGTGTAGCCTATAACACGATCACCTCTCAGACGTAATCCTGATTAGAAAATTTCGGATGTTAATGTGTCAAACATTATTCGAGAACGTAACAAAGTGGTAAGAAAACGAATTTGAAGATTCGTGCAATATTCGATGGGAGGATTAAATTGACGTTACCTCCAACCAGTCCCGACAGATTGCGGCAACCCCACTCGAAAAGTTTCTAAACAGAAATAAATAGTGCACGCACGTGTACCCGAGTCTGTCAGGCCTCAAGTGGGCCAGATGTGCGGGGACAATTCGATCGTGCTTTAAAAAAAAAGAAGAAAGAAAGAAAAGGGAAAACGATTAACACACGTTGCCACCCTGAAGCATCCTCTTGCCCGACACGAAAGAAACAAAGCGCAGCGATCGATCGATCGCGAGATCAAAGTTTCCGCGTATTTCGATCGCGCGACGTTGGCCGAAGGCCAAGAGGGGGAGGGGAGGGGAGAGGATCGCAGGAGTGACCCATTGAGGGAGGGAGGGAAAGGGATCGCGGGGGAAGGCATGCGTTTGACGCGTGTCACGTGCACATGTCAGAGCGGACTACAACGCGTCATTCATTCTCGCTCTTTCTCCCCCTCCCGCCCCCGTCGACGAGCTTTCCATCAAGTTCGTTGCACCCTGTCGCATCGATTTTCTTCCCGACCATCGCCCACGCTTTTCGCGCGATCCTTTCCCTTGATCCCAAACCCAATCTAATCGATATCGACTCCTGGAAACGATTGCCCGACCGGCAATTTCTCGCTCAACACGATTGTATTAAATATGTCTGTTGAATACTGGAAATCGAGGTATCATCGATAATAGATCGAGTACTCGAATCTAAAATATGAGGAGATATCAGGTTTGAGATAAATATATATTCCAACAATTGGTCTTTTGTCAGGAGAAACTTCAATTCTGCGAAAGATAGAATGGAAGAATATAAGTAATCGAATAATTAGATCCACGATCGAAGGAAAGGAAAGGGCGTGCATGAAAGAATTCATCCGACCAATTTACGAACACACATCGTAATGCTCGAATCTAAATTGAATCTAAATATTCGAGTAACCGAGTGTGCAACGCGCTGCTATATTAATCCTTTACGTTCGTCACAATTAGAAGACGGAAACTTGGATTCGATCTATCGAAGGAAACGATATAATAAGAGAAAGAGTGGAAGGGTATATAAAAGGGTTTACTTAACGCTTATCGAGGTAGAAATCACGAGCATCTGCGGGAAAGTATAAATCGGTGAATGGCTCGGAACGAGAATGTTCACGACAAGCAGGGAAACGAGGCTGGTTGATTAATATTACGCTCGGAGTCGCGATCTGCATGCAAAGTATCGGTCATTGCATCCGACCCGGCTTGTAATTAACCGGTACAAGCCCGCTTCTCGGACTCGTCCACCATCATAACCGGTAATCGCGATCTTTCCAGTGTATCCACTCGTTATATCGCGAATAATCGACCATACTTTTATATATATACAATCGATAAAACAAAATAACCTTTCCGTTATTTAATAATAACATTTCCTCGAGTATGTCATCGTTCTCCATTTATCCGATAATTAGAAAAGATGATTGAAAAAAAAACTCGACTCGTATAAGCAAATCGAGAATAAACGATCTAGAAAAATTGTACATGACTATATATAAAAGCTTCGTTCAATTTATACTTTTTCTTCCTCTAATTTCCCCTTTCCTAGATTGGCAGTTATACTACGCGTGCACTATTGAAATTACAAGACTTATTACATTTTATCTGATAAATTGTGGGGAGGAAGGGGGAAAAAAGGAGATCCGCTTCCTGCGAAAAAGACGAGGGATGGGCATGGGAACCGAAACCATAGAAGTTCGACAACCGAATGCGCGGAGCCCCGAATCTGGCTCTGGCCAAATTCACTGAGATTGCGCGCGTGAATGGTGGCCGCAGAATGCACATCCTCCCGAAGGAAACCGGATATTCCTGAGGCTCTCTGGTGACGATAGCGGCACCCTGGCCGCGCATTGTCCCCTGAGAATTTCCTTCTGCCGTGCGGTTTTTGTGCCACGCCACAAGACAAAAGTGCACACGCATGCACGCGCCTCCGAGCAAACCCGCCCACAAAAAACGACCATCGCGTCAAGGAATCCGTGCAGATTCCTTCCTCGCTTCTGTCCGCTACGACTAAACATCCAACCCGGCCCCCTCGTGCTAGCTTTTTAAAGAATATTCGAAAGGGATATTTGAATATTGTCTTGGGGGAAGGAATTTTTAGAGACGTGTGTTTTATTTCGCTTTAAAAAGTCTTGCCTCGACTCGAAAGTTATCTTCAATGGTCTGATCTTCTATTTAATGTTCGGTTTTTTAAAATGGACGAGCGATGAATCGTGGAGATTAAAGTACGTCTGTTAACTCGTTGCAATGTTTTTTGAATGAAATTTGTGAGGAAGTCTTATCTTCTCGAAACACGTGTAATATTTTCAACGTTTATTTTTTCCTTTTCTTGCAGAAACTTCTGAAGGGTTGACGAAAAAAATTTGTAAAATTTCGTTCATTGGAAACATATTCCTTCCAATGTGTTGGAAATAGGTTCAGAGTTTAAAGGAGGGTTAATATTCCTCGGCTCGTTCACGGTGAATCACGGGGAGCCTTGAAATTTCTTTCTCGCTATCACGGCGTCTTGTTACCGGGCTAAGTGGATTCCTCGACGAGTTTTCCGGTTCCTCGAGCGTGTGCAGCGTGGAAAACTTGGATATTTACGACGCGATACGTCGTCGCCTCCTTTTCCCTTCACGCGTTACGTTTCGCCGCTTTTTCTTTTCCGAGCATTTTTCCATATTGTTATTAAACTTCCAGGAATACGTTTTTTTTAATTTTTCATTAGTACTCCAACGAAATTTCTAGATCCCTCTCGAATTATCGATTCGGATTAAAGAGCGGGGCAAAGAGCGCGTAAACCGAATTGAATTGCGAAATTGCGTTTCCGCGCCACAGTTCCTCGAAATATTAAGAATTATTAAGATTCACCGAGAGGAATGAATTTCGTTTTACCTCGAAATTACGTTTTCTCTTCAAATCTTCTCCCTCTTCTCGATTTACCCCATATCTCATAATTTATAATATCCAGTCTGTCGTTTGTTAATTAATACACCGTTTTTATTTGCTCGCGTCGATTTTCCATCCGGTAATTTTTTTCTTTCTCTTTAGAATTTTCATCCTGGAATTTTCGATGGAAAATTTGAAACTCGATATTTGTATACTCGGAGGAAGAAAATTTCAAACAAATGTGCCGCGTTGCGAGCGTTCGAATCGACATTATTTCGACGAATAAAAAATTTTCATCGGGTATCACTTTTCACGATCCTTAAATATCGAGTAAAACGATCGAATTCGAATACGTAAAACGTATATAATAATATCAATGGACGATCAGCGATCGACCAATCCCCTTATTCCTTATCCTCGAACGATAAATGGCACGTCTTTGCGACGAAACATTATTGGAATGAAAAGAAGACGGAGGGATTAAAGATGATATGAAAGAATTCGATGAAAATACGATAAATATCCGATAATATTCGAAAATACGAATAATTCGATAAAAGAGTCGAAGCGAAGATAGAGGAGAGATCCGTTTCGATCGGAAGTACTCGATCGAATGGGCGACGCCGTTCCCTTTTGTTTTGCTTTTACCCGACTTGTTGTTATTCGAGCGGCGAAGCGATCGCAAGATCAAGGAGAATTAAATTCATTAATCTAAATACGAAATTCCGTTCCCTCGAAAAACGAATTCTTCCGAATTTTTTCTTTTATCATCTTTTATCATACGTTTCTTTTCTTTTCATACGTTAATTTTTTTAGATTAATTTTTTCGAAATTAAATTTTAAAAACAATATTACTTTACGCGTCGATATGATTCGTTTTCGATTATTCTTGGATAAAGGGAGGGGAGGAAGCGATGGACCGTTTCTTTTCTTTTCATACGTTAATTTTTTTAGATTAATTTTTTCGAAATTAAATTTTAAAAACAATATTACTTTACGCGTCGATATGATTCGTTTTCGATTATTCTTGGATAAAGGGAGGGGAGGAAGCGATGGACCGTTTCTTTTCTTTCATACGTTAATTTTTTTAGATTAATTTTTTCGAAATTAAATTTTAAAAACAATATTACTTTACGCGTCGATATGATTCCTTTTCGATTATTCTTGGATAAAGGGAGGAAGCGATGGACCGTTTCTTTTCTTTTCATACGTTAATTTTTTTAGATTAATTTTTTCGAAATTAAATTTTAAAAAAAAGATTATTTTACGCGTCGATATGATTCGTTTTCGATTATTCTTGGATAAAGGGAGGGGAGGAAGCGATGGACCGTTTCTTTTCTTTTCATACGTTAATTTTTTTAGATTAATTTTTTCGAAATTAAATTTTAAAAACAATATTACTTTACGCGTCGATATGATTCGTTTTCGATTATTCTTGGATAAAGGGAGGGGAGGAAGCGATGGACCGTTTCTTTTCTTTTCATACGTTAATTTTTTTAGATTAATTTTTTCGAAATTAAATTTTAAAAAAAGATTATTTTACGCGTCGATATGATTCGTTTTCGATTATTCTTGGATAAAGGGAGGAGGAAGCGATGGACCGTTTCTTTTCTTTTCATACGTTAATTTTTTTAGATTAATTTTTTCGAAATTAAATTTTAAAAACAATATTACTTTACGCGTCGATATGATTCGTTTTCGATTATTCTTGGATAAAGGTAGGGGGGGAAGCGATGGACCGGTGCAAAAGATACGGGAGGATAAGAGATCGAGACGGCAAACGATCCGTTTCCACGCCAAACAACGCCACCAATCGAGTAATCTACCGTCTCGGACCCCTTCGCGTTTAAAATAGACACGTGAGGAGGGTGTGATAGCGAGAGGAGAAAAATAACGTCGAAGGCAAACGCGAGGGCTAGGCACAATGGTGGAAAGAAGTGGTGCGCGAGGGTGAAGTGGTGGCATAGCATCGCGATAGGGTCCTTCGAAGCCGTATTACGTTGCAGCGAATCTACCCTTAAAGGCGAGCCGAGTTTCTAACTCGCTGAAAAATCTTTATTGCAACGCCTCTGTAAATGTATACTTCGTTCCTAAATCTTTCTCCTTTTATAATTTCGTACGCGTCGATCTTCGGTTCCGAAACGAAATAATTCTTCCGTTTTTAAATTTCTAACAATCCGCTCAAAAATTTATTCTTCCCCTCCATTATTTTTATAACGATATAAAGAAGAAATATTCCTTACGAGATCCACTTGTGGCCAGCAGAAAGGGGACAAAGTTACGAAGTGATTGATGAAATTCGATTACGAGAACGAAAGTTTCTTAAGCGCCCGCTTTGTCGCGATTCTTCCCTCTTTTCTTCTTTTTCGTATAAAGTGCTTGACTTCTCGCGACAAGAACAATTGCCAGACGGGGAGGATTTAAAAGTAGAAAATCGACGTAAGAAGCACGTAAAAATACAAGTTTTCAAAGGATGGCGAAGATAGACTCGAAGCAAGGGTTTCGAACACCCGCGGCTGCAAGAAATTGTAGAGTCGGTGGGGGAAGCGACGAGCGGACAGAAACTCATTTTCTCGAGAGACCCGTGACGGATGTTCGTCGCCGTGTTGCCAATCTGAGTGGAAATCGCAGCCGCGAACGATCCATCGTTTATCGCGAAATAATTAGAATCGTCGTCTAGGAATAATGGTAATCTATATTTAAAGCTCGTCGAGGAAGCGATTCGAAGGGAGAAGGGAGAAAGAAGGTTTCGAAACGACCGTCTCGAATTTGGACTCCTTGCGCGGATTAAAAAAAGAAATAGAAAACTGGTTAACATTGGTCCCGCATATAAATATTTATAAAGATACGTGACGGCGTCGATCGGTTAAACGTTTTATAACGTTTCGAAACCGGCATATTTATCCATATCCACGACGAGACAAATCCTGTACACGAGGAAAGTCGTAAAAAAACGATATACTCTTTGATAAATCTTGCCAACAACGATTGAGTTGGAACGATGAAATCGCTATAATATTCTGCTGAATCTTCCTCGCTGATTCGAACGCGGCGAGAAACGAGAAATCGCGGCTATTTTTCACGATTTTTAATTGCCCCTCAAATATATAAAATAATCAGAGATTCGTATATAATAAACTCTTAAGAAATCGTATTTACCAATTATCCCATTATTTCAAACGTGTAGAATAGAGAACGTTTACATTTCCACGGTTTTAATGATTTTCAAAAAGATCGAAGAGAGGAAAGGATGGAACGGAGAGGAAGAAAAATAGGGGGGAAAAGATTACGCGTGGACAGTGAGAAAGAAAATTAATTTTTCCATGATTTTCCAAGATTTCTGCTTTTTCTCTTGCTCAAGGTTCGAGTCAACGATCGAAAAAGATTTTTTTCCTTTTTTTCTCCACGACAAAGGAAGACGCGAAGAACCGCGCGTGTAAATAGCAGCGTGCAGCAGGCTTTTAATCAACGCGCATGGAAAATTCTCTTTACGCGTTCGCGTACACCCCACAGGTCGCCATTATACGTCCCTATCTGCCTCTTTACACCTGCACACGCGGCTCCATTACACACCAGACCAACGTTTCGCGATCGGCTCCTCGATTTCGAGCGACGCGAGCTCATTTTTCTTTCTCCCTTTTTCCTCTTTGATTCGATTGAAATTTCGAATCTTTGCGCATTTGATCGATTCTCGAACAGAACAGACTTCGATAAAGATCATTGATTCGATCGTTGATCGGAAAACTTGTTTCGAAACTTGAGGATTCTCGAACGAGGCGAGAAAGAAAGTTTCCTTTCAATTGATTCGGGAATGTTTTTTTTATTACAAATAAAATTCGATAAAATCTTCGAAACCTTGTCGAAATTTTCGAGTGAAAGAGACGTGATAAAAACTTTGTTAATTCTTCGATCGTAACGAATTGAACGAATCTTATATATCTTCGATATCCATCGATACATAAATTTAAAACTTCGAGTATAAAACTTTCGACGATAAAAGTTAAAGTTCGACTTGTAGGAAATAAAATATTGTATCTGTACGATAAATATATTCGAGTTAAAATAAGTTTCGATTTATAGAAATCTTTTTTCTTTTTTTTTTTTTTGGAGCTGCAGCGGAAGATTTTAAAATTTAATGATTCTACTCGAGAAATGGTAAAAAAAAATGAAAGAATTCGATCGAAGAGGCAGGCAGCACAACCGGTAGCGAAAGAACGACTCGATGAGGAGTGAGAGGATGAGGATGGACAACTCGAAAGTCGTCGAAAGAGTTATAAAAAGAGAGCGGCTGAACGATTAATTTGTTGGATTAGCAGGAACTTCCTAATCCATAACCGAGGATCAGTCGTCGCCTTTGGATTAAACGGGCGTTATACCTGGTTCACGCGACCGAGCACAGCCTGATCCACCATTTAATTAGAGTCGGTGGTTTAAAGGAGCAATGGAATATCATATTTATGTCCGATCTCATCTCGCCTTCCCGACATGCCGTGGCTTGTCATCTTAATTAAACTTAATTAACCCAACACGAGGAGACACGGATTTCCAACGTTGTTCCGCGATACACACACACACGTCGCTCAATCAGAATGTTGATAGTATCATTGCATAGGATAGAATGATCCCTTTTAATCTTTTCCTTCTTTTATTTTTCCTTTTTCGTTTCCTTTATTAACTATCGATATAATTCGCTCGCAATTGGTTCGAAAAAAACGGATTTCCAAATTGTAGAGAATCGAAACGATCCTTTTTTCAATCCTCTTCTCATTCAAATTTTTGCCTTTTCTTTTGTTTTCTCGTATTCAAACATCTACGATTGCGCAGTACTCAACTCCAAGAAGAAATGATCGCAAGAATTAAAGGATTTAAGAAACGTCGAAAGTAAAGAAAATTTTCAAATTGCAGAGAATCGAAACGATCCTTTTTTCAATCCTTTTTTTTTATCCAAATTCTAGTTCTTTCTTTTATTTTCTCGTATTGAAATATCTACGATTGCGCAGTATCCAAGAAGAAATGATCGCAAGAATTAAAGGATTTAAGAAACGTCGAAAGTAAAAAAAATTTTCAAATTGCAGAGAATCGAAACGATCCTTTCGTCAATCCTCTTCTTATTCAAATTATCGCAATGCCCGAAAAGAAATGATCGCAAGAATTGAAGGATTTGAGAAACGTTAAAATCAAGAAAAAAAAAAAAAAAAAAGAAAACACCAACACCGCAGAAAACTCGAAGTTTCCGAGGGACGCAATTGGGATGCAATTCCGATGCAAATTGCGCCATTCTTCCCCCGCAAAATTTCCATCCGGAAGGCAGGAGAGATTCCACTCCATAGCCCAGATAACTTTCAAGAGAGGACAAAACTTGGTTTCGACCGGGGACACGACTTCCTCGCGCGTCCCACGACGTCCTCCCCAACGACAATGAGTAGTCCTTAGGACGGCTTTTAGCGAGGGTGGGTGCAGAAGCGCGTCGAGAAGGAACAGGGGATCCGCGTGTCCCTATCCCGGCCCGAAAGTAAGTCGCGTAATGACGCATCCTCGATTGCTCAGCCGGGGAAGGAAGCTGCTTCCCGGTCCGTGGAAGCGATGAAATCCTCTCTAGGAGGCCACTATCGTAAGTACGCTGACACTCCTCCACCGACGAGGTGGATATCGGTGCCTGTGACGCACGCTTTGCCCTTCCACCAACCTTTTGCTCCGGCGAGTGCTGGCCAAAATTATGGACCGAAAGAAAAGAGACATGAAAATCCGAATTTTCGAGTTTTCCGCAGTTTTAGAGTTTCATATATTGGACGGGTAAGGTAATTCGATGAGGAAGATTCTTTTGGAGAATTCTTTCGATTCTTCTTGGAATAATTACAGTGAAAGATTACGAACGACATCGAAGATTTAAATATATACATATATACATATATCGGTAATTCTTTAAATCGAGTATCTTTCTTTCTCTCGAATTCTTCAACGAACAGAATAAAACCCATTGTGATTCCCTTAAAGAACAGAAGAGGAAAGAAGTTTGGAAAACCTTCGAACGAGAATCGAATGACAAATAGGCATTCACCGGCGCAGAAAATCGGACTAAGTGACTGTCCGACACGGGCAAGCTGCCTTTTTGGAAAACCTGCACAGAACGGATCCCACGAACGCGGCCCGAAAGGTCTGTGGCCGGCCTTGAGAGAAAGTAGCGGTTTCAAAGAGTCGCGAGGTCGTGTTCACGACGTGGAAAACCCTTGAACGACACTTTGCGTTTTACCTGCCGTCCGTATCACCGTATCATCGACCGAAATAAGCCAAAAGATACCCTACGTTCCGTCATCGTTTGGAAGAAAAAGAAAGAAAAATATATATTCCTCCTCTCCCTCTGTTAAGGATGAGTTTGCATACAAAATGAAAGAATGTCCACCATGTACAAAGGACCGTATATATATTTCTACTCGGAAACGTGTTTCTCACTTTTTCTCCCGATGCATATGCATCTTCCTCGATCTTCGCGCGCAACGAACGGTTGCTCGTCCCTGTGTACATCAGAATTTCTAATTCCGAAGATGCATCGGGAGAGATACGAACCATATTTCTTTTTCTCTTCCCACCAATTTTTATGCCTTTCCACAAATTTCACCTCCCTTCACAGGAACAAAATTCCCCACTCGTTGATCGTTGATCAAATGTATTCCATTACATATTCTCTCCTCATTGAAATCATAATCGATCTGCAAAATCTAATATTCGAGATACTCTTAAGCGAAGCGAAAGAAGAGGAGGAGGAAGAAAAGGTTAGAGAATCACGGTGAATTCTCTCTCGCGTTAAACGAAAGGAAGATTCGAATGGGGCGTAAATAATAGAGAGAATCGTGCGATTGTGTGCATTGTACCACGATGTTCCCGTCGCGCGTAGATATCGAGCGGAAAATGATCGCACGAACGTGGCAAACAAGGTGAGCTGCTTTCCAACTTGTACGAGAGAGAGAGAGAGAGAGGCGGGGAAACACGAGCTGGTTATTTCAAAGTTGCGAGTTTACAACGGTGACCATTAAACGTGGTGGCCTGCTGCCTGTGGAGCACACTTGGACCAGAGATTGTGTATCTCTCTTTACGAGAAAAGCCTCCTTTCTGCATTCCACGGGATCCTCTTGCGGTGACGACGTGTTTCAGCCTGTTTCCACGGAACTTGTTCACTGTCATAACTTACTCTCGCGACTGAGGATCGTTACATTGTTGCCCCCGTCACTATCCCACCCTTTTCAACCGTCCGCACAGCTTCCGAGGAAATTTTCCACGGGATTTATGCACTCGACTTACCTCGTCCAATCCTCGATCGTTCCCCGGATAATTTTCTTTACTTTTCCTTCGTGGCACGGTTCTTTGTCCCGGGTTTACGTTTCGATTGTTGCGTGGGGTCGGGACAGAGCGTGAAATACTGGATTAATAAAAGTGTTGGTGAGTTTTATGAATAAAATTATATCGCATGATACTTAGAATCTAATGGATATAAGAGAAGGAAGCCTCGGATCGTCGGTTTTTATATCTTTCGAAAAATAAGTTTCGAAAATGCAACAATGAAATTTAGTATATATGTATATTATAATAAGCATTTTACTCAAAAGAAGGATTTGAAAAGTTTCTCGCGTTCAATTGCTGATGGTGTTGTTAAAAGTAAGGAGGAGAGTCGAGAGAAATAAAAACGATAAATAAGATGCAATTCTTTCAGTTCTTTCGAAAGTGAATGACGGTCGAATCAATCATTCTTAAAAGAGTAAGTCGAATGTAATTTAATTTAAGAAGTTAAATATTTGCAAGATTTTTCACTTGTGTTCATAAATGAAACGAGAAACTGAAGATAACCTCGATGACTTATCTCGGTCTAGAAATCTCCAAGTAAGCAGTAACATAATCAGAATGCAAATAAGCTTTATTGAAACATCCTGCGATTAAGATAAGAGAAACTACTGTGAATCGACGATATTTGATACGTATAATGATCAATGATCGATATATTGAGAGAAGAAAAGGAAAGAGAAAAAAAAAAAAAGAAAAAAAGGAATAAAATTCGCACGAAATCGAAACAATATTTAATATTTATTAGGACGATTAATTTATTAACCGGTATATACCGGTTCTTGAACATTTAATGAAGTAACGTATCGTACATCAATCCCGATCCAGCGTGAATAACGTGATCTATAAATCAATTGTTCGAACGGTGTAATAGCTTCCAATATTAGTTTCATTTATTTATTTGGACAAGGTGAATTGATTTATTCATTTATTGTCATCGCGATTTACATTTTTTTTTTATGATAGTAAGAAGTTAAGAAATAAAAAGTCGATAAAGATGATCGGATTTAAATTGCTTTTATCTTTGCAAATTTAACACCGAGATCGAAACTTTCAAAACTAAGAATCGGAGAAAGAATGATTCATATTGAAAGTTGATTACAGTTTACTCCAATCTAAAGACGATAGCGTTAAGGGTCGATAAAGCGGAAGATGAATCATTCTCAATTTTCCTTATCTTTCGAATACAAAATTTACCAAGAATTTTCAAAAAAAAAAAAATCGATCTTCGATATCGCGTCCATAAATTAAACGAATAAATAAAAATCATCAAAAGGAATAATGAAATGGAGTCAGTTTGCATCGAAGAGGAAATGATATAGAAGAAGAACAGACTACAAAAATATTTCGTGTTAAACTCACTATTTATCTTAAAAAGAAATATTCTCGTTAGATCTAAGAAAAAGAAGAATGACAGAAAATTCGACTTGTGGGACAGAAAAAACTCTCTTAACGCTAATTCCCATAATGATCCACTCTCTATTCTATCATCTTTAAGAACACGCTCGTGGAAAAAAATAGCGTTCAAACACCTGTTTCAACCTAATTATTTTAACCTTTCTTCGCTTATTGTTCGACAATTCCTCGTGAAAGAACCAATGGAACCTTTGGAAGAACTTATGGAAGAATAAGAAAAAGTCCTCCCTTCGACCGAATGAATAATGAAAAAGGAAAGAAAAACTCACGGGAGGTCCCTGAAAATACCGTGTATATTCACGCCAAGGTTGTTGAAACAAATTTTTTCCTTTCAATGGGTAATTGGAAGAAAAAAAAATTGCTATTAAAAATTCTTATCATTCATATCATTGAATTAAAAAACATAGTGTATTCTAAGTAGTGTATTCTAAGTTATTTTTAATTGACGATTTGTCTGAAATTATATCAAAGAAATTTGAAAAAAAAATTGAAACATTTCATGAATGAGGGAGAAAAACTTCGAAATAAAAATATCGTTCTCGATAAGTTAAAGATCAGAGATATTCACGAGAGAGAGAGAAAGAGAGAGAGAGAATTAATCGCACCGAATACTCAGTCGAACAACAGTAAAATCCCCGGATAATACTAAAGGCGGCTCGCGTAGAACGTAGAACTCCTTCATAGCCTGTTCAACACGCCGGAACATTTGTTAGCGTCTATGGTGATCCTAAGCCCTGACGGAACTCCCGGAGAAGCCGGTCGAATAGGATTTCTTGTCAGTTTTACAAACTCCGTCCATTTAATCCGCTGGATTCTTTACACTGGATGTACGATGTACGTGAATAATGAACAGGAAACAGAAACGATTCGCGAGGAATATTTATTATATTGAAAAACCGGAATTATTATTATTTCTGAATAAATGCTAACTTTTTTTTATTATTCATAAACTTTTAATATCATCTATTATCTTCAAGAAAAAAAGAAAAAAAAAGAAAAAAAAATCGTGAATAAATATAAAAAATCGGTGAAATAATATAGCATTTTCGGTTCATCTTTAATATTTAATAAATATTTAATAAAATTATTTCTGATTAAGATAATAAGAAATCGTGAATGAAAGCGTGACACGATAACAAGTGTAAATTTACGTGAAAGTAAATGTATCAAAATAAACGAAGAATTGTATCAAATATCGCAATTACTAGAAGTAAATGGTATCTCGCGAGATAGCAACTCTGAAAGTTTAAATAGCAATTTGCACAGCTATTCGTCGCCCTGAATATTGCATCAGTTAGTCGACACGTGAGAAAAAGAAGAAATTTCGAGCAAAAAATAAAGTGAAAGATCGTAAATTTAAAAATTCAGGATCAAAAAAACGTAATGCTTTCATTTTCCTATCCATTTATTAATTGCTAAACGCGTTTTTTTTTTACGATCGCGTTAACGCGACGAAATGAAACTGTTCATCGATTTAGATTAATTTTCGTGGTACAGAGTTGGCAATCGATGATGCGTCTGGAATCCATCGCTAGCTTGTCAACGCGAACGAAATAGAGGGAGTACGAACGATTAAAATTCTCGGTTAGAGATCGTGCTTGTGACAGGTTAGACAACATTCATGATTTGAACAGTTTCAAGCTCCTGATGGAATCTCTATGATCTTGGATTTCGATACTGTAATATGATCCAATCTATGGTAACAGTAGGGAGTTTAATGATCACTATGATCCTTGGTAAATATCGCTTTGATTTGATATCACGAAATTAATAAAATAACAAGCAATCTTCGTTGTATAAAATCGAGTAAATTGTATCGAAACTCGCATGCTTTTGTAGCGCATGCGCAATGTAGTTAACGTGCATGTTCAACACGGTGCACGTATGATAAATCGCGGAACGTCTTGAATTATTTTTCTTTCTTTATTTTTTCGCGATATATCATTTGCACTCGCTGCTTCATATTTTTACACGGTTCTCTTTATCTACCCTGTGAAATCCATACAACTTTCTTTTCATCTCGCCGATAGACGCGAATATGATTATATGGAAAAACGAATCAAAAATAAAAGTGTTTATAAATGGCGAAATGACTGTGCGATTGAGCAGAATATATATCAAATATCCTTATATATATAAATTTTAGTAATTTGTAAAAATATGTTGTAGCATATATACAATAATAGATTTCTATTAATTTTGCACCGTTTTCTTTATTCGTTAAAAAGAATCGAAATTCAAATATATGAATTATTTATTTTTATTAAACAAATATGTATAAATATATTTGTACATATATAAGTACATATATAGCATACCGGTGAAAATTGTTAATGAAGAAATTGCAAATGAATTTTCTAATAAAATTTACAATTTTCACCGATAGAAATGTATACATGTTGTATAAATATATATTAAAAATTTTCATATTTATTTACATATATGTACATATATATGTATATATACATTTAATATTTTGAATAATTATTTATAATATATAAATGCATATCATTTATAATAATAATGTATATAATGATATTAATGTATTATATAAGATATATTAATAACGGTTATAGAAATCTTCTTAGGATCAATATTTTTTTAACAATTATATACAATTATATGCATTTATTTACTATGTCTTTCTAATTAAAATATGAATCTAATTTAAAAATATATATATCTATTCCGCTTTCATCATTTTAAAAATTATATATCATTTGATCACACTAACGGAACATACGATTCCTTATTATCTATTCGGCACAAGTAAATATACTTTTGAAGCTGGATGTATTTGATTGCACCCACCGATAAAGTCAGACAGGTTCTTTGTACTCGTATAAAGTGTATATATATCCGGGTGATAAACCAATGTATTTACTTATATAGGTGTGAATACTCTTATCTTATTATTAGCTAACTTATGTAGGATAAAACGTAAAATTTTTGAATATATTATAATATATCTTAAAATTTTTGACAAACATTTAAAAACATACGCCTAAACAAAATGAAACGTTTGTACAATACATACATTCAATTTCAAGATGCAAAAATTCGGAATTTTTCTTTTATGAATCGAGTCCCCTTCGCGAAGAAACGCAACTCATAATTCATTAATTATAAATATTTCGTTGAACGTGTTCTTTGCGAATCACTTTAATGAAATACCATCGAATAAATTATAGATAATTATAAATTATGAGTATATTTATTCTAATTCTGAACATCAAATTTTATTACTTGTTTTTTATCCCCATGCTGTATTTCTTTTCTTATTCTTTTGAGAAATTTCATTGAACATAAATATCATAAATTCAAGCAGAATTTTATTTTTAAAATTTATTTTTAAAACTGTCTATTATACACGAAATTTGAACGATAAAATAATTATAATATTAAAAATATAAAAAAACTAAATTAAATTAAAAGATTTATTGAATGGTTCTATTCAAAATAAATATAAAAAACTAAAACAATTTTAATTCTACGTTGTTTTATTAATTATTTTAATAATATTCAAAAATAATCAAATTATTTCATCGCATTGTGAATTATTAAATTACGTCGAAATTTTTAAATTTCCTACACTTGCGCCATCTTTAAAAATTGTTGTCAGCTCGGAATGAATCATAATTTCATTCGAAATTGAAATTCGTGGTATTAAATGGAAAAAATTCAAATAAAAACTTACATGAAATTGCTTCCTTGGGAATGTCAGTGGCCGGAAAACCTTGTGACTCGAAGTACGATCTGACAGCGTCACATTTCAATCCGGCGCGCACCGTAGTCGTCGTGACGCTAAGGGTCAGGATAACACATAATATCGGTAGCATAGCACTCATAATTATTCCCGTGGCGAACACTCGCGATACACTCACGAACTGACGCGACAAATACGCGGGATATGACACTCACGTTTGTACATTCGCGAATAAATGACTTCGTAATCGTGACTCGGCTTGGCAAGCACGTTAGACAATTTGAGGCGGATAGCGCCACGATGATTTCGGTAATTAAAAAATTATAATTCGAAAGAAATGCCGAAAATATATTCGTGAAAGAAGGATGACAAGCCGATACGATACCTCCTTCCTCCTCGTTCGACGCGCACTGACCGACTCGTGGAAGGAACGCGTGCCGACAGTGGTGCGCGCATGCGCAATATTCAAAAGGAGATTGAAATTTTGTAATACAGTATTTACGCGCCAAATCAGTTGCCATGCGCAAACTGAAAAATTTAAATTTTTTATATGAATTAAATTTATACAAATTATAATCTGGGAAAAATATTCATCAAAAAATATGTTTAAAGAATTCCATAAAATTTTTAATATGAGTGATAATACATGCTAATATTAATAAATATTATTATAATAATGGATGTCATTAATATTTCAATTATTGGACGGAATTTGTGTTACAAAATATAATTGTACAATTAAATTGCACAAATACATTATTCTTAATAATAGTATATAAAAAATACATTTAAAATAAAAAAATGCAATAATTTAAATTAAAATCAATTAATTCTTAAAAAGGAAATACAAATATAGTTTTATAGATGAGATCAAAAATTATTCTATTTTTTAATCATAATAATTGTCATCAACTCGCATGTCTTTAAATATATATATTAAATATATATATATATTAAATAATATATTCTAAAATAAAAATATCATATATTTACTATTATTTATATTATTAATTTAAATAAGCATTGCTATATAATATGCTATATACGAATTCTATATACATATAATGAAGAAATTCTACAACGTCGATTATTTAAGTAGTAAAAAGAATTAGAACCAATCCTTTTAGCAATATATAGTACTAACTATAAAAAAAATATATTCAACGCAAGTCTAAAGTTCGCTAACATATTTAAATAAAAACGCAAACATAAAATATTTGTTTGGTATTATAAGCTTAATGCATTCTTACAAATTTTCATTACATATATGTAACTGTACTATGACACAAGGGACAAGCATTAATATTAACCACATCTCGTTCTGTAGCAACGTGATGTCTGCAAACGGTGCAAATCCATGCATTACTTAAATCCATCAATGGTTTTCCAGACATAATGCAAGGAGGAAATCTGGTCATGCAATTAGGACAAGCGACACACCAATCAGGTACTAGACTTTCGCAATTCGTACATTCTGCTTTAGAATTACGAACATCTTGAGGACTATGTTTAGTAAAAATTTCCACAGCCAAATCCTCGTATTCTTCTCTGGTTGTCTCTGATATAGTTTCTAAAGATTCTAATTTAACGAACGCCTTGGAGCAAACTCCAAAAGCATGATTAACTGCACTTGATAGAGCAAGCAAACAATAAATATCTTCAGGTTGTAAAATCTCTTCGTATTCCCTTAATCTTAGAGCTGTTTTCATGGCTGCGTCGAAATTTCCTAAATATATCTGTCTATTGGCTAATAAAAGAAAATGATAGGCCTCTGCACCTTTCCAAGCATTTTCTATCACCTGACTATCTTCGTTATTCTCTGTTAATCCCATCACAACATTGCTTCGACCACCTTTAATAGCTGGAGTATTATTGATGTGATCCTCAATTAATAAAGCTGCTAAAATATAAATCTTTTTTACACGTAATGGATTCATTCTAGTTTTTGCTTGCTCTTCTGCTAATTTAAACAATAGCTTCGCTGCTTCTAAGTTATGATTTGCTTTCTTGTATAATTCTATGGCTTGCAATCTCTTACCGTTAGACAAAAGATGATTGGCATATTTATTCAATAATTCATCTATTTGAGCCATTTTATATGTTTTTGCTAATTCAACTGCCTGGTCCCAATGGTTTAAGCGGACACACGTATCCACGGCTAATTTCACATCTCCGTATTTTATATATGCTGCTACTGCCTGGGAACACATACCTACAGAGCCTAACATTCTTGCTACTGTTTTTAAAAGAGGACTTTTATCTGGTAACTGTTGTACTATTCCTGCTAATTGAACGAAATCTTCTAATTTGTAATAACATTCTATAAGTTTTTCTAAATTCCTAGTCTTCTCATAATATTCTTTTGCGCCTTCCCAATTCTGTATTTCAGTATAATATTCGCCAATTTTATTATAAGCATATTCCATTTGTTTATCAGATCCGCCGATACCCATTTTCATTAATTGTACAACTCGAAAATAATCTCCTAATTTTTGACGCAATGAAATAGCAAGATCTCTTCTATCCATATCTAAATATAACTTTTCTGCTTCATCATAGTTGCTAAGAAAAGCAGCTACTTCGGCTTTTTTCAATTGATCATTATGCACATTCTGCAAACGTTTAATGAATTGTATTCCCAAATAATCTGTGCAACGAACCATTGCATTTTCAGCAGTCTCCAAATCTAATTTTTGTAAAGCTGATTCAGCTAATAAGCGCCACAATCGTGGATGTGGATTGTCCTGAATGAAATTGTTAGCTTCTTTTAATCCTACTTTCATCAGCAATTCTCTAGTATCCCTTAAGGATTTTACTTCTAAATCTACTATTAATTCATTTTTTGTATCTTCCGGATTTTGCATGAGATCATCCAGTAAAACACAACGTATTTCTAAATCTTTAAATGAGCAGATATATCCAGAACAAGATATTGGTTCTTCAGGATCAAATTCTCTTAAAACATACATTCTAGTTTTTTCTATAATTGCTAATAAAGTGGGATTATCTTGTGCCCAGCACATGGCCCATACATCTTTTCTTTCAAACTTGTTTATTTCGTTGTCTGATTTTTCATCCTTCGAAATAATATTTTTTCTAGAATCAGTCTCTAAATCTAACATAGTCAAAACGCCACTCAAATCCATAATAGCTACCCGTGACGAATCACAATTGATTGCAATCTTGTAAAGCTTACAAGATGTATTGTATCTATTTGTAAGAGTTATTTGAGATAAAGAATATCTTTGAATCATTCCTGATTCTCTACCTATCAATAGAATCTTATCAGTTGCACACAAACAACAAATTGGATCCATAGTAGCTTTAGTATTAATAGATGCTTCAAAGGATCTATCTTTATCTAAATCTTGAATGACTTCTGTCACTCCAGTTGGAGTTTCATCAATATGATAAATTTTGTCTCTTCTAATTCTTCCTGTATGTAACATGGAATTACGAGGAGTACGATAACTCCAAACTAAAAAATTGTTTTTGGATGCCGTGATAATCACATTGTTAGTCATTGCTACCCATAATGGCTCCAAATCTAAATATTTCGTATCTATTGGAGTAGCAATTGTATTGCATACTAAAAGTGTAAATTGCTCTGATCCTTGAGCAAGATCATTTTTTACCGCTAAAACACAATGATCTCCATATGAAGCTATAGAAATCAATGCTCTTACATTCTTAGTACAATAAGTATTATTTGTTGTATTCCAGAATATAATACAAATGCCATCCTTAGTGATCTTTTCATTTGTATATACAACAGTGTTACTGAAATAAGTCCACTTATAATCTAAACGAATATTTGCAAAATAAATATGAGAGTCAACTGATAAAGCTACTCTAAGAGATCCTCCTTCCCATGCACAACATGTGACTTCTCTACCAGGTATTTTTAAAGTTCTCATATGTTTACCAAATGGAGTATAAAATTGAATAACATTAATGTCTTTTGCTTCTCCATTACCTAATAATGGTATCATACCAGTTACAGCTAATATGGAGCCATAACTATTCCAACAACACCATGCTGCTGTCATACCAGTTTCTATTACAATTGGATTATCATCATTTGTATCTTTCATGAGCTGTATTTTTCCATTTCTGTAACAAACAGCTAAAGTAGGAGAATCTAAGCCAATATAACCATTTCTTCCATCATACCATTGCAAAGAAACTATTGTTTGAATTTGACCACTATTAAGTGGTAACATATTTAATTTTGTTAAAAATACACCTTGATTATCAAAAAGATGAACTTCTCCATTTTTTATACCAAATAATAATAATTTTCCATCTGGAGACCATTGTACAGCAGCAAGAGCTATATTTTTTAATTCTTTTCCCCAAATTCTATTACCATCAACTGAACCTACAATAACTGCTCCATCTTCATAAACTATACATATTTTTAATCCATCTAAACTCCATGCCATTCCTTTAACTATTGATTTATTACAATTGTTTATCATTTCGTCATACCAGGAACCTTTATATAGCATCCAAACTATGATTACACCATTCTGATCACTTGAAGTTAATTTCTGATGTTGTTCATTCCATGTAATTACTTGTACATGTCCATTGTGACCTTCCAAAGTTTGATTCATACTTAAATTACTTGCAGCTGTTAAATTTCTAGACTTTGCACCACTGATAGAACCACTGACATTGGAATCTACTCTAAGCACTTTTAAAAGACCATCTTCTCCACCTACAGCTATATAACCTTCTCTTTGATTCCATGCTATACAATTTAATCGAAAATTATTTGGTATTGCTATTTTTTTACTCAAATATACAAACATCTTTTTCACATTTAATTATCATTAGCTATCTTATATTCTTTGTTAAACTAGTTTCTGAAAGAAATATATTAATATATATATAATTTACAAAACATATGCTATAATTATTTATTGTAATTTTAATTTTTACAATTGGAATTATTATTACACTTACATTATTGTACAATATTAATATTTATATTAATATTAATATTCATCAAAAAACGAAACGATCGTTATTATCTGTCATAAATATTTATTTATATTATCGTTTTTGTAAATTGTTTTAGTAGACTGTTTCCTATTTAAAAAAAATTTTTAAATTTTTAAATATTATTTAAATATTCATTTATTATTTAATCATATACATTTTATATAACTTTTATCTAGTTTGATTGTTGACACTAATTTTAAGGTTATAAACAATTAAAAGAGCGTTTATATATATATATATATATATACTTCAGCATTGTATTCGAAACCGATGAAGTTTCCATTCACATCGATGCTTTTTATATTTTGATTCTTAGCATGTATAATAAATGAATAATTTAAAAAAATATTTATTTAGATTTAAATAATTTATATTTATTATATATATAATTTATTGATTTAAATATATACATATATATATATATATATAATAATAAAAAATAAAATTAATTAAAAATATATTTAATTAAAATAAATTCAATCGATAAAAATAAACTTAAAACCGATGATTTATATAAAAATACAATATTTTTTAAATTACTATCGATCAAAAACAATGATGTAAAATATAAAAATATTTTAAAGTGAATAATTTGTATGTAATTTGTAATTTATTAAAATTATATACATAGCAAATAAAAATTCAATTTTCTATTTCTACTATGGGTTTAAAAATAGTAAGATTATGTGGCAGCTTTTTCATAACACCTTTTCCTCGCCATAACTGAAACCAATAATCACATACATTTGAATACATATTTGCAATTAATGTACAAATTTCAGGTCTTTCAATAAATATTTCGGAATTAGGAAAATTAACAATATTCTCGCATCCACTAATATCGATATGTCTTAATGTTGGTGTATGTTTTAAAAGTAAATTCAAAGATTGTACTCCTATTTTTCTATTTCCTCTGAGCACTAATTTCGAAAGATTTGATACACGCGATAATATATTTTTAATATCAATATCTAATAATTCGCAAAAAGTAAGTTCTAAAGATTCTAAATTTATAAATGAAATATTTGTTTCATTAAAAATATTTTTTACCACATTGAATTCGTTAGAAATAGTGTTCGATAAATTTAAATTAAGCAATTGTCTTTGTAAAGTAGTATAGAATTTATCTTCATTGATACTATTCCAAGAAATATCTAAATTCGCTAAACTAAAGTTGTTTGAAAGAAATTGAAAATTATGCAACTGACAATATCGTAAATTTAATGTCCGAAGCTGCGTCAAAGGAGTAAAAAGTTTGCACAAGATTTCTTGATTACATGGCCCAAGTGGATTATAACTAAGGTCTAAAAATTTAAGTTTTAAAGGCAATTTTTCTAATTTACTTAAACATTTAGAATCTATATCACATCCCTGAAGGCATAATTCTTGCAGACTTGACAATCTTAAAATGCAATCATTCAGAACTTTTCCGATTTCATGTAGTTCACCACCAGATAAATCTAATATCTGAACATTCTTTTGATATTCTAAAGTTTTTAATAAAGATATAAGTTCCTCCTTTTTAATATTTTCTTGTTTTAAGCGTAAAATGAATGTGTTTTCGCATGATTTCAAACATTTTGATATACATTCTCGAATATCTAAAAATATTGAAGATAATTAATATGAAAATTTTAAGTATATTATTTAAAGGCTGCTTACCTATATTAAAATTTTTACATATCGTTTTATATCGTTCAATAATAGATGGAATTTCTAAATGAATTATTTCACATATCAAATTTTTAACAACATCTCCTTCATTTAATATCGTGAACACGTTATTACAATTAATCATAATACCATTCATAGTTTTTAATTCTAACTTTACTCTACATCCATTATCATTATAAAATTTATTTTCAATATCAGTTACAATTTTTTCTATCAATGGTCTCATTGTATTTGAAAATTCTACTTGTATTTTAAATACTTTTCCATCCACAGAGATATTTAAAATAACTGATTTCATAGTATCGATTTCTCCTAATTCAAATCCTGTGTTAGTTGGAATTACAGATGAAGAACTATGAGAAATAGAATTTTTAGTAAATCCAATTGATAACAAAGATATTTGCTGATTTTTCTTTTGAATTTTACTTTCACTAAAGTTTTGTATTGTTTCAATATCATAATCATTACTATCCTCTTGTATCATATTACATTCATTATCTTTTACTATGAGATCATTTATTTTCGATCGTTTTAAATTTTTTTCATCATTAATATCTTCGTTGCTTGATTTTCTTTTCATTATTGAAGAAAAATTTTCATCAGAGTATCTTCTGTTACTAACATTTTCATTCATATCATCTTCTAACCAATTATCTAAAAGAACCTCCTCACTATTCAAAAGAGGATTCATATTTTTTTTCACAGATGACAAAGATGTTCCAATTGGATCAATTCTATGTTTCAAACTAGCTATAGTTCTTTTATAATCTTCACCTGCAGAAATTTTTTCTATAATTACAGCTTTATTTATGATATGAGTTTTTGAGTTACATGCAGATTCATGAATACGTTTTGAAATTTTTTTTACGCTTATCGGTATCATAGCAGATAATATTTTATGTATTTCATCATAATCCCTTTGATCTTCAGGAGATAAAAAATCAACGCGATCCTTCCATTGTTCTAAACAATCTAATACAGTATCGTCTTCATTCGTTTTAAGAATTACATTTGCTCCATGTTCAATTAGAAGCTTCATCATAGTAAAATTGCCACAAGAAGCTGCATCATGAAGAGGAGTAACACCCTGACACATTAAACTTCCAGGATCATTTACATCTGCACCATATTTCAATAATAATTTAGCAATTTCTACGTGACCATGATTAGCAGCTTCATGAAGAGGAGTCCAACCAAAATGATCTCTAACATTTGTTAAATGACCAGATTCTAATAATTTTTCTACAATTTCAATATTACCATTAATACAAGCCACGTGAAGTTGTGTTTCTCCTTTTTCATTTCTTTTTATTGCAATTGATTTTTTTCTGGTCCGTTTTTTATTTTTTATATTTTCTTTAACTCTCAATTCTGCTTCAATATCAGACAAATTTTCTAAACAAATATCTTCGCCGATATGATTTTCTTCTGATTCGCTTTCACTATCTACATTGTTATTTAATTTTTCTAACATATCTAACTTTATTTTAAGTGCTTCTATTTCTTCTGTTTTACTAGAATTGTTTAAATAATTTAAATGTTCTTTTAAAACACTGACTTCTAAAGAAATATCATTACAAGTTTTTGCATTTTTCAAGGCTAAATTATAAATTTCTTGAATCTTTTCATCATTTGCTTTAACAACTATCAATAGATCTGCTAAAAATAAAGCAGATCTACATATTTCACGTGGATCTGTGCATAATTCTAATTCTCTATGAGCAAAATCCAATGCTTCGTTATATTGTTTAACATCTTTTAGAGTTTGTGCTAAACTTAATAAAGCTGCTCCCCTACGATCACTTTTAATCTCTTCTGCGCACACGAGCATTTTTCTATAATATTTGATGGCTTTTTCAAAACACTGTACAGCTACTGCTGCATCTCCTAATGTTTCATATAATTTCAACTTACTACTCGTATCTCCTTCTGTGCATAAAGCTTCTTCACTTGCTTGTAATGTTACAACTATAAACAAATTATTTTTTAACATTATAGTCTTAGTTTTCATAATTTTAAAAAAAATTTATTAAAAAATTCATATTTGAAGTCAAAAATACCTATCCTAAGACATTTTTCTATTTGATTCTTAAAATCTTGTGGTAAATTATCCGTAACATAAAGAGACACCAATATTTTTCGTGCTTCGGACCATCTTTCTATTTTTAAAAGTAATTCTGCTTGAAAAAATCGTGCTTCTGCTTTTAAAATTGAATTATCAATTTCAGTTGCATTTTCAAAATGTTTTAACGCCAACTCGTAATCGTGACTTCGTTCGCGAATTCCTGCAAGAGCAATTTGTGTTCTATGGAAATCTTCTCGCAAATTATGTGTTTTACATAATACTGCAGCTTTTTCCATTAAGTCCACAGCTTCTTGATGATTTTTTTCAGCTTGTAATACCAAACCCAAATTTAACAGCAATCGTGCTCTCATTGTAATTAATTCCTTCAATTCAATATCAGTATCTCCCAATCTAAATAAAGCATAAATATATTATTTGTAATTTGCTTATATATATTTAATATTAAATTAACAAAAAAAATAAAATATAACTCATTGCAGAGACGTATGCTCTTCATGTATACTTTTCTTGCATTTGTGAGAACATCAATTTTTTTTTCTGATTTTTCAGGCAAACTTTCAGCCCAACAAAAATATGTTCTACCTAATGTTGCATAAGCTCTTTGTTCTTCTAATAAATTTTTTATATCCTTGGCTCCTTCTATCTAACAAAAAAATTTTTTATAACTATATAATTTTCTAACAACAAATTTTTACTAACATTTTGAAAATATTTTTTACTTATAATAAATATTTTAAATACAAACCCAAATAAAGATTTTGATGTTTTAATGCTTCTTCATATGTACCAATATTTACATGAATCTCTCCAATCATTCTATGAGCTATTGCTATATTTAATTTATCTCCTAATATATTACAAATTTCCAATTGTTGTGTATACTCCTGCAAAGCTTCTTCATATTTACTATTTTCAAAATATACATCACCAAGCTCTTTAACAATTTCAGCCAATTGTTGAAGGTTACCATCACGCTTGACTCGTTTCTTTTTTTTAATTAATCCTATTATCAAATCAAGATATACATATATATATATATATGTACATAAGATATAAATACATATATATATATATGACATATATAAAATATGCTTAATTATATATAAAAAAATTATATGTATTATGTATATTATTATTTATATTAATTATGTATATTATTATATAAGAAATACAAATTTTTTTTAAAATATTTCAATTTATATTTATATTTACCATTTCATGAATATTATATTTATTATTCATAAATATTAAAGCATAGAAAAATAATTTTTAAAAAATATTAAAGTATAAAAAAATGATATATTTACCATTATATTTACCATTCATAAATATTAAAGCACAAAAAAATAATTTTTAAAAAACATTAAAGTAAAATGATACTCACTATCGATATCCATTATTAATTAATATAAATTATTGAAAAATAAGTGATTCACAATTTATTCATTATATCCGAATTCGAACTTCATACATAGCAATATACTATCACACAAACACAGAGAGAAATATCAACTGAGAACGTAGGCATAAAGGCACGCACGAAAATATTAGTATCACACGGCAGCAGACGCCTCATAACGGTAAAGAAGAGAGTATAAAAAGAGTAAATTGATGAAGAAACGAGACAAAATTGTCAAGTTACTAGACGTCAAAATTACCATTGATCGCTGAAAAAAGTAAGTGTCACAACTTAAAATTTTTATCTGAAATATTTAAAAAATTCATCTATAATATTTAAAAAAAATCTGAAGTATCTATGAAGTCATCGATAATTATATTATTGAAATAATTCAAAATTAACCGTGAGAAAATACGACATTGAGCACAATTGATGAAATCATTTTAATGCTAATTATATTAAAAAGGCGGCAACGAGTAAATTCATGTGAATCGTAACGTAGTTCAATTCAATACACACACACACACACATACATATATATATATATATATATATATATATATATGCATCGGTGTTCGCTTTCATAATTCATCGCCTAATTCAAGATGTGCGTGAACTTCAATGACTTCATAATCTACGGAGCACAAGTACGAGCTGGTACGAGGTAGTACGAACATTTAGCAGTGGGTAACCTGTGGCGCTTGAAAGTTCATTCTTCTTGCTATGTGACTATGTGACACTTCAAGTCTTCAGTCGGACCGTGTTGCGGGTCATGAAAGGGTGATGGGTATTCTTTCATTTCACACATTGACACAAAGTTGACATATTGCGGAAAAAATCCTATATCGTTCCGCTTTTCTCTCTGATATTATTTGATGATTTTTGTCAGATCCACTAATGGCAGGAGAGTTGCGTAAAGGAAGGTTTATGGGTAAGTTGTAGGATGCTGCTAAGCTTAGAATCACAGCAACTTTGGATCAATAAGCGCGAATTCGTTTTTTATTAATGAATTTTAGTGATATTACTTAATTGATATGTATTGAAATAAAATTAATAAAATTTGTATTATAATAATTGTATGTATTATAATAATTTATTTATATAAATAAAAAAAACGTTTGACTAACGAAATTATTTCGCCATACTTTTAATTGCCGAAATAGAATAGTCTAGTATTACTTAAAATATGAAAGATATGCAACAGAGTTATAACTAAAATACTTATACTTTTAATATATATAACGTGATAATAGAAAACATTAATAAGAATTTATTATTTTCTTTATTTCAATTTTTTATAAAGTTAATAAAATATATCATGCATTTTTTTTTGCAAAAATTTTTATTAAATTCAAATAAATTTATTTAAAGAAAAAGTTATCAATTAATTTTTATTTTATAGCAATGTAATTTATATAACACTATTTCTTTTTTTAAACCTACAAATCAATATATGTATAATATTGTGTAACATACCTGTATTTATTTTAATCATTTGTCACTATTTACAAAAATATTTTAAGAAATTATATTTTTAAAAACGTTGATCTTAAAATAATTTATTTTTAGATTAAATAATATTTCTTTTACTTTATTGATTAATCTTTTTAAGTTCCAGTTCAACCAAGACCACTTCTGTATTTACGTATATTAGAAAACTTCACAATGTTCTATTGCGATATTGAAATTCACCAACGATGGAAGAAAGAAAACTTACAAACTCCTGTGACACTTTGGCAAGGTTAAACAAGAATGAACATAAATTATATGAAAATCAAAATCACTGTATCAAGCCATTATCTATCACATTTGATGAAGAAAATGTTGAAATAATAAATCACAAAGATTCTCTTAATGATTCAACAAAACTCAATTATTGCAATAATTCTTCAAAAACATTATTATGTACAAAGGAATCTCAAGTAAATTCTCATAATTCAATATGTTACATCATTAATCATTTATCATATTATATTATATTACAATAATAATATCGATATTTCCAGAACTCTCAAGAAAAAGAACCACCCTCACCAACTACTCTACAATGGGGTAGAGCTATAGCTGAAGTAAAAGAACATGCTGTAGCAAAATTACAAGATGAACTCAAAAGAGCACATGAAGAGTTAAAATTGAAAGATGAAGAAGTTACAAGACTTTCAAGAATTAAACAAGATGTTGAAGTTGAATTGGAAGAACTCACTGCCAGCCTCTTCCAAGTAAATTTCATAAATGATATTTATTAATATATTATATAAAAAGAAATAAAGAATTTAACCAAAATTTTGTATATAAATAGGAGGCACATAATATGGTGCGAGAAGCAAATATTCGTCAAGCTACTGCAGAACGTCTATTGGAAGAAAGTCGTATGAAAGCTGAAGTTTTAGCTGCTGAAGTAGCAGCTTTAAAAACATTAGTATTAACTTCGACGCCGGCTAAACCAAACTTTCATTTACATCCGCAAATTGATACGAAAAGTCGTCCTAATAATGAGGATAATCAGCAAGGAAGCATTTTTGCAAGAAAACATAGAAGGTGAAAATATGTTTACAATTACTATAAATATTATATTAAATATTTTTTAATTACGTCTTCTTAGATATTAAGATTATCAATAAATGGAATTGGTATTTAAATTAAATTCTAAATATTTTTCGATTTAGATCACCATCACATTTCAATTTGAAGTATGGTCGAGAAAGTTCTCCACCAGATTCTCCATTAAAAGAACAAAGACCATCTTTACCATCGGATCGAGAAACACTAGAAAGAGATTGGAAGAAAGATTCAGAAAAAGAAAAAGACAAAGAATGCAAAGATTTTGGCCTTGAAGTTGATCCTAGAATACATACAGAGTTTCTTAAATGGAAAGCCAATCCATGTGTAGACAAAGGTGATCCTTTCGTTGGCAGAATTTTTAAAGAAGATATCGATCTTTGTCTTGATTTTCCTAATAAAGAATTGGGTACAAAAGTTAGACAAGCTGTTCTTGATGGCATCATTTTTATCGAAGCCATCAGCGATAAAACTAAATTCACTTTTCCAAAGTAATTTAATGTGTTTTAATACTGATATATTATTTTTTTTTACTATTATATGAAACGAATATCTCTTCTTCTTTTTTCATTTTTTTAGAAAATGTGTATTGCTTGAAGCACCACGTCAATGTTATTATCGAATGAGACTTGGGGATCAAGAAAATCAGTGGTATAGCATATCACAAATCTGTCGCAATCGAGTGAGTCTAAATTTCGTAAATAATTTATTAACTAATATTTTAATAATTATTAAAATATTAGATATTAAACAAAATGATATTTTTGTAGATCATAGCGGTCTGCGATTTTTTG
This sequence comes from Apis cerana, assembly GCF_029169275.1. Lineage (NCBI taxonomy): Eukaryota > Metazoa > Arthropoda > Insecta > Hymenoptera > Apidae > Apis > Apis cerana. The sequence goes on from NC_083860.1 coordinate 7,540,308, forward strand.
AATTATTTACGCTATATTGAGCGCGGCCTTGTTAAAAGCTCAGGTAAATATTAGTTATTTTAGTTTCTCTTTTATATAATATTTAATTATCGTTGTAGTTGTATAAATTTAATTATTGTTATAGTTCACGATGTTTATTGGGAAATTACTCGATTACGAAAGGAAATGGCATTTGCTCGTTTGGGCCTTGCATTATCATCTTAAATGCTCTTCATGGAGGACTTTTTCTAGTCTTAAATGTAACAAATTAGGCCATGGACTTGTTATTATTCATTTACAATTACGAACTGTAGGTTGTTCAAAAATTTTAATCGTTCCAACTCGATCTCTTTTTTTATCTATTGATCGAGATTTTTTTTAGAGTAAGTGTTAAAGTTTTAATATATGAAAGCTCTCAGATTCCTCTATTATAGCGTAAAACGCTTTGAGTTATTTAAGAAGAAAAAAAGAATTTATACAAATCAATTTATGAATCTTTTTGATTGAGATTATAATTCTTAAAATATCAACACATATTTTATTTATAAACATAATATATTAAAGATTTCTTTATCGATCTGAAGTTCATACTATATTATTAGTAAATATAGATATGTTTTAATCAGTTTTAAAGTGCAATCAAGTATTTCTAAGATATTGGGGAACATGGTGCCTTTTGACTTTTCGCTTATTAATAACGCGTAATTAGTTTTTAGTTTAAGCTTTAAAATATAATGATGGCTTAATTACAGCACATAAAAAAAATGATTGCGTTATTCTAACGTTGCGATTTTCTAATTTATTAGCAATTATAATTATTTTCTTCAAATTGTATAATGGCAGCAAATAATATAAGCCATTATATTCTTTTATTCAAAAAAAATGTAAATGTTGTAATTTAAAAAATCATAGAGAAAAGTATCTTCTAAAATTTTTTTTTAAACTATCTATGTTTATATATATATGTAAATATACATACCTTTGGACATAACAATTAAGATTTCAAATTTAATTTTGAAAAAATCTTGCAATTTAACATATAATTTAATACAAACGTATTATTGAACATTGAAACAATAAAATTTTTTATATATTAAAGATTTCAAAAAATATCATAAATTATTTATAAAAAATTAAAATATAAATATATACAATTGCGTTTAATAATAAATTATATAATATAACATATTTAGAATTTATATTTTTAATTCTATTTTAATCATAAATGATATTTTAGTAAAAATAAAAAAAATTATTTTTATATATACAATAATTAATATTTTTTAAATTATTATGAATTTGAACATGAATTTTGTCCAAAGGTACACAGTTTTCCCCAAAATATTGTATAATATTCATTTTTAATAATGTTTTCTTCTATTACAAATATTAACTAGTACCTGGTAATTAATGTGCATATTAAAAAAAAATATATTATTAAGGATTACATAGAACATCTATATTACATATATATTATGTCAATAATATAAGATTAAATGATAAATATTTAAAATTATGAATATTTGGTTGTGCAGTAGTTAACAAATTATCTTTTATAATAACCAAATTATAATTGCAAAATAATTTTTTATTATCATTTTTTAGTGCAATGTTTTATTCATTTAATTTATAATAAACTGAAATTAGATATTTGATATAATATATATTTACAATCAAATTTTGTTATTATTATATATAAAAATTTATTTTAATTTTGGTTGATAAAAAATCTATATATGCTATATTTCATCTTTTATTTTAACATGCGAATCAGAATTTATTTTATTTACTAAATTTAAAGAAATATTTATGCTTTTATTCTTTCAAAAATCTAAATTAAATATATAAAATTGTTTTTATATATTTACATAAGTAAGCATTAAGATATATATATATATATATATATATATCTTGTATATTGATGGTGCTTTACAAGAATTATATTTGTATATAATATTTCCAAACCAAACATCTTAAATTAATTTTAAGAATTTGGTTTCTTAGCATGGTTTACATAGTCAATCAAAACATATGTTCCAATAAAAAAATAACAATAAACAATACATTATAACATATATTTTAAATTAAGATAATTTTTTGCAAAAATCATATTTTTAAAAATAAGATTTTCAAATCAAAATAAATTTTAGTTTATTTTGTACAAGTAACTATCTTTGAGTGTATTGATACAGATTGATATTCTATAAAAACTGATTTATAAAACTGATCTATAAAAACTTAGAATTTTTTATTATTTTTCTATATTTAATATAAAATAATAATAAAATATATGTTTAAATTTTTAATAATATTTATGCTGTATATATACAATGTTATTGTAAAAGATTGAATTATAAATATATTAAATATATACGTTAATGATCGAAACAAAATTAAAATAGTAATGACATGTAAATCTTAAATAGTCAATTAGAAATATCAATAATACTTGTTCAAATTATTCAAAGTTGCCAAAGATTGCTTCCGAATAATTTTTATTAAAATATACTGAGTTATATTATTAAACGTGATTTTTAGACATATTTAGATTCGGAAAAATTAAAACAATTTTCGCATAATTATACAAAGAAAATATAATAATGATTATCTGAAAAATCAGTCATAATATATATAGTTATTTAAGTTTAAAAATAAATTTTCATGTTTATGAGGATAGTATTAAATGTATGATCTTTAGTTATTAATAATCTTTATGTATTGTAATTGTAATTATTTTTTGATCTAATTATTAATTGAATAAAATAATTTTTTCAATATTATATTTATTTTTAAGTCTTTTTTATAATATTGTTCTTTTTAATATTACTTCACATTATAAATAATAATTAAAAATAATTAGAATTAAAAATAAAAAGATAAAGAAAATTTTATAAGAATTGAAAATTTGAATTTTAGTTTTTTTATATTTAAATTTATTTATATCCTCAAATTATTTCAAAATTATTTAAAAATAACTTTCTAATTAATATGAACTCAATACATATATAAATAGCATATTGAACTTATTTAAAATTAAAGATATTCATTTATTAAATCATAGCAAATTATTTTATTTAAGAACAAAAATTAAAAATTAATTTTCTACTGTTTGATTATAATCATGTTTTTTATATTCCTAAAATAAAAAATAATAAAATAAAATATAAAAAATGTAGTATTATTATTTTTATATTTTGTGTGTCATTATATTCATATTAATTTCAATTAAAATAACTAAAGTAATCCTTGAATTCGAAACATAACAATTATCTTTTACATATTCATATTTTGCACATGATACTTAAAATCGACCAATAGGTGGTGCTGAGAATCAAATTCTCTCTCTTATTCTAATAATACTTTGTTGACTAACGTTATTTTTTTCTTTAAATATTAGTATAAAAGTTTGTTGAAGCCTTACTCTACCACGTATTGCTAATTTAGTAGTCAAAGTGAATAGACGTGTGATACAATATGTGGAAAACAGTAGGGATGCTAGGACTTTGTGTCGCTGGAATTTCTATTTATTTATCGTAAGTTTATCAATGTTATAAAATGATTAATATAAATTGAAAATAATATCACAAATATATAAATATTTATTTATATAATTTTTATATCATACAATATCTATCATAGATATTAGATGTTAATAAATGTATATGATATATATTTTTTAATTGATTGATTTTATTTTATTTCATGTAAAAAGTACTCTTAATAATATACAATCTTCATATATTTTTGTAAAAATTATAATTATATAATTTATTATAATTTTATATTATATTATAATGTTATATTATAATTATTATTTTATAATTTATTATTTTATAATTATAATTATATTGTAATATTATATTATAATTATATTTATAATTTGAATATAAATGATTTATGATTTTAAAATTTTAATATTCTTTTTTCTTACGTAAAACTAATATGATTTTTTTTAATATAACATATTTTTATTTTCTGAATTTTTTCATACATTCATTTATAATTCATGAATTCGATTTGTATAATAAAAAAAATATAAACTTTATTTATATAATTTATGTATATAAAGAATTATTTTATATTTATAATTATTATATATTATATAATAATTAACTATAAAATCTTAATATTATTCTTAAATATTTATAAATTTTTATTTTACATTTTACATTTAAAATTTAAAATATAAAATTATATTAAAAATTTTTATCATTATATCAAGTTTAGAATTATTATAAAAATTTAATCCTTTTCAACATCAATTATTGATTCACTCAATATATTATTACAAATTATTACAAATATTAGTAGCTTTATATATTATTGATTAAAAATTAGTTTAATGCCGCTAATTGATTATAGTAAATATTATTCTATGTAATATCTTTAAGTAAAATCAAAATCAATATTTATTTATTAAATATAACTATACTGAATTTAGGGAAATTAATAAAATTCATATTTATGAAAATTATTTTACGTTTTAAATTGAAAATGGAAGAGATACATTAGATGGCAAAATTAAAAATAAAAAAATTCTGATTTTTGAATCATTTAATTTTTGTATTATTATAATTTTATTATATAAAAATTATATAATAATTTTTTAGAGATACTTTAAATAATAAAAATTTTATTTTCATTTTGTTAAAACAATTTTCAATAAAGATGTTTTCACATTAGAAAACGGAATGAAAAAATGAATGTAGTCTTTTTTTTTTGAAAAAAATTAAATTAATTACGGAATTTGATAAATTTTTCTAAGATATAACGAAGAGTTATTTTAAATTTATAAATTCATCATTAGTCATTATTAGTAGTTTGAAGTCCATTCTTCTATAATAGATTCATAATTTAACAAGTAATTTTATTACAATTTAAATGAAAAGTATGCTATCATCGTTAGAACAAATAAAAATTGCTTTAAGTTTCTTTATTATTTTTCATTTACACACTTTTTGATTTTTTCAATATACAAATTGTTTTATAATTTGATACAATATATACAATATATATAAATATAATATGATATAACTGAACAGAAAAAAATCAAAAATATACAAAAAAAGTCATTTAAATTCTTGTTTTTGGAAAATCAAGATTAATCGTATATAATCAAGAAATAGACAAATTTTCAAATTCTTTTTTTCTTTTGTTTTATTTAATCTTAATATTTGATTGAGTAATTGAAATCTATTTTATTATTAATAAATGTCATTAATAAATTTCTTATATTATTATCAATTTATTATTTTATCTTTTATTAGCATATATCACTTTGTATAATCAAACGTATTTTCAAATCATTAATATTCTAAATAATATATAATAATTCATTTAATACATATAAAAACTGCCTATGCGACGGAAATAAGAAATGTCCAGTAAACAAAATTAAAGACGATGATTGTAAAAAGTTATTGTTTTCATTTTATTTATATTTTAATTATTATTCAAAATCTAATTATTTTATTAATATATTTTATTTACATTAAAATATAAAGTTCATTGATAATATTTGCTAATAATGATAATAATATCGTTATTTTTACTTTATAAATGCTTTGTAATGATATTTAATCGTAATGTTATCTAATCAAAAATTTGCAGTTATATAATTCAAAATGATTAATTATTACTTTTAGAATTAAGATTAGATTTTTTAATTTCAAAAATAGAAATACAAATATTTTAAATCAAATATTTCATTACTTATCACGTTTTTAAATTTATAATATTCATAAAATATTTATACTTCTACGTATATAAATCGATTTTTAATAAGCATCATTATTAAAATATAATTATGTAAAAAATATTTATGTATAATCATTAATATATGAAAATGTCATATTTTTAAATTAAATTATTAACTTGATTAGAAAATTATCATTTCATATTGAAAAATAATAGAAAATTATATTCAATATCATTGAATAAAAAATATAAACAGAAAAAAATAATTAATTATAATTATTATAAAATAATTATTAATTACAATAATATTTGTCAATTCGAATGATATGATTCTAATTTGATAACTGATAATTCAATAATTAAAACGCTCATTTGAAAAAACTTATTTTTCAAGATGATGATTATCCATCTATCTTCTTTATCTGATTTTATCTTTATTTTATGAAATACTTATATTTAGAAATTTAAAAAAAAAATATCGTGAATTCGATTTCACGAAGTCATGACTGAACTTTTTAAAATTATCGAGAGAGAGAGAGAGAGAGAGAGAGAGATTATACATAATTGTAAATATAAATAGCATAATAAAATTAAAAAGGATATAATCTACGTTTATAATTTTACAAATATGTCTAACAATTTTAGTTCTGTGAACGAACTTAATGTTCCAACTTTACCGGAAACAAATTGGGGATTAAAAAAAAATGAAAAGGAATCTATAGAAATACGACCTTTCAAAATTGATGTATCAAAATCGGTAAATAATCAAATAAAATTATAATTTATTTTTGAATTCTAATTTTTTCATTCATTTTAATTTATCCAATTATTCTTTAAGCTTCTAGACGATTTAAAGTATCGTCTGGCACACAGAAGAACGTATAAAAAACCATTGGAAAATGTAGGCTGGACTTACGGTATCTCAACTAGATATTTGAATACGGTACTTGATTACTGGAGAGATAAATACAACTGGACTGAGAGACAAGCTTTGTTAAATAAGTATCCTCAGTTTATGACTACTATTCAGGGTAAGAGAGAAAATAATTAATGTATTTTTATAATTAATAAAAAATTTAATAAAGAAAAAATAAGATATATAAAAATTTTAGGTTTGGACATACATTTCTATCATGTAAAGCCAACAAATTTACCAAATAATAAAAACTTAAAAGTTTTACCTTTACTCATGTTACATGGATGGCCTGGATCTGTTGTGGAATTTCAGAAAATTATACCCATGTTAACAAAACCTTGGCCTAATCAGAACTTTGTGTTCGAAGTTATTATACCGTCACTTCCTGGATACGGTTTCTCCGAAGGTGCGGTACGACCAGGCATGGCTGCTACTCAGGTAATATTGCACTTTCTGTTTTTACAGCATATAAATTAATATATTTAATGATTTTTCTTTCAAAACTACTTTTTATTTAGATAGCTGTAATATTCAAGAATCTGATGCAGAGACTTGGTTTTGAAAAATTTTACGTTCAAGGAGGTGATTGGGGAGCTATTATTGCTTCTGATATGGCTGTTCTTTTCCCAGAAAAGTTAGTAACTACAGTAACATAAAACTTTAAGAAAATTTAATATTATTTGCTTTTTAGGATAATTGGTCTACATAGTAATATGTGTTTTTCTTTAAAATTATCTAATTTTTTCTGGTTATTTGTTGGTACCTATTTCCCATCATTAATAGGAGCAAATGAACATTATTCAAAATTCTTTCCTGTGAGTAAAATTTTGTCCACCTTAATTGAAGAAAGTGGTTACTTTCATATACAGGCTACAAAACCAGATACTATAGGTATATATCATTTTGTTTAAGATATTCAAAACTTTAAATAAAATACATAATACATATTAGGCACTAAAATTTTTAATATTAATAAAACTTGTTTATCAGGTGCTGCATTGACTGCTTCACCTGATGCACTGGCAGCATATATTTTAGAAAAGTTTTCTGTATGGACAAATAAGACATACAAAAAACAAGATGATGGTGGTATAACAGAAAAATTTATGCTAGATGAGCTATTGGATAATATAATGATATATTGGATCACTAATAGTATTACTACAAGTGTTAGACTTTATGCTGAAAATTTTAGTTCATCACATAGATCTCTGAAAATTGACCAGTAAGTTAATTTATTTAATTCACAAATTTATAAATTTTTTATTTATATAAGGTATTTAAATGTACACATTTTATTTCAGATTGCCTGTAAAAGTGTTTACAGCTTGTGCAGCGTTTCCCAATGAAATACTTATTTTGCCTGAAAGTTTGCTTAAACAAAAATATCCTAATATAATTCAATACAATGTTATATCACGTGGTGGACATTTTGCAGCTTTTGAAGAACCCAGACTTTTAGCTAATGATATTTTCAGTTTTGTTAAAAAGATAGAGAACCTTACATCAAAATCTTCATAGAAGCAATTCTATTAAGAAAAATATTCAATAATTTTTATACGTACATATAATCATTTATATATTTTTTAAAAATATTTTAATAAATTGTTATGTTTACTATTAAATACAAACAAGAGAATTATTTTTATTTATATTCATTGTATCATTTACATTTTAATATGATATTTCATAATAAGTCATTTCATAATCAAGTAAGATTTAATCTAATTAACATAATCATATTTTATACTTAACATAATTAACATAATCATATTTATGTTAATTAACATAATCATATTTTATATTTATCTAATATTACTTATGAGATATTAATTTATTACTTATACATTGCTAGAACCAGACTTTTCAATATTTTCTAATAAATTTTGTAAATTAGTTTCAAACAATTCACATCTGATTGGCATTTCTAATGAATAAAAAGGATTTTTTAAAGCATAATCAGCATATAGTTCATATACTCTTTTTAAAAGAATTTCTATTCCACTTTGAGTGGGTTCTGCCACTACTATGAATTTTATTCCAGTTAATGTTTGATAGCAATGCAGTCTAAATGTATCAGCTTCTAAAACTTCAATGCCAGAACAACGTGGTTCGGGACTTAATTGACTGGCAATTGCAAATAAAGGATAAAACATTGAGGCTAAAAAAATTTTTTCATTGGTTGTCATTCTGGCACGGCTAAATCTAAGTAACACAGGAAAATTTTCTGGTTGTTCTAACAGTTCAATCACATCTTTCCCATTTTCTAATTCACGTCCTACAACAGGACTATTATTTACTGCAGTTAAAACATGACCCACTACAATAAATAAACAAAAATTTAAATTTTATAATCTTTTAAAAATTAAAGAAATATTATTCTTACCGTTAATTCCTTCTTTTTGTCCAAATGAAACAACAATTTTTTTATTTTCATAATTTAATTTTATATCAAGTGGAAAATTAAATGTTTTTTCATTTTCAATTCGTGGAACATTATGATCATGATTAAAAATTAGTCCGCCTGATTTTGATACAATATAAACACCATAAATAACCATGATTAAATTTTTTCAATTTGCTATATTTATAATTAATATATTGATTTATTATATATAATATAATAATGTAATATTAATAAATATGCTATAATTAATTATCACTTTTTAATTATACATTCTTTTTTGAATTTATAAATATCTCAATTGTATATTTACGATAAAGTTGTCAACATCGATTATTTTTTAGGTTATGTTTCTTAAATTTAGTAAATTAGTTTCAAATGAAATTCAGTAGTTGAATATTTAAATATTACTACTTAATTTCTATACTATTATTTTTAGTTAATTTTCAGTTAGTTAATTTTAGTTGAAAATTTTAATGTTACTAGAATTTGTAGTTCTTGTGATATCATCTATACTATACTTTATATGCGAGACAAGTCTTTGTTTATATTATATTATGGGAGAGAATTCGCATTTTTCCCATAAAATTTATAAAAATAATCCTTTATTATTTAAAAGTTATATTGGTATGAAAGTGAATATTTTAACTGAAGATAATACCATGATATCTGGTGTTGTTTATACAGTTGATCCAGTATCGGAAAGGTTAGAATCGTTTGTATATTATTTAAAATTTTCAATTATTTCTTTATTCATAAATAATTTATAAGTTGTTTTGCAGTGTTGTATTGTTACAAGGCTGCCAACAAAATAATTTAAAAATCATATTTGGTCATGCAATAAAAAATATAAATATCTGTTCAAATCAATCATATGAATTACCAGAATTGTTTACAAATGCTCCAGTAAATATTCTTCAAACCACATTAGAGGAACGAAAAAATGCTGTGATAAAACTACTTCGAGAAAATAGATTCCCTGTAAAAGAACAAAATGACATTTTAACAATAGAAAATATACTTTCTATAAAACCACCATATGAACCATCTGATTGCATATGCGATAATAGCATTATTTTACGAAGAATTCAAAGCTTTCTTTCTCGTATACAAATTTGAAGTTTATGCTTTTTTTAAAACAATATTTATATATTCTTTATTTAATTGAAAGATTAAATAAGTAATTATAAAAAAATACAAATTGTTTTAAAAAAAATTTCTTTATTTTTTAAAATCTGAATTATATCTCTTTTTATTACTATAAAATATTTTATTTTTCGCACATCACATATCATCTAAAATAAAATTTTATTTGATATAAATTAATCGCAGATGAAAATTTCATTTACAATTGAATTGAATTTTAATATAAATATGTAGATGCTTATCAATATCAATTTTCATTTTTTTTGTTACATATGTATATTAATGAAAAATAAATCAAAATAATAATTTCTTACAAACTATTTCAATTTATTAAAATAATACTCTGCTTTTTAGAAATAAATAATTAGTTTAATAATTAATTCGTTTAGTATTGTGATAAAACAATGTTAAAAAATTTGTGCAATCATTTTATGAATTTCCTGTATAAATGAATATTATTCTATGATATATAATTATTTAAAATCGAATAATTAATTATAAAATTATACTATTTGTGAAATTATCTGAAATTATCACTATTAAAAATGTGCGCGTTTTTAGGTCTTATTTGGAAACAATAATTCTACTACTATTTCTATTTTTTTTTTAAATGATGCTTGACTTAAAGAATGAAGAATAAAAAAAAACTATAAAACTATAAAATTATTTTTAAAAAATAAATTGTTAACTATAATTTTAATAAAATATAAATCTATTTTAATTATCAAAAGAAAAAAGAAAAATATATGTATTTTTGCCTTAAACTTAAACTCTTTGCTGTGGTAATGGAAGTAAAAATCACTGTTTAAGATATATTTTTTTTAATTCTAAAATCCTATTTTCTTTATTTTCACTATAAATAGATGAATAATTTTTAGAATTGAATATATCAACTTACTCGTTCGTACTTACTGTTCGTTTTGTGTGCGTTTATATGTATATGTGCACGTATTATTAATTTTCTAAAGCATATACGTAAATATAGCAATGATAGAAAATAGATAAATTTATAAAGCTTTACACTGCTACATACAGTGATATTACATAAAATATATACCACAGCAAAAGAGTTAAATTTTGATATAAAATATTTGATATAAAATAAATGCAATTATAGTAGTGCACCAACGCAGAATGCGTCAAAGAATTAAATATTTGAAGAAAAATCTTGTTTCGATTTTTTCATTTCTTTTAGAAAAATATCGAACTGTCTAGCTTCTCTACCATGGGAAGAGGAAACTATTTCAGATGAATTTTATTTATTAAAACTACCTTGCATATCTAAGATCTGTTGGCATATCACAGCCACCGATATGTGCATATGCCTCTACGAGCTTGGTGCACGTAAAATAAGAGGACAACTGAACTCTGACGCATTTCTGACTTCTCCATTAATATCTTTTAATTCGTTGTACACTGTGCAAGAAGAAATTTGATATTTTTTTCTTCATAAAAATTTCTAATACAAATATCGAAGTTCAAAATTCATTACAAATATCCAAAATATAGAAGTATTTTCTTCTAAAATGATAAATTATTAATTTATAATTTTATATTTCATAATAATGATTTCATGACGTTCAGAAATGATATTGTTTTCTTCTCATTTGCAATTTAATTAAAATTTAATATATGTACATCAATGGAAAAGCATATAAAAGAATGCGTGTAGAGTTCTTCCAAGGCAGTGTTTCTCCATAGAAATACCAGGCGCTTCTTTGGAGCAAAGTAAATATCCTAAAGAATCTATTTTTAGATAACAGGTCATTCGGCCTCACCATCGGAATAATATTCTATGGGGGCAGGATCGCGAGATTTACGAGAATATCTTAAACCCAAGAAATCTGCAAGACTTTCAATATGTAATAACACCTAAATAAAAAAGAGAGAAAAAATTAAAAATTTCAATAGAAAATCAATGGCAAAAAATCAAATTAACAAAAGAAATATATATGCTTACATAATCTAATTGTTGTTTAGTATGTGCAGCAGAAAGACAAAATCGTATTCTGCCTTCCATTAATGGAGTTGCTGGAAATCCAACTCCAACTGCTGCTATGTTATATGTTGTTAAGGTTCGTACAACTGAACTATTAATTGGAATAAAAATTATAGTTTTAAGATTCAATTCATCATGTTACATTAAAATATTAACTATTTACATACCCTATTTTTGAAAACAAATAAACTAACATAGGTACAACAGGTGAATCTTCATTTCCATAAATAATAACTCCAATCTGATTAAGTCTGCGTCTGAAATATCTAGTGTTTCTCGCTAATTGTTTTGTTCTTCTTTTTCCATCATCTGTACCATCTTCTCCAGCTATTATTTTCATTGAAGTTATAATTTGCTGTGCTATCGGTGGAGACATAGCTGCCGCATAAGTATGTGCATGACTATGTATCCTTAAATGATTTATTAATATCTAGAAATATAGAATTATTGTTGTTATTAATATTGATATTATGAACATTGTGTTTTTAATTATAAAGATAACTTAAAAATTTCTTTACTTTTGTTCCGGCAATATAACCGCCAGCGGACCCAAAACTTTTCGTAAAAGTTCCCATAAGTATATCCACTTCTCGTGGATCAATTTCATAATAGTCACAAACACCTCTTCCACGTTTGCCTAATGCACCTGTGCTATGAGCTTCATCCAAATAAAGATAAGCCTATTATATTAAATTAAATTTTAATATTTTCTAGATATATATATTAGAATGAAATTATTGTACATGCAAATAAATGTACGAACTTTGTATTTCTTCTTGAGCTGCAAAATTTCAGGTAGATGTACAATAGAACCTTCCATAGAATAAACACCTTCCACTACAATCACTATTTTTTTCCAAGGTTTATGAGATTCTGGTTGTCCAAAAACTATTGCAGTTTTCAAACATTTTTCTAAATGCTTCATATCTTTAAAAATAAAATTCAATATTTAAGCTAAAAAATAAATTTTATAAAACTTTTTTTAATTTGTTATTTTATAAACTTACTATTGTGCTCAAATACTCTAACTGTAGCACCAGACAATCTCAATCCAAGTATTAATGAGGCATGATTTTTTTCATCACTTAATACTAAACACCCCTTGCTCAATAATGAGGGCAAATTAAGAGCATTTGTAGCAAAACCCATTCCAAAGACTATAGCGTCCTCCACACCCAAAAACCTAGCCGTTAATTGTTCTAATTCTTCGTGAATTGGCATATTTCCTGGATTAAAAAAAAAAGTTAAAATAAAAATAATATATATTATTAGATAAGATAAAATTAATTACCAAGTTCTAGACGACTACTGCAACTAGCACAACCAAATTTTTTCAAAGTTTCAATACTTTGATCAGCACATTTACCATTCGCTTCTGCAAAGCCTAAATAATTGTACGATCCTAAATTTATACATTCTGATGTCGTTCCCGTGAATCTGAATATCAAATTGGTAAATGAAAAATTATCATTTAACTTTAATTTATTTTAATAAATTATCATATATTTTATGTTATTTAAAATGCTAAAACAATATATATATATATATATATATATATATTAATCAACTTATTTCATGAAAATTAAGTTTAAAAAAAATTAAATGGAATTAAAGAAATAAAATATTACATAATAAAATAAGATTTTTCCAAAAAATTGAAGTAGAAATGTTTATAAAAATTAAACAAATTAGTAAATATAATAAAAAAACAATAAAATTGATCGAAATCCATTTAATTTGATTTTCAAGTTATAAATCTATTTTCTTGCTCAATCTCTGGTCGTCAAATCTCCTTGAGTTCTTCATTACATTTAATCAAGATAGATGCTTGCCTTCCTGTATCTCCAATCGAGTTGTTACGATTTTTGAATATGTGCATTTGAAATTGAGTAACAATCATGTCAAAATTAAAATTATAATAATTTTTATTATTTTATAATAAAATTATTATATATAATAGTTGTTATACAGTTTTTATGAAAAATTATATCAAAATAGATTATATATTAGATTATATATAATGATATAGATTATATATATAGAAGATACCAATGAATAATAATTTCTTTTATTCAAAATAAAATTTTATACAATTCTCAATTTGATAAAGATTTGTGATGTCATTTTTAATTTAAAATTGACGAATTATTTTTAAAATTTCAACTTACTGAAACGTCCATCCATAATCTTTCGTTATTCTATCCTTAAGTGTAACCGTGGCACCTGGAACAGAACATATTGGCCTGTTCCAACAATCCCTTACTCTCCTGTAAACGTATCGAAGATAAAACTTTTCGAAATGCTCATATAAAGATGCATAACCCTAGAAACAAACAAAATTAAATTAAATTTTTTTTTAATCAGTATTTATTTATATAAAAGAATTTTAAAAAATAATAAAAAATATTTAAAATTGAAATTACAATATATATAACATAAGTAATAAGTTTTATGTACAAAAATCAGTTTCTAACATCGGCTGAAATTTCAAATTTACCATTTAAATATTTCAAGGCCGAACAATTCATTATCGGTCAAGCTACTTTATAACATGCCATATACGGCTATACAGTAATGCGTAGCACTATTCTAACAAATAGAAAAATCAGTACAGTAGAAATATCTATAGAACGTTTCAAAATAAATATAATATAAAAAAGATATAATAGATATAAGATAAATAAGATATATAATATAAAAAAGATTTTAATATATCAATATGAACGTAAAGATATCGTAAAATTTAATTTAAATTTAAAAAATTTGATTCTTTTGAATTATATTTTTTAATGCTTTATATATTAATCATTTTTTTAAGTTTAAATTTATATAATGAATTTCCTTTAGAAATAATTTTATTTGATATGATATATAAATAATATTGATAATTTTTAATTGTGAATGAGTCATATCATAAGATTTGGAATTATATCTATTATTATATGGTATTATATCTATTATTATTATTTAAACATTTATTTCCCTAAATATGATAAAACGAAAGAAAGATCTTTGTTTTTCTACAAAATTTTTAAGCGCAAATTTTCTATTTTTCTTCTTTTATTTTAATAATAATTGATAATTATTTTAAATATCATTTTTATATTCTAGATTTATATTCTTTAGCATTACAACTGTATCAAGAAAGATTAGATATCAAAAGCTTCATTCCTAACGCTTCTGCTATTCTAAGATGATAAAACATTTCTAGAGATATCGTAAAAAACTATTAAATAATATTTATTTTCAAAATTTCACAATTTTATACTTTCATAGAAATCACGATGAAATATTTTCCTTCGTTATATATCATTTAATTATTAATCATTTTATATAATTTTCACATAATACACATGACGTAATTAGGATAAAATTTAAAATTATTGTCATTAATTTTTTACATGTATCCCGATAAATGTCATCATCGAAAGTTTTTTTACCTTTAATAATAAAATAAGTATATATATATATATATATATATATATATATATATATTATAGTAATAAGTATTGTAGTTAAAAATTGTATTAAGAAGATTAACAGCGTAAAAAATCATAAAATCGTTTACTCCGCTTGAAAAAATCTTTGAATGCGTAAGTTTTATAATTATGATTGTTTTAAGTTACAATCAATCGAATCTTTCTTTCTCGTGAACAATCGTAATTCAACTCGAACGGAATCGATTTAATTTTTCTTTTATGCGATTCTATTTCTCGATTACTTTTCATTTTTGACTTGATTATTATTTCATTTTTTTTTCATTATACATTAATAATATTTGAATCAATCCCATTTTTTATATCCGTTTTTAATTAAATAATATTTTCAAATCATTGTTTGTTAATTTCATCTCAATCTAAACCAAAAATATAAATTGATTTATTATAATCTTAATTTATAAATTAATTTATTTTAATTTATTTTTAATCTTATAAATAAGACAAAGATAAAAATATACATAAAAAGTCAAGGATAAATTTTTTAATCAAAAAATTCCATTTTTTAAATTTGATTATAAAAACATTCTATGTTTATAAATTCTTAAATTTTTTCAAAATAAAGAAATCGATAAATAATCAAATTAAAAAATTAATTTTTAAATATTTGTTTATTCTTACCTCTCTATTGTATTCTTTTGCAACTCTGGGGGTGAAAAGTAATTGATTTATAAAACCAAGAAACATAAGAATACAGAATCCTAAATGGGTCAATACTGCAGTAATAAACGGTATTCTTTCGAATGATTCCTTTGATCTTAATTTCGCCGGTTTCACCTTTGTTTTTTTCTCTGGAAACTAAATAAAAAGTTTTAAACACATTTATATTTATAATAAATTCTTAAATACTGAACTATTGCAACAAAAACTTCCAACAAAAAAATATTCTACATATATTACGCATTACATATATAGTAATGTTCCGTTTAAATCGATTTCCTCGAATATCTTCGAAGATGTTTCAAAGATATTGAAAAATCTTTTAAACAAAAATTCAAAATGCGTATAATCTTATAAATATCTTATGAATATTTTCCAATTATAATTAAATGTATAAAGAATATATGATTTAACTAATTTTGTAAAACTTATTATACATCGAAGATAGAGTACATGTACAAAAATACTGCATTGCGTCTTATATTTTATTCAAAGTGAATATTGAAATTTGTTTTAATCTTTTTAATTTAATTAGCATATTTATTTAAAATATTTTTCAATACCATCAATATAGATAGATTTAAATAAATCAATTTAAATTAATCTTATATATAGTAGATTAGTAAATAAAAATTTATTTCTATTTTCTTTCTAAAAAAAATGTTTCTTAAAAAATATAATGAATTTTATATTACATTATTTTTAAATTTTTGAAAATATGTTGATTCTAAATTTTTAAGTATTATCGGTATATTTTTTTCAGTGCTGTATTTTAACTAATAGACAAATAAATTCAAAAATTTGTAATTAAAGTGACCTTGAAATAAACAAGAACAAGAATGTATTGAAAATACATACGTATACTGTATCGGTTACTGCAGAGGTGATGAACTGGTGGTTTACGAGCCGCATGCGGCTTTCTCCCCTACTTGCTCAAAATCAGACTGCAACTGACCTATTCGAAGTTTAAAGTACGTGGATTTTTTATAGACCAATAAATACATATTCCAATTATTACATATATTATTATGTAGCATGAATTGATTAATTCATTAATGAATAATATTGCTTCATTTTATTCAAGATTAATTTAAGGTCATTTTAATACAGATTGTCGAATTTATTTTTTTTGGCTATAATACAGTATTGAAAAAAAAATATGTAATACTATTTAAATAATTAAAATCAATTTAATATTTCAAAAAATATAAAATAAAAAATAAATATGCTTTAATTTAACAATTTCTCTTTAAATATTTCATAGATTTAAAAACATTTTTTTATGCAATAAATAAAAAGATATTTTTTATCAATATCCTATATTTTATTATATTCATTAGTATCCAATCCCATTAAATAAAATAAAAAATAATTTCAATTATTTAAAGTTTGTTAGAAATAATATGTTTAGACATAATATAATTATATTATTATATTAAAAATAGTTAATAAAAATATTTAATAATGTTGTTATTACAAAGTTTCAATATAAAAACTAAAAAAAAACCGATAAAATAAAAATTTTAAGATGTTTAGAGATGATAAATATAATTTTACATTTTATAACAATTAAATGACTAATAATAATCAATAAATAATATGTCTTTATCATTTATTATTTAGAATTAGAGTTATAAACAAAAAATCAAAAATCTTAAAATGAAGTATTAATAATATTTAAAATTATTAAAACTGTTTAAATTATATTTTTTTTCATTGGAAAATATATTTTTCTATTCTTGTTGCCAACTATCACTTTTTGTAAATTCTAATTTTGCATTTTAATAAGCCAATATATAAAATATTAATACAATATTAATTAAATACAATATTGATAAAATATTATACAAAATTGATACTTATAAATATATTAACATGTTAAAAAACATTTTAATTTGATTCATAGATGATGATCATGAAAAAAAATTTTTAATGAGATTGCATTATTAAGAAAACAAAAAAAGTTTTTAAACAAAAAATTTGCAGTGACTTTTATATTTCTTTCTGATTATAATAAAAAACAAAAATATAATAAATGAAAAATAATGTGACAATATGAAGAAATTAAAAAATAAAATAAAATTGAAATCAAATCGTTATAAATATTATTTTTGTTAGAAAATAGAATATTTGAAGTTATTAAATAATCGAAATATCAATTATTGATTTAAATTTATTAGAAAAAAAAATTATTTTTATACAAATTTCATTATGTACATTAAATTATTATATTTTATTTATAACAAAAATAATTCAATTTCTTTTAATTCTAATCAGTTTTTTTATTAATGCTTTCTTATTAATCTTTTTTTAATCTTTTAATTATTATAATATTTGATGTTTTTATTAAGAATAATATTTTTACAGAAATTTTGACACTATAATTATTTTAATTTATCGATATTATTTTAAACAAAGTTTATGCTTAAGTTAATGCGTTTATATTAATTTAATAATTTTATAATTTAATAATTAATTTAATAATATATGTTTTTTTTCTTAAATGTAATTAATTTTATTATTAAAAATAAAATTTTAAATGTAATAAAAATATTTGAAATCTAAATAACTTAATAGATGATTAAATGAAAATATGATATAAATATGATTTTTAAATTTTTATTTCTATTTTTAAATTTTTTACTTTAATTAATATTAATTATTCAATGAGAATATTAAATTTTCAAATTTTGAGGTTAGTTTTGAAAAAATATTACAAACTGTTGAAACATGTGATAAAAGTTCATATTTTATATATATATTTTTTTGATAATTGCAAATATTTTCTTGCCAATTGATATTACAATATATTTCTAATATATATTTTTTTCATGAATTATTCGAAATTGATATCTACAATTTTGTTTTCTATATTATGATCATTGATAAGAATTAGGTTAGAAATATGTACGTCGACCTGATAATCAAGTTTTTACTTGAAAAATACAAAGAAAAAAATTTAAAAAAAATATTAATTAATATGACAAATGCGTATATCTTTTTAATTATCATATTTAATACGTTATATCAGTTACATTGAATGTAAACTTTAATTTTTAATTATTCATTTATTAGAAACAATTTACTTATTTAAAAAAATTGAGCCTTATAATTAATTACAAATAAAAAATTTTTACTTATAAGTTTGTTTTATTACATTATTATATTTAAAGGCATGATTAAAAATTAACAAACTTGATTCATTTAATAAATTCAGTTCTTGCCATTAATATTAGAACTATGTCGCGAAGTATTTCAACAAATAATTCTATGTTATAATTCTACAAATAACTTTCAAAAAAAATCATTACTAAAAATCATTAATATGAGAGTAATAAATAAATAAAATATTTAATTCAATAAAATAAAATTAATTAATGTTAATTTAATAATTACAATATCAAATATATGCTTATAAATATTATATAAGAAAAGAGAACTGTTTTATATTGTAATTTTTTGAATTGAAAGTCATTCGATATATGTTACAAATAATTGAAATATAATTAAATACATTTCGTTTGCTTATATGACAAATTTTAGATTTAATTTTTGTATACTTTCTTAATAACATTAATATTAATGTACATTTAACAAAATACTTTTGCTACTTTTGCTACTAACATTAAAATTAAATTAAATTATATTATATAATGAAATAAAATATATTTAAATTAAAGACATAAAAATCAATAATCATAAATATTATACTAATTTCTAAATGAATTTTAATTGTCTCAGAAATTTTATTTGATAAACTGAATTTTAAAATAAACGCGTGACAGGTAATGATCTAACCTGTACACGTCCATTGCTTTGTAAATCAGCATGGCCGTTGGCTAGGATGTCCTCGTGAAAGGTTAAGCCGTTTCTGCTTATTTTCTGCTCGTGTGTATTTAGTTTTTTCCGAGTGATAGCCTGAGTCGCCATATTGCAAAGGGCGAATCTTTCACTAACCGTTGTAGGACCGGAGAGAGAAGAGAGAGAAAGAGAGAGAAAAGAGAGAGAAGGAGAAAAAAGAGAGAGTAAACGCGTCAGTACAATACGAAGAACAAGCAAAGACTGACGCTCAAGTAAGCCACGCGTCGCGATCACGATACTGGTTACGCATGCGCTTCGATTTTGCTGATTCTATGACCGCGATTTATGGAGAAATATAGGGATAACGCAGGAACATACAAGTATGCGCATGCGTACAAGTTGAATTAGCCTGATTATTCTTAGGATTAATATAATTAAGAATAGCAATAATTTTATTTAAATTAATTTTTGTAAATTAAAATTAATTCACTTTTTTTTATTTGGTAATATTTGATAATATTTGATAATCATAATATATATTATGTGCTATTATATATGCTAAATAATATACATCTATTTATGTTTATTTATGATTATGATTATAACAAATTATGATTTATAAGTTATACAAAAACCAATATACATATATTAAATTAGACACATAATTTGATCAAAATTAAAAAATATATTTAAAAAGAAAGAAGATAATAAAATTTATTAAAATATTATAAAAAATAATTTGTTTGTATTAAATTTTCGCTTAAAGCTTTAATAATAAATATTTTTTTTAGTTTTGATTGAAAAATTGATTGATTTTTAATGCAATTTTTAAAATTTATTTTTTTATTTAAATAAAATTTATTTTATTTATTTTTTAATTAAATTTTTTATAAAATTTAATTATTATTTATCTCTATGAAATTATGATTTTAATTTCAAATTGTGTAATTCAAAATATTATACATATACATTAATGTTTTGCAATATTATACAATTATATATATACAATTATATTATAGAATGTATAGAATTAAACATTGTAAAGAGATATATTTGATATAATTTAAATGAGGAATTATCAATAATCATCAAATAATTTTTTGGTACTTTTTTATTTCAAATTCACCACTGTTGAATCACACTCAACAATCAATTATTTTTCAGACATCATTAAAAGTCAAAAATAATTATAATTTATAATTATAGTAGATGTAAAAGTAAATTAATTATTATTTTACAAATTTCTTAATTTACAATTATAAAGTACAAATAATACAAATGTAATAATACAAATACAAATGTAAAAATATTCTTATTAATATAAAAATAATATTTGTTTATTTATCTGAAAATTAAAAATCTTATTATAAAATCTTATTATAAAAAAATACAATAGTGATATATATATATATATTTACAAATTTAAATTAAAAAAAATTAATAATCTTTCATCGTTTTTGAATATTTTTTTATTATTTAATAATATTATTTAATAATATGCTATTAATTAATAATATATTACAGATATAACATATTATCGTATCTTATTAAGATTACATCATAAGATTATCATACTTTTAATTTTTGTGTGACTCATTGTCCTGAGTGATCCCCTCCAATTCCTTCTTTGCAAAATTAAGTGGTGGGGAAAACCAACTTAATTCTTATTGGTTCGAGGTCAGGAGCGAACATTACATATCAGATCCCGTAATAATAATATATATATTTAATATTTTTTTTATTATTGTTGATGTATAAGATTTATTTATTTTTTTTAATTTAATAAAAATAAATAATATGTAATATATTATATTAAAGATTTATCATAAAAAAAGGATGATAGAATTATGTAATTATGATATGTAGATTATTTTTATTATTATATATAAAATTATAAATTAAAAAAATATATAAATAATACACAAATGTAACTTAATATTAAAATTTCAAAAAATTTTTATTTTTGCGTTTATTGTCACCCAATATATATACATTCCTGGTACAGACAGGAATAGTGGGGCAGAAACCCTCTTACGCACACCCCGTGAGATATTCCGTCGGAGAACATGCTTCAGAATCGAATCTACCTGAAATAGTGAACGTTAAACCAGTTTTTCATTTTCAATGTCTACTGTTTATCGTTAATTTTTGAATGTGCATCGTTTTAATAACAAATAAAAAATTATAAAGAATAGAACTATTTCTTTAATATTAAAAAATTTTAAAAAGTGAAATTATATAAAAAAGGTAATAAAAACGCAGTGAAATATCAACATTATAATTGCAAATTACAATTATTTATAAATACTATTTTAATTGTTAAATATTTTAAAAATCATATTAGAAAAAAATATTAGAAAATTACAAAAAAAGAAAGAATATTGGAAGTATCTTAAAGAAAAGTCAAATTCTATGACAGGATAACACTCCTCGCGTGCAGCAAAGATGGCCGAGTTAAAGGAGCAACCAATCAGAAGGGAGCACGATTCGATGGACGATTTTGAGCATCTCGAACACGTCCAGGATGGACAATCAAGTCATCTTGAAATTCACAACGAAAAAATAGAAAAGAATTCGAAAAATAATTTCGATATGGAACAGGATATGATTAATTTTTCCTCTAATCAATCATCAAATGAACTAGAAGATCCTAGAAAAGCGACAATGTTACTGTTAGAATCTGAGAAAGGAAGACCGGCTGAAGAAACTAATTTTGAGGTTAGATCAAAGGAGCTCGATTTCTTATCAAGTAAAATAGATGATCAATCGGAAGTTATGACGATTCAACCAGTTAATAAAAAAGAAGAAGAGAAACAAGAAATTACAGAAAAAGAAGAGGTTAAGGAAACCAAGATTCCGGATCGCGAAGCAGAAATTGTTTTTAATACAGAGAAAAAAATAGATAATTCATGGAATATTATCGAAAAATCTCCAGTTCCGGAATCAATTTTGAAACCGGAGAAAAGAGAAGAATGTGTAAGTGAAAATGTGCATGCTGATACAGAGAAAAAGGAACGAATCAGTGCAACAGAAACTGGAGAATCTGAATTTGAATCAGAAGTTGAGGTATCTCCAGTAAAAAGTTTCAAATCAATAAAACAGGAAGTGAAAAGAGAACCAGTGGAAGAAGTGGAAATTGCACCGAAGGAGATATTTAGTAGTATGGGAATAGGTAAGTAATTTTCTATTTTATTAGAATTTTATAAAAAAAATAGCTATATAATTTTTATATTTTTATATTATCAATATTATTATCTAGTAAATTAAAAAAAAATTAAATCTAATACACTTTTTTTTGTATATTATATATATTAAATATTAAATAATTAGTGCTCATAAATATTAATAATTAATAACCTACAAAGTTCCGAAAGCATAAAACAATTAGTGTGAAATTAATTTAGCATCTTTGCACGAAGTGAACTATGCTTCCGGTTAGTTACAACATCATTGTTTTTTTAAACAGTAATGATGTGATTAGTTATTATATGTCATTTATATTAGTTATTATATATCTCTTTTCAAAATATCTTTATTCTTTTTCATTAGCTTATAGCGATAAAAAATTCTACAAAAAATATCTCATATTAAATATTTCAATTTAAATATATTTTTTTGAAACGTATTTAAGAAAATAATGTTATCGTTATACCGTTACTTACGTACAACTGTACATTAAATAACGGTAATTGAAGATTTTGCGCTTGAATTTCTATGTAGATTAAATGTTTATGATTCTTCTTATTATTCTGCCATTATGTTCTCAAGAATTTTAATAGATTAATGTTACTTTTTTTATGATTATAATTTTTATATAATGTTTATATGTAATAATTAATTGTAAAGTGATTAATTTTTATCCATTAAATTTAATTTGAATAAAATGACAATAGGCAAGTAACGAATTATCGATTTTTGAATATATGTAGGTGTATAAAAGTATGCAAAGTTGAACAACTATGTATGAGTAATTATATGACATGCGTCAAATGATGTAATATTTTTAGCTTTTTTGTGTTATCAATTTTTATTGTTTTTTATTTAAATAATTCAAATAATCCTTTAAATACTTTAGTTTTTTAATATTGAAATTTAATTTTTATTGAAAAATAATAAATATGTTAGTATTATATTAAACAATAGCTAGAAAAAATTAAATATTTTTCATAGAATAATTGTTTCTTCAGGACTTTATATATTTATTAAAAATAAAATATGAATTAAGTGAAATTATATGTTATACCATAAGAAGAAAAACGAGTATATTTTGTGTATGGTTTCTATACTATGGATCGAAGTAACTTGTATCTTCTCCCTATATTGATCCATAGCAGAGATACCTTACGACCTCTTTTGATAGAACCAATGGATAGAGCCAACCCATGGGAGAAAATATTTTGCATTAAAAATATATTTTATAAAATGAATTATTAATAATAAATAACATATATATAAAATGGTAAATTGTTTAAATTTATATCAACAAAATCATATTAATTCAAAATTATTTTTTGTAAGCATGAAATAATTTTTTCATTCTTCTCGAAGATATTTTTATACATGATTTCAGAACGAAAAATTCCATGTATCTGAGTCATGAATTATTTTCATCGTCATACATTATTATAACATATCACGTCTTTTTTTGTTAATTATATTAAAATTATATTAAAAACGAAATAATAATTTTATTTATTATAATATATTAATAATCATCTTATAAATTTAGAATGTAATTTAAAAAAAATAAATTTAAAAAATTTATTTTAATCAAAAAAAAAACTATTTTAATAAATTTAAGAAATGTAAATTATATAAAATCTTTTTTTTTTTAACTTTTTTCAAATAGATATAGGCGATCAATTTATTGAACAAGTTTTTTTTTAATAATTTTTTTTATATATATTATTTATTTCTATTTGAAGTCTTTAGATAATTATATTTTAAATTTCGCGTCATCTATCGTCTTACTTTGGAACTCACTAGATTTTCTTACTATAAAACGCGCCATCTTTTACCAACGAAAA
The DNA here is from genome assembly GCF_029169275.1 of Apis cerana. Taxonomy (NCBI): domain Eukaryota; kingdom Metazoa; phylum Arthropoda; class Insecta; order Hymenoptera; family Apidae; genus Apis; species Apis cerana. The sequence goes on from NC_083860.1 coordinate 7,565,434, forward strand.
CAACTACTTGTTCTTCATTCGAAGCCTTATCGCTTTTCAGTGCGTAGCAATGGCGCATTGGGATGGTGGGGATATCTGGAACTGTCCATGGGTCGATAATACTAGTTAGTCTCGTTCTCACCTTGAAGCATAGTGTGTCGTTAGGAAGTTGCAATATAGAAATTAAACGGAATATTTTATTTTCCTCAGAATTTATTTTAAATCATTTTGTGCATTAAAAACAGACGAAACAAATCGAAAAGATTTATTTGAATGTGTAGAGAATAAAATCAGTGAAAAATAATAAAAAGGTGAAAGAAAAAGAAAAATAAAAAGTTTGAATCGGAAAGTGCGTCATTTGCAACTATTGACTTGAATTGTTGAGCTAGTGTTCGAATGCAAGTCGTCCTTGGTTCTACTGAAACGCAAGGTTAGGAAAAAATGAGAATGGAGCCGGCATGTCCTATGTCTCCTGGGAAGGAGAAAGAAGATGCTACCGCGGTTTGCAAGGAATCATGCTTTGTTGTAGCCAATGGCAATTCTTGCTTCTGGAATATTCTTGATCCATGTATGTTCATTTTTCATATTTGTTTTTGACGTAAGATGAAAGATGTAAAGTAATATATATATATTTAAAATAATATAAAGCAAGTCATGTACTTGTTTGACGTAGGAAACGAATTGCAATTCATAATCAGTAGAGCGCGTATTAGTCGCAACAGTAGCTTTACAAGCAAATGACAGACTATTATATTGTATTATATTATATTATCTAATATTATATATATTACATACTATTTATATTATATATTATATAGTAGAAATAAAGAATGGATTATTGTATAAAATAAATATATTTTAAAAGAAAATACATTATAATACTTTACATTGTAAAATTTATTGAGTAATATAATTTAAATATTATTTAAATATAAAAAATTGGATATTCTTAATTAAAAGATTAATAATAAAACTCAGCTTTCTTTTATTATTTTAGAACAAATATCAAAAAAATATAAAAGATAAAAGTAAATTAATATTATTATTATACCTAAGTTTAAATATCAAGAAATTTCCTGTCATAATGTTTAAGAGTAAAATATAGAAGAAAATATTGCAGTCAATCTTAATTTTAAAAGATTTATATAAGTTAATTTATTAATAATTTCTTTTTCATTAGTAAAATATTTATAAATAATGAATATTATATATATATATATATATTAATAAATATATTTTTATATTATTTTTATTATTATAAATTCATATTTTTTATTTTTTATTATAAATAATTATAGTATTTTTTAATATTTTTACGTTTTCATGAAAAAAATTAAAAAGGATTAAAATTCATTTTAATCTTGTTTAGAATTAAAATTTATTAATAAATATAATAAAATTTAACAAAATTAATTTAATTAAAAAAATTATATAATACATATATATAATATATGATCTATTGTACTTTAAAAAGCTTCTTTTCTTTCTTATAAAAGAGGAGAAATATACACATAAATATGTTATAATATTATTTCTGTGTATTTTCTATTTATATATTTTTTTTACTTACAAATTATTGTTCCTAACTCATTGATTTTATTTTAATTTGGATATTTTATAAAGCTACTTATTTTAATTATACTTTTAAAAATTTTATTTTCTCTTGATTTTAAAATTTATTTTCTAAAAGACAAATTAACAGATTATAAAAGAAGAGAAAAATTACTTAACTTTAGAATATAAATGGCTGCTGTTATCGCACAAACTTGATTGTTTTCGTTGAAATAAATTACATACATTATCAAGAAAAAAGTAAGTAAAAAGAAAGTACAAAAAAAAGATAAAAAATAGATAATTATATAGATCCGGGTGCATCGACTATCTGACATGCGCAGAAGAAACGCGATTTGCAAGAGGATTATTGATCGTCGACTATCGGTTTTTATAAATATATTGCACATTCTACATTGTAAATAGCAATTTTTGATAATAAAAAAAGGAAAAAGGAATATTCGAATAGATAATTCTAATATGTCTAAAAAAATGGGAACAAATATATATTTATTGTTTAAAAGATGTTATTACTTTATCAATTGCTTACTTTATATATCGACAAATGTATTAAAAAAAATTAAAAAATTACTTTTCGTATTTAGAAATAAAAATAAATAATTAAAGAGTAAATCGTAATAATTTTAAAAAATGATATTTTTATTTATTGTTTATTATTTAGTAATTTAATTATCTTATCATAAAGTAACATCAATAATTGGATTTTTTAAATAACTTTATATCGTAAAAAAACTATATTATTATATAAATTGATATGATTTTTTTTATTATTTAATTTATAGAATTGATTGACAATAATTACAAAAAAAATAATGTTGATAAAAGAAAATTATAATTGAATTAATCTTTAAAAAATAAAAAATTATTTTTAAAATTCGTTTAACTAGATGTGGTCTCATGTTGTTAAGAAATTATATTTTTAAAAACAAAAAATTGTTTTATTACATAAATTTTATCAAGCAATTATATATTTAATTCTAGCTTTCAGATTATGGATTTATAAAAAATAAAAAATAATTAATTGTGTAAATAATATTTGTAAACAAATTCAAAGTATTATGTATCGAAGAAAATCACGAATACGAATTTTAAAAATCATTGGATTGAAATATATAGATATCAAGATAAGAGAATATTATTTATTGAAGAAAATCACGAATACGAATTTTAAAAATCATTGGATTGAAGTATATAGATATTGAGACAAAAAATATTATTTATCGAAAAAAATCACGAATATAAATTTTAAAAATCATTCAATTGAAGTTCATAGATATTAAGATAGAACTCGAGGTCAAAGATTGCGCAATATACTTCGGTGCGTTAATTACATCAAGTGCTATCAATCATTTAATATTTAAAAGCATTTTTTTTTCTTCTAAAAAAATTGCTTGAAAAATCTTATAAATAATATCCAATTTATATATTAAAAAATGGTAATTTCGTTCGTATAAATCGAATATATGTTCCTTTTTTAATAATTAAAATAAAATTCATTGACACAAAGGACATTTTATTTAATCAAATTATAATTGATATTATATAACTAAAAAAAGCAAATAAAGCAAATAATTAAATCATTAAAAAGGAAAAAAGAAATTACAGAATATAAATGCATTCACAGAAAATTAAAATGAATGAGAGCTTGATTCATCTATGAATTTTTAATATTAAATATTGACAGTGAATGAACACATATAATAACAATTTTCCTCGAATAATTTTAGATTGAATAATGTCTTGTGATTTTACGTTTTTTATAATTATACATTAGATAATAATCTATATATATATCTCTTAGATATCAAGCGATTTGGTAAAATTATACATATATCTATCAAAACTTTTTAAAACATTTTTAATTAAATCACTGATAAATTTCACTATGTAATCAAATTATTTCATTACGAAATACTTTTCATTGTTATGTAATAAAAATTATGAATGGAGTTTTTAGTATAAAATATATGATTTTTTTATGTACATATTATTTACATATCGCAAAAAAAAAATTAGATCTTATGATCTTAAAAATCGATTGTACATAAGTTTTGGAACCGATATGGAATCGAAAAAATAACTGTTCAAGAATCGAAATAGGGATCGAAACCAGAACAAATATGGTTTGAAATTTCGGTACAATCGTATAACAGTTATTCAAAATAAAAATTCTTCATAACCGCTTCGATATTATAACAGTTTTTAGACTCTGATTTGAATTCTGAATTTTATTTTTTTTTTAACGAAGGATTGTTAAATATAAATTATACATAATATTTCAAAAATTTGTATTCAGAGTACGAAAAATGTGTTATAAAATATTAAATTAACTTTATTATTTTGTTTTCATTTTTCATCCAACGATATTAATTGAAAGTCATTTCAATTCATATTATTTCAATTAATATTTCTTATTATCTATTATTATCTATTATATCTCTTTGATGAATATTTATATTAATAAGATTGATTTTATAGCATCATTATTTTTTATTACTATACGGCATTAAAAATTTTTTTTTCCTGTTTTTAATTCATTAATTTCTCACAGATCATCGTAGAGTAGTTTATATAGAATTATATTAACCAATTATACTAACATACTTCGATTCTGTTCTTTACAGACGCATGGTTTAATCCTGATAGACTCAATCCAAAAGGTAAGATATCAAATTCGATGTCGATGTCTATCAATTTGTTTCTATGTGTTCAACAATTTTATATTTTGTATGTGTATATATATATATATATATATATATATATATATATATTTTTATTTTATTAAATTTTTTTTGTTATATAATAATATCTATATTTGCACTCATTCTTCGTTATATTCAAATTATTATTTATATATAAATACAGATGTGCGAGAAAGCATTTATTTAAAAAAAAAATTAATCAAAATTAATCATAAAAATATCTATTTTTACTTCGCAAGAGATAAAAATAAAATAATTATTTTATTTTTTATATATATTTTATTGATATATCATAAATTTAATAAAAAATCATAATCAGACAAATTATATAATATTTTGATAATGAATCGAAGAATGAGTGTATACTTAATTTATGTGTAATAAATATATAATAGATGTAAAGCAAAAAAAACTCTGGCTGAGATATTTATTGTATACAGGATGACCCACTTAGAGCTTATAGAAATATTCCTATAAATAAATATAGTAAAATATATATATATATATATATATATATATAAAATGTCTTTAATGGAAAAAAATTAAGATTTTAATGTCAATTATGTTATCTAATACGAATAAATTGGAAAAATTGAGAGAAGTTTTGTCGAAGAATATAAAATTATGTTGAGACAAGTCAAGTTTTTGATTTCTTATTAAATTTATTTAAATTTAGTTAAACAGAAATCTGCGAAAATTAATGATATACCAAACAATGGATAGTATAAATATAAATAATAGATCTATACTACATAAACTATTATAATTTTTGTTTGATTTTTGTACCAGCTATAGACCTTATTCGACAAGATTATTATATCAACTATTAAACATTCCTGTTTTATTCTTTGATTATTGACTCATAATTTGGCACTAAATTTCGAAGACAATTTAACTTTTAAAGAAGCAATTCTTTTAAATCAAACAATGAAAATGTAATTGTAGTAAAATTTTCGAAAATTGCTATCTCATGAAAAAACTAATTGTATGCAATATTATTGTCCATAAATTTCTGAAACGTAACTCTCGTCGTAAAATTCAGTAATGATGTTTTCAAAGCGTAAAAGCAACTACAAAGATACCACTTTGATGATACAATAGACTACTTTCATCGAATTTCCTTCTAAAGATATTGTCAATTATTGCTTCTTTGTGATCCAATGTACATATCTCTTAGCGCAAATAAAGCTCTAAATATAATATTACAATACATTATGATTTGAAAGTTGAGGTCATCGACTGACTTCCGTTTTTAATTTCTTCGTTCAAAATTGAGTGTTTTTAGTTTTCAAATCGAAGCAGTTTTATTGCAAGAAAATATACACAATACATTTAAAAAACTTGCATAATCAATTATAATATAACGTGCATAAGATATTTTGTACAACAAATAATAATCTCATTTCAATTTTATAAATTATTAAATGCATATTTCAAGGTTCGAGAAATATATAAAAAGATCATTTTCAATGTCCAAAATTAGAAAAATTTATATTTAATAGTATAAAGTGGAACATGACTTTCAAATGCTTTCAATTCTATTTAACATAGATTTCATTGTAATTTCAAAAAAATCGACTTCATCGGTAGTTTGTAGATGCTACTTAAAATCTGGCTTTTTTGTTCCCTCGAGTGTAATATTGATTTTCCCTTTGAAGACTGTGAAACGAGAGCAGTTCGTACATATATATATATGTGTATGGGTCAAGTACCTCGCAGAGAGTATCGAGAAAATATGTCAATTGTTGAAAACTTGTATTCGAGATAATATTAAAATTATATTGATCTTTCAAGGTTCGATGATCTGTCTTTCGTTACAATAATTCAATCTTGTTTGTACAGTGATCCCAACACTTAAACAAAACGTTGCACATGAAAAATAGATTTGTTTGTTAAATATTCTATATTATTGATTAACTTTTTTGATAATTGTGGACAACTGTGTTACGATTATACTTATTTTTTCCTTTTAATTTGCAATTTTGTATTGGATAAAACAAATAAGAGAACAATTTTTGTATTGATAATTTGTGCCAGAAATGTTTAGAGTAAACTTTGCCAATTATTCATCTCATCATTCACAAATTTTAATTCATTGTGTCTCCAAATAGATTTGAATTAGAATTTAAATATTTGATGAATACTCCGTTAATTTTTTAAGAGATTAACAATAACATTAAAATAATTTTGAATTGAAACATTTATAAGACAATTCTATTGATTCGCTATTCGTCGTAAAAATCATGATATATTGTGCGATGTATTCTAAAAACAAATCTTAAAATATATTTAACTAGAGTATTTCCAACTTATTTTGAACAACTGAATGAATGTTTTAATCATCGAATCAAGACAATGTCCATCCGAATATCAATTTAAGTTTCAGCTAAACGACTAATTTTGTTTTTCCTCTTAGATATCCTTTCGTTTATTCTGTTTATATATCTTCCAATCGTTCGTTGTTAAAATTTTCCAGAGTGATTTTCCCCTCTCTTTTCCCCGTTCATTAAAATTTCAATCGAATGAATTCGTGCCGCGGTTAGAATCCAAAAAAGCCGGAGACGGTTGGCGACCATAGCCAAAGTTAAATATAGTATCCAGCCGGGTTCGAGGCTGTTGGTGCTCTGCCAGAAATCACGAAGGGAACTCTCGCTTTTTCTTCGGCGAGTCCACAGTATCTATGTCTACCAGAGAGTGTGTACCGTGTTTTTATCATTTCTTGAGTTAATTTCTCATAATCGGTAGAATACTAATTTGTAGTGTTCGCCGCCAGTGTTGTCCTCTCTTCTCCCTTGTGTTGTACAAGATCTAAGGAAGAGATAAGTGTATAACCAGCGGATAGAAACATGGTCATCACGAGGGAGGAACGTGAGTAGATGCTGAAACGAATCTGAATCAATTCGATGGCAGGTATATGCTGGTTGTGAACATTGACAGATTGCCAGTTTAACTTTGCTGCGCAGACGCAATTACGTCAGAGATTTAGAGAGGGAATTTTTGGAAATGTTAATGATTTTTTCTAGTGTCTAAAACTAGGCTAAGATCTCGAGGATTGGTTATAAGATATTCTTAATCTTAATCTTAAGAATAATCTTCATAATCTTTTTCATAATCTTAGGAATAATTTTCAAGATATTATTGAAGATTCTTTTTTTTTTCTTTAAATAAATATGATAATGAAAATGATAACAAAAGAGATTTCTTTTATTTGGTTAGAAATTAGTTAAAAGTTTTTGAAAAAAACTTAATTATTTCTATTATAAATTATATAGGTTATAATAGAATTAGATAATAATAATCCGAAGATGTTAGTAATAATTATTTAATCATTTAAAAAATAAATTGCTGTTAATTGTAGAAATTATATTTTTGATTAATAAGTGTGATTTTCTAAAGATTATTATGAGTAATCAGAAAAATTTTTTAAAGATTTTTTACTCTTATCTAGAGTACCTGCAAAGATTGGAGCATTGCACTGTTTTCTTTGAAACAGTTGTTACTTTTAGAGCTTGGACGTGATCCAACTTGCCAAAAAAATCGAATTCTTTGTTAAATTTTATTGTGAAAATTATTTCTGATTCAAAAATTTTTTCTTTTATTTTTCATTTCTCATTAATATTGTCGCAATGCGACAATTTTATCTAAAATTGAAAATAAGAATATTTTTTTTAATAATTTTTTTATCGAAAAAAAATCATTCTATTGTTATTCAAAAAAATATTTTTATTAGTATTGACATAAATTTTATTTAAATATATATTAATATTAGATTTTATTTATTCTGGAATTATCAACAATCCATAGAAAATTGAAAGAAAAAAAAAAAATCTCATTATTAGAACTATTAAAGCTACTTAAACAGATTTCATATCTTTAGTTTTTGTAATTAATAAAAACATATGCTAAAAAAATTTTTATTTACAAAATTAATAATTTTTATTTAAATATTCGTTACAATAATGTATATATTTAAAAAAATTGCAAATTGGATATTTTAATTTTAAAATAAATGTCACAAATCATTACATATTATTCTGAAAATTTATTTCTATTTTATATTATTAAAATAAAATGCAAAAAAAATAATAACTTTCTAAAATAATTAGCGTATTATATAAATAATTAAAGAAGTTTAATGTGCAACATGATAATAAAAGGAAAATTGTAACTTTTAAGTAGGATCTTTGATATATAATTTCTCATGGAGGAAAAGAATTAATGAAGGGTCAATAAAGGGTGAATTCAAGGATAGAATACCAATTGGCAGGTGTATTTCTGAGAATAGTAAAAGGGATAGAGGCAATGGCCGACACTGCGACGCCGGGCGTCGCACTACCGGAGACAACTTATTGATTTTCTACTACCAAACCGCGCCCGACCGTTTCCCTTTATCCTCCTCGTTCGACACGTGATGCTCATGGAGATATATCTCTATCTTTTATACTCTAGTAAACTCTTCTTCATATTTGGATCTGTTCCAATTCTCGACTCTGATTGAACTTCTTTAATGATTCGATCCACTTGGAGATGTAAACAATTAAATGAATTAAATCAACTTTAATAATCTTGTATATTATTTGATTTTTAGATAGTATCATATAGTAATTATTTGATAAATGATATTCAAATAGATCATTTGAAACCATACTGTGATATTTTTAATAAATTATTGAAGAAGTATTTAAGTATTTAAGAAATAAAAAATTAAAGAAAAATAAAAGAAGAAATATAAATTAATCGGCAATGAAGTTTTAACTTTAAAAATCTTGTAAATTTTTCACCAAAAAATAATTGGTAATTATTTTATTAAAATTCAGCCTAAAAATTCACTTTTTGTACATTTTGTATATTTCTTTAATCGTTGAAAAGATATTGAATTTTACAATTTTAAATAATATTTTATTTTTAATATAATAAATATAATATATAATATTTTTATATTTAATGAATATTTTAATGCATTTATTCTTTAATATTATTCAATACCGTTATATAATAAAAAATACCGTTAGTTGATAAGAGCAATAACTTGATTATAATATAATAAACGTTTAGAATATATATTGAAATTTTAAGATTCATACGGCAGACTGAACTTGTATATATACTTCCATGACGTGCCATATAGTTTTCCATATATAGCCTTCTACTTGACATATTAGTCATCGATTCTTTACCCTCACATTCAGGGCATTGCTTTCAAAAGAGATATGATAAAATATGGTGATTATTTATTTATATATTAATGATAACGAATTAATCTTATAAAATATTAAATTGTAAAATAATAAAATTGATAATATTGAAAGTTTTATAGTGCTAAATAATTTTAAGAAATATTTGAAATAATTTATTTATTAAGAAATTGATATTATATATATTATATCAATATTTTAATACAAAATAATATATATCAATATCAATATTTTAAATGAATAAATATTTCATATAATCAAACGTTGGTTAAATTTTTTTTTTTATATTACTTTAATTTTGTTTATGAATTGAAATGACATAAAATTATTCAATTTTCAATAAAATAAAATTCGATTAAAAATTGGGACAAATGACATAAATTCGTTTGGCAGAATTGTACGATGTTGAATAGGCCTTGGAAATAATTTAATAGAACATCCTTTTTGGATTAGAGACAAAGCCGACAGCAAAATTTGAGAATTTCTATTATTAGATTACATTCAAGGCTATCCACAATTAGTCGCATCAATCATTATTTCTCAAATATTTCATTAGAGTATAATTAATTTTATTACCTAAATCTTTGAATTCTTTCATTCATATGCATTAATTCTTAATAATTTTAGATATATACACATTAAAATTATATATTTATAATATATTTTTTAACTTTTAATTATAATTTAATTTAAACTGTAGAGTATAATAAAAATTTTATCGTTAATAATGTAATTATGAAAAATATAAGATATATTTAAATAAGATCTGAGAAAAAAACAATACAATAATACTAAATATCAAATATTATATAAATTAAATTAATTAAAAGTTATTTAAAAAATCATTAAATCATATTATATTTTATATAAATATTAATTTAAATATTATTATATAAATTTTATATAAATTATATTATATATAAATAGTAGAAAATATTTTTTTTTCATTGTAATGCTTATTTTATTTTTTCAATTGTTTTTTCTTTCTTTTATTCCAATTTGTTGGTTTGTTATTTCTCTCTCCCACTTTACTCATTCTCGTATATCACGTATCTCTTTAATATTACCAAGATATGTAAAAAGTTCCATGCGCAAATGAAACGTGGAAAGAGGTGGCAGTTCTTGCTTAGCTTTCCATGCTTTCAATTTCTTTTATAACGTAGCCTCTTCTCTCGTTAGTTGAAAATGGTGCGAAGAAATAATTCAAGAACACCTGTCGAGGAGTTACCCGATAGAAATAGCGGTGAGTTTATCTCTCTTCTTTGAAAGAGATTGATATCCGATTATTTTCATTAACATATGGTTCAGGAGCACGTGTCTGTAGAAAAATATCAGAATAGAAAAATTCGATTTATTTTATATTAAATGATATTTGAAATTTTCGGAATTTTTATAACTATTATAAAATTATTAGGATTTTTATCATTTTGAGCAATATTTTGAATGATATATCATTGAACTTGTCTCAACATTTTAATTGGATTTTGTTGATTTTAATTGGAAATAAATTATATTTAAATATGGAGTTTATATTTCTAAGATAATTTTATCAAATATTACCCTGTATATGTATATAATATTTTATACAATCTATGGAAATTACTCTGAACATTGAAACAACATTGTTATTGCTTTATATATGAGTACTTGTACTATTTGTAAATTAATAGAAGTTTAAAAAGTGTATAAATTATATAAAAGTATAGTAATTGTAAGTTTGAAATTTCTAATAGTGATGTATTTTTCTATTTTAGTGGCAGCTTTAATTTATTGGCGTGATCCAAAGAAATCAGGCCCCGTGTTCGGCTGCATACTTGGCGTGCTCCTCTCGTTGGCCTACTTCAGTCTGATAAGCGTTCTTGCTTATTTATCTCTTCTTATCCTCACTGGTACCATTGCTTTTAGGATTCACAATACCGTCCTTCAAGCTATTCAGAAAACTTCCGATGGGCATCCTTTCCAGCAAGTATCATATGTTTGAAAAGATAAAAGTTAATAAGAAATAAATTTTTTATTTTATACAAATTTAAAATATATAAAATTTTTTTTATTCTTTTTTTATAAAAGAATAAATAATGTATTTAAATCGTTTCATATTTTATTTTAGAGAAAAAAATTCTAAAAAAAAATTAGAAATGAAATAAAATATTAATATGCTACTTATAATTTTAGAAATATTTTGGAAATGGACTTAACATTGCCTGCGGAGAAGGTGCATGAAGTAGCGGATGTGGCTGTCGCACACTTAAATGCAGCAGTTTGTGAACTTCGTAGGCTCTTTTTTGTCGAAGATTTTGTCGATTCTTTGAAATTTGGTGTCCTTCTTTGGTGCCTCACCTATGTGGGTTCTTGGTTTAATGGCATGACTCTAATTATAATTGGTAAATTTTGTCATTATCATTATCATTATCAGTATATTTTTTAAATAATTTTCAATATTTTATACATAAAAAGTTAAGTATATAATTTTCCAATGAATATTTATAGATAAAATAACTTTGAACGAAATATTCTTAGTTTTTTTTTTTTTACTTATAAACAAAATCGTATATATATTCGTTTATAGAAATATTTATAAGAATGATAACTCAACGAAATATTCAATATAATAAAAAACAAAATTTGTAATTAAATAGCATATTTATACCATTATATATAATTATTTAAAGAAAAATAAGTTTTGAAAAATGTTATGATCATATTCGATCTAATCGTTATTTTTTGCAGGAGTAATTGCCTTATTTACATTACCGAAGGTTTATGAGACAAATAAATCACAAATAGATCAAAATTTAGCATTGGTACAAAGCAAGATCAATGAGCTCACTGCTAAGTAAGTATATGTCATCAAATAAAAAATATTTTACAATAAAAATAATAAAAAAATAATAAAAAATAATAAAAAAGTGTTTATAAAACGTTGAATTGTTCTTATCAAATGAATTTTTAATATTTAATCTTAATGGAATAATATAAAATTTATTAAAATATTTCTCATTAAATAAAAGATACGATATGATATTGTATTATATATATTATAAATTTTCCTATTTATAAAAATAATATATATTCTCTTTGTAATCTCTTGCAATAAAAGTAATTTATTGCATAATATTTATAAATATAATTTCATGATAAATATTGATTGACATTTAGATTTTTTTTATGTAAGTAGTAATTAATGCATTGATAATAAATATCCATCACAATATAAAATATATTAAAATAATATCTTAAATCAGTTTTTTCAATGAAGATTTAATCCTTTTAAACATATTTATGTAAGTTTACACATATATAGATAAATTAGAAAATGTATTTTACATATATTTGTCATTGAAAAAAAAAATAAAAATATTTTGAAGAAGTGATTTTCTAAAAACTTAAGATCTTGTATTTTAATTGTTTTAGGGTGAAAGCTGCGATACCATTTGGCAAGAAAGAACCAAAGAAAGAAGAATAAATATGAAAGTTTACCACCACGCGGGAACAAAAGAGATTTAAGCGAATTTGTCGGATACTTGCGAAATCCACGCAAGAATGAAAAAAAGAACAGTTATACAAAAGAATGGAAATGATTATAAAAAAAAAGAAATTTAAAAAAGATAGAAAACATATAGAGTTTAAAGAAATGATGAAAAAGAAATATTTACAAGAAAATGCAGAATAGATAAAATGAACAGCAAAATGAAATGTTATGCCAATGTTGAAAAAAAGAATGCTGAAAAAATCTATTTATAATAATATTATAATATTATATGATATAATATAATATTATAATATGTATATATTTTATTATATTATAATATTATGATATATATTATATAATATATTATAACATATATTATAAATGATTCACGAAAATAAAAGATAAAAAAAGATTCTTAGCGTTGTAAGGTTTAAAAACAGGATAATTTTTTTTAATTCTGAAATTCCTATGTACTGAAATAAAATGATAAAAAGTAGTTACAATAGAAGCATGGCTTGCAAAGAAAATGTAATGAACAAGCATTGAATATATGTATATGAAAAAAAAGAAAAAAGGAAAAATAGTGTTATATAAAGATGAGAAGTATTTCTGAAAGTGCAAGAAGATTGAAATGTGAATCGCAATAGGGTAACGGCTTCTAAAGAAAGAAAAACGAGAAGAGGTCATAAGGTAATATAAAGGAAAAAAACTCGGCAATTGGATTTTAATGTCTGATGATATCGTAAAACGAGTATTCCTTTTTTGGATTTACAAACTGTCCCTATTAATCGAAATAAACGGAAAGAAGTAACATTTAGCGATTACATTAATTTGTTGCGATAAGGGAGACGAATAGAACCCTTTGGTGTACTCTGCAGAAATCATGAATGGTGCAATGCGTGTGTCTAAGGGTTTTCCGATTTTCCTTCTATTTTTTGTTTTTTCCTCGCACTTTCCCATACCATTCCGAATTGATATTTCTTCTTTACAAAATGATATGCGGTCCCATTAAAATTAATTCTAATTAATTGTTTATTTTTCAATAAATTTCTTTCATTATATATAGTTATTGAAAAATATCTTTAGCACAAAGATACTTTTTTTTCTCCTAATCTTTAATTTTTTGCTTTGAAATTTATATTTTCTTATTTTCCTTTCTTTTTCATTTATTCAAAACATTTTATGAAAAATTCAATTTTTTATTGTTAAAAAATCTTTTATAATTAAAATCATGTACATAAATAGAGTTAAAATAATTTGTTTTATAATACATTGCTTTATTTCTCTCTTTTAGAAATTTCAAATTTGCATTCACATTCTTTAAGCTTGAGTTTTATAACAAAATATAATGTAAGATTTTTTAATTTATAATATTATATAAAATATGCACACATTGAACGTGTGACAATAATAGATTATATTAAAATTATATTAAAAATGTTAAGAATGAAATAATATAAATAGTTTAAAGATAAATGGAATATTTGTTTTCAATAAATTTTATTTATTTTGAAAAATTTAAATAATTTCGTTAGAGGAAACTGATTTAAAATTTATATTAATATTTTTTTTTTAACAAACATTTCTAGTGATATTTATTATTCTATAATATTTTCATTATTCTTTTTTAGTATAAAAATTTAGATCAGTTTCCTAGACTTTTATATATAATTACATTTTTTCAGTTTATATAAATCTATATTCTCTTTATCTATTTGTAGTTTTGTTCCTTTAATAAAATTTGTTAATTTTATCAATTTTTATCATTTTTTGATGATTGATATTTTCAAAATTTTTTTATTTATGATATGTATAATATTTGTTTAATATTTGTACAAAACATATTTAAGTTTATTACTTAAAATATATGCACTTATTTATGGTTATATCATATCAATATAAGATAATATATCAAGAAATGAAATTTATATAATTGTAAATATAAATCATGAATTTTTATTGTTTCAGTAAATATCTCTTAGTTCTTATTATTATCTTAAAATTTGATTTAAAAAAAATAAGCAACGAAAAAAATAGTTATTAAAAATATCAATTAATTATAATCTTTAAAAATATTAATAAATATGCATAATATTAATAAATTTTGCTTTGTGCATAACTAATTGATGTAAAATCAATTCTTTATAAAGAAAAAAAATGATTCTGTGCATGTGAAGAAGAAGGAAAAAAGAATGAAAGAATAAAAAAAGATGAAATTTGTTATTTGTTTTTAATAGTATTGTTATGAGTATTGCGCATTTTAAATTATTTTTTAAATAACACTATATATAATATATTAATATTATTTAATTAAAAATTAAATTATAAATTTAATTAAAATTGATTTTTAATATGTATCTAAAATTTTAAGATTTTATTTATATAAAATTTATACATAGAAATTTACATACAGCTCAATTAAATTTTATTGAAGATTAAAAATCAATTTATATCAAATTTAAAAAATTACATTTTGAAAAATGAATTAATTTTCTTTAAAATAATATTTTAAGAAATATGTTTCAGTCTACATAATTGATTAATAAATAATTATAAATCTTTAATGGAATATGTATATGCTGGATAAAAAATTACTTTTGAAAAAAAGCTTAATAATTGTTGTATAATATAGATTACAAATAGTGTATTAACATAATATTTTCATTGTCAATTTGAATCTTATGAATAGATTTATTTACATATTTGATAATATTAAATCTTGAAGAAATAAATCTTTCTGGCAGCAATACAATTTTAACTTATAAAAAATAAAAAAAATGAATTTTTTGGAAATCATAAATGGGCCCGCATATCAAATGATTCTGTAATATCGCTCATTACATAATTATTCTTAAAAAAAGAAAATAGTTGAACATGCGCGTGCGTGTATTTGTATCTGTGCGTATGTATGTTGTGTATATGAGAATAAAAAAAGTAGCGCCGTTTCTTTTTCGGCGTTTTCGAAGATTTTTTCTTCGAGTAATATAATTATCGCTATCATATTATTAAGTGTAACTATATCGTTAAACATTACAATGGAAAGTTGTTAGCTGAATTGCGAATTTTTATTATGATATCGTTCGAAACAAATTTGCGGATACCTGAAATTGTATTCATACTTTTTTAAATCGTATTGCATTGTTGATCAATGTATCGAACTATAAAAATTCATACATATAATTCCTTACGATGAATACGATTTAATAAAATATCGATGAAATTTGATTGGGTATCATTACATTTTCAAATATGACGTCTCTAAAAAAGATGATTATAATGGGAAAGGAATGCGAAAAAAATAGATAGAAACGAAGGAAGAAGAATCTTTTTCAGAATGCAAATTGTAATACGCGTATCGCTTATTGACGTTTTCATTATTGCATCTGCATCCGCACGATTAATTTATAAATAAATTATATTAAACAAGACACTGAATCACAAGATATTCTTTCTTTATATCCTTTAAGATATTCAAAGAAAATCAAAATATTATCTTATTTAAAAATTTATTTAGTAATTAGATATATATAGTAAATTATAATTTAAAAGAAAAATAGAATACTTATATTAAAACTATTCATACATTGTTAATTAATAATAGTAATGAAGAGGTAAATCAATATCAAAAAATCATCATAGATGGCGGAAAAGTTTGTTTAATTTTTCAAAACTCGATCGGTATAATCGTTACAGATCACGTGACAGACTTTTAATGCGCCTGCGTGACCTTCATACAAGGTGACCGCTTCGAAGATTGCCAGAGATAGGCATGTTATTCGTCTCTGGATAGCACAAGCGTGTGGATCTTCGGAGTACCGGTATTTGTGCATGTGTCGTGAAAACCGGTCATTGTGTCTGACAATTTTCAAAATTAATAATAAAAATATTATATTATATATAGAATATTACTATCTGTGAATGAATAATTCTATAATTTAATTCAAAATATACAATTACAAATTTAATACAGGAATTCTTACAAAAAAAGAAAAATTCATAAAAATAATAGAAATTTGAATTAAATTTAAAGTATTAGAATTGTTGATTTTGTGTAACAAAAGTAAAATAACAAAAATTGAAAACAAAATAGTTTTATATTGATAAGCACTGTATTTTAAAAGAAAAAAAAATAATTAAAAAGAAATGTCAGCCTCAGTAACAGATCAAGAAAAAAGAAAACAGATATCTGTTCGCGGGATTGTTGATGTGGAAAATGTAGGAAATTTCAAGAAAACATTCAATAGACATCTTCATTACACCCTTGTGAAGGATCGTAATGTGGCTACGAGCAGAGATTATTTCTTCGCCTTGGCACACAGCGTCAAGGACAATTTAGTTTCTAGATGGATACGCACTCAGCAATACTATTACGAGAAAGATCCAAAAGTATGCCATTATATTTTTATCTATTTTTATCTATTTAATTTATATATTTTATGAAATATTTTATACATGTAAATTGAATGTAAAATGATTATAATAATTAATAGTGGCAATTTTCTCATATAATTCATTTAATGATTGCCGGTAAGTATAATTTTCATACTTACCTTATATTTGTTGCAATTGTTATTTATTTATTTATGTATAATATTTAAAGAATTAATGAATTTTATTCTGCATTTTAATAGAATTCATTTGCTAAATTATCTTTTTTTAAATATTTCTTAATTATTTTATAATTTATCAATTTATTACTTTTTGTTCACATTATCTTTAAATTAATTATATTTAAATAATTGATAATTTTAAAATAAAAATGCAAAAATAGACAAAAAAGTAGAAATTTCCACTTATTCTTATTATTAATTAATTTAAGTAAATTAGCTCATTACCATATTTATCAATGAAAACTTATCTTTAAACTTATCTTTAAACTATTGTAAAACATTATATGATATTCAGTTAAAATAAATAAACAAATAAAAAATAAATATTTGATCGTAATAAAAATATATTTATTATTAGATAACGAAGAAAAATAAAAGTAAAATAAAATTAAGTAAAATATAATTTGATAATAAAATATAATAAAAATCAAAACAAATAAATGAAAAATAAATATTTAGTTGTAATAAAAATATATTTTGTTATTATTTAATGAAGTTTTTAAGCAAAGTAAAATTCCTAATAAAATTTTTAAATTTTTGTTAATATAATGATCAGTACATTTATATGCATACTATTTATACTTATAGAAGCACTATATTGCAATGAACCTTCAAAATGCAAGATGCAACATGTTGTTGTGTCTATTTTCGGTTGGCCTTATAATCGCCTCATCCTGAGGTTTCAAGCCAAACAATTTTCATTCTTTTCAAAGCAATGTCAAGATAAAACCATCCATTTTTGAAAGTATTCCAATTACATCTATAGATTATTAATAATTATTTACAAATTTATGATTATTTCGTATATACATCATGTATATATTATTTATTACTATTGATTATTTTTTTAATATAATAAGATTTAATTTAATATAATTAATTTAATAAACTCATATTAATTATCTAAATTTATCAAGAACAACTTTTAATCAATAAATAAATTAAATAAAATATAATCGTTGGATAATTTTTTTAATTATTTGATTAAATATAAATTTTCTTGAAAATATTATTATAAAAAATTATATTTTTCGTATATCTAAAAGATTATAATCTAAAAATACAAAGAAAAAAACGAAAGAAAAATACAAAGAAGAATACGAAAATAAATTTGAAAAATAAATGTAAAAGAAAAAGATGGAAGAATAGGAATTATACTATTATATTATAAAACTAAATTATAAATTACTAAATAATAAAACTTCAAATAGAAGAAGAAAATCTTATTAAAATAAGGGAAAAAAAATAAAGTTAAAATTAGGAAAAAGTAATAAATATATTCAATTATAGAAATGTTGAAGAGAAAAACAATTCGATATAAAGAAAAATATGAGAATATAATATATAATATAATACTATGAGAAACATAGTTACATGCCAAAAAACAGAACTATGATTTATGACACATTCTTAAATGTAGGCGAACAAAAATAAAATAAATATAATATAGACAAATGAGAAATGCTATTATAATTGTTATACAACTACACAAATTTTGATTGAAAATTATCATTAATTAAAATTAATGCATTATAGCATTTACATATATAAAATAGAATAGAATAGAAATATATAAATATATTATTACATAAATAATTTATAATTATTAAATGATTATATGATTAAAAGAAATAAAAAGAAATTGAACATGAAAAGCATTACAAATAATATTTTTTTATGAAGATATTTATAATACTAAATTGAACAATATAATCACGTGATACGACCATTAAAGTTTAAGAAGTCACATTTAATCTATCTATGATTTACATTTGAACATAGTCCCATTATATTATACAAAAGTTTTGAGAATACTGTCTAAGCTGTTTTATAAACTATTTTAAAAATTATATATACAATCGCATTTGAAAAATTGATTTTAAAAAATGAATCAAATTTTATTAAATAAACAACAAATTTATAAAATTTGTAAAATAATATTATATTTTACATAAAATATTACAATTTTTAATTTCTTTCGATAAAAAAAATTAAGACTATAATAATATTGCTATAAAAAAAGTATAAATTTCATAATTCTTTATATATATATATAAAATAAATCGATAAATGTTTGCTTTATTATCTTTTCCAAAATAATTTTTTATAATTTTTTATTTATTTTTATTTATGCAAAATAATTATTATTTGTTCAATTTTTATGAGGATACTATAGTTTTTTTTTTAGAATTAACATTAATAATTTTAGCTATATATTATCTATATTATATTAATTATAAACAAACATATTCTTGAACATATGAAATAAAAGAATTTTGTAAAATTTTGTGTGGAGTAATCGTCGATCGCAATAAAGATCAATTTCAACTAGGCATTATTTTTCATTTCTTTCTCGTTTCAAAATGTCTGCTCAATTTATTTGTAATGTCAATGGATTATCAATCACCATACAATATCAAAATCTAATCATTAATTAATTTCATAATAAATATAAGAAAGATACAATAAAATTGAATTTAAATCATTACAATATAAAATCGATCACTTTTTTATTGCATTTCGAATCAGAGTTTTCTATATTTCTTTAAAAAAATATTTGGTATGTTTTTATGTATATAAAATATAATTTTTTCTCCAAGTATAATTGAATATATTTATTATTTTATTTTTAAATAGATTATCTTTAATTTTTTAAAATTTTATTATATAATTAAAAATTTCCAAAATATTATTATTATTTTTTTCTATAACATATTTTTAGCCTGTTTTTTTCTGTTTAGAGAGTTTATTATTTATCTTTGGAATATTACATGGGAAGGACTCTTCAAAACACTATGATTAATTTGGGTATTCAAGGTGCTTGTGATGAAGCTATGTATCAGGTTTATTTCAAATAAAATTTCTTATTAAAATTTTAAAATTAATTATTAATAAAAAATTTAAGGAAAATTATATAAAAAAATTAATTATTATAGATGGGTTTGGATATAGAAGAGCTTGAAGAGCTTGAAGAAGATGCTGGGTTAGGAAATGGAGGTTTGGGAAGATTGGCAGCTTGTTTCTTGGATAGCATGGCTACTCTTGGTCTAGCTTCTTATGGTTATGGTATTCGATATGAATATGGTATTTTCGCACAAAAAATAAAAAATGGAGAACAAGTGGAAGAACCAGATGATTGGTTGCGTTATGGAAATCCATGGGAAAAAGCAAGACCAGAATTTATGCTTCCAGTAAACTTCTATGGACAAGTGATTGATACTCCTGAAGGAAAAAAGTGGATCAATACGCAAGTCAGTACAAATAAAATAAATTAGTTAAATGGTTAAAGTTATTAATAAAATAAAAATATATATTTTACATTTTATTAGGTTGTATTTGCAATGCCATATGATAACCCAGTTCCTGGATACAAAAATAATGTTGTTAATACTCTCAGATTGTGGTCTGCTAAATCTCCTGTGGAATTTAATTTGAAATTCTGTAGGCAATTTTTTTTATTATATTTTATATCTTAAAAATTAAAATTGATTATATGAAAACAAATTATTCTTCTTTTAGTTAATGATGGTGATTATATTCAAGCTGTAATAGATCGCAATTTGGCAGAAAATATCTCTAGAGTATTATACCCTAATGATAATTTTTTTGAAGGCAAAGAATTACGTTTAAAGCAAGAATATTTTATGGTAGCAGCAACTCTTCAAGATATTATACGAAGGTTAATTTGATTATTAATAATATATATTACATATATATTTTATCAAAAAATTATATTTAATATATTTAATATTTTATAATTATTTATAATTATATATTTAATATATATAATTTTTAATATATATAATATTTAATAATTTTTAACATATTATTTATAGGTATAAAGCTAGCAAATTTGGTTCAAGAGAGCATCATAGAACAGACTTTGATATGTTTCCTGATAAAGTGGCTATTCAATTAAATGATACCCATCCTTCGTTGGCTATTCCAGAACTTATGAGAATCCTTATCGATGTTGAAGGATTACCTTGGGAAAAAGCTTGGGACATCACAACGAAAACGTGCGCTTATACTAATCATACAGTTCTTCCAGAAGCTTTAGAAAGATGGCCGACAAGCATGTTAGAAAGCATTCTGCCAAGACATTTGCAGATTATTTATCATATTAATTTCCTTCATTTACAAGACGTTTCTGCTAAATATCCAGGAGATGTAGATCGTCTTCGACGTATGTCTTTGATCGAGGAAGAGGGTGAAAAAAGGGTTAATATGGCGCATCTTTCAATTGTTGGTAGTCATGCTATCAATGGAGTCGCCGCACTACATTCGGAAATCTTGAAACAAAGCGTGTAAGTATTTTTGAGCATTTGAAATCTGATTTCTTTAATAAATAATATTTTTGATAATAGATTTCATTTTATTTTTATTTTAGATTTAAAGACTTTTATGAACTAACGCCTGAAAAATTTCAAAATAAAACCAACGGTATTACACCAAGAAGATGGTTGCTTCTGTGTAATCCAAATCTCTCAGATATTATCGAAGAAGTAGGTATTATAATTATTCATAATTTTTCATTTCAATTTCAATTATTATTTATTGTTGTTTAGAAAATTGGCAGTGATTGGACAGTACATTTAGAACAACTTTCTCAATTAAAACAATGGGCCAAAGATCCGGTTTTCCAACGTAGCGTTATGAAAGTGAAACAAGAAAATAAATTAAAATTAACGCAAATGCTTGAGAAAGATTATGGAGTTAAAGTCAATCCTGCTTCCATCTTTGATATTCAAGTAATCACATTAAATTAATCTTTTTTTATGTACAAATTTAATCTGAAATGCATGCTTTCATAAAATAGGTGAAACGAATACATGAATACAAAAGGCAACTTTTAAATTGTTTACACGTAATCACGTTATACAATAGAATAAAAAAAAATCCAACTGCATCATTCGTTCCTCGAACAGTGATGATTGGAGGAAAAGCTGCGCCTGGTTATCATTTAGCCAAAAAAATTATCAAGTTAATTTGTAGTGTAGGAAATGTTATAAACAACGATCCTATTGTTGGTGATAAACTAAAATTCATTTTTCTTGAAAATTATCGAGTTACATTAGCAGAAAAAATAATTCCAGCAGCAGATTTGAGTGAACAAATTTCTACTGCCGGTACTGAAGCTTCCGGTACAGGAAATATGAAATTTATGGTAAGTATATTTTATATGCAATTTATTTTTATATTATATGTTTTATATATAATTTATAATTTATATTTTATGAATATTTCATTTTATATTTGTTTAGTTAAATGGAGCCTTGACAATTGGTACCTTAGATGGTGCTAATGTAGAAATGGCTGAAGAAATGGGTAATGAAAATATATTCATTTTTGGTATGACTGTTGATGAAGTAGAAGATTTAAAAAGAAAAGGATACAATGCTTATGATTATTATAATAGAATACCAGAATTAAAACAATGCGTCGATCAAATTCAGAGTGGCTTTTTCAGCCCCAATAATCCAGATGAATTTAAAGATATTACTAATGTTTTATTAAATTGGGATAGGTTTTATTTATTTGCCGATTATGAGAGCTATATAAAAATGCAAGATCATGTCAGTAAAGTTTATCAGGTGTGTCAATAGATAAAAATATTTATATATTTACATAAAATCTATAAAAAAAATATGATGCAATTTTTTAAGAATAATGATTATATTTTTCAATTATTGTGTTTCATATTTTAATTGATTATTTCAGGATGAAAGTAAATGGATTGAAATGGCAATTAATAATATAGCTTCTTCAGGAAAATTTTCATCGGATCGAACTATTGCAGAATATGCTCGTGAAATTTGGGGCGTTGAGCCATCTTGGCAACGACTTCCAGCACCTCATGAACCACGAGATATTTAATTCATGACTTTTTATTATGTATATTAATAATAGTTTTTTTTTTATTTTATTTTAGCGAATATCTTCTATAAACGAGCATAATTTTACATCAAAATCAATAAAATAAGAATATTAATATAAAATTTTATTAAAATGACTTAGAATTTCTTAAAAATTTAATTCATTATTTATTTAATTCATTATTTATTACTTCTGCATTGAGTGAAATATAAAATCATATAGTAATTGTAAATTATTTATTTAGTAAAACATATACTGCCTTAATTTTTCAAAAATTTATGTTAACAATTATCGACTGATAATTTAAAGCAAAGTTAATATAAAAAAGTAATTTATTGTATTCTTAAATTACTAAAGATAAATATCAATTATGAATATATATATTTTTTAAAATAAAATATTTCTGATAGAACAATCTAGTCGAAAAAAAGTTATAGAAGCAATGAAATAATTTTACTAATATTTTTCTACTTGTAAATAAAGTATCTGAAATAAAAATAAAAAATAATGAATTTATTGGTTGTTGAAATAAAAAAAAAAGGAATTAAAGAAAAAATATATATCTATACACTTGCAATATAAAAAATATTAATATAATGCTTATTTTCAAATTTTGAAAAAATTATTATATTTAAAGAAAAAAAATAATTCTATATAATAAAATATGTTATAAATACATTATTTTTTTTTATTTTTTAATGATTATATTCTAAAAAAAATTAATATTAAAAAATTTCATGTAAATAAATCAAAGTTTTTCAATAAAAAAAATAAATTGTTTTTTTAAATAAAATCGTTTTTTATCGAATGAAATATATATTTGTGAATAGATCAAAAATGTAAATAAAGATATCGCTATTACACTAGAAGTGCGGCTTAAAACGAGGCGATATTTCAATAAATCATCCTTGAAACTTATTAAAGAAATATGTCTGTACATCAAGTTCATGAAATTTTCATACAAACAAAAGAAAATGCTCTTCGTGAATTTTCATTTGTCGATGAAGAAACAGTACCATTAGTGAGTATCGATCGATAATATAATTGAGTCATAGATACTAAAAATCTAGATTTACCAATATAATGAATAAAATATACATATCTTACTTATTCTTTCAAAAGAATAGGTTATAAAATTGAATTCATCATTCAATAATGAAAGAAGTTAATTGTATAATATATAGAGGAATAATTGAAGTTTTAATCAAGCTAAATTTACATTGCTTTAAATATAATTAATAATTAATTCTAATCAATTTAATGTTCATCAATTAACAAAACAAATATATGCTTTATATTATTTCATATAAAATAGATTTCCATCAATTCTTTTAGTTAATTTGAGTTATAAATAGCTTGTGATGAATTATATTACGTTATATATTCAATTAGGTAAATATAATAAATTTATTGTGAATATATTATTTTTTTTTGTAATTATATTTAAATATTAAAACATTGATAATGTAAAAAAAGATTGAATTTTTATTTATAACCTATTTATTTTATATATATATATACACATATGTATATGTATGATATTAAATATAAAATATTTTGAATTCGTTACATTACAAATGTTTAAAATATTTTCTTATTTTTTAAATTGAGAAAGATATTCTATAAAATTGATTAATAATTATATCGATTATGCTAATTTTAAATTATAAGTTAATTAATTTCTTTTCTATTTTAATTTTTAATCTAAATTAAAACTTAATTTATTTAAATCTTATAAAAAATATTAAAATACAATTTATTATAAATTGACAAAAGATATTTATAAAAATTATATTTTTTATATTAAAAATTATGAAATAAATATGGCTTTAGCTTAAATATTAAGATATAATAATAAAACTTTTAAATTTTTAAATAATATAATAATAAAATTTTTTTAATTCTGTCTTTCTCTTCATTTAGATTCAAATAATTGTGAATACTTATCTTGTATTAAGAAAATGAAGATGAATATTTACACAAATAGTAAAATAATCCTGATGGCGACTAATGTCGAAGATTCGTATCCGGACTCTGACTAGTTTATATGTACTGTTTTACAAGCACTTATATTATCGTATTACTATCCTTTTCCTAATTTTTCTTTTATCTTTATTTATAATCTAAATATCTTTAATAAAAAAAATTATTTTATTAATAATACATTTCATCGGTCGTCATTCTCAGAGTAAATAATTATATAATGATATAATAGGGTAAATAATTATATAAATGATTAAACAGTATTAGATTAATGATTTTTCGTAATGCAATAAAAATTCATTAAAAACACTTAAAAACAAAATGAATGCAGTTTATTATTTTTAAAATCTTATCTCTATACTCTGGTGATTGCGCACCAAATGAAAACATTAATTAATATGATTTATATTTATTCTCATATGGAATGTTTTAACAATATAATTTTCGCTGGTAAATTTATTATATTATTATATTTTATTTTAATAGTAAATTTTTTTTATATAATGTATTTTTCTAATTAAATATATGCACACATTATATTCTAGAATGCTTCAAAACCTGTTCCATTACAACCTCTGAAACCAACATCAGCTATCGTGATTACGGGATATATTCCTCCTGATGCTTTGAGGTGATATCTTAGCGTAAGAAAAATCTTATAATTGAAATTTTTATAAATTTTAATAATCATATATATATATATATATATATATATATATAAAGAAATCAAAACATATATTTGTTAAACATATTATAAATTGTTAAATATTTTTATAGATTTTCAGTTAATTTATTGTGCAAAAAGGCTGAAAATATTGCATTGCATTTTAATGCACGATTAGACAGAGGTTATGTGGTTCGAAATTCAAAATTTAAGGGTTGTTGGGAAGAGGAAGAAACTTGTTCTCCTGCAGGACATATTGCTTTTCGGCGCAATTCCTATGTGCATGTTTTAATTTTTTGTACTGCTAATGAATATCA
The DNA here is from genome assembly GCF_029169275.1 of Apis cerana. Taxonomy (NCBI): domain Eukaryota; kingdom Metazoa; phylum Arthropoda; class Insecta; order Hymenoptera; family Apidae; genus Apis; species Apis cerana. Next base: position 7,591,802 of record NC_083860.1, read on the forward strand.
AGTAAGAATTAAAGATTGATTGATATAATTATAAATTTTATAGCAATTCTTTTCAAGATTAATTTTGTTAGATTGCAGTAAATGGAGAACATTTTTGTGCTTTTGCATATAGAATACCTCTTGAAGATATAATAAATCTAGAAATTAATGGATCATTAGAAGATGCTAGATTTAGACAATTGGAATTATTCATTTATCCTGATCCAAAATTATGCAGACCAAATAACATTTTAACTTTAAAAATTGATCAACCACTCATCGATTTTCTTGTAAGTTTTTTTTTAATTATTTTATATTTGTTTTTTATCAATTAAAATTACTATTAAATAATTATATATAGGATGTTCCAATCACAGTAGACATTGAAAATGAATTTAAAATAGGAACCAGACTTTTCATTGCAGGAAGATTGAAACTTCTTCCACATTCGTAAGTTTTTATGATTTTTAGGATTAAAAAAATTTTAAACAAAAAATAGGGAATAATTAATTTTTATATATATTTGATTATAGATTTTACGTAAATCTACAAAAAGGAAAAGCAATTTATCCACATCCAGTAATTGCATTACATTTAAATCCTCGTTTTTTATATGGCAGCAATGTACCCTATGTTGTAATGAATTTCTGGACAAATGGATCTTGGGGATATGAAGAAAGGCATTTAGGTCATTTGTCATGGATGCCTGGTCGTGATTTTCTTCTGACGTAAGTTAAAAAAAATATCCTGCAAAAAACTTTATTGAAACAAATATAATTAATGATATTATTAATTAATTTTTAATTATTTTTTAAATAATTTTTTTTGTTGAATTTTTAATTCACATTTTTATTGTTTTTTTTTGTAGAATTCGATGTGAATTTGAAGCATATACAATATGGTTAGGAAACAAAATGATTGGTGAATTCAAACACAGATTACAACCATCCATCATTGATACTCTTAAAATATCTGGAGATATCGTACTTCACGAACTAGCTATAACATATTCAAATTAAAATTTTTGGTTTGAAAATTTTTAATTATTTGTTATTTAATATATATATAATATATATATATATATATAATCATTATAATGATTTTTTTTATCCTATTTATCTTTTTTGCTATTTATAAAGATAAACTTTTTGGAATAATATTTCATTATTGATTAAAATTCATTTATATTATTGACAGATTGTATATGATTTTCAGCTCAAAATAACTGCACAATCAAAACACAAATTGATAATGTTTTATCAATATTTCATTTTCTTTATCTTGAGTAGTAAAAAGTTTGGATGAAGATTGAATTAATTTAAAGAATTGTTATCAAAGAAACTTGAAAAAATTATATTATCTATGCTTGCTATTGCTTGCTATGATTGTCAATTTTTTCAAATAATGATTTGTGTTTGGACTGTACAACCATTTAGAGCTTGTTGATATATAAATAGATAATATATTCATAGAATATTTTTAGAACAAATCAAATATAGAAATCAAAATTTAATATATAAAAAATAATCTTTATTTATTAAGTTTGTTTTAAATGAAGTGAAATGAAGATAGAATAAAAATTTTATTCGTCATTTCATTCTATTTCTGCTTCACTTCATTTAATGTAAATTCTAAATTGATTATTTAATCAATCGATATTTTCGTGTATTAACTTTTATATTCATTTGACTCTATTCTTCAAAATTGATCCGCTATTTTATGTACAATAAAATATAACTTGTAGATAATAATATATTTATATATATTTGTTAAATAAAATTTTAAATATAATTTATATTGTACTTTGCAAAAATCAATATTTCTCAAATATTATGTTTATCATTTTTTTTTCGAAAAATGTAATGTAATATAATAAAAAAAATAATATAAATTGTAACATTTTACATTAATATATTAATTTTTGACATATAAGGAATTAAAGGATAATATAAAATATAATATAAATATAATAAAATATAAAGGAAATAAAGGAAAACTGTTCTAAAAATTTATATATAATAGTTATAATCAAATTTAAATAATATATATAATAAATATTATAATTTTATTTATTCATTATAAATATTTTTAAAATATATATAAAAATAAATATTTTTAGAAAACTATATTTTAAAAATTTACTATATTTTAAAAATTACTGTATTTTAAAAATTAATTAAAATTATAAAATATATTTAAATATCTGCATATTATGTAGTATTGAAATAATTTGTAAAATAATTATTTTCACATTGATTTATTTATTTTTAATTTTTTTTATATCTATACCAAAAATTTAAAAATTAATTTATAAAATATATTATTTTTAAATATGTATATATGTAATTAGTTTATATTCATCTTGCTCTTTCACTTTTTTTCATCTTTCATTTTTTACATAGTGTTTCCAATCACTTACATATATAGTTTCAGGTAAAAGTAAAAAAGCGCGAAAGCAAGGTAAAGTAAAGAATCAGAAAGTCTAGCGGTTTTGAATTGTCATTTGTTATATGAATGTGTTATATTGTTTTATAATAAATTTTATTATTATTTATAGTTATTATAGAAAAATAAAGAAATCTAATGGTAACAAACATTAATTAACTACTGAAAAATTAAAAAAAAAAGATATAAATAGAAAGAAATATTTTTATATCTATTATTTTTAATATCGAATGATTCTTTATGTTTCTTTAGGTTATTTTATTTGTTCATTATATTCTTCAAAATATATTTCATTCGTTTTTATCAATAATAAATATAATAAATATATCGATATTATATTGTTTTAAGTATAATATGAATTTGAAAATATTATGTTCTTTTATAGTTTTTTTTCCATTATAATTATAATATCTTTAATTCTAAAATCAAAACGGTTTATTCATTTAAATAATAATTAAATAATAATTTAAATAATAATAAATCAAAATAAAGAAAAATTTTTTCATTTTAATGATTTTAATAAATTTTTGTCTTTTTTAATCAATAGAATCAAAAACAATTTTCACCCGAAAAGAAAGAAAAGATGTCAAAGAAATGTGCTTTGGATAAATTAGAAAATACACCTACAAAATTATTAAAAACTGATACAAATCATTTAATATCAAAAGTTAGAACAGCTTTATTTCAAGATAAAAATTGTGAATCAAAACTGAAAAATGTAACATTGAGTACTAAAAATTTTTATAATTACTCTGAGACAAAAATTTATAAGATCAGTCCTGAAATACCAAAAGAAAAACGTCAAGAATATCATATAAGACGTGTGCCTTATCATAGGAAATATATTAAAAGACATTCCATAGGAGGTATCAATGCTGGTGTATCACATGGTATCAAAAAACCAAAACCAAAAACAAATTTAACTAGTACAAAATATAATAATAACATAGAGATTAATGATATATCAAGCAATATACAAAAAAATTTATCACAAAAAATTAAAATACCAGAATCAGAGATAGTAACTAATACATCACCAGAAATTGATCTTAATAAACGCTTTTTCAAAATTAAAAAATCGTCAAAAAAAAGTTCTTCACCTATAGTAACTATAAGTAATAATGTAAAATTAAAAATTGAATCAAATGGTAAAATGGTATTAAATCAAAAGAATGAAAGTCAATCTCATAAACGGCAAAAACTTGTAGACATTTCTTTTGATGCAACTGATTTATCAGTAGATGAGCCAGAATTAGAAACTACAATAGAAAAAGATAAAGTAGCTAATATATTAAAAATTTTAGAAAATGATTGGGCTGATGATGATTATGATACAATGGAAGTATTAACTAATGAAAGACTTGAACATGTTTCACCATTAAAATCAGTATTAAATAATGTCACAATGTCACCAACAAGTGAAAGTAATATGACATTAACTACAAATATCAAAGATATTAGTATACCAACAGTTCTGAAGAATATTCCTTTAGATAATAATGAAAATACAGAACAAAAATATTATCCATTATTTAATAAAGGATATTCTGCTAATAAAGAATTTAAGTAAGCAAAATATTTAAAAATTTTATTTAAAATATTTAATTAATTTCTAAATCATTTCTTATAATTATATCAATTTTAGTGAAATTAATAAAAAATTAAATAATGGAAAAGAAAACACAAATTGGCAATTATCTATGAAATTAAATGGTTGTGATAATCAATATCAACTGGATGTTGGACAAAAAAATTTTGGAGCAACACAATGTATAGAATGTGGTATTGTGTATCAAATAGGAGATCCAGAAGATGAAAATGCTCATTTAAACTGTCATAACAATAAGAAAAGTTTAAAATTTCCGGTATGCATAAATTATATATACATAGCTTATTTAAATAATATTTTGGATATTTTATTTTGAAAATTTAGGGTTGGAAAACGGAACGTGTAGTTATAGAAGATCCTCTTACATCAAGTCGAATAATCTTAATAGAACCAGGTGACTCAAAATTATATTGGAAGAAAGTGAATGAAGTTTTAGTATATGTAGACAGAGATTTAGGATTAGGTGACACAAAATTATCAGATTATGAACAAAAAAAAGTAATAGCAAAAAATACAAGATAAAGCAATTTTATTAGAAATTTTCTTTTTAATAAAATTCTAATACAATTACTTATTTAGGTTTATTTATATATAAGAGATAAACTCATCATAGGAGTGCTAGTCGCAGAACATATAACAACTGCATATCGCATGATACCTGAATTATTAGAATTAGATTGTTGTACGGCAGAAAGTAGTCCTGCTAAATGTGGTATAAATGTTGTATGGACTGATTTAAGTCATCGTAAACAAGGTATAGCTACTAAATTGGTTGATATATTAAGGTAAATATCTATATTACTTAAAAATAATTTAAAAATTGTTTCTATAATTATATATTAAAATATTAATAATTAATAATTTTTTTAATTATTTCAGAGCTAATTTTTATTTCGGTTATGTTATGTCTATAGATGATATAGCATTTTCAATTCCAACTCCAAGTGGAAAAATATTTGCTGAAAAATATACCAAAACACGAAATTTCAAAGTATATAGTTAAAATTTGATATTAATAAAAAGTTCAAAATTTATAATAATAATACATAGCTAAATTTATAATAATTTGTGTACAAAAAATATATATTGTGGAAATTATTATCAATATATTTTATATTTACAGAGAACATTTTTTTTTATTGTTTTACTTAGTTTACGTTAATCAAATAATTAATTTAAATTTTTTTTACTATGTTTATTTAAAAATTTATTAAAATTTTATTTTATTTATTTATTTCTAAATAAAATTTTAAATATTATAGTTATAGTAATATTACTATTTTTATTATGAAATATTTTTATTTATTTTAATATTTTATTACTATGCAAATTCAAATATTTTACTTATTATTTAACTTAAATACATAATTTATTATTTTTATAGTACAAATACAAATAAAAAAGATTAGTTTCTTAATTTTAATACTTTATGTATTTTTATTTTGTACGCATTTCTTTTTTAAATATTTTATTACATCAAATGTTTGTAAAAAAAAAAAATAAAAAATAATATCACACAATTTTTATATAAGTTATATTTTTATTCAGTTTATATCCAAAATATAAACAATTAACGGTAACATTTCTTATAAAATTACTTAAAAATTACTTAGAAAATAATAATGAATTCTAATTGAATACATTTACTATATAAAAAATAAAATATAAAAAGGAAAAAATACTAATTTTACTTATGATACAGAATAATTTTTTATCGAATGCGATCATTATAATATTATAGTATTATCAAAGGCAAATACTTTTTTCGATATTACACTACAATATTATAATAATAGTAATACTGATTAATACTTTTGAGGAAAAGATTCGATTTGTATATAATTGTATGAAAAATAATTTTTATAATGATGATTAATTTAAGAATTGTCAGAAATATATACTTATAAATAATATAATATAAACAGGAACTACCATCTTCTGTTTCTTGACGAACGGTTATAATCATATTTATCTACTCGTTCAAAGTGTTTATCATTCGCTCGCTTTCCTTTCCATGCTTTGTGACGCTCAGCCATTTGATATAACTCTTCAGGTACTTCCTGTATAAATAAAAATACATATATAAATATATACATATATAAAAGTTGAATCAATATAAATATATAAATATATTAAAACATACTTGGTTTGCTTCTTCTAAAATATTAATTAAATCCTTTGCGTGTGTCCAATCTTTCCTGGTCATGAAGGTAATACTTTCCCCGCTACGTCCTGCACGACCAGTACGACCGACTCGATGAACGTATTCTTCTATATCTCTCGGAAAGTCATAATTTAATACATGTCTAAAATAAATTTATTTGATTAAAATTTAAGTTAATTTAAGTTTGATTAAAATTCTAAAATATATAAAATTAAACATACGTAATGTCTTCGATATCGATGCCTCTACTGGCAACATCTGTGGCTAATAAAATTTGTACTTCACCAGTTTTTAGATCTTCTAATGCTTGTTCACGATCTGATTGTTCTCTTCCCCCGTGTATGCTTTGACAATTAACACTTTGTAAAGCTAAGTCACTTGCTACATCATCAACTTTAGTCTTCTTTCCAAAAAATATAATAACTTTATCATTCGGGGTCATTTTACGAAAAAACTCGTACATCTGTTAAAACAAGAAAAGAATGTTATTCACAATTTTATATTTTAAAACATTGAAAGTATTTTTCATTTGATAATAAAATTTTGTACCATATCAGTTTTCTCTTCTTCGTCAACAATATAAACTTTTTGCATAACAGTATGCACTGTAGCTAGATCAAGAGATCCTACAAATACTTGAATTGGATGTTTCATATATGATTGAGCTAAGCGTCTAACACCTTGAGGCCATGTCGCACTAAAATACAAATGTATTATTTAATATTATTACACATACATATTGCTTATGGTATTATAATATTATATTGGTTATGATATATAAATAATATTTTTTTAATTTTGTTTTAATACAAAATTTTATTTACCTTGTCATTACTGTTTGTCTATCAGGTCTAATGTCTAATAAAGTTTTTCTAATTTGAGGTTCAAATCCCATATCGAGCATACGATCTGCTTCGTCTAATACCAAATATGTAATTGAGCTAATATTTAAGATTTTTGCCTCTACAAGATCATTTAATCTTCCAGGTGTTGCTATAACGATTTCTACACCTTCGGTCACTACATTTACTTGTTTTTTGCGACTTCCACCTCCATATAAACAAACCCTTTAATAATATATTAATAATATATTTATAAAAATACATTTATAATTATAATTACATATATAATTTTAAAATAATTTTAAAATATATTATAATTTTACTTACGCTTTTATACCATGATAGGAATATTTATTTACTTCTTTTTCAATTTGTAATGCTAATTCTCTAGTTGGTGCCATAATAAGGACATTTGGTCCTTTTCTTTCAACTCTAGGTGTTTGTTGACCTTCGATATGAATTAATGCAGGAAGTAAAAATGCCAAGGTTTTTCCTGTAAATGTATATTAATAATGTATATTATTGTAAATATTAATAAAATAATTTATTTTTTACAGATTAGGCAATATTATCATTTATTAATATACCTGTGCCAGTTTGCGCTATTCCAATAAGATCTCTACCACTAAGGAGAATCGGCCATGCCTGTGATTGAATTGGACTTGGTTTAACAAATTTTTGTTTTTTAATTTCATCGAGTATTTCAGGATATACCTATAATATTTAAATATATTTTTTTTATTCATTTAAATATATAGATTAATAATTTAGATCAATAGATAAATTTACCTCAAATGCTTGTTCAAATGTTTCAATGGGATTGGGTATTTTTAAGAGGTCTACATTATTATTTCCTTTTTCTTCAAACACATGTTTAACTTCTATATTATTATTTGTTTTTCTAATATGAGCCACCTGTTCCTTCGTCATAGCTGTAACTGTTGGATGCTCCTTATAAAAGTTTTTAATAATTGGTGGAAACTTTGACCATTTTTCTTTTTGATATTCATCCTAATTAACAAAAAAATTTATAAATAATATATATATATAAATTTATTTTACATTTTTTATTTTTTTATTATTTTTTAATTAACTTACACATTCTTTACTTGCTGCTGTCCAGTCAAAGTTGCGAAAATCAATCTTCGGTTTGGTTTCATCTTGTTGTTTTTCTATAGAAAATATAGGTTTTATTTCTTTTTGTTCTATAGGAACATCTTTTAAGCTTTCTTCGATTAATATTTTAGCCTGTTTTTGTGCTTCTTTGGTCCCAATGATTGTAACTGAAGTAGTACTACTACCAGTAGATCTGTCAACCTATGATATAATTATTTGTTTTTTATATATAATGAATTAAATTTTGATTTTTCATATTTTATTATTATAAATATATTTTAATATATAGATTTCAAAATAATTTAAAAGATAAATATCATTTCTATTTTTTATTTTAATGTATAATAATACATAATATCATATATTAAAATATGTACTATACATATATTGAAATAATATTGAAATAAATAATAATTTAATAAATATAATTCCTATTAATCAAAATACAAAATATGAAAAACTATGAAAAATTATATGCTATAACAAAATATTTGTTATTTAAATATTGTCTTTTATTATATATATCTGTTATTTAAATGTTATTCTAAAATATAATTAAATATTTTCTTTATAAAAATAAAATTTATAATATTTAATTAATACTTACATGAATTTTAGTTTTTGTTTTATCTTGTAATTCTCTTATGTTACTACCACTTTTTCCAATTAATTTTCCAATTTTTTCAGTATTAACTTGTATTACAAACTTTTGATTGGAATTAGTTGAAACAAAATTTGAATAATGTTCTTTTTTACCAGTTCTATAATTTTTAAAATTATTTCCATTGCTATGTTTTGAATGAGTTTTTGTATAATTTTGGAATTCCATTCTACAAATAACGCACATGCAAAATATATTTTTATTTGATTTTTAGAATTATATAAATGTAAAATTAAAAAATAAAATTATAAGAAAATTAAGATATATTGTAATGAAAACTATAAGTGTATTTTTCTTAAAGTTGTAATACCTTTATACACTATTGATTCTTGAAGATCAAAAATCTAAATCAACAACTTCTAAAAAAACACTCGTGACGATTGAAATGGCGATTCTAACCACTACTAAACTACATAAATCACTAAACGTTTACAACTTCAACCGTTTTCGGAAAAAAATTTTCCTGAAACAGCTAGAGGAGTTGCAAGCAGAACCGTCACTGCTACTCTACTCTAGCTATTAACTAAGTGTGGACGATGTTCGTCGGTTAATAAATATCTGTAGAAGAGTAAGAGAGTGGGGAAATAATATTATACCACGTGACTCAGTCGAGCGAATCATCGCCTCTTGCATGTGCAACATTGCTCCCCCACTCTTCTATTCTTCAAATCCTTTTGAATTTGCCACATGCATGATTGAAAGAGTGGGAGAAAGTATTAGTCTGGCAGAGCTTAGAAATGAAAGTAGGGAGAATAACGGGTGTTTCATTTGTATTGTATTATCAAGAAAGGGATGAAAAGAAGAGATGGAATGGAAAAAGATGGAAAAGAAAAAGAAAGGAGAAGAAAAGAAAAATCTTATTTATATATTTAAATAATTTCTAATTCAGGTAATGTAGTAACAATACAATGTAGTACAATATGTAGTAAATAAAATAAACTATAGTAATGTGTATATAACTTTATATGAGATTTTGTTTAATTGATTGTATAATCAATAAAATTGATGATACAATATTAGCGTCATTTATTATTATAAATATCTGAATTTATAAACTTATATAAAAGTCTCTTAAATTTTAAATTAAAAGTCTTTTATTTAAAAAGTTTATTTATTATTTAATATATTATTATAATATTGTAAAATATTTATAATCTTTTATTAAAATTATGTTTAGCAGATCAATTCATTTATATTATTTATTTTATAATTCATGTAAATTCTTTCGTGATCGATATATTTTATTACATGCTTATTTATTTTAATTAAAATATAAAAGTATTTTCTAAAGTACGATATTTGTATTTTTTTTAATATCTACGAAATTTAGTTAATATTTTTAATTAATGAGAAATAAAAATTCTATATTTTATAGAATCATTCTTTTATACAGGTTTTAAAAGCAATAATCGGGATACAATTCACATAATATTATACATAATAACATCAAATATGATGCAAATTATGACTATTGCTTTCGAATAATGCTTCTTGCTAGAAAATTATTTCATATATGAATTTTTTTATATTAATAGTGTTAAACTTTTTTAAAAATAATAACGTTAGTAACATTTTTAATATTTCTATACACATTTGCGTTTCACTTACTATTCCGTTTTCCTATTTTATAAACGAACTTATTTATATACAAAAGAATTATACCTGATTTTATTATCCTTTACAAAAGATGGAAAAGAAGAAAACCATTAAATCTATTGAAATTTTCAAATTATTATAGGAACAAAAGAGAAGGGAAAGGAAAGACTTATTTAAACAATTTCTACCACAGGTAATAAATAATATAAATTATAATAACGTGTATATAGTCTTACACAGACAAAGTTTTATTTACGATTTTATGAACAACGAAACAGATAATACATTAAGTAGCGGTATCTTTTAATATAAATATCTGAATTTATAAAAATCTCTTAAATTTTAAATTAAAATCTTTTATTAAAAAATTTGTTTAAACTTGTTTAAACTTTTAGAATATTATTTACAGTTTTTCATTAAAATTGTAGCAGTTCAATTCATTTATACTATTTGATTAATATTTCATATAAATTTTTTCATGATCGATATATTTTATCACATATTTATTTATTTTAATAGAAATATTTTAATAGAAATATAAAAATATTTTCTAGAATGTGATATTTGTATCTTTATATATATATATATTTTTATAAATAATAAAATATATCTACAAAGTTTAATTAATGTGTTTAGTTAATGAGAAATAAAAATTCTACATTTTATAGGACCATTCTTTTATTAAAGGCTTTAAAAATAATAATCAGGATCCAATTCACATAATATTATACATAGTGACATCAAATAATAATATTATGATTATTGCTTTCGAATAATGCTTCTTGCAAGAGAATTATTTTGTATATGAATTTTTTTATATTAATAATATTAAATTTTTAAAAATAATAATGTTAATGAAATTTTTAATATTTCTGTATACATTTGCGTTTCACTTACTATTCCGATTTTCTATTTTATAAATGAACTTTGTCTATATTATATACAAAAGAATTATACCTGATTTTGTTATCCTTTATAAAAGATGAAAAAGAAGAAAACCATTTAATCTATTGAAATTTTCAAATTATTATAGGAAGAAAAGGGAAAGGAAAGATTTATTTAAACTACCTCAGATAATGAAAAAAAAGTAAATAATATAAATTATAATATATATATATATATATATATATATATATATATATATATATATATATAATATAGACGAGATTTTGTTTCTGATTTTATAAATAATGAAATAAATAATACATCATTAAATAGCGATATTTTTTAATATAAATTGAAATTATAAAAATCTTTTAAATTTTAGATTAAAATCTTTTTAAAAAAATTTGTTTAAATTTATTTAGAGTATTATTTATGGCTTTTTATTAAAATTATACATAACAGTTTCATTGATACTATTTATTTTAAAATTCATTCTTCCGTGATATAAATAGATTCTTCCGTGATCGATATATTCACTTATTTTATTCACTTATTAATAGAAATTAGTAAAATATTAATAGAAATAAATGTATTTTCTAAAGTATGATATTTATATCTTTTTTTTTATAAATAATAAAATATATCTACGAAGTTTAATTAATGTGTTAGTTAATGACAAATAAAAATTTTATATTTTATCTATATTATATATAAATCTTTTTTTACAGAATCATTCTCTTATTAGAAGTTTTAAAAGCAATAGCCGTGATCCAATTCATATAATTGCAACATTACATATAACATCAAATAATGATATCATGCGAATCACGACTACTACTTTCAAAATCTCTTGAATGAAAATTGTCTTATATACAAATTTTATAATATTTTTAACAATATTAAAATTTTAAAAATAATAATGTTAATATTTCTTTATACACATTTACATTTCATTTGTTCTTTCTTACTTCATAAACGTGCCTTGTATATGAAAGAATTGTATCTAATTTTATTAACTTTTATTTAAAAGGTAAAATAGAAAAAGAAAGACATTACATCTATTGAAATTTTCAAATTTTTATTCTTCTAATCACGGTAAACAAAATATACCGTTAAAGGATAATGTACCGTTAAAGGATAATGTACCGTAATAAAAGTTCCTATTTCATTATTCTATAAAATTTATGGTTTCTAAAATTATATAGATCTTCATTATATATTTATTTTCTATGCTGAGGATAGGGATTAGAAATATTAATTTACATTTTTACAAATTTAATAATAAAATGTAATATTTAAATTTCTATTTGTATTTAACAGTTGCAATAAAATAAAAAAATATTAATTAATAAAACTAAATAAGAATTAAACTATGATCAATTTATTAAATATTATTTTACAAACAGGAATTATTTGATATTTTAAAATTGTAAAATCCTGTTATTATGTAAACAATATCACTATAGAGGCAGTTATAATTTGATGCCTCTTGTATTATATATTTCCTGGAAACACTCCGTTTTCAATCTGTTCATGCCATTTTTCTATCCAAGCATTTGGGCACATTGCATTATATACTTTTTTGAAATATTGACATGCTTCATACTCTTCATTATGTCGTTTTTTGCAACGGTGAAAATCCAAAAAACTAGTATAACAATATCTGCATTTAAAATAAACAGAAATAAATAACATAGTATTGAATGTTTATAAATATTGAAATATAATATCAATTTGTTCTTTGTTTACCTTGTCTGGTTTTGATTTGGAAATCTTGGATCATATGGTGCTGTGTTTGGTTTCAATTCGATGGAGGGAGTTATTGATGTCGCATTTCCAAGTTCTGTATATTTAACCATATTGATGCTGCTTAACAAGTTACAAGTTATTTAATCTATTATATTTATTGAAAGCGCTACAAACAGTCACCCTCCCTTTTTCCCACAAGGCAAACTCTTTACATGTTTGTCTCTCGCTCTAGTCCTTTTGTCTCTTGCATCACTTAATACACTATCACAAACATTAATTACTTCTTCACTTGCAGTCCATATTATATTAATAATATTTTTTAAGTTGAAATATTTAATAATTTGATACTATATATATATATCTATAATTTCTCATTAATATATACTGTACATTCTATCTAATAATTGAAAAAAAGAAAAAATTTTGCTTGTATATGTTTTTACAGAGATTTTTTTTGTTAAATAATGAATAGATGTACTTCAAAGCTTTCTCAAACTTAAATAATTTTAGTATAAGTAGATGTCTTATTTAAACTTGGTTGATAGCTGTTCTTCTATATTTAAATGCAACCATAATTTAATTAAAAAAACACAGCATCTTTTGAAAGCACATTCATTGTAGATAAAACAAAGTAACAAAATAGGAAATAGAACTAAAATCAGCTATTTAACCAATGGTCTTGTGTTGTCTTCTTCCTGACAACAAACTTCTCTGTATTTTTTCACTTCAGCCATATAGAGTGACCAGGCATCCTTAGGTTGTTCAACAGTTTGTTCAGTCTTTGGCTTAGCAACCATTCCAGTTTTTAAAATTCTGCCTCCTCGCCTCTTTCCTACCATTAAAGGTGGAGGAATAACAGTCTTCTCTTCCAAAACAGAAGTCATTGGTTTTTGTGCAGGTTGCATTTGTTCCTGCATTTTTTTAAACATTTCCATAAAGCTACCATCATTTTTAAAAGCATTAGATTGTGGAGGAACAACAGGATGAGATATAGTTGTTTCTGTATTATCTTCAGCAATATCCGATTCATATGATGGTGCTCTATGATATCTACGGCTTTCTCTGCCTCTATGTCTATCTTTACTTCTATTACGACTACGACTACGTCTCCTATCTCTAGAACGTGATCTTCCTCTTGATCTAGATCTTGATCTATCTCTTCTAGAATATTTTCGTGATCGATCTCTATCTCTATCTCGATCTTTATCTCTATCAGGAGAACGAGATCGTCTATGTGATCTACTTGGTGGAGATTTTGAAGTACTGCGTCTTCTCCTACGCCTGTCCTGTGGCGAATCATTTCGGGATGTTCTACTGCTTCTATAGTCCGAAGGTGAAGGTGAACGACGTGATGACATTCTATTTTTGTACCCATCATATGTTGTATAACTTGCACTATACATAGGAGGCGAAGGCGGAGCTGGTGGTGAATCTGTATTGGACTTGGAACTGCGTTCATGCCGCTTTGAATCCATTGTTGCGCTTGTGTGCCTCTCTCACCAGGCTGAATGGATAGATGGACACCTATAAGGATAGAAACTGCCTTCTATAAGTACACTGTCCATTTCTTCTTACCAAGCCTTTATCTGATTGGTATTTAATGTACGCGTTTGCAAGAGACAAGCAGACTTATAGCGAGAGAACAAAATGTATTTTAATTGCCATTAACATAAATAAAATTCAATCAAAGCTATTAAAGTTTTATCTTCAGTTATGCTTGAATTATTGAATTAAATTTTATCTAATCATTTATTATATTATAAAATATATTATAAAAAATCTAGCTTTGATTGTATTCTTATTTAAATATATTTTAATATTTTATTACAAATACTAATTTCTAATAAATAACCTATTTTTTTATAAAATAATTTTATATTGTTATATAATTCTAAAATTTTTATATTTTGTTATAATGTTTATAATATTCTCATTTATGAGATTAGAATTTAAATTAGTTGCATTGTATAATTTAAATCTGTAATAATGCCTATATTAAAATTCTGAAAGATATATGAATTATATATTTGATATGTCAAAAATTAATATAGAATATATTTTCAAAGATAAATCGAAAATTTCAAAAAATTTAACATTGATTTATAATTAAATGTAACATGTATTTTTTATTTTGATATTGTAGTGAAAAAAATTAGTAAAATTAGCTTCATTATTTTTTTTATTCATGATGTATTAAAATATTTTAAAATTTTCACCGACATAAGCAATAAAAAGAAAACAAAGAAGCATAAAAAGATAAAGGACATAGAATTTGATAGAAAACCTTTATCCATAATTAAATATGATCTTCAATTATTATATAAATTAATTTCCATAAAAATATAAGTAAAGTTTCTATAAGAACTTTCTTAAATATGACATTGACGATATTACAGTTACCTAAATAGCTTATAATTACACGAAATATCTTTATATAAAATACCTTAGTCAGCCGTGCGATTGAAAACAAAATGGCCACTAGGCAAACTGCGCCAAACTGTTACGTCATACATGTATGTCTAAGCATAGTTAAATCTGATTTTGAGAAGATTTGTAAGAGTAAAGAATATATTTCTATGTTTCTCCGACAGAGTTCGCTCAAAATTTAATTGTATGATTTTTTTATGAAATCTTTTATTAAAACAAGAAATATCAAATTAATATTAATTATATAAAAAAAAATTTAGATATTATAAATGAATTTTATGAATTTTATGTATTTGTATATTTATGTACATATTATATCATAATTAATTAAAGTAAATATATTATGAAAATTTTTACAAATTATATTACAAATAATATCCATTTATAATATAAAAGATATATTTGTTGTTAAATTTTATTTATTTATAGTAATATTCATAATACTTTTCTTAAGAAATAGTATTATTTAAAAATATTTACAATTGCTAATAATTATGAAATAATTAATAATATTAATTTATATAAATTATTAATAAAAATTAATAAAATATTAATAAAAAACTTTTGGATATTCGAAAATTATAGATGAGAATTTGAAAACCGGATAGAAAATAAATCTACTAAGTAAAGATGATATTTGATTCGAGTATTCATATCCGGTCTTCCATTTTCTTTTCGTCATCATCGCATATAATTGCGTTCTTGTTCAGTCACGTTTGTTATCGATCTTGCATTTTTAGTAATTGTGAAACATTTAAATTGTATACACGAGCGTTCGTTAGTCTGTACGTTATATAATATCTTCATAGAGTTTTCATTTCGTCCACCGTATTTTGGATTATCGAGTGCTAATGCGTGGTATTTCAGAAAGCTCTCCGACTCGCGCAATGGCGGAGGATTTGGATGTCGAGGCAATGCTGGAGGCGCCATATAAGAAGGGGGTAAGGCTTAATTTTTTTTTTTCTCTTATTCTGTGTGTCTCGGTTTGCTCCTTCGAGATCCTGATTTTTTTTTTATCCTATAAAGTTTACCTAATCTCGATGCACAAGAATCCAATACGGTGCGTACCGTTTTAGATATGTTCTTTTGTATTGCGATCGAGAAAAATGAATCGTCCTTTCCTTTCCGTATATACATGTAGAACAAAGTACGTCCTTGTCTCATACCGACTATTGATCAATACCTCCGTTTTCTGTACTTATAGATGGTACGTAACATGTACCCTCGCGCTCGTAGGATGTTCGGCAGCGAGTTCCTAGAATGCACTTGAAATACGAGGTATTAAGAAAAGCCATCACTAACATCATTTTTACTTAATTCTTTTTTCTTTATTTATTTCTGATTTTTTTTAATTTCTTTTTCAAAATCGTAACGTTTATTATTTACGACGTAGATAGAATTGCTATTGCCACCATATCACAATTATAAAGAGACAAAAGATATGCAAAATGAATATTCTTTATTAATTTATATAAAAAGAAAAGAAGAAAATAAATATGAAAGATGGATATATTAGGTGCTGTTCTGCCATGTGCCATGCTATTCTATTAATTTTTATTATGTGTGGAAAAATGAATTAACTGGTTTGTATAAGTATCGAATACCTTTTGTATGTAGAATCAATAGAATCATTGTCTATAATATCTTTTGCGATAGAAGGGCATAATTCCTATTGATTTCTACTATATTTTTTTGCATTGTTAGGTGGAACAATAAAGGTATTTGTCGGATTTCAAAATCTCTAGCACTCCCACATTAGTTTTGTTTTCTTTCAATTCATAGGAAATTTATTAATACATCTTTCTTGTAATTATATGCTGATTCTCCTTTTGTATAGAATTATATATTAATATAATTAATTATGAATAATTGATAATAGGTAATGAAGAATTATATTTTAATTAATATAAGTATTTGTAATATTTTAAACTGCAATATCTACATAATATAAGAAATAAAATATAATTTTCATTAAAAGTTCCACATTTTTTATAAATAGGAATATAATCAGATATAATTTATTTGGCAAATTAAAAGTGAATATTTAAATATTTTTTAACATGTAAAATATATATTAAAAAATAGTATTAAATATATTACATATAATATTAAAATTATTAAAATCTACTTTTTTTATTCATAAAATGGACTTTTATTTTTAACTATATTATAAATTAAGAATGGTAATATATAGAATGTTATTTTATAATGCTTATCATTTTTTGTCAATATAATGTATTTTATTTCAAATTTGAAAGTACATTATTAATATTTCATAAACAAAAATGCATGGTAAATTGGCAAGCAGGAATAAAGTATATGATTCAAATGAGAAAATGTTTTAAAATTATGGTTAAAATTATGGGAGATTGACAAATTTAGGGGATCGGTTTTATTAATGATAGATTGAAAGAACATCAGTAACATATACATGTAACACCATTATCATCATTTCATTGTATTAATGCCATATACCATGTGTATGTTCGCTTTTAATTATGTGAAACATTTTCTCTATACAGCTAAATCATCTTGTGATATATCTACTGGAAGCTGCAAATGATCGTTGATCGTTTTATTCCTATTATGAGATAATTCAAATCAATTATACATTCAGGGGCTATAGGTTAGCAATTAGGGTTCACATCTCGTGTTACATTAAAAACGTACTGTCTTTGATGAGGGCTCTCTTTTACAGAAGAAAAAGGATGTGTGGTTGGCCATTGGTAGTTTAAAGACCAAGGCATGCTCAACCCAAGATTGCAATGCTTTCCTAAAACCCGATAAAACGATTGGTAAGTTTGAGCCAGGTGTATGCGAGGCGTCGCAACACTATGCTCGCCCCGTCTCTGTCTGTCTCTCTCTGTCTGTTTCTCTCTCTCTTTCTCTCTCTCTCTATCTCTCTCTCTATCTCTCTCTTTTTCTCTTCTCTCTTCTCTCTTCTCTGTGTCCTCATCTCAGCCCCCTCAGACCAATATAATCAACCTGGAAAAAGAGAAAGAGCACGAGAGTGCACCATCGTCCAGCAGCAAATAGATCTTCGATAACAGTGTTCAATGGAGAGTTATCTACATGGTTACAAAATTAAAAAATTTTTTTAAATTAACAGAAGACAGAACAATTCATTATTGATATATTTTATTTTGAAACTACTGTTAAAATTTAAATTGTACAATATGTACACAGTTTATCTTTATAAAATTTACTAACGTTCTATGATTTGCTTTTTGTCCCCTTGTTCGCGCGTCCCTGCCACATCGGCTGGCTGGCATGGCATTCAACTGTTTGCTGTTCGTAGGAGCAGGACTCCTCAACCAAAGACAAATCATCCAAGGAAAATGGGTCTAGCCGTAAATCATCTGGGTAAATATATTTTAACTATTATAATTAATATAAATGATTTGTGTTTATGAACATTGTATCCATTACATGATTCAAAAATATATAGTAATTTCTACATAAAAATTTTTGATTGATTCTAAAATTAATTTTATCTTCTTTTTTTCTTTATAAATTAGTACAAATAATATTCATCATTTATAAAAATAATTTAATAAAATGATAATTTAATGTGCTTAAATTTATTGTTTTGATTTATTGCTAATTGTTTATGTATGTCAATTTTGAATGTTTTTTATTATTTCTATTAGATTTTTATATATTAATTTGATTTTTTTTTAATATACAAAATATAAAAAAATTTTGATAAATTTTGATTAATTTGATTAAGAAATAATAAGTAAATGAATTTCAAAATTAGTTATTCAGAGAATATTGTAATTTAAATGAAAATGATAAATATAAAAAAAATAAATTAAGTTTTGATTATTTTATTTTATTTTTTTTATATAATGTTGATTTTTTTATATGGAATATTATCATATACTATTATATATATTTTAAATAATACTCTTTCTAAAAAATAAGAAAAATTTTAAGAAAAATTATAAAAAAAATTTAAAAAAAGTGGATTGGATTTTTTTAAGTTTTTGTTTTAAATAAATTAAACTTTTGTTAAGGATCGTTTTAAATATAAAGTGTTTCTAGTTAAAAAATATGATTTTTTATAATATTTTAAAATTAAATTCTGATTCAATTCTCTTATGTAGAATGATTTTTACAATACAAAAATCTTAAATTTTTATAAATGAACTACTTTGTCTGAACCTTTAGCCTTATAGATTGAAATATATTCAATTGTCTATGAATATTTCAAACTATAGTCATTTGGTACGTACATATAGCTGTTTGAAGTTATATTCTCTTTGTTATAGACCCCATACAATTAGTGTAAATGCTGGTTATTTTCATAATTCCAAAGGTTAGACCTGAAGATGGTAAGTGTTTAGGAAGAATATCTGTAATACAGATTCTGTTAAAAATTGAAAATGTAACCAAGAAAAACACAATAATAAACAAAATAGGAAAGGTTATTAAAATATGAAATAATATTTATTTAATATAATGTTATTAATTATTCTTATATGTTGTTTAATTTATTTTTATTAAATGCGTACCTTAATTATATCATTTAATAAATAATTATTAATATTAGCTGTATATACTTCTTTGTTTCTTCATTATTTATTTATCAAATTATATAGAAAGTATAAACTGATAAAAATTTTGAATAAATTTCCTTATTACTAAGGGTTCGGATTAGTAAGTTAAATTCTACGATTTAAAATATTACATTATACAAAGTAAACTTAAAATAATCAAAATTCATTTATTATATATTTAAATAAGCATATATATTATAAATTATAATCTACTTATATAAATTTTATTAAAAAAAATTTAATTTAATTTATGTATTTTTTTCTTTATAGAAAGAGCAAGCATCGTTCTCGTTCCCGTTCTCGATCACGAGATCGTCGAGAGAAAGATCGTCGCGATCGCGATCGAGATAGAGACAGAGAAAGAGATCGTGATAGGGATAGAGATCGCGATCGCGATCGTGATCGTCGACGTAGATCAAGATCAAGAGATCGGAGAGACCGCGATAGAGACAGAGACAATAGTGACAGAGATAGGGATCGTCGGGATAGAGATCGAGATCGAGACAGAAGAAGAAAACGATCTCTCACACCAATTACACTTCCTAGAGCAAGATTACCATTTGGAAAAGGTGTCAGTCCTCTTGGCATGTAAGTCCGAGCGATTTTATTGAATATATAAGATGATATAAGAATAATTCATTCTAAAGTAGAAAATTTTAACATAAAAAATTCTATTAAGAATTATATATCACGCCAAGGCAAATTTATGACACGATCAACAACAACATCGCTATTTTTGAGAAAATCCATTTTTTTTAATTTTTATTCGTTAAGGGTTCAAATGGGTAATTTTAATTAGCCAGGTATGCATATAGTTCTAGAGTCATAAATCAATTTCAGGGCTCAATAGCGAAGGCCGTGCCATAAATCTTGGGCTTAATGAAACGAATATTGTTAATAATTCATCAGATTAAGCCTAGTAATACATCTGCTAAAACTTTCAACTTCAACTTCAAATCTCAAGAAAATTCACAGAACACTTTTGTACATTGGATTTCTGTTCATCTTCTCTTGATACAATGGGTGCAAAAGGATCCAAGAATAAGACAGACAGAAGGTCTTAAAAGTGTTAACATTTTTCTTTTTGAATAAATTCAATTCTAGATACAGATTCAAATTCAAGATTGAAATACATCACATTCACTTTGTATTCACATTCGCAAAACATAAAAACAATTCGGAAATTTATATTCATTTGTTTGATGACAGTTCAAGTCATATTATAAATATCAATTCTTGAAAAAAGTAAAATCAACAAAAAACAATATAGTTATATCAATTTCAAAAATAACATAAAGATGTCAATGAACATAATCTAAACATTAATCTGTATCCACAACAATTTCAAGAGTATCATTCTATAAATAATTTTGTATAATATAATAAATAAATTTTAAAAATATTAATATATTTTTAATTTTTATATTTTATATTTATTTTAGCAGAAATGATGAGTTAACACCAGAGGAACGAGATGCCCGAACTGTTTTCTGTATGCAACTAAGTCAGCGCATACGTGCTCGAGATTTGGAAGAATTCTTTTCCAGTGTTGGGAAAGTTCAAGATGTCCGACTTATAACATGTAATAAGACAAGAAGATTTAAAGGTATAGCATATGTGGAATTCAAAGATCCTGAAAGTGTTACATTGGTAAGTTGAAATATAATTTATATTTAATATTAAGTTTATTATTAATTATTAAATTTTCTTTTTTCATAGGCACTTGGTTTATCAGGTCAAAAGCTTCTTGGTGTTCCTATAGTAGTACAACACACTCAAGCCGAGAAAAATCGTATGGGTAATTCCATGCCAAATCTAATGCCAAAAGGACAAACCGGACCTATGAGATTATATGTTGGATCTCTACATTTTAATATCACAGAAGATATGCTTCGTGGTATTTTCGAGCCATTTGGAAAAATTGACAATATTCAGTTAATTATGGATCCCGAAACTGGACGGAGCAAAGGCTATGGATTTTTGACTGTACATATATATATATATATATATATATCTATACTATTATTAAATTCAATATATTCATGTGTTTATTAAAATATATTTATTTTTATTATAGTTTAGAAATGCCGATGATGCAAAGAAAGCTTTGGAACAATTAAATGGTTTTGAACTTGCTGGAAGACCTATGAAAGTTGGTAATGTTACAGAACGTACAGATTTAATACAAGGTCCTTCTCTTCTGGATACAGATGAATTAGATCGAAGTGGTATCGAACTTGGTGCTACTGGAAGGTACAATAAAATTAATTTTTTTTTATAAAAATTAATCAAGTTCACATAATCAATATTTAATCATATATAATCACATATAATCAATATTTAAAAATATTTAGATTACAGCTAATGTTTAAGTTAGCAGAAGGAACAGGACTTGAAATTCCTCCAGCAGCTGCAAATGCATTGAATATGGCTCCAGTTATGTCGACGCCACAACCACCTCCACAAGTTGCTCCTCCTATAGCAACACAGTGTTTTATGTTATCGAATATGTTCGATCCTCAGAAGTAAGTATTATTTTTGTTAAGATAAATAGACATAAGTAGAGATTTTAGAGACAAGACTCTAGATCTAATTAGTTAATTTTATTTTCATGCAATGGAATAAATTATAAAAAAGTTTCATATATATTGTTATATATGTTAGAAATAATAACATTTTTTAATCCTTAGATTTCAAAGTGAAGAGTATCATAAATTTTTATAAAATTTAACATTTTGAATATATCCAAAATATTTAAAATATTATTATATTAAAATAAATATTGATCAATTTTAAATGTAAAATGTAAATATTTTTAAATATTAAAATATTTAATATAAATTTTACAGAAAAAAGTAAAATATTTAATTGTGGGAATGCAAGTTTGATATTCTAAGGATTAAACGATTAGAGCATATTTATAGGCCCAGTGGTAATTACTTCTCTTTCCATTGAGGGGATTGAATATGCTAAATAAATTATGTTATCTAAAATAAAATGTCATACATATATCATATTATATGTATATTTAAAAATGATAACAATATTTTTTTAACTTAGTATTAATATAATTAAAATTAGTTTAATTAGACTTAAGTTAATTAGGAATTAATTAGAAATAAACAATTTAACTTAGAATTCTAAGTGGCGTCACTAGATTCATATTTAAAACTAAATTATTTTTAAATTTAATTAAACTGAATTAAAACTAAATTATTTTTAAATTTAAATCATTCTGAATATATAAAATTTTTAATATAAAAGTATAAATTAATATTTAGCAATTTTATTAAATATATAATTTAATATATTTATTAAATATATAATTAAATATTTTATATTAATAATTATAAAAAATTTTAAAACAAAATTATTATATTATTTAAATTATAAAACATAAAAAGAAATTTATAAAAAAATTATTGCAAAATATTCAATTGTAAGAGAAATTACACTGCTTAGTATTCTAAGTATTAAAAGATAGGGGCATATCTGTAGACCCAGTAGTAATTATTTTCATTCTACTGGAGGGAATGAATATGCTAAATAAACTATGTTATCTTAAAAAGATTTCATACGTATTGTTATATGTATGTTAAGAAATGATAACATAACATTTTGTTAAATAATTAAATAATGCTTAATAGTTGTGAAAATATTAAACTTTAACAAAATAAATTTTTATTTCAGTGAAACAAATCCAAATTGGGCAAAAGAAATTCGTGATGATGTTATCGAAGAATGTAATAAACACGGTGGTGTATTACATGTATATGTGGACCAAGCCTCTCCTCAGGGTAACGTTTATGTTAAGTGTCCGTCAATAGGAACAGCAGTTGCAGCTGTCAACTCATTACATGGTAGATGGTTTGCTGGCCGAGTAATTACAGCCGCTTATGTGCCAGTTGTAAATTATCATTCGCTGTTTCCGGATGCGATGACCGCTTTACAGTTATTGGTTCCGAGCGCTCCGCGAAGGGGAATGTGATCTTAAACAGTGCAAATGCCAATTACAAATATGTAAATTCATATAGTATTACATTTTTACAAAAATAATTTTTGTTACTATAACAAAATCGTTAAGTGTCGTTTCAAATTATACAGGTGTTACAAAATAACAGCGATGCATCTGCATAAAATTTTCATATAGAAGATAATTATTTTTTTGTTTTATAAAAATTTTCTATTATTAAATATCTTGACCAATTAATACAAGCTGAAAAATTATTTTTAATATATTTCTAAACATTTTATTAGAATATAGAAACAAAATTATCTTTTGAACAGTTATTTATTAATATAATTCAATTATTAAAAAATATTTATGTATATCTACTAGTGTATCGATTCATATTTCAATAGATTCAGTGCAGCAAAATCAAATGACTTGTTTTATTTAAGTATATGCAGCAAATATTTAATTATTTTTTATTATTACCTGTAATAATTAATAAACTGAATAATTTTTGACGCTTAACTTGTAAAATAAAAGCATTGTTTTACTTTTTAAATGAAAGCAAATTATAAATGAATTATGAATAAAGTAAAACGATTAATAGATAGTAATTCTCAATATATGTTGAAGATGATAATATGTGTGTGTGCGTATATGTGTGTGTACACATATATACACATACATGCATACATACATATAAAATAAACTTTTCTTTACAACTTCATGATTGTTGGAAAGTACACAGCAGAAATTCTTTCTTTAGAAGATAATAGATATATATGAAGTAAATAGAAAATTCTTTTCTTAAAAAAAGAGATCTGCAGACAATGAATGAAAAATTAATAAATATATTTTATTAAATATAATAATGATAAATATAATGTTTAATTTAAAAAAAATACAAAATTAAAATTTAAGATATACTAATTTATACGTTGGTTTTTTATATATATACATAACAATATACATGTATGACCTTTATTATTTATGGAATAATTTGATGAGCAAATTTTTTAATATAAAATTTAAAAAAATATATTTATAAAAACTCTTTATTAAGAATGAATAGTTAATATATATAATAAGACAATGAGAACATATGCATTAATCGATTTTATCGAATCATATTTCTTTTATTCCTGCAGATCTTTATTAACTAAAAAAAAAAATTATTACAATAATTGTGTAAAAAATTTTGTAAATTATCACTGTTCCTTCATATATGATAATATACTATTGCAACTTCATATTAAAATGTGAATGTATACTTTCGTAATTATAAATTAAAAAATTAATGTGATAATACAATATGGATGTGAGGACTTTCTAGAATATAAATGTAAATGCGCAAACAATATTTCTTCGACAACATTTATTCATTTACATACTTTAAGTAAATTGTAGCATAATTAAGATTTTCATTTTTTATTTTAAAATAGAATATAAAGATTATTTTTTAACTATTTGCTAATTATGTATTTAATAATTTAGATTACAAATACTATTTTGAAAAACATAGAAAAATAATTTTATTGTATGTATGTTTTATAAAAATTCTATATAAAGTTGAAATTATTATTTAATAAATTAATAATAATTAAAAATAATATATTTTGAATTATATATAATTAGATTAAATCCCTTAGAAAAAAGTGATAAAAATGTGAAAACATACATTTTTTAAATAAATATATAAATGTCAATTTTGATGATATATATTTTTATTTTAACCATTTTAAGTCAACACATAATGCTATATGATCACTTGGAGATACTATAGATGGAAGACCTTCATATATACTAAGTTCTTGTTTACTTGGCATTGGTATAACTTGTTCAACTGCCAAATAATCTGTTTGATAAAATATATAATCTAAACAACCAGAAAAGGTAGCAGTATAATTTGTATATTCTGGAATACCACATGCACTAGCCAAGTTTAAATCATGTTTAATAGATATATTTTGCACATGTTCTTGAGGATCTATAATGATAAATAAAAAATATGTTTATTCATTTTTATACATTTTTATATAAATTATAGAAATTGTTATATATAAAAAAAAATAAAACTGACCCGATATCCAATCACTATGATCATCATTTACATAATTTTGGGTCATTAATTGGTAAACTGCACTTTGTGGTGTACTATTAAAATCACCGCAATATAAAATACTGACATTGCATTCAGGATTCTGTAAATTTTTTATATATAATTAAAAATAATATTATATTTTTAATAGTAAATTTATATTAAACATTTCACAATTTTTAATTTATTAAAATTTTCTATAAATACCTCTTTTTTTATTTTTTTAGAAAATGTATGTAAATATAATAAACCATAATAAGCTTGTAATAAGCGTATATGATCTGCTTTTAATCGAAAATATAAATGTGTATTACCAACAATTAAGATTTCATTATTTTCTTTAGATCGAAGTACTATTAACTGTAATATATCATGTATATTGTAATTAATTATATTGAAATATTATATTATATCATATAATAAAAGAATTAATAATCTTATTTAGATACCTGAATAATTGTATTTCTGTTTAAAAATGTTTCTTTTGTATTAACATTCTGAATTTGTGACCAAACAGTGTTAAATTCATTTAAATTATTTATATCTTGAGAAATAACACTATAATTATGAGATAATTTATCAAATTTTTCCTCATTATAAAATATAGCAAGACCTTCTCTTAAATCATTTTTTAAATTATATACACTATTATAATTTAATGTAGTTAATAACACTTGTAAATCATTTTTATAAATTTTAGCATCTACTTCTTGAAGACATATTATGTCACTGTTATATCCTATAAATTCAAAATATCCAAAATATATTATTTAATTTGTATAATACAATATTTATTATACTTCAAAAAGTTAAAAAAAAAAAAAAATACCTATTAGTTCTTTAAGAATTAGTAATTTTCTATAATCCATAGATAAAGCATAATGTGGACAATATGGATACAATGTATCTTTGGAAACAGAAGTTTCTGAATATATATTTGCTAATATATTATATGAAGTTACTCTGAAACTAAAATTTTGTTAACAATTATATGATACATTCTTAATAATAAAATGAATAATATATATTGAATTAATACTAACTTTTTATTACATAATTTATTTTTAGTAAAAACATGTCTAATATCAAAAGGACATAAACCAGGTCCAATTTGAACGATATTATTTGATATAATTTCAACCGGAGGTCCATATTCCATATTATTTTTCGGTATGCATGATATCTTTAATTGACATCCTACATCAGATATAGTTGGAAAATAAAAGAAACCTTCTCCCACATGTATCCATTTTTCGTTTTCTTTTTTATACCAAGTAAAAATTGAATTTACTTTATTTATATTTATCCCTTCAAATTTAGAAGGATAAATTGGAAAACCAACTAAAATACTCATTGGTAATTCTATTTTTAAAATATAAGGTACATTTTGTTTCAATACATATTCTGTATCAAAAATCACTAATTTTATGTCTGCACTATTTTCTAAAATTGATTTACATGTTAAATCACCGTTAAGGATAGAATGATTTTTTATAAATTTTATTTCATTATCATTTATTTGTATAATTTCATTGTGTTTTTTTCGTTTTTTATAAATTGTTTTTATTAGATATGTATGAATATTTTTATATATTCTTTGAATAAAATAATTTATAGATTCATCCACTTGTCTTTGAAAATTAAATTGTCTATCGACATTTAAAACAGGATTAATATAACGAAATGTCATTTTAAATTGTTTACTTCCTTCTTCGTGAAATAGAATAGCTTCATTCATTTTTAATTGTCTTATTACTTGTGTATAATTTCTTGCGAAAAGTTGTATTCTTGAAAATGATGAAAAAGAGGTTAAGTATCTTACGTATCTCACATATAAATTACGAATTAAGATTATCATTTTATAGAAACATTATTTTTATCTATTTTTTTAACACAATTTTTAAAAAGCTATGAATGTATAAATATACATACATACATATATACATATATACATATACATATATATATATATACGTAAACTGGAAAAATGTGAAACCAATAACCAAACTACTCTTTACATCGGGAATGAAATATAGTGTTCGAAATTACTAAACGCCATCTTTTAAAACTAATACAAGTTATATAATAAATATTATTGATAATTAATTACATTATATAGCTAGAAATTAAAATTTTTAAATTTTTAGAAAAAAAAACAAAAGAAAAAGAATATTATGCATAAAAAAATATAAAAATATATAAAAAATATATAAAAATATAAAAAGATATAAGATTTAATAGAAGTATATCTTAATGTTATTAAAACATATATTATGGATATGTTATCTTGTCATATATCAAGATATATTATATTTTGTGAGATTGTCATTCTAGAAGAAAAAAAAAATCTTAGTTTAGAATATATCTGTAATAATATTTATGTTTTTTATATTAAAAATTAGGAAATATTATAATTTTAAAATATTAAAAATATATTCAATTGTACCTTATGTGTGATTATATATGTGCAAAAGCAAATAAATAAACAAGGAAAGCTAATGATGGAAAAAAAATAAAGATATAATAAAAATTAAAGAATCAATGCATTTTTAAAGTACCGTAATAAATATATATATATATATATATTAGTTTTTTATTTATAACTATATTAAAATAATCAATATATAGATTTATATATAGATCAATATATAGATAATTTATATAGATTGTTTAATATTTTATTATATATTTAGTTAAATTTTTCTATTTGCTATAACATTTTATAATAATTTATTGATATACTACTTTAGCTAAATTATTATTGTACTAATCTTATTTAAAATATAATCTATTTTCGAATATTTCAATTTTTAAATAGAAATTTAAAATTTATATATTATGTATCGTTTCATTATACATTGTGAAATTGATCAATTATATTACCAAAATGACATCTTGTCATAGTTGCTTGTTATGTCTTTTTTTTTTTTGTGTATAGAAATTTTTTCTATATAGGAGTGGAATAATGGAATTATGTAAAATGCTAAGAAGCTGCGTAACAGATTATTGTTCGAACAAATGGTAATATTAATTATATTACAATCATGCCACGCCTTGAATTTTATTTATTATCTCAAACTTTATATGAAAATGTATTATTTATCTTATATATCCTAAAAATCTTTTGATATCAAAAGAAGCTTGTTATTTGTTTTAGTATTATTTTAAATAGAAATGAAATAGAATGATATTTTCGAAAAGATGATATTTAAATTAATCTATTATAGTTATAAAATGAATCGATATTTTTTAGGTATCGATTCAGCATATTATAATATACTGAATAATAAATTCAAAAATTAGAATTAGTAGAAATTAGTTAAACAGTTGTTTACTTAAACAAAGTATATTTGCCAAAAAACATAATTTCTTCAAATTATTAATTTTACACACATAAAAAAAAATTTTTGCAAATAAATATTTAAAAAATAAATATTAAAAAATAATTATGAAAATGAAATTAGATGTTTTTAAATTATATGTATATATATATATATATATATACATATATGCAACTTAACTGATAAAGAAAGATATCCTTCTCAAAGTTACACATTAGTACAGTTAAAGCAGAAATGAAATGTATATAGATACAATTAATGTCGCTTATTCTCTTTATTCTTTAATCTTAGATTATAAATTGTTTTTTATGTACATTTCGAAAAGATTTTTTGCAGTAAATATAATTGTGACATTGTTCATGTAGATAATATTTTCATTCATCGAAAATTGAGCAAAGTAATGATAATGATTATGATAACGATGATGCACAATAGTATCAGTTTCTATTTTATAACTTGTTCGAATAATTATTTATTTGATACATTAAAAATACATTATTTCATACACTTAGAGTTTTACGAAAGATAATAATTTGATTGGATTTATTTGCTTCTAACGTGTTTTCTATCAGTAGAAATATGGAATAAGAAATGACATTACTAAAAAAAGAATCAATGTGCAAATTAAATTAATTCTATATAAGATTTTACAATTTTTTATCGATTAGAGATAATTTATGAAACCACTTGATTTTCACAATTTTAAATAAAATTTTTAATTTTAAGTAGACTATTTAATGACAAATTAAACGATGATATATTTTCTATAATTTCCTATATATGTAATAAAAAATTATTAACGATGGAAATTATATATATGAATACAGTAAAGAATCAAGTATAGACTGATGGAAGGCAGAATTATAAAAAAAGACGATCATTTCCGTTCATTAAAAACTCTTACTTAATCATTTTCAAATAAAAAGAAAATAGTTCGAAGAAACTTCCTGTTATGATACAACATAAAAACCGACATAATAACTCTAAGCAATTTTCTTTCGCTTCTTATTGATACAAATTTATTGATTAGAAATTTTAAAAATAACTAAATATCTAAATAAATCACAATAATGATTGTGATAATGACATAATATAATATTAATATTCATTCCTATATTTTATTGTATAAATGGCTTATATTAAGTTATAAAAAAATAGAAAATATTTATAAATAGAAAATATTTATATATTTATATCATTAAATGAAAATCATTGCATAGTTAATCATTGTCAAACAAGATTTAGATTTATATATCCCATTATAAAAAAACCAGAAAAAAAGATTACATTGATCATTAAACATCCATATTATTATAAAATTTTCACAAATGCAAAATTTAATAAACATTTTTATTTTTTTTTATCTTTTCTGTTTTAGATTAAATTTCTTTCTTTCATTATACAAAAATGAATTCTATTTGTTATTAATTAGTTTTTTAAAATGAAATAATAGAAAAAAACATTAATTTTAGTTTAAACTTCATTATATTCATACATATTTTATATGAATTCATTTATATTTACACATATTTTTAAATTTATTTCAATATTGTTAATATACATATTAATTATATGCTACAATATTACAATATTACTACTATATGAAATAAAAATATTAGTTAAATCTATTTCACATCAATGTTTCTATTTATCGATTACATCATCATTCATAATTTACATAGAACTTAATATAAAAATCATTTCTTTTTGTATAATTCTGTAAAATTTCAAACAATTTCTAATGAATGTTTCGACACAAAGAATCAAAATTATAATAAATTGATATCAGTAAACTATCCGCCAATTAATCAGATCGATCTATTTGTCGATTTATTTGAAATTATATTGAAATATATTCATGAGTTCCTTGAAAATCCTTGCTCTAATTCTTTGCTATGATTCATAATTAATATTTATCATGTTATATAGCAATAGTATTAGTATCGGCAATAAACTTTTTTCTGTGAATACTTATGTGAAGTTTATCGGGTCGATGTACGAATGCATCATCAAATATCTTCAGATAATACAGAAAAGTAAGCGCCCTCGAAGAAAAAGACACGTATCTTTTTTTGCTAACATAAAACTCACTCAGTAACTTTTTACTCGTATCTGATGTATAAGGATAAGAAAGAAACATTTCAACATTCGTTACTGATTTTTACCATAACATTTTTTCAAGCATTAAAAATATATGCAAAACACGGATCGACAATCTTTCTATGATTAATATTCCATCTCATTAAATTTGTCACGCTTCATTCGGCTAATTTAATATTAAAATTTACAACTAACATTCCATATATTTAAAATGCAATATATTTTATTAATATAATTATCTAATATTGTTAATCTTAATCATGAAAATATTTTTTGAAAAGTATATTATATTAAATCGATCATTGTATAAATGTTGTCGAACAATTGTATTATTTTATATATATATATATATATATTTATTTATTTATTTTGATAATTATACATCCTCAAAAAACAAAATTTCACTAAACTCGTAATCCATATTTAGAACATGATGCTGTTCAGCTAATTTAATTAAACGTGGCTACAATTTACAAAACGTTACAGTTTCAGTTTCCTGGCCTTTCGTTTTGGTGGCCCTTTCCCATGATCTCTTCAGCTGGAGCCTTCTACCTGCAAGAAACATTCAATAAAACACAGATTTTAATAGGCTGAAACAATTAACTCGGATGAGTATGCTCTAGGAAAGTGGACAAAGATCTTTATGATCTTACGATCTCCTAGGAAACATCTGCATTTGTCAAGCGACTCTATTACTGCTTGAATCCTGGGCATTAAGCGACAGACGTGTTTACATTTAATTAGTGACAATGGTAGAATTTTATCTTCTGTGTATTTTACTCGCAAAAGAAAGTGTTTTGTTGCGGGATAGGCCAGATTTGAAATTCTTTTTTTTGAAAATTCATCAAAAGACAACTTGATTTATTGATTTCTTTTTTTTTTTTGGACATTCTTATTTTCAACAAATTTTAAACTTTAACTGTTAAAATATAATTTAGATTCAGAATTCTTGTTTTTCTTGTCATTCCTTGAAAAAATAATTTCGAATAAAATTTACTTTAAGTATACAATTAATTTTATTTAAAATGCTTGGACATTTATTCATAAACTATTATAGTTTCGTATAATTTAATTTAATTTTGTCATTGCAATTATCTGGTGATTATTCGATACTTTAAAACCTAATAATCTATTGAAATAATTTTATCTTCAACTGTTCAACTTGTACCGTTAAAATTTTCGTTCAAAAGTTAAAATTTATAGTGTTATATGTATAGAAAGCATTGTATTGTACAGCTCGTATTGTATGCCTGTACAGTAATAAATTTCGATAAAGACGTTTTAAAGTTTTGTTTATTAACAAATTCGCATACTTTCGAATTGTACGAATACTTTCTCCACTTATTTACTATATACACTCTCTTTTATTTTTACAGGTACAGGTATAAGGGATATGCACTTGACTTTATTGTGATATTTAAATCTTTTCTTAGAATTTTAAAAGAGTTTAAGAAAATTTTGAATTTGAGATTTTCCACACTTGTGAAAGTTCTTTTGGGATTTGGGACTAGGTGATTATACCGTTGTACAAATGATTAACAATGCCATGGCATTTGAATACTTAAAAAGAAAAGAAATTAGAAACATAACAGGAATTTATTGTTAGCAACATCGGACATATTTTTCTACATTCCATCGTTGCATTATTCTTCATTCGGCAAAGAGCGCATTTTTCACGGAATCGAATCAAGTATCGATTAATCGCTAAATGCGATAACGATATTGGAATCGAAAGAAAAAGAAATACTGAATCGCGTGTCACGTATTTGGGACATCGATAGATAATCGGGTATGGTGACACGTTAATCGAACAATGTCTGGTGATGGCGTCGAAAATAAATCAATTCGCCATGCGAAGAAGTGAAAGAACATGCGGCGGAAATAATTTATTTATTATTCCGTATAAATCGCGGCGAAAAAAGGGCATAAACACGGGTGTCCTTTCACTCCAGAAACACCTTGACATTTTGAAGCATGGAACGGGATGATTTCTCGCGTCGGAAGACGATGGAAAGTCGTCAACTTGCTTCTCGAACAACATATCCCGGAATTCTATCTCAACGTAAATTGCATGTCTAATTAGCGTCTATCATTCCTCGATTCATTCCTTAATTTGTTGCCTAAGTATATAGTGGCATACGCGTAGAATATATAGTTAGATTTGTTCAATTTTCTGCATCATCATCATCATCATCATTATTATCATATATGGAAGAACACGCGCGTTACATTAATCGCCATTTTTGTATCGTTCTTGACAATCGTCGTATCATTTTTCCAAGCATTCAATTAGGAAATAATGATTGATACACGCACTACATGAAGAGAATAAAATTCCACTTATCCTCATAATGTTTACAGTTTGATTTAGTTTTTATTAGAACATTAGTAACTGTCGGTGTATATTTGTTCGTTTAATGAAGCGATATCCGCATTGCTAAACATTATTATTATTTTGCTACAAAGTGTTATTCATCCTACAAAAAAATCTCGATATTAATAATGCTGGTATTGGAATTCGTCGAAAAAATTCGTTAAAAAAATTTTTGTTTTTATATCTTGAAAATGTGGGATTATATTCGAGAAACGTATGTTTCTTGGTTGAGATGTTATCCAACAGAATGCTGACAGAAATTTATGAGCTATTAACGAAATATTACGACGAAAAAGAACGAGACTGACTCTATAATAATTTTATAAAGCGATTAAAATGTATATTAATGACTAGATCATTATCGGACAATTAGTCCTTGTTGGTGGACGATCGTTTGGCTGATTGGTTTGTCAATAAATAAATTATATTCTTAGATTCTTGGTCGTTAATAAAATAAAATCACCATGATCTCATCGGGGATGAAACGGATGAGGTTGGTCTCTATTTTGATCGTAAATTTCGCTTGCAAGGTGACGCGACATCCGGTTTAAAATGCGTGCATAATTTTTATAAAATAAATCAGATAGTCGGAAGAGATTGCGACGTCGAATAAACTACTCGATCATTGCAGAATCATTTGTAATTTAAGTTATTTTATTAAGAGAGAATATATTAATCTCTTCCGTAAAGATTAATTTATTAAAAGATAAGCTCGAAGCAAGCCAAGTCTATGCAAATAAAGTATGCAAATAAAATTGCAATCTAATGAAAGTTTTTATCGTCATAGTCTTGTTAATCCGAAGCCATTTCTAATTTGCATAACTTTACTTAAGAACAGATACATCGGTCTTCTTCGGCAACTATGCACGTAATGACTATGGAAAGCTGGATCGCGTATCGAAGATAATGTAACTATTTCGAGTTCAGTTTTCATAATAAATTAATCATGTCAAAAGTGGGATAAAAATAAAGTTTCTGATATTATTGTTCATCCGTTGTTAAAATTATTCTTCTCCAACGAATGATTATCTTATTGAAATCGGGCATCAATTTCTTCAAGAGAGATGAATGATACAAGATACGAGAGTATCGCGTTTTCACGTCCATATTAGGAATTCCCTTTTCTTTTACACAGTTTCTCGTTCTTTGGAATCGAATAAAATCTCGTATGGGAAAAAATGGTTTCTGGGTGATTTATAAGGCTCGATATTATGGACAACCCAACCAACGAGGTGAACGTTCCGTTCTATTCGTTCGAAAACTTTCCTCCTCACTTTGAAACAAACCGATTGATAAAAATAGTTCCGCGTTTCTGTGAAACAAATTGCGATCAGATTCCATAATAGGAAAGTTTGTTTTCTTTGAAAAATTATTCTTTTAACCTAGTTCATTCACGTGTTATCCAGTTTAATCTCTTAATTGATCCTACCTCGAATCTACCGATCATGATTATTGATGATTCGTTTCACGATTCGAGCATGTTTCTCTCCGCGTATAATTCTCATCGTTTCGAATAAATCTTTCATTCAACGTCATTAATCGATAAATAAATCATTAATATTATTAAAAATTCTATTCCCATCGCTGTTTATTTACCACCAGATATCGATATATCGTCATATCAATACGAATAAATAAAATAGTGAGTAATATCCGACGACTTAAGAATTCGAATTCGATCCAAATAAACGTTAATAATAATAAATCTTGTCGATTGGATAAAATTAAAAGATCAATTTTCTTTACACACTTCCTAGACAGTTAATATATAACGTAAAACGTGTATTCTAATCTTTCGACAAGCCGGTTTTTCTTAAACTTAAATGAAATCCAATAATAACAAAATTCGTTGAAGTGCCATAATTTCTTCCTTCTTATCTCTGGGTGCTACACGCACCGCGTTCTCGAAGAAGAGATTACAATCCGAGGTCAAACGAGGCTGCATAACAGGTAGAACACTACTCTGTTTCTGTGCTCTTCGTGAACGAGAAACCGGTGAACCTGTTTCCCAGAGAAAATATGCACCAGGGTATGCGTAACTTAACCACGTGGTGAAATATATTTTAGCCACTAAATTATGATATCGAAACCATGTGTATAAAGTGCCGAAACGGCTTTTTACACGAGCGACAATTCGAGTTTTTGCGGTGAAAGTCATCGGTCTTAAATTATCTGAAACTTTGATCCTGGAGATTATACATATCCCAAAGTTTAATCCGAAATAAGAAGGAAAGCTTGATTGAACGGGGAGGAGGCTAATGTTTGCATCTTGGAGCGTATAATATACTATAAATATTTTTAATCTCTGCAAGAAGTTCGTTTTCTGAAATTAGAAAAATCTATGGATTTAAAAATAGAACGGACACGATTGAAATATATTCGAGGAGAATTAACTACTTTTAGAAGTGGATATTAATATTAATGAATATTAAAGATTCGTTTAGAATTAGCGGATTCATAAATTTGGAAAGGAATCTCATTAGAATCTCATTAGAATAAATCTAACAATTTATCATCGCGTGGAAGAAATATTAATACCTTGCGAAACCGATCAAAGACAATCTTTATTGTCAATTAAATTGATTAAAATTAAAATGATAATCTTCATTGTGAATAAATTTTTCTGAATTAATTTATTTACTTTGTTGTATATTCTCTATTTGAAACGAAGTTTTCATCGCGTGGAAGAAATATTAATACCTTGCGAAACCGATCAAAGACAATCTTTATTGTCAATTAAATTGATTAAAATTAAAATGATAATCTTCATTGTGAATAAATTTTTCTGAATTAATTTATTTACTTTGTTGTATATTCTCTATTTGAAACGAAGTTTTCGACTTCGTTTTAATTAACTTGTTGATCGTTCCACGCTTAAGAGTCATCGAGTATCGTTGATATTTATCAAAGTGCAAAAAAGAAAAGAAAACGTACGATGTTGTTGGGCGTGTTGTACCGATTATTACTTATTGCACAACATATGATTAACAGAGATTTGACATTAGGTTCCCAGCATGTCGGCCTCGTTACCGCATTTCAATGAAAATTGACGGTTAACGAATATAAATAAAAAGGAAATACACTTAAAAAATTGGATCGGTATTTGCGATATTTCAGTGTCAACGAATCGGGGAATATAATTGTGCAACTTTTCGAGCGACCATGGAAAGCGAATCATCAAGAAAATCGATTAGATCTCTCCTTGTCAGAAATGTATGTTAAATGAAAGTGAGTGAGGCATTATACAAATACAGATTATCGGATCTGATTTATGCACTGTCAGGCTATTGTTTCGTTTGAATAGAGTAGAAAGTGAATTTTGGATTGATATAATTTGTCCGTTGGCCAAACTTTCGTTGGATATATATATATATCTTTCTCTCTCTTCTTTTTTTCTTAAAATTTTTTTAATACACACGCACAGTATTTTTACGTAAGGTAACGAAATTTTAATATACAATCGAGCGCACATATTGTAGAAAATTTGATCGAATTTTCGATTTCGTGGAAAAACGTTTTCTTTGATAAAAACTTGTTAGATTTTTGGCGTTATATCTGAGAAGAAAATACATATAATTTCTGAAAGTTGAGATCGGTGAAAGATCCGAGTGAAAAATCTCGGCGGGCAAATAATAGATAAAAAGCATGGATAAAGAGCGAATCGCAATAGATGGAATACGTGCAATCATTGGATAAGAAGATTGGTAACCTCTTACAGTAATTTTGCTTCTACTTCTACGCAGCGTGTTCACCGTAAATGATATACACACGATTGCTTCTTCGCTTGTTCGCCAAGATGTTATTTAACTTGTTAGAGAAAATTCTACTCGATCGATAAAATCGACGATCGTTTAATTCCTTCCAGGATATTTACAAGATACGATTAAACGATAAAACTAGTCTCTATACTTTTTCTATCCTATCCTTTAAATTGTACAATGTATTAGAATTAATCGTGAAAGTTAACAGTGGATATCGATCGTTTCCCAATCAAATTGTTAATAACGAGCGACGTTATTTACCCGTTCATCGTTTGGTAAAGTAAACGAGAAACGATCGCAAAGGGTTACCGTTACCCGGTCGAAATTATCCTCGTTTTTCAAGGACGAAAATCCAATAAATCACAACGATGACAAGACTTGGGTCGATCAAATAGAAATATTATGGTAGAAAAAAATTCTAACGGTGGATATAAAACGTATGGCGTGTTATAATGGGCCAGGGATCGGCACATGCTATTTCGTAGCCGTCATGCAAATCGAATCAACTTTTTCTTGGAACAGACTCATGGACAATCCGGGACAAGCAGGTTCCCTTGAGTAACCACGGCGAACTGGTTTTAACATAATATTTGGCTTGCGTTCATGTGTGTGGAGATATTTGTTACGCGAACGAGGTATAATTATCGGCGACAAACGCGCTTTCTTTCGTATCTCAAGGCTATTACCGAGGGATGCTATTACGATGTTAATCGAGGTGAAAACGTGGCATCGTCTTCTTTAAAATTAGAGATCTGCCAATAGAGGTACGTACGATTTACCTTGGATTTTAGAAAGAAAACGTGTCGTTTTACGTATAAGTATGAATAAATATTAGAATCTTGGATATATTTATAGATTCGCTAGCTCGTTTTAGGAAATTTAAAACTGGTTGAGGATCGATTGAATTTTATTGGAAGATGAATGAAATAATTTTTCGTTGAGCATCGTTGTTATATTTCATTTGAGAAGACTAAGGATAGATAATAAAGATCGATCGAGATTATTTTAATCGAGAATATAATATATAATCGTTTCGATAATCATGATCTGAAAAATATTATATAGTAGAATATGAATTAGAGAAAATTACTACATTCCTGTCATATTAGTTTTGAATAGAATATATAATATAGCAAAAGATATTTTTAGGTCATATAGAGAACGTGTTAAATTTCTAACCGAATAAAACAAAATAGAAGATAATATAAAACCGGAATGAGGATTTGCATGTACAGAATGTGATAATGGGAGAGAAACGTTCAACACATGATTGGCAATTTTTAAATCCGAAATTCTCTGTATTCTGATCGAAGCCTATTCACGTGACTAGTATCATATATGCGAAACAAGGCCGGTTGCTTATATTCAATGCTGATGCCTGTATGAACTTGATCCATTAGCATTGTGCAACGTGTTGTAGGTGCGTAGGCTACTCGTTTTACTCGTTCGATTTAAAACAGCTCACGATTGCAAACGTGGCTATTTGCGTTTCATGATTGCCTTAACGCTCGTTTTCTCGTTGTTCCTTCCTATTTATTAATCCTAATCGGATTTAATAAATTCATTATTTGATAAATCTTATGATATTTGATAATTTTAAAGAGGAAAAACAGCAAACTTTCTAAGAGAAAAGATTTCTAAGATCAAAATGGTTCGAAGATGATTCAACGTCGAGTGAATATTAATGCCTTGTTAGAAGTAAATACGTGAGTAATGCGTTTAAATTATTATATGTATATATATATATATATATGACGATCGAAATAAATGAGATGAACGCAGGTTAATTAAACGCAGCCTAATGGATAATGGAAAATAACACCGCTTTCGAATCGCGATCGAATTATAAAACTCGATAACCAGCAATCTTGTTACAGTATTGCATAATATTTATCTTTGTCGCATTAACGTTGAAAATACTTTCAAGATTATCGAAAGTGCGACCGATCCTTCTTTTTGCCAATTAAATTTTACAAGATTTATCGAACAAGAATGATGATCGATCTCGCGCACGAAGGCTGCGCCAAACTCATCTCGATCTCGCTCACGTAAACTTCTAATTATCATTGATTCATATGTGAAACGTAGCTTTAATTTTTCATTCTAAAACTGGTTGGTCAGGTTCCATCGACGTTTTCTCTCCAATCATCGAGTTCACGAGGTCAGTACGCGATTCCTAAAGGTGAAACGAATCCCGGCGATCATCATCAGGAACAGGAACAGGGCAATGAGATCGTGGCAAGCGGCATTGTTCAAAGAATAAATAAATAACAGAATGTGTGCCATTTTAAGATCACGAATCGGTGAGAACGATGACCTTAAAAACTAACCACGGCCACTGACCACGATGATTCATCTGTTTGCTCGCGTGCTAGAGAATCGTAATTAATTTTCAGAGAGATTACAACGACGCTTTCTTCCGAAATAGAGGCTCAAAGAGGCCGTTTTTCAACTCTTCCTTATATATCTTACACCTTGATTACGTTTTATTTTTAAATATGTAGTATATCGAATCATAGTGGTAGTTACGAGTTATGGAATATCACAATCCACCATCTATCTAATTCGTTTCTTTTGGAGACGTTTCTTACTTTCGCGAGGAATGAATCTGAGAAGAATTTTATCTCGAAAATTTTATTCATTTTTCAAAAGTGAAAGGATTATCAGGATTTATGTTTTCCTGGATTCTGTAAAAACACGATTACGTACTCGATTATGTATTACGATAATTTTAAATTAAAGTTAAAAAAGAAAAAAATCTGTATATTAATTAATGATCGTTTCCTTTCACTCAATCAATTGAATCGTAAAAATGTTGATCGCAGCATCTGTATTCCTGTAATATTTTTTCGAACTCTGAGAAAGCAGTATGAAAGCAAACTTTTTAGAGTAACAAGCGTGATAAATCAAGGATACGACGAAGAAACCACTTTCGATCTACTATCTTCTCTTTTTTCCTTCTTCTACGTTATAGCAGAAATTAACAATAATTGTTAAGTAATTCTATCTAACGCTACTTTACATAATACAATTTACCTCTTTTGCTATTCGTTTCTCAATTTCAAACGCGGCTGCGAAATTTATCGATCTTCTCTAATTATACGTTTATTTTATAAATCGTCAATCTAACGGAATATTATTAGAGATCATTATTCATTTCATGTCAATTAGAAATATTATTGAACAAGATAATCGTGTTTATAAAGAATTCACGCCAGATAATTCGTTTCGAGCCATCGTGGTCTTTTGATGATTAATAACCATTAGCTACGAATATTGAACGATAGAATTTCGAAAAGCTCGTGAAAGCCAGACAAATTGACATTACATTATAGATCCTTCTATTCATATATCATCGATATATAGAGATTTTGTTTTTCCTTCCACGTGGAATTTCGTGGTCACTCTGATTCAAGGCAAAGAAGATATATGATCTTTGAAAGCAAATATTAGCTCGCTGTTTGTGGAACGTTTATCAAACATTTACATTGGAGATTCGATGTAGATTACGAAGTAGATATAAACTTGACACGAAATCTTTGATTATGAAATTCAATAATTGTAGGAGTTTTTCGACTCTTAAAAACATTTTTATATTTCGAAAGTGTATGGACATGGGTGATTCGTTTCGAATTCAAGATCTGATAAAATATTTTTTTTATCTGATGTATCATTTTATATGTATTTCTAAAGAAAAAGTAATTATTTTGAATAGAAGGACACATTCCCTCGTTGCAAGGAGGAAAGGATTTCTTGGTAATTTTTTTTCGTTCGCCATTTTATACATTGGAATGAGAGTGATTATAATTTTTCAAATCCGATCTTTGAATTAAAATCTTTCATATTTAAATCAAATACGGTATAAATTCTTACCGGATTTCGTTTGTTAATTCGCTCTTGGCCTCTTTAGATCGTTAAAGTTTCATGTCGTTCATAAATATTTCCATAAAATAAGGTCACGAGAGGTCCCGCAAACGGAACTGCCAGATACTACAGCGCAATGAGATAGTAGCTTAGAGTCGTCTATAAATCAGAAATAAATAGCACATCGTTGTATTCTAACGTTTAACGGAGCTTTTAGCAAATATGGTAGCGCACACAGGTCTTCTTCTACGATTAAACGATTGAGTGTTAGTACTTACATATGTATATATATATATACACAAAGCTTCCGTTCCTCAAGAGAGAATGGAACAACTATCTTCGATACGATACGATCTTGAGCAGCTCGAAGAAACCCTTTAATTCATAGGCAAAGAGAAAATAACGTAATGATTGTTATATGTTTTCGATAAATCACAAGAAAGTCTATATGTTGTCTTTTAAATGAGAATAATTAAGAATCTAATTGTAAGAAACTAGTCACTGTAGATTGTAGATTGTCTTACGAGTAAAGAAATTTAATTTTGATATAAAAAAATAACAACCTGATAATTATGATTGTATTTTAATAGGACCGGTGATTCATTACATTTTTTTAAAAAGGATCCTCTGTCCAGATGCTTTTACTTTGATCTTGACTAGAAAGTTTTTCTAGATGAGTGTATCAAGATAATTCCAAGATGGAAATGGTTAAGCCGTATTAAGTTACCTTTGATAATGGAATTAAAATTATTCTCTCCTGCTGAAAAATATTTTTTAAAGTGCTTATCAATGTGAAATGAAAATAATAATTTTCCAGTGATTTTCAGTGATGTTTATCGCTCGCAATTATCAATTTTATTGTTGCGTATTTTTTTATACAAGTAATATACATACTTATGTATATATTACAAAAAAATGAGAGTTTATTTATAAGATTAAAATATAAAATGTCACAAACCTTTCTCATTAAATCTCATTCTTTCAAGCAATTCTGAAACCTTATTAATATTCATCATGCACGCATGCGAAGAAAAGAAATCACATTTTTTGTATAATTTTTTTTCTGCAATTACAATAATTATAAATTTGCAATTCTTTCAATTATGAGTTAATAACGTGGACAATACCTTTTGAACAGAAGGAGATAAAAAGAAAAAGGAAAAAGACACGAAAAAAAGGAATTCAGGATCTGATGTAATGATTTACAGGTTAAATCGATACGTCTTACCGTAAAACAACGATTTCTAGGAAAAGGCGGTCGTTCGTACTGTTATGGTAACTCTCGGATTACCAATTGACAGTGCTACTTTCAAACGAATCTAATACTTTCTATCGTTCGATTACATTTGCAGGCTGTAGCAATTCGATCGATTTATTCATTGAATTGCCTCGTCAAGCATTATCGTTTTAACCACTTATCTTGAAAACACCGGGCAAAAAGCATCTTTGTACAATGGTTGCTCCGTTGGTTATAAAAACCAGCTACACATTTTATGCGATTGTCAATTCTATAGAGAATCTAAATTTCATGATACAAGTCTGATTCATAACCGCGACGTGTACTTCATTTCTTCAATTTGTCACACAGATTGATTTCATCGAGTCGAAGAATATATGTACTTGTTATTTCTTTATCTAACTAACCGCTAAAATATCTCCTCGAATACTTAACAATCACACAGACGGTTTAATAGTATCTCTTATGTTATCGTTACAATCCATTCCCTTCTATTCCGTTACTTTTAGAAATCGGTGTTAAAATACTTAATTCTTGATCCGAATTGGGTGGTGTTAACGTATCAGTAGGTATTCTCGAGATTATCCGCGCTTGCACAGTCTTAGACGAATCTCTCACAGTACCTTCCAATTGTGAATTTTTCGTTTCCATCAGATTATTAACAGTACATTTTTTAAAATGAGTCCTCATATTACTACTTTGAGAAAATCTTAATCCACAATTTGGACAAGAATAAGGTTTGGTCCCTGTATGATAATTAAGATGAGTTTTTAGATGATGTTTCTTCGTGAACGCTTTAGAACATAACGTACATTGATATGGTTTTAATCCAGAATGTAATCTCGTATGTAACGTCATATTCGATCTATCGGCGAAAGCTTTTTGACAAACTTGACACTGATAAGGCCGTTCCCCGGAATGCGTTCTAAGATGTTGCTTTAACAACATTTTTCTAGAAAACGCTTTACCACATTGTTCACATTGATGCGGTTTTACTCCGGTATGGATTCTGACATGCATGTTATAAGCGACTCGCTGATTAAAACTTTTACCACATTCCGCGCATCCATATTCTTTTCGGTTACGATGAATCTTCATATGGGAACTTAGATAGCCACGGTCGTTGAAATATTTGCCGCATTCTGGACAGGTCGCTGCGAATTCCCTAGTGCCCTCATGCACGCTTCGGTGGTACTTGTAATTTCGTAGTTGTGAAAATTGTTTACCACAGTCGGTACAACGAAAAGGTTTTTCTCCTGAGTGCGTTCTAACGTGCACCTAAATTTGGAAACGATGGAAACGACGAATTTTTATCACTTGTAGATTT
Source organism: Apis cerana (assembly GCF_029169275.1). NCBI lineage: Eukaryota > Metazoa > Arthropoda > Insecta > Hymenoptera > Apidae > Apis > Apis cerana. The sequence goes on from NC_083860.1 coordinate 7,635,891, forward strand.
TTTTTATTGATTCTAGCTAATTTTAGTAATTAATTTGAGGAATTTTTGTATTAAATTAAAACAAGGATTGTAAATTGCAAAAATTTGTTATAATGCTTAGAAAAAGCAATAGTTTGAGTAGATAATATAGAATAAGAAATTGTAAAGAATTATAGATAAAAGAAGCAAAATTTTCATATTTTGTAGGAATTATTACAGGATATTTAGAATATTTAGGATATTTAGGATATTTACAGGATAAAAAAATCAAATTTTATCAGTAATTTTTACAATAATTTGTTCCAATGATAATCATTTGAAATTTTAGCAATACAGGATAAGGAAGTGTCAAAAAAAATCGCAATAACATCTTATACCGACAGTCGTTAATTATAAATGTCAATAACATGAAATATTAGACAAAAACGAAAAAAGAAAAAAGCAGAAAAAGTTATCGAAAGCCAATCAATCAATACCTTTAGAGAGGCTTTGGTAACGAAAGTCTTGCCACACTGATCGCACCTATGATTCTCCTGTGCTCCTTTTCCCCGTTGAACAGCATCCTGACTAACGATGGCATCATTATTGTTCTTATCACTGTTGATAATGACTCTCTCAACGAGCTTATCGTCGATCCTCGCCTCTTTCTCCGAGTTCTTAGCTTCTAGGTTTGTAAAACGATCGATTTTACCGGTCGACTCGATCGTATCGCACAATCTGCTAACAGGATGAGAGATTTCTGGCTTTTGCGGCGATTGAGGTTGCGTTTGCCCGAAATAACCACCCTTTTTATTGATATTTATCTGATTATTCTCCATAGGACACGGCAATGTTCTCGTTGTAGAAATTATGTTATTTTGAGATTGTAATATCGTCTCGCTGTTTACGATATCATTATTTATCGATGTAACCATTTGCGTAATCGTCGACGAAGGGATTTGAGGGGAATAAAACTCTTGAGGTCTCGATACCAAGGTAGAATTTGCTTCCAATAATTTGCTACCATTATGGTACGTGACTTCGTGAATAGTAGGAACTTCAACACCATAATAATGATCCGCAGAATTTTCAGAGAACTGTCGATTAGGACTGGTAGAGATCACAGAAGATCGCGTAGTCTCCAGCACATGTAAATTTTCCTCGCTTCTCTGAAACAAAATCATCGAAATCTTTACTTCCTTTCTCTATCTTCTATCTTTTATCGCTGATAATTAATGTTATTAATACAACTTGTAATCTATAATTAATTCTCTCTCTCTCTCTTTATCTCTCTGTTTATCCGATTTCTTCTTTAAGTTTAATCACTTTTTTAAAACGATCAATTAATTAAAGAAAATCATTAGAAACGATTGAAGTTAATTTAGTTAGGAAGAAGTGTAAATTCGATCGATATAATTATCAATTCCTAATTAATTTTTGTTTTCAAGTTACAAGACTCAATTTAATTATCAATTAATTCTGATTTTGTAAACATTTCATACATCTATATTTGATTTTATCGGCTTCGATCCGGTTTTCGCAATTTATCATTTCGATAACGTATCCATGGATCGGTTATTCCAACAAAAGCAGATGGAAATTAGAATGTATGGTTATCTAAGTGGAATATTACGCGAGGAATATATTGAATGATAAAAACAAAAATTTAATACTACATTCTCTAATAATATTTAACGTATTATCGAATTATGTTTACGGAAACAGCCAAGCAATAACAATTATTTTAAAAATATAACGCAACATGAGAAAATAATATTGCATAAGATTAAGTAGCAATGTATGCATCGTATCCTTGCATAATCTTAATTTATAAAGTAAATAAATACGTATAAATTTTTATTCCCAAAAATATTAAAATCTTTTACCCGATTTCTACTTGATACGCAGCTCGAGTATCAATTTTCGCATCGATAAAATCGTGCGTGTACAACAACATGCTCTTTTAAAAAGAAAGGTGCATCTTGATGCAACTGTGAGTGAAAGAAAAATAAAGAAGATTTCGCGTTGAGATACGCAGAATCAGGTTGCGCAAGGTTGTAAAGTAATCGGAAAAAATCTGGAGCATATCAGTGCACGTGTCGAAAGAGAAAACGCTCCTCTCCAGATTACTTGTAATAACACGTAAAAGGGTTTCTCGCAGCTGGCCGGTGCTACCAGCTGGTCTGGCACCTTCTGGCACCAATCTGGAAAAAGAAACGGATTGGAAAAAAAAAGCAATGCAACAGAGAAGGGGGAAAAAAGGGGGAGGTCCAGACGGAAAGGGAGAATGAAGGAAAGGGAAAGAAAAAAAGAGCAAAGAAATTCATCGTGTGTAACTGATAGTTTCATTAATAAGAATGACATTGGGCCAAGCAGCTGGTGTTGTGGACACATCTTATCACCTGGCACCATCGAATTAACCGTGGCCCGTTAAATGTGTGGCCTGCAGAAGTGCACACCCGGAGAAGCACTGATTCCTCTGCATATTTCAGCAGAAGAAAGCAAAATGAACGGCTGGCATATCGGGACGCGCACGATTCAACGGCGTGCTTTCATTTGTGGTGAAAGGTCGATGAAGAATAAGTGGGTCCTGCTTGTACTCCCGGCTCTTCTCGCTTCTTTCTTGTTTCCTTTATAAATAACAAGCGATCGGTTTGTACAGGGTGGTTTGCATCAATCGGTCGTCATGATATTCGAGTAACCGCAATCGATAATTTAATAGAAAGATCAATAAAAAAAAATCGAAGGGTAATACTTCGAAAGTATGATTCTTTTCTATAAAAAAAGGAAATCGTTTTTCTTTTTTTTAAATCGCATTTGGATTAAAAATCACTTTACAATTCTTTCACAATCACTTTATAACCGTATCTTGTCTCTAACATCGTAGCAATCGATTTTCGTTAGAACGTCTGGCACATATTTGATAGGGACGAGTAACTTCATATCGTTTCCTCTTATTTTTTTTCTTTTTTCTTTCTATATCCCTCTCTCATCGAGATAACGATCAAAATAACGATGTATTTTGAAGATACCGCCGATGAAGATGCTAAACTGTAACACTTTTAACAATGTAGAATGATTGAAAGATACGTTTGACGGATCACGTTCGATCGATCAATAATGAATTGTATGCAAACGATTAACCGGGACCTAGTTTCGTTTTACCGATTGATCCCTCTATACCTTTATAGTTAGTACGTTCAAACGAACAATTTCTGCTCTACTTGCATCAGCAACGATAGGTACATTCTTCTTTTACGATTGACACGGAAGATAACGATTTCAGTCATGAACCAGAAATAGGATTGGCAAAGTTACCGGCCCGATTAACCTTTTAACCGAACGATTTGGAATAACCAATATTTCATGTGCTCGGCATGCGAATCACAGATGGCGGTTCACTGATCGTAGTATCGCGTGTGCGACTATTCGTTGCGAATTCAGCAAGTAACGTGCTTATGTAGATTTTTTTCTTCTTCTTCTTTCTTTTCTTGATAAAAAATAAAATTGGCAATACAACGTTGGCAAAAGTCTAGGCTTATCCGTCGAAAAAATCCGAATAAATCCAAGAAGAACGTTTAAGCTCGAAAAAAATTCGAAAATTTTTATCTCCAAATTGAATTATACGAGGAAATGCACTAACGATGACGAAGTGTAACGGTGATGTTTAACTTTCGAAGTTTTTAACTATATATATTATTCAATCAAATTGAAAAACACCGGTTGAAGAAGAAATCGAGTTCTGAGATAAATGGGTAAAATATTCTTAGCTATCCTCTCCGAAGGAACGAGTTCAAATTTTAATAAAAGTCGAAAAGACAAATGGTGGAAAATATATTTAAAACGTCCAAGGCATAGAACGTTAGGCCGATCGCGGACTTTCCATAAGTGTTTTATTCCTGAAACGGGGACGATCTCGAGCAATACGGACGGGTGAATGTTATGCAATGACCCGAGCATGTTCGAGAGATCATCAAACGCGAGAGGGAAAAGGAGGAGGTGGAGAAGCAAAAGAGCGGAATGCTGAACGCAGTGATTTCGCAGTAAAGATTCAAAATGAAGGGAAAGGGAGGAGGAGGATTAAAAAGAAAGAAGGTAAACGCGCATTAAACGGTCAGCTGATTTTACGATGAATATACGAAAATATAGTAAGGAATCCCGTCTTCTTTTTGGCGCGTTTAATTTGCAAAAATAAGAAAATATCCACGATAATTCTAGAAAATAATTAATGGAAAAAAGAGAAGAGTTAGAACGCGTATAAAACATCCACGTGATTTCCACTCAATTAGCTTTTAAAACGATTCATCCTACCGGCGTTCCTCGTGTCGCGGAAGAATAATGCAAATATTTTGTTAATCATTGGATGTATTGACGATCCGAATCAATGACATTTCCAACTTCGTGAACGAAGAAAAAGTTTCAGAAGTTGCTTAAAGATTTATCTGTCCGATCATTACTTTCAACCATTTCCACTTCCTGTTCAATTTTATTTTAAGAGTGAAATAACGATCCTAGATAAAATTGCTTCGTCATTTGCCACGAATACTAATAATTTAATTAACGATGGAGGAAATGCGCGTTCAAATTCGACGTTTCAAGTTTTTGTGCAAATCTTTTTCAAAACGAGGGAAGGGATCGTATTGGAATCGAAAAAATTCGAATCTTGTTTTAAAAATATTAAAAAAAACTTCCTTACTATCGTATGGGGGGGAATTTCGAAGGATGAGAGCATGGTCCCTCCTTCCTCTTGATCAAAAACCACGGATAAACAAGTTACTTTCTGTACGAAAGGATAGAGATTGCTACCGAGTAAGATTAGTAACCCGATCTAAGCGAGATCCGTGTATGCGTCGTGATGTAACAATATGAAGGCACGGAACAGAAATCGGTAATTGTATCTGGCCGATAATCGACCGAACAAATTCATCGAGCGTTGTGCAATTGAAAATCCGACGTATTACGAAAAACTCCTCGAGTTACTTATCGTGCCGAATTTTCTGCAATCTCTCTCTCTTTCTCTCTCTCTCTCTTGCAGCGCATCAAAACCAGTGCTCCAATTTTCATGAAAGTAGTGAAAGGAAACAGCTATCTATCTTGGCAATATCTTTCTGATCTTATTTTCTGATGAAACAGTCCGACAACCGAGAGAGAGAAAAATCTCAAAACTGTTATGAAGCGGCTCCATTTTAATTTTTTATCACTTGGAAAGATTACAGATCAATTGTAGGAAGCGTTCCAAATTCGTTTTGCGGATAGATGCAAATGTATCCATAGCGTAACGAATTCCCGTTCATTACTCCTCTCTAATATATGTTCATGGAATCGGATATTCGAAGAACGATAAGTTTACGTGATAAATAATATTCTGAAAGGAATAGTGTAACGGAGAAGTGTAATGGGCACCTTGAAACAGAAATCTCGATTCGCGTATAACTTCAAGCAATGCGAGATGTTTTCAGAATACTCAATCCCGTGTAGAGCTAATGGAAGCTGCGGAGGAAGCTCGTTTAAATGCTCTTCTATTATTTACACAACGAAAGATTCGCCGTTAATATTTCAAAGTTCATTCCCAATCAAACGAATCGTGGATAAATATGCGATTTGTATTAACTCCACAGATGGACTCAAGTAGATTCTTTAAATATCTTTTAGTTTATACGAATATTATTACCAGGCCGGTTCGTTCAAGTATCGATTATTTGATACAGATACTTATAATTAACATCTCTTGTTCCATGATTTTTCTTGCACAAGGAAATCGTAATCACCTCGTAATCATCTCTAACATTTGTAATCCGTCCATCCTATTTTACTACAAGAAGCAGGATTATCGTGCAAAAAGAAGAAAAAGAAATCATAAAAGGCTCCGACACTTGTAATCCATCCTATTTTATGTACCGCATCCTATTCTACTACCGCAAAAAGCAGGATTATCGTGCAAAAAGAAAAAGAAAAAGCAAAAGACACTTACAACGTTCTCGACGTGAGGCTGAAGAAGTGCCATCGGCTGCACTTTTGGCAAATGATAAGGCTTGGCAGTCTGTTTCCACGGCGAGTCTATCACCCTGTTTGCCACTTGTCTCCTCGGCGATCTCCAGACGAAACAACTCTCACGACACGTCAAATCTTCACCGAGATCCGCCCTTTCGTAGGATCTGGTAGATTCCGATATGGGCGCGGTCCTAATCTGAGCGGGGCCGATCCGAGAACGAATCACGCTAAGACGATCCTCGGGAATCTTCTCTTGCTCCAAATTACAGTCACCGTACGTGGATAAATCGTTTCCCAGCGCGTCTTCTTCGTCCCCGATTCGGGACCGGCCACTTCTTATCCTCGCCTCGGGCTGTTCCGATCCACCATCGCGAGGAGGCTCGTAGGATATCCCCGTGGGGAAGGACAACAACTCGCCGCTCTGTCGAAAAGCCTTCTCCGAAAAATCACAGCCGTTAAAATGATTTTCCCAGTGGCGATTCCCAGTCGGGACGTCGCCGACCCTATCGATCCTCGCCACCACGGAGATCGGGCGATAGCGCGCGACGTCCGGCTGACTCGTCCTCTCCTTATCCTTATCCTGATCTACACCGTGAGCCATCTTTTCCCGCGCGACGCTCGCGAAAGGAGGAGGAACGGGCCAGTGCGGGGTTGTAGAGCAATATTTACTTGGCCCGTATCTCGATCCGGCAAAGTTCATCGATTCAGGAAGCGGTCCGATTTCTCTCGCGGTTTCCAAGGACTCGATCGCCGGATAGGGTTCCCGTTTGCCCGCGGGATCTTCATCTTGATTTATAGAACGGGGACGGTGCAAGCAACGGCCGCAGCACGGATGCTGGTCGCACCGAAGGTACTTGGGGTTGATCTTCACGTCCTTGATGTCTTCCTGCTTGCAATCGGATTGCGCGCAAGTCATTACGAGGGGGACGGGGGGAAGCGCGATGTGGAGGGCCTCGGCGGCGTGGAGGAACGCGTTGAGACGGGGCCGGGGGACCGTCGCGCTTCCCGTGTACACGAAGCCGAGGATCGCTGCCAATTCCGGGGCCTCCACCCCTGCGAGGATCACCGTGATAGGCTCGCAATGGGTGGACGTTTTGCTGTGCGCGAGCAACACCTCCTGAAAAAAGAAGAAAAAAAAGGTAGGGGAGGTCGAAACTGGATCATTCGATCGAGAGAGAGAGTTCAAAATCGCGAATATTTTAACGAGCACGTCTAGATTCTAGGCGAAATTGTGAAATTTCGCTGTGACGTGGCCAACTTCCTCGCTTCGGAGTTGGACGACGCACGCTGCATTCCACGCCGAGAATTTAAATTCCGCGTGTGCGTTCCAGAGGGGAGAGCTCTTTCGGCTCTGGGAAAAGGTCAGAGATGATCTCGTATCCTAGATTCGTTCGTTTTGAAAGAGTAGTCTCGTCTCTGCTAATTTTATTCAACATGCGGCCCAAGAAAGAATTTAAGCGACCGTTTCTTAAGATTTTGTAACGCGATGAAAACGGTCTTTTTTCGCTAGATGAGTTATCATAAGTTCATCTCTCGAGGTTTTAACGTAACTCAACTTTTATCATAGATCGAAGACAGTTTTAGTTGGGACCTTTATTCTCCTTAATGAGCTTTATAATTCCATTGGCCGTATAAAAAGAATTTTATATCGAAATTTATAATAGTTATAAAATTTCATCGAATATCTGAAAACATTTTTTTACTTCTACCATGAAAGATATTTTAATGAAATTATAACGAGTTCGCCTCTCTTCATCTCATCTGTTCACAGAGAGACTTCGTCTTATCTATATTATAAATGAATTTTCGCTCGAAACGAGAGCGAAATGAGTGGTATCCTCTTCCAATACGATTAGAACGTGCAACTATGTTTCTAATGCAACTGAACGCGTAAGTAGAATCGGTCCGAGTGCTCTAAATGGCTCGGCCGGATCGCGATCCACGTCTGTGTGTGCGATGCAAAACATTCAACGACGCAAGCGTTATCTTGGATCATAAATCTTCAGAATAGAAGAACGCAGATCGTGCATTCCGAATTGGTAAGAAAAGAATATTCCGTCTAGTTGTACGTGGTGAATGAGAAAATTAAATGAATCGAGATATTTACCGTATATAGTATACGTGTAATAAGATTGTGAAAAGCTCGTTATGATTATATAAATTACTTCAAAGATAATCGAATATTAAAAAGCAATAACTTAGAAAGATAAAATAAGTAAAAAGGTTCAAGGCAGACTGGGTTAATAGGTTGTATGCCTTGTAACACCGCTATCGATAAATTGCTCGTATATATAATAGTAGTATAATATCATTTTTATGTTACATTTATAACATAAAATAATGATTTCTTGCTTGATCGATTTATATCCTTTTCGATTTCCTATGATTCTTATTATTTCGAGAGATTCTGAACAAAAAGCAAAAAGAATATAATTCTCGAGTATAAAAATTTCGAATCTGAACTTGTCAAATGGACCAATGCCAGCCGTGAAAATGTCAGTCGGATGTCGCCAACTCTGTTACCAATTATACGTTTTTTACTTACTATAAATGCGATAGATAAAATTAAGTATCGGAAAGCAGTGTCATACGAAATATATTAATAAATGCAAATAAATATATCGGCGAATCTATGAATAATCGAACATAAAAATAGCTGCAATACTATCAGATTTGAATTATTCATTTTTTTTTTCTTTTGGACTGCTGTACGTACGTAAATTAAAATAAATCCAAAAAATTATTTTGCAATATCGTTCGATAAAACGATAAAATAATTTTCCATAATATGCGAGACATAAAACGGATATAAAAAGAATAAAATAAAATAAAATACGAAAAAAACCCTAGAAATCAGTAAACATTACAAGAATTTAAAACGAAAAGAAAAACCAATTGAAAGTTTCGAACACTTTTAACACGTAATTCATAGTAGAAAATAATTTAAAAGATAAATTATTCGATATCAACGATTCTTTTTACACGTAATAAGAAACATATAATTATTACACTAATTTTCTAACAAGATAACCGTGCAACGATAGCACGACGTAAGTAATGGCCATCATTAGAGAACCACGGTGAACTTTTCTTTGATGCGTAACCAACCGATGTCACGATGAGAGAAGCACGCGGATGGAGAAAGGTTGCCGATCGATTTCGAGAAATCATTTTCAAACGTATATACATAATTACCTAACCCGCAATCCCGTTTTTCCTTCTTTTCCCGTCTATAAAATATAACAACACCTAGAGAATTCCGTGAACATTCTGGAAAATAACTTTTCCATTAATTTATATTAAAATAAGAACGACATAGTTAATAAGTTTTGTACGAATAAGGTCAAATTAATTAGAATTAGTAATAACGTGGTTATTTTCACTATCATTTTTTGCTGGTACGATTATTTTTGCGAGAAATGTAGAAAACATTTTATTTCTTTCACTTTCTTCACAATTTCCGGTGTTAAATAATTAGTAGAAATCAGCTCGATATCGAGGAATTCATGATTATATTTTATACGTAATATCTTTCCATTTATAATCAGATCAACAAGTAGATCTGTTTTTCTATTCATTTTTCCTATTCCATTCCGTCATATGGCGCATCAAAAAGAGAATTAGTTTTCGAATATTTGTTTTTTATAACCAATTATGTTTTGAATGAAACGTTAGTATGGCAGATTTAAAATAATTACTATATTAAATTTGTATTAAAAAATTTATATTAAATTTTTATTGTAAAATTTATATTAAAATTGTATTTAAAAAATCAAAGAAAAGTGTTTAAATAAAATTGTAAAAAATTCCTAATTATGAAAGTTTTGACAACAAAACTATTTTGAATTATATATTAAATTTGACATGAAACTATTGTGAAACTATTGGAAAATACAATTTAGATAATCCTATAGAATCCTATAAAAAATATCGCGATATTAGTTTTCAATTATTAATTCAATTCAATCAAGTTAAAAATATCATTTAAAATTGAAAAAATATAAAGATCACTAAATATGTTCTATCAATCACAAGGTGTAACATTTCTTAACATAGTTCCTGGATCATTTTATTATTTCTATTTTTAGTAAATAATAATCATCCATAATAAATTATTCTATTATTTAAAAGCAGTACTATATTGTTGCATAAAAAATCTAACAGCTCATATTAAAAAAAAATTAATTTGAATCGAGATGTTTTGTAAAATAATTTCGGATATCGTTGCACGTAAGGATTAATTATGATTTTACATAGAGAAATTAAACAAATATTAAATATCTGTAAAATTTTTGTTATACATCTAATATAATATTAAATTATTTTACAATTAATTCTGTTTTCAATTACCAAAATTTTGCAATAATTCTTCAATGATTTTTTCATATTATATATTTTTTATATATTATTTATCATTATTTATCATTTATTTTCATTATTTATAATATATTATTTTTCTCATCGATAAAATAGAAAAGTAAAATAATTATTGATCAATAAACGGGTAAATCTAGGATTGCGATGATTTAAATACATCCTATGTATATAACATCCATTTTTATCGATTTTAATATCGATAAAATTTTAAAAGCTTTTTTCGTCAAGTGATTAGAAGAGCAATATACATTAAATCGCAATATATATATATTTAATAAAAGAACATTTAATTTCATTTTATGAATTCATACTACGTTTTACCACTTATACCGTTAAATCTATAAAAAAATAAAAAAAAATATTTTGCATGATTATCATTAATTAGAAAGAATTTAAGAATATTAAAAGTCCATCCGATGCGACTATTTGATTTTAATTTTAAATTTTCGACTCGAAACGAAGATAAACTTACACATTCCATCGTGTCATCATTTTTCAATTTCTTAAAAATCAATTCACCTATTAATTTCTTGACTAATTATTATTAATTGATTCAATTTGTGAATCCAAGATAATAAAATTATTAATTAATTTCAATGAAAAATTTTATGGAGATTACAATATTTAAATATGTATTGTGATAAAAAGATAGTAAAGATATAAGTATACACATATACACATACAAAAAATAAATCAAAAAAAAATAATGAATGAAATTTTTTATATATCGTTCAAAAATATTTCAATTATAAATAGAAAACAATTTTTAACAAAAAAAAAAAAATTTTACAATAAATAAAATCTTAAAAATATAATAATTAAACAAATATTTTAAGCAAAATTTTCATTTTCTTAAAAATAAAATATAAAACAGTGAATGGAGTGATTTCAACGCGTCTATAAGAAATAAATGATATAAATAACGTATATATATATATATATATTATATATATATATATATATATAAAATATATACATTTATATTTGTGACAAATAGTCGCAAAAAGATAATTTCATTTTCCATTTACAAAAGGTACATTGCACATGGAAAAAGATCAACAGCTTGCATACACGAGACACGTCATTCATTCTTGTTTATGACAATTCCCTAGAGAGGCGACAACGTGTACTATCTTGAATATAGTGAATCAACTGCTATAAAATAGCTGCGTGCAAGTATTTTAATGGTACCGTAAGCCGCTATCTGGTAGATCAAGCGCGGCGTTTAGCATGCATCAACTGGCTTAACGCGTACAGTCCTACGTGCTAGAACCTCTCTTGTGCTCTTTTCAAGTGACCGAAACGGTAAATGATATCATTAGAGTACACTGACCCACGAATATCGAGATAGATTATCAACATAAACATATATTTATAAATGGTATCGAGTTTTTTCTTAAAAAATTATCTATCAATATCTAGATAATATTTCAAAATATATTCTGTTTATTGATTAATTGGTGAAATTAATTATCTTAATTATTTTAATTATCTTCATACGCATCTTGTTAATTACAATAAAATCTTAATTCCAATTTAAAATTAAATCAATGCTTTATCTCGAAATTATAATTTTTAATATTAATATTAATTTCGAATTTAATATGGAAATTAGGACAACATAGATTAAATTATTAAAAAACTGGTTTTGATATTCTCATCATCAATCTTAAAGATAAAATAAAGAAGTTATTCTGATCGAAGATTAAGTAACATTGTTTTTCTTCTCGATTATGAAATGATTCGTTGTGCATGGAGATACATTAGATTCAACTCAACTACCTATCGTTCCAGCTACTTTTCCATTTTGCTCGTCAATTATATCAACCGTAAAACACGTTCCATCGGGTTTTAACGTTGACTATCTAAAAATGGCTCGAGTCAGGAAGCGTGACATTGAACAGTAGTAGCCCATACGCGGTGCAAAGAAAATTTCTGGAATGGCAGAAAATAAAATGTTTAATTATTTAAGTCATCGACGTAACAGAGAGATTGTAACAGAGTGTATAATATGGCAATCAACCGGATGACAAAAATGGTAATGAAAGAAAACGAATTCCGTAAATAGTAGTCATTATCGACCGGTTAAACGTGAAATCCGAAATTAGCGATATCGAGACAATTTTGTCATTTTGTATGTTTGTTTTCTCGAAGAGAGAAAGAGAGAGAGAGGAATGAAATAGAAAAAGGAAAAGGAAAAATAACAAATTGTACGATGCGTGAACCAAGAACCTTTCACAGTGGAGATTTGTAAGATATAATTTTTAAGATAAGTTCTCCAGTGTTTACCGGGTGAACAATCGAACTGAAAACGATTACCAGAAAATTGTAGACTAATTCGACGGGTAAACTAGAAACTTTGTAAAAATGTGAGATAGAGTATGGCGATTATGTAATGGCATGGATGGATTAAAGTTCGATGAAAAACATATCATATCAGCAAATAGAAAGGGAAAAAGAAAAAAAAAAATAAAATCTATTTTACGTATCTATCGTTATAGAAAATATATAAAACCTACCATCGAAGATTTAGAATTAAAGTAAATATAATTATTTAGAATAACTTCATTATTGTTGAGTATTATTTAATAAGAAAATAAGAGAATAAAATCTTTTAATTTCTAATTCGATTTGAATTAATTAGCATCGTGATATATGAAAATTGAATGATTAATTTCTTCTGATTGAAGATTAATTTTTATTTTGTTTAAAATCTAAAATGGTCGTTGTAATTATTTTAATGTATACTCATTGAATACTTCTGATTATCATAATAGAAACTATTGTACAAATAGATAGATTTTACCTGTGATAATTTAATTATTTCAATTAGTTTTGTTAATGTCTAAATGATTCTTACTTATAAATTAAAGATTAATTTATAAGTAGCATTATTCTATGAAATTTTTGATTTATAATTAATGCATATGTCTCATAACTGTATCTCATGTATGTATATATGTATGTGATAATTTCCTGTTTTTTGCCAATTTAGAAAATATTCTTTTTATTTCAAGAAACATATTATTAACGATAAATTCTACGAATTTTATTAAATCAATTAATCATCAATCTTGTACTTTATAATTTCAATGACTATTAGAGTTTTAAAATGCAATTTTATTGAGATTATTCGTGTTTATTGACCTTCTTTATTCGCATATTTATTATTAAAATATTATAACATAATGAAATTTATTTAACGGAAGTAAAATTTTTAAAAAAACAAAAAGAAAAGAAAAAATTAATTTTAATTCGCTTTCATTATCTATTTAATTTCATATAAAGCGATTCTATTTGTATCGTTTATTATAATTGAATTAAAATTTCATGGTTAATGATTAATGCGATTCATCATATCTTTAAACAGAAATTAAAATCACTTTATGATAGACTTTAATCTCCATTATAATATAAATATTTGATTGCAATCAGTATATTTGAAATAGTATTTTTTTCGTATACAAGCAAAAAAGTTACATTTATGAATCGCCGATATAACGTATATGCGTTTCTTTTTTTATTTTTCAGCATTTGAAACACTGTTGTTTCCATAAGTAGTAATAATTTATGTTTCTTATTATAAATTTAATATGATATTACTATTTTATATATAATTATTGATATTAATTATTAATTATTAACTAAATCATTTTAAAACAAAACATTTGCATAACATACTTACATTTGGATAAATTTTGATAAATTTCTTATTCTATCTTGTAAAATTATCTTATAAAGTACAAAATTTTTTCTTTCTATTAAATTTCTCAAAAGTGGAATATAACACCGACCTGTAAATAAGGACTGGCAGCTGAAAGAACCAAACGATGTGCCAGGAATTTTTGTCCACCAGGACAACAGAGAGTCACATCGGCAAATCTTTGGGACAGCATCGCTTCCTTTAGAAATTCTCCAACATCAGGTGCCCGTCCAGAAACTCGGATTACTTCTCCCATCATGCTCCAATTTGATTATAACACACTAATTTTTATATTTTTCCGTCGGTTTAAAACAATTTGAAAATCACCATGTGTTCCAGTTTCTTTTCATAATAATATGTTTTATTAGCAGAATATGTTTGTTAAATGACGTCAAGATATGATTCCATTTTATTGATTCACGTTTCACTTTAAAACACTGATTTCCTTAATATGCATATCCATATAATGAAATGATCAAGAATTGTTATTGAAGTTTCTTGACGTTATAAACAAAAATCAATTATCTGTAGAATAATTTAGATATCCAATATAACCAGTGCTACAATAGAAAGAAATAAATTCTGATCAGATATGAATTCCAATAAAAAATTTGTAAAATTTTTAAAATGATTCGATATTCAAAATCTAATGCAATTTGTTCAAATAATTTTTCTTATAACTTTTTATTTATATATATTTTTCTTATATATAATTGATTACTAATATATAATTGATTACTTTTCTTGATAGTTTGACATATTTGAAACATTTAAATTTAAATTTTATTAAAAATAAATAATTAAAATATATATAAAAATTTTCTCCATTCATAGCTCAGAAATAAACAATAATATTTTAAAAATATAAACATGATTTGGAATATTCTGTATATCACAAATAATAAAGTGTATATATATATATATATATATATATATATATAATATAATATATATATCATTTATTTATAAACTGTAAATATCCACGTGTAGAGAAATAAATTTTCTAATAATTTCTAATAAGATAACATCACTTTATATCATAATAGCAGAAATTGATGAAGTGAATAGCAGAATTGATGAATTATATTATTATTACATTAATTTACTATTTGATCTAGCGGTTTATGCAGACCATAACTTAATATCATTGTACTGTGAAATTAGTTTGTGGCCAAGAAATTGATATTCTATAAGATAACACGCTAGCAAGCAAAATGTAAAGCATATAAGTAGATTAGACCCTGTCATATGCATGGTTGAAAAATTTCTCATGTGTTTGCGATTTTAATACATACTAGTATCATTTTGCATATGCTTATCAATTAGAAATAAAAATACATAATGATAATTATAACATTGAAATAAACATGTTATTTCTGTCTATTTAAACAGCACATTATTAAATATAAATTTATTATATAATATTTATTATTTATATTATATAAATATGATAAATTTATTATTATTATATACATACATTAGTAATCATAATATAAAAAAAAATTTTTTCTTAATATAAAAAATAAAATTCATTTTAAATTCTTACAATTTCTAATTGTTATAATTCTAATTATAATTCTTATAATTATTAAAATTTTTATAATTAATAATTTATTTTTAAGATTATTATACTTTTAAATTCTTAATGTTTTTGGAATTTTAAATTCTTTCTCGATATTGAATTTTCAGAAAGTTCTGAATTATTATTTTCTTCAATTTCCAAATTTTTTAATTATTTAGTATCTAGATTTTTAAATCTTTAAAATTCATAAATTTTCACATTCGAAAAGTTGTATAGAAATAAACAGAATATATACATATTGGTAAGATGAATTTATTAATCTCCTATTAAAGAAATTAATTTCTAAATTTTAAATTATAATCGAACGTATACTTGTTCTCTTGTCAAATAATTGCCAAAATGATCTGGTAGCTTTGATATGTTTAATTATTATTACAATAAGAACACTAGGCTTTCAATTTGTATCGGTGTGGAATTATTACTTTCAAATTTGTTTAAATTTATAGAATTAAAACAATCTACAGAATATATAGAACATAAATTAAAAAATCAATCTTATTGCAAAATTAATATTTTATATTAATTGTTGCAGAAACATATATATAAATGTTATATGTTCTAGAATTATTTACCAATTATCAATTAATAATTTGTTCAAAAGAATCAATGATTAATGAATGTTAAAAGATTTCAATATCGTTTAACAACTTGAAAAATAATTTGCAATATTTTTAATAAAATATTTTTAATAAAATAACGAAATCTGTTTTATCCATTAAGTACAGCAAAATGTTTCTACAATGCATAATATATATATATATATATTATATTCATTATTTGTTTTTTAATTCGAATTATATTTTAAATTAGATTTGATTAACTTATATAATATATATATATAGAATATTATCACAATAATATGAGTTAATTAAATTTCCATATCAAATAGTTATTCTCATAATTAATCGATTGATCATGTAAATTTTTAAATTATCGATATTGTCTTGGTATTTTCTTCATATTTATAATACAATCATATTTATAATTGTTATGTTATTGCAAATTAGTTTATGCGATAATTTTATAAAATAATTCGTTAACTCATAAATTTTATACATATTTTTTTGTACATATAATGACTTTTTTTCATGATTTTCCACTACACTTTATTTTTTCCAACTTATTATCAATATAGAAATTTATCAAAGTTTGAAAATTTTCACATTTATCTCAGAATTATATAATTTTGCTGTATATTGAAATATATTTATCAATTTATTAATTTGTTTCACACACTTCGCTGCCTTTATACACTCCATATAATTTTCATTTATTTATATCACTTTGTTAAATTGTATTATACTTTACACATAACAGAAATCAATAGATATTCAATTATTTAAACTCGAAGTTTGCGAACATTTTCATTGATTTGATATTTCGATATATTTTGATAATCGAAACCTATAATCGAAAGAATTTAAGGTAAAAATTTTAAATTTAAAAAATTCAACAAAAAGACATTTATTAATATTATATAAATAAAATTATTTAAATGAATGTTTAATTTTTATCATATAAAAAAAACTCTCTAAGAAATGTTCACTTTCGTTGCAATGCAAACATTTCGTATTGCATCTAACCTCTTTATGTCGTAAATGTAATTGATTAGTTCTCTAAGAAATTATTTAATCATTTATTTTTATTTTTTTGTTTTCAGCAAAAATCATTACAATAAAACAATTAAAATTAAAATATCAATCAAAGATTTTATTGTTAGATAATAATCTGTTTCAAAAGAAAATATTTCCGTGAGAAGAAATAATTTTCAAAAGGGATGACAGATAAAATAACTAACCGTAGAAAACGTGTTTATCTCAAATAAATCAATATTGTACGTGTTAAAACAAGTATAAAAATCCAACATGATAAAACAATATGCAAAATAGAATGAGAGTTCAACTGAGAACTCGCGGTAATTCTGTGAATCACAAAATGATTATGAGATACCCGTCGCTGAACAACTCAGCACGGCGACTGCCATATGAAATCTTCAGGTGAGTAGAAACCACCTCTGCTCCTTGCAGTCTCTCAACGGAGAGAGAACTCGAAAGAACTCCTCCCATATCAATGTTTTACTCCCTCCTTAAAGAGTTACGTTTCCCATTTTGCTACCACAAGTCACGAACTATTACATCAATTCAAATTGATGATTAAATAGAATATAATTATTGTAATTTTTTCAATACTATTATTATTTGTAAATTGAAGTTTCCTAATTTCATTATGTTATTTTTTTTTACAAAAAATTCGATTATATTTTGATTAACATGTGAATAACTGAAAAAATATATTGCAATACAATAGAAAATATTAAAATCGACTAAATTACATCTTACTTTTTTATAAATTACATTTATAAAAAAAAAAATTTAATTTTTATTATAATATATAATCTTATTAATATATATCGTCATGATTTATTATTTGATGTTTTGCAGGAAAAAGAAAGTAGAAATCTACATATATGTATATGTATCAACATTCCATTGAGAGCGATTCGATTTCAGATAGGACTCAATTGCTATTTTGCATCAAGAAATATTGATGAGCTCTTTAAATTTTTTAAAAAATCATCTATGATTAAATTAATCATCTACAATAAAGTTAATGGATCATGATTTATAATTATCATTCATAATTCTTAAATAGAAAATACGTAAAAAAAAGAATTTAGAGTGAAAGCGACAACGTCATATGTCGCAACTTACATATATTTTAAGGAATATTTTATCAGGGTCATGGTAATTAAGCGAATACAAGTATTCATTTCCATATATCGTTCAAAAAAAACTGATAAATCCCTAACCTATCTTATTATCCATTTTACAGAATTTCAAGAATTTAATTCAATTATCAAGAATTATATTAATTCAATCTATTTATTTTAATTCATCTATTTTAAAAAATAACCATATTGATTAATATTTAATTAACAAAATATCCTGTGTATCCAATAAATTGTAAAATCCATAATTTCGATACAAATTCTGCAAAAGATTTATAGGACATTGCTAATTTCGTCTCGAACACGTGGTATTCGCGTAACATTAAATTTGTTAACACAAGGTGAGAATGTTTTCCAAATTGATTATCGAATAAATACAAGTTGTGTCAGTTCCCGTTTTACTCATATATTAATCTCGATGATATTCATTTTATATTATGAATTATTAAAATTTTAATTTCTCAAAACTATTTGTACTATTATTATTATATCTTTATTGAAATAAAGAAGGTATGTAACATAGATATTTACTAGTTTCATTTCTTCCATAAAAAAAATGTTAATTTATTTTAATAATATTTTAATAAGTTTTAATAAAACTCATATCAATGATAGATTAGCTTTTAAGAAATCATTTTGATTATAGTATAATATGTGATATCGATAAAATTTATCGATTATTATAATGACATTTTATTTTATATTTATGTCGATATAATTTTAACTTCAAGTTTGATATTTATCGATATTTATCGTCACTTGTTTAATTTGATTCTTTTTAAATAGTTCATCGTTTTTATTAAATAGTTTATCGTTTGATTTTAATAATTTGCAAACGATCTTAAAATAATGAGCACAGATACAAAGGTGAAAACATGGTCACCTGCGGTTCCTTGTAAAATTCCAGACAATATTATTTCTTCACAATTCGCATCCCAAAAAGTGTTTATTCCGTCTTATGAAAAGTGCGTAAATTAATTAAATTATAATTAGATTTTATATTTATATTTCTTTTATTAATATATTAGAGAAAAACGTCCTTGTATAGAACAATTATTAACGAATGAATATCAACGCATATGGTGGCAAGAAAAGGAATTATGGGATAAAAGATATGGAACAAAGAAAACTACTAAACAATTATTGCAACGCATGGTAAAATAATAGTATAAAAATTTTTTGATAAGAACTTATATTATTTATTTGATAAGAAATATTTATATAAAATATTGATTAAGCTTATAAAAAATAATTTTGTAACTTTTATTAAAGATAATCAAAAAAAAAGTAAAACCTGTTATCGATATATTAACAAAAAACATAAAACCAAAAAGAAAAAAAGCAACAACAGTAACAAAAATAGTCCAAACAAAAGAACCAAAGGATATTACGGAAGAGAAAGAAAAAGTGTCTCCGAAAAAAGAAAAAACACCAGATGAAATCGATGAAAATAAAAATGAAGAATCAATATGAATTTCATAAAAAATTATCGCTATCTATATTCAAATTTAAATTCAATTTTTAATTCTATAATAATATATAGAATCTATTAGAATACTGTGGCTCATAATTCAAGTTCAATGCTCATTGTTATTATTATCGGAATTTAAAAAATCGCAATACTGGTACAACTCTGGTGCAACGTTCATTAATATTAAATTGTATTTATTTTACTTGTATTCACGAAATATTTTTTGTATTTAGAAAAAAAATAAAAAATTTTAATTATTTTTAACTAAACCGTGAAAAAGAATATTATTCGTCAATTAATTAATTGCTATTCTTGGACTTTTCTATAAGAAAACTAAATTATAATCCTAGCAAAAATAGATATAAAAAAATAATATTTAAATTCAGAATATAATAATAACAATCATATATTAATGATCATTTTAAGAAATAGTTATATAATTTTAATAATATTTTTTTATTTTTATAAATAAATTTTTATAAAGCTTCTTTAATTATATATTTATCAATCTGTTCTAATATGATAAGATTACTATCATACTTTAATATGATAAAATCGCACTATACATGATTGCACTTTGTTGAAAAACGAAAGTAGAAAATGCTGATGCAATTAGCAACTATAGTTGAGTTTGATTTTCAGCATGAATAGAATGAATTTTTATGGGGAAAAAGAATGTCGTATTCAGGTTTTATAAGTTTTTCGCAATTATATATTATAAGATTTGTCTTATTTTATAAATACTGAACAAATGACATTTTTACTTCTCTTAATATTTAAAAAAAATATATTTTAAAATATGTTAAGTATATGTAAGAAAAAATAGTACTTATCTTCCATACTTATCTTTATTGTATTACTTTAAATATTACTTTCTTTATTTAAATATTTTATGTATATTTATTTTTTATTTTTTTTTTAATCTTGAACAATATTTTTGAAAGAAAGGTCACAACTTATTCAAGGTAAACAACATATCTTTATCTATCAATTAACTACCTGATATTTCATCTATAAAACAAGATGAAATAATCAACATTATTGCATCATAATGAATTTATTTATAAAATAATATATTCTTTATTTTAAATAATGTATGATAACAAAAATATGCTTTATAATAATATTCTTCTGAAATATTAAAAAATATCGTCAAATATATATTACTATATATAAACTGAAATATATTAATAGCAACATATATTAATACATACGTAATTTGCAAAAAATAATATATTTAAAAAATGCTAAATTTATTTTTTAAGACTTTTGTATTATATTTTTATATTTTCAATAAAAATATAGATAAATTTTAAATAAATTTAATTTTAAAATTAAAATTGTAAAAAAAGACTGATTTTAATAATATATGTAATGAATTTGAATTTTGAATGAAAAAAATTCTTACATTTATAGATAAATTAAAATATGATTAAAAATCAAAATATTGTTTTTAATTCCATAAAAAGAAGAAAAAAATAATACATAAAATAATATAACAAAATTTAATCAAGATTCGTTAATTGTTCTAATTAAAAAATAAAACAGTTTACAATTCTATATATATATATTTGAATCTATCTTTAGTCATATTCCAGCATAAAAAAAATAACATAACTACATATGTACAACTTCATTCGATATCCTTCGAATATAATATTACAATTCATGCTAGGCCATATTCCATTTCTATCATTTTGTTGCAAAACTAGATATTTAATTACGTTATACTACCGCATTAAATAACAACTATCGATAATTATTTTCTGTATGAATGAAAGGAAAATCGAAGTAAATTATCATAAATATAATGCAATTTTGCACTCGATGTACATATCTAGATGTTACTTTAAAAATAGAAAAAAATTAAATTTATAATGAAAAAAATTGCATAGTTTGAATATTATGTTTGAGAGTTATTTATTTTTAAAAATATTAAAACTGAATTATTACTTATAATATCACTTTAAAAATTTTTAATATATTTTTTTACAAACGTATTGCATTATAAGAACCAATATAACATATTATTGAAATTTTTCAATTTAATTTTATTAAAAATTCTATTAAATTACAAATATATATATATGTAATAAAAGTTTATTAATAAATAAATATATATATATTTATTTATTAATAAACTTTTAAATTTATTTATCAAATATTAAATATATACATATTTGACAAAATTGGCGCGTGAAAGATGACAGTGCTGCCGTCTGACAGCACTGAGAGATATATTCCTCAGCACCATTTTAGTTCGTTGAAACGGTTAGTCATTTCGAAAGCGTTACAGTTCAATAAAATGTATTCGAGAATACTTTAAGAATTTTATTTCTTGGTCTAAAAAATTCGTGGTAATACAAAAGTGTTTACGGCAACGGAACGTGTACAATTGTTTAAGCAATTCTGATTTTGTTCTTCGGTATGTCAGAAGGCGAGGCTACAGCGTCGCAGAAGAAACAGCAGCCATTTCAACAACAGCCACAACTTGGAGTAGGCTCAATGGCGAATATGGCATGGCAATATCCCTCGCCAAACAATATCCATAATATGTTTTCTCCATATTCAGGGTAATTACTGATTACAGATTTAATCGTAAAAATTATTATTTTATAAGTATATAATGAATAATACGACATTTTAAATAAAAAATCTCATAAGGGGATTAACAACGCATATAGGCGTAACATTCAATGATTTAATAGCTTCTTTATTGTTTTTATATTTTTTATGATTAAAAAAAATAAAAAACAATTACTAAGAAATAATATTAAAAACGAAAGAAATGAAATATATGTGATATATATTATATATGATGTATATAAACATTTATAATAGCCTAATTTTAGATTAATGCATAATATATATATAGAAAATTATAAAACTGGATATTTCATAAACAAAATAAATTGCAATATATAGTGAATCAAAACTAAAATAATTACTTCTATATATAATTTTTTTTTATAGACAATTGTATGGACCAGGGTATCAAAGTGTACCTCATCAAGGACAAACATTTAGTTATTATCATGCAATGATGCCTGGATATGGACAACCTTTTACTCCACAGCAGATGCAACAGCAGCAGCAGCAGCATCAACAACAACAACAACAGCAACAGCAACAGGACAACAATCAAGGAAAGCAGTTACATCAGCAACCACCAGTACCTGGAACTCCAATGTCCTTGGATGATGATTCTGAACTTCCTCCTTTACCTCCTGGACCTCCACCATCTGTGCAAGCATCTCAACAACACAATAATCAAGTACAACCAACAATACAGCCTCATCCAGGTTATATGTATAATGCATTTTCATATGGTACTTGGAATGGAATGCATAATGATATGTCTCGTAAGTTTGCTTTTTATATAAAATATTAAAAGAAAAAAACATTTTCATTTTATATATAAAATAATATTTGTTTTTATCTTTTTTTGTTTTAGAATATAATAATCAAATTCGTTTCAATGTATACAACAAAAAGAATGGTTTAACCTTTCTCTCTCCATCTGGCAATAGTGGAGCTGCAAAGAAAAAACGTAAGCGGAATAAAAATTTAGCAGCTCAGTTCAACAATAGCTTTCAGGCAAACAGTTCAACGACGAATTTTGTACCGGGTCCTAATCTGAAGACCGAGTTACCACCTTTACCTCCTGCACAGCGTGAAGTAGTGGCTCCTCTTCCACCAACTGAAGAATCCTCCACTCCTACTACACCCGCTATCACAACTGTTAATAATACAATTCCTAGTGCTGGTACACCAGCTGTAGGTACTCCCTCTATTGTGACAAATCCCAGCCCAGTTGGTGATTGGCCTGACAGCTTGAAGAATTATGTAAATAGGTGTTATGAAAAATGCAAAACAGCAGTGGACAAGGATCAAGTTGAGATTATATTAAAAGGAAAGATTACGCGTGCCGCGAATGATGGCTCACTTTGGGTGAAAGATTGGGACCAAGAACCTTTGCCTAGCATTCATAGTGAACGTATGACTATGACGATAAAACCTCAAAAACCGGCCTTGAAATTAAATAATTTACCAAATCCACTGATAAATGCACAGGGAGGCTTGCGCAAGCCAGGTCTTTCCACTTCTCTTGGGGCTCGGCTTGGCGCTCGTCTCTCTGTGAATTACAAACGATCAAGGTCGAGGACTAGATCAAGATCAAGATCAAGATCAAAGTCAAGATCGAGGTCGAGGTCGAGATCGAGGTCAAAGTCGAGGTCACGTTCAAATACACGTAGCCCACCATCACGAAAATACAGACGTAGTACATCGTCGTCATCGAACGTTAGTGATCGGGAACACGATTATAAATCATTAAAAACGAAAAAATCTACTAAAAGCAAACCAAGTCACAACAGCAAGAAAACAAAGAAGACTAAACAGATGAAATCACATTTCTATTCAGAATTTGGTTTAGCTACAGGAAACACTGAGGAATTAGGATCCAAGGAGAAATTACAGCAACGTGCTGCAAGATTTAACGATACTATTTCTAGGACAATCAGCAATGGTGTTAAAGATGATTCTTCTACAGATTTTGATTTTACTGGACTTCACATTGTTGGAATATGCAAGGATATAGAGAAACCATATTTACGTTTAACATCTGTAAGATTTCTTTTAGTCAAATTTTCATCAATCATCAAATTTATTTGAAATTAATGTCTATAAACTTGACTTAAATATTTGTTACTTTTATATAGGCTCCAGCTCCCTCCGCTGTTCGACCGGTAAGTGTACTCCAAAATTCTTTGGCACATGTCAAGAAACGTTGGGTGGCTGATCAGGACTATAGATATGCTTGTGATCAACTTAAATCTATTCGTCAAGATCTTACCGTCCAAGGTATTCGAGATGCATTTACAGTCCATGTATATGAAACACACGCTCGCGTCGCTCTAGAAAAAGGAGACCATGAAGAATTCAACCAATGTCAAACGCAATTAAGGATGTTATATCAAGATGTTGGTGGAGAAAATCGATGTGAATTTATTGCATATAGAATATTATATTATATTTTCACGAAAAATACTCAAGGTTTTTAATAATTCTATATACAATTTAATAACAATATAATATTTTTTATAGAAATTAAAAAATTAATATTTTTGTATATAGATTTAACAACCATTTTAGCAGCTTTATCAACAGAAGACAAGAATGATGAGTGCATAAAGCATGCATTAAAAGTACGTTCAGCATGGTGGTTAGGCAACTTTCATGCCTTTTTTAAGTTATACACTTCTGCTCCAAGGATGGCAGCCTTTTTAATGGATTGGTTTGTTGCAAGGGAACGCAAGAATGCACTGAAGAGCATGATAAAGTCGTATGTACTAAACTCTTTAGAAATAATCATTCGTATTTGTTTTTATTAATAAATCTGTTTAATACTTTACAAAAAATTAATCACAAAAGAATATAATTAATTGAAACATAACATAATTCTATATTAATAGATATATTTAATTGATAAATTGCTAGTTAGTATAGTTTTCAACTTTAAATTAATTTTATTTAATAATTTTTTTGCAATTTTTTAAAACTAATGAAACATATTTTTTATTTTTAGACAATCTTTAAGTATATTTCTATAAATAAAATTGACAGAAATATATTTAATTGTTTTTTCTCAAATCTTTATGGATAAATATCTAGTGTTAATTTGTAAAGAAAACTATTTCAGAGATTAAGCTTTTCGAGAATGGGGGAAGTGAAAAATTGCAAATAATTTTTTTACAAATAATTATAAATTAAAAATTTTTGCAAATAATTATAATTATATATATAGATTTCTGTTACAGGACATCGTAGCCGAAAAATGACTAGTTTTGTAGTTATTATTTATTTTCATTGTACTATATATATATATACATATATATATATGTTTGTACATTTTTTATATATATATATTCAATGCATGATCTAATGATACATTTCTTCTGCTGTTTAGCTACCGGCAAAATTTGGCGGTTGATTTCATCGTAGCAGAATTGGCCTTTGAATCTTTGGACAAGTTTTATGAATTTGTCAATGAATTGGGGTTGGTTTATGCTGATCCTGAACAACATCTAATCGACTGCAAGACAAGCAGTGGTTCTGTAGGTGCTTGGTAAAAAAGCAACATCACTCTTTTTTCGTGGAAGATGTATAAACAAAAATCATTATTGTGCACATTCATAGGCACAAATTTGTGTGTGTATATGCATATGTTTTCCAATTATGCATATGTAGGCTTAACATATGCATATGCATGTGCATATATTTAATTACACATTGATCACTGATAATTCTTACCATCCCCTAATCATTGTTCTCTTCGTTGATCGACGCTACAACAGTCGAGCAACAATTTGTAAATGAAAGTTTTCCCCGCAATAATTTGTACATATACGTGTCTCAATCTCAGCCCAGCGCAAATGAAGAATGCATTTATAGGCTGATGTGAATTGTACAAAAAAATTAGGATGACCGTTTTAAAGTCGTCCGTAACTACCTCAATAGACTTCGGTATGAAACCGAGTTCGTAGTAAATTACGAAAAGAGAGAGAAAACAATAGAAAGTTATCTTCAGAAAACGAATACTTCTTGTTTGGTCAAAACTTCAAATTTCTTTGGTCACAGCTGATCGATTCTCTACAATTTATTCATGTCATATATGAATTTTTAGTCTTATCTCTGGTAATTCTTTTTCCAAACAAGATCCATTAAAAGAAGTCGGATTTTTTTAACTATTTATCAAATCTTTTGCTCTATACAAGGATCTACGTTTCGTCATTTCGAAGAACTATCGATTCATAATATGAATTCGCAATTATTTCTACGATAAAAAATATAAAGAATTGAAATCAATGAAAATGAATATATGTAATTACTATGAAGGGTTTTTTGGTAAAAATTAAAATTATTGAGGGTTTGACAAGAAATTGGCATGCTCGACATTTCGTTGATGAAGAAAGAAGAGAAGAAATATGGGAAAATCAACAAGTTTTAATTTGGTGGTAACAACAACATGAAACATATGTTCTAAGAAAAAGAAAATATTCGATGAATCGTGTTCAAGAATCAACAATTAGAAACTTTTAACGGGACAAATGCATATTGGTATCTAAATCATTCTCGTGTGTGAAGAGTGATTATTTTTATCTTTCTAAGTGTTTACTACAGGACAATGCTTTTTTTCCTTAACAGTTTGTTGTCGATTCTCGAGTGTCGAGAATTTTATCTTTATGTTTTATCCAAAACACAGGAATACAGAGGTATATAATGAAAGAAGAAAGATTTCATTGTACGATCACATTTGAATATAGTGTTGTACGTAATAAATTATTTAATTTTTAAATATTATATTACTTTTTAATCTCTGTTTAAAACCTAATATATTTAGATAAATCTAAATTATAATTTTATTGTTAATAAACATAAAATTTATTATGTATATTTAATACTTGAACAATGAATGATTACTAAAATTTATAATTTTTTTTTAAGTCATTAAAAATTATATTTTGATATATGACAGTCAAATCTATTCCCAAGTTATATATAGAAGTATAATGGATCTTTCATAAATTATAAATCTTCAATCATTTATAATATATGATTTTATTTAGAGAAAAAAAAAGATTTAATTGATGATTAATTAAAAAATAAATACATACTTTGCTATAACTCTTTTCTATGTTAATAATTCTCTATAGAGTTTATTTCAATTTAATATTTATTTTTTACTATATTTTACTAAAAATAATAATAAATAATACATATAAAAAATTTTTTTATATTTACATGGAACAAAATAAAATTTTTATATAATAAATATTAATATTATATAATAAAAGTAATAAATGTTCAAACAAAATTTTAAATAAATATATTATATTAAAAAATACAAATTTGTTGCAATTAAATTATTAATTATATTGCAGATATGGAAATTGAATAAAGCATATTTTAATTAATTAATTTCATAATGATCAAAACCTGCTTTTTTATTGAATTTACAATATGATAAATTGTATAAGCAATTAACGCAATTACTTAATATAGAATTTTTTTAATCAGTTCTTGTGCATAAATTGCCAATAAAATTGTGCGATGTTACAGCTGAATTTTAGTTTTTAAATTCATCGGCACATAAGTATTTAAATTATATATTTCTTTTTATAATTTTTTTTTCTGATCTCATATATGTATAAATTAATCATTGCGTGTAATATATATAATCGTGTAATATACATAATAATTCTACTTCATATGTTTCCAAAACTATAAAATTCATTTAAAATTTCATTTAAAATAAATAAAAATATTATTATAATAGAAAATAAAACCTATGATTTAATAACATAATAATATTTTTTTTATTCGTTTCATTAAAGGTCGAAAAAACTTGTCAAATGGAATTACAGTTATTAAATTATTTCCAAATACTTTCACAGGTTTCGAGTATTTTAAAGAAATATTTGTGTAAAAGTAGCTAAGATTTGATCTTTATGACGCCTGTATAGCAAGTTACAAAGTACGTAATAACCTGATATATTACGAAATTTAATTATTTTGCGTTATAAGAATTATATATGTTTTTGCAAAAATATATCAGTTGCAATAAACAATAAAAATTTGTATAACAAAAAAATTCGCAAAGAAGAAAGATAATGTTTTTGAATTTTAAAAGAATCATTTAAGCTAAATTTAAATTTAATTATTTAATAATAGTATTTTTGTAAATTTTAAAAAAGTTTTTTTAATAAAATTTAGATTTGTTGTACGAAGTTGTATGAAACCTTCAAATTATCATTTATCGTAATATGATATGATAAGTATAAATTTAATAAACAATTATATATTATTTAACACATATAATTCTTAACACGACTATATCGTTATTTGATATGATACAATTACTTACATTATTCAAATAAAAAATGTTAATAATGATAAATGTTAATAATGAAACGTACTAAAAAGAAATTAAAGGCTGATAATATCGCTGATACAGTAATTTATACGGATAGGGACACAAAACTATTATACTGGGTGATGTTACGTTTCAAAATATCTGCACACGGTCCTAAAACTCGTTCAAATCTTGCTCTATCGAGTTTTACACACTTTAAAGGACCTCGCGCAACAACAGTTGCTGCTCTTGGCCTATCCAATAATAATGCAATTTCACCTAAAATCAATAAAAAATTATTACTACCATAACATTAAATTTGTTTTCAAAATTTATAATTGCATAATTATTAATAATAATTTGAAAATAGAATATACCAAAATAATCAGATGGTCCTAAACGACCAACTTCCGCTAATTCTTCACCTTCTGAACGCTGTTGTAAAACAACAGCTGTACCTTCGACAATTATATAAAAATCTTCACCTGGTTCACCTTGTCGAACTATAGTCTCACCATCATCAAATGCCACTGGTTCTAAAGCATCGGCTACTGTGAGTCGTTCCCACTTATCCAAAGATTCTAAAAATAAAAATTTTGTATAAAATATTCATAATAATTTAATACATTTTCATGGAACGTAAGCATTATTTACCCAAAATTGAAACTCTGGAAAGAAATTCTTCGTACATCTTTCGTTTTCTTATAGTAGAACCCATAAGGATTCTTCGATAAGAATCTCTATCGATACCCCATAATTTCACATCTGTTTTTGCTCGAACAGTTGCAGCACGAGGAGTTCCGTATATTAATGCAAGTTCACCAAAACTTCCACCTTCTCCTATTGTTGTGGCTAATTCACCATTAACAAAGATTTCGACTTCTCCTTGATCGATTACATAAAAATTATCGCCTTCGTCGCCTAATAATTAATATTTGATAAAAAAATGATAAAAAAAATGATAAAAAATATTTGATTCAAACAATTAAAAATACTCAGTTAATTATTGTTAATTAATATCAGGAATAATATATTCAATATTTATTTTTTTAAATACCTTGCCGAATAATTGCTTCTCCAGGCAAAAAAGTAACAGGAAACATAGCATCAAAAATATCAGAACGTTCATTCTCATCAAGATGAGCAAAGAGGACGTTTTTAGCAATCGCTTTACTCAGGGCAGCCATTGTTTTATAATCCTTAGGTACGACTTTTTTGACATAACTAGTCGCATCTTCTTCGGAAACTGGCTCTGCAGAGATGCCTCCTCTGCGTCTGGGAACTTGGGGACCTTGTTGTCCAGCAGGTATGTCCTCGGTATCCTCTGGACTAGTTGCAATCTGTTGCTTAGCATCATGAGCCTGCTCCTGAAATAAAAAAAACGAAGATCAATTTTTATTATATACGATATATGTTACACATATTTTGGTTTTTGTCAAAAAAAAAGTTTATCAAAGAAACCATTTTTTAAATTTAATCTAAGAGAAAAAAAATAAATATATATTATTCTATTTAAAGGATATCCCTTATTTGATTAAATAATTTCATTTTCATGTCTATTTTCTTTTATTTATATCATGTAGATTAAAATATTATCAATTAGAAAATTGAACGCTGTTCATGTATTTTGCTTTACTTGCCTGTTGCACCATGTCGAAAGCTGATGTTTTCCTAGTTTTTAATTACTATCTTCGATTTTATATCAAATCAATAAATTTTTTTTTAAACTTTTGCTTATTATTTATTTATTATTCCAAAACGATGCAACCCTGAAAGATTCACGTAAGACAAACAAGCCGCTTTTATAAGTCAATTTTGCTTAGACATGCGCAATACACAATATTGTGCCCTTCTTTTAATGAAATCATATATTCTCAATTTCTTAAATATACATTACAAATATAAACAACATATATTAATTAGATCACAAAAAATATGCATTATTTTTTCCAGAAAATTTTGCATTTTTTCACAGAAAAATTTAATATGTCAAGATTTCTACTTTTTTAATTCATAGTTAATAATTTTTAAATGATAAATAATATAGTTTATTTTATTTTAAGCATTCTTAATTTTTTCCAATGATAAAAAATATCAAATCTTTAAAAATTCTTTTTTAATTTATAAAAATTTTATTACATCATTTATAAAAATTTAAATGATTAATCTTTCAATAATAAAGAATAATGAAATATTACATGAAAAAGCTAATCAGATATTTATCAGATATTTTAAAATGAATTTCGTTATATATGCAAATAAAAAAATTTCTATTGAATATTTTATAAGTATCATTTTATGTTCTTCGAAAATTGACTACTTATTATAAAATTATATTGGATAAAATATTACACAGTTTATGAACGATGAACATCGATGAAAAGGTGAGCAAATAATGTCATAGGTCACTTGCCGTTTTTATAGATGAATACCACTTTATAAATGCGCAATATAACATAAAAACATTATAACAATATGATCTTTTTCTGAATCTTGTATATTTTATTAAAATTTAATTACAATTGAAAACAAGATGAACATATCGATGTATAACAAATTTTCGTTTCATTCATGATTTTTAATTCTCATGAATTTTGATAATGTTCAAATATTCGTAGAAAATGAGATCTTGAATTTTTTCTTACATATACAATCGTTAATTGGCCTTAGTTTTTGATATATTTGCAAACATAATTGTTATTATTATAATATTATAAAACTTAGCATTAAGCATTAAATAAAAATCATTACATTTTATATTTATCCAAAATATAAAACAATCGATTGAAATAACAATGATAAATATAAGGCACATTTTAGATACCGACAATCATAATAAATCGCATCTTTATATTGACTAAAGTTCTTCAATATTGACTAAACTATTTGCAAATTGTAGAATTATTATATTCATATACTAAACCATTCATAAACAGATTCTTATTATTTAGAGATGAATTTGCTGTAAACAATTTATTTAAATATTCATACTGTTAGTGATCATGTTTTATAAGCTATTCGTAAATAATAGTATGAACGCGGTATGATACACATTGTCAAGGACTTACAAGTGAAATTCAATATAGTAGTAGCATCATTTTTTGCAAATATTTTAAAAACAAAGATTAACTGAAGATTGTATATAAGAAAAAGTCGTTTAAAATTTTATTTTTTATAATTTAAAAATCATTAAAATCTATAAGTATCGATATATTGATCAAAAATTTATATATTTGTAAATACTAAAATAAATTAGGAATTATTCGTTTTTTTTAAAATTGTAGATTATATTAAATTATATTTTTTTTAATTTATAGATTATATTTATAAAATAAAAGTTAATCGATTAAATATTAATTTATATCGAATAAATATTAGTGATTATAATTGTTTCAAATTAATTATCAAAAATTTTGTTAAAAATCAATTATAATTTTTAGTTTTTTCTTTTGCCATTCAATATTATGTTTACAGCATTATATTTTTATGTTAATAAATTTTTAAGCATTTGCAAACTATCAAATAACAACTATTTATAATAATTACACATTTATTTTATATTTTTTAGATTTTATTAACTGATATTAGTTAAACGAACTAAATTTTTTAAAATAAACTATAATAAAATAATATCTTTATATAGATTATATAAGAAATATATATTAAAAAGGTGATTTTTACAAAATACATATATTTGAAACATTTAAAATAGCACTATTTTATGAAAATTACGAATTCATTAACAATAATATTAAATTTAAAATAAAAACTTGAAATAAAAAAAAATAAAACAATAAAGTTCAATTGATCAATGATTTTAACATTGATTATAACATTATTTGACATACAATTAAATATCTTATGCATTATATCATAAAGAAAAAAAATTCATATCTATCATTCAATTATTTTTAATAAATTATAAAATTCCACTTCATATTTCATGATTTTTCTTCATAAAAATTGCATAAAAAAATATAAAATATTATCATTATTGTGCATAAATTGCTTAATGACCATTAAAGCAATAATATAAAGTATCAAAGTATCAAATAAATTTGAAATTGTTTTTCACTCAGTAAACAATGCATTTAAAAATCGAAAAATTACATATAATGATATAATGCAGAAATATTAAAATATATAAAATGCATATTGAACAATATAAATCTTAAGATTCGATCATACCTCGTCCATTATTTGTTGATATTAACTCGATATTTAACACAAAGCAATGTCTTTTTATTCAATTATTGCATAAATTTCTTCGCTAACACTTGTTTCACATATTCGAATAATTGTGAACGAAAGAAACAAATCACAACTACGAATCTTTCCTTCGTGTGTTATATATCTAATGTGTGTCGCTTGAATTTTCTAAGGTCTCGCCAAATTCGATTAATACGACACGATCTTTCGTAGTATTTAGTTGCAAAGTTGATACTGTGTGCCAAATGATATTTTATGTTATAAAATAACGATATTTTTCGTTAATGCAAAATTGGATCGATAGATAATTTATTTACAGATGAAATCCGAATGGATGACAATGTACTTCCGGTATTGCTTGTTTTAAACACATTATTACAGCGCGCTTCGCACATTTTCGAGAACGACGCGTTAAATACCTATACAACTTTTGTAGTTGTTGGCTAAGGTTGCGCGCTTAGTTATATTTCGAGCATATGCTATATTTAGAGCAGCCCCTGTAGCACATATACTCTTTCGATATATGTGTATAGCTAACAATAATAAGAACTGATGTCAAGTTTCTTTTTTTATTGCTCTCATATTATGTTTATTTGAAATGAGAAATAAAAAATATTACTCGTTTTATGATATGATTTTATCCACGATACAATAAAAAAAAAAGAAATAACCAAATATCCATTGTTTATAAAAATTTTAAATCTTAAGGATAATGTTGCAGAATTCCAAGAAAAATATATATATTTAAAAATTCTATATTTTTAATATAATTATTTCAAAAATATCTTTTTTCATTATAACGAGATAAATTAATTAAAATGTAATATTGATTATTGTTAAAATAAATATTGCTTATAAATATTTATATATAAAAACACAAATATTTGATGATGAAAAATAATGAAAAAGAATATTTTTATAACTAACAATATTTACCGTCATTTTCGCTATTTATCAACATCTACTTAAAAAAATTAATAAAATGAATATTGAATAAATAAATAAATAGTCAAATAGTTAAATTAATATTAAAAAAAATATTTAAAATTTGTATATAAATCTCTAAAATTTTCTTCGTGATCATATTTTACACTTTATTTTAATTCATCAATGGCAAATTTTTAAATGATTGTTTGTTTAGTAAAAAATATTTTATAATATCAAACATGTATTATTTTA
The DNA here is from genome assembly GCF_029169275.1 of Apis cerana. Lineage (NCBI taxonomy): Eukaryota > Metazoa > Arthropoda > Insecta > Hymenoptera > Apidae > Apis > Apis cerana. Next base: position 7,670,003 of record NC_083860.1, read on the forward strand.
TTATAATATTAAATATTATGCACACACACACACACACACACACACACACACACACACACACACACACACACACACACACACACACATATACACATATAAGATTTTTTTCTATAATAGTATTGGTATATTAAAGTATGATATCAAAAAAAAAATAGATTATAAAATGTACAAATTAAAAAAAAATATAAATTATTAGAAAATATAAAACATAATATTATTTTTAAATTAAAATAAAAAAAATTAAATTTTTGTTGCATTATTTTGTTGCATTTTATTTATATTATATTAAGTGCATTGAATATATTTTATTTTTATTATACAATGAATATAATTTTTAATTTAATTATTTTTTTTAATTAATTAATTATATATATAAAAAATGTATTTAATTATGGCTATATAGCATAATTTTTTTAAATATTTTTAATTATAAAATAAAATTTATTAAATTATATATGTATATATCTTGATATGTATATATCAATCTATTTGTATTGATCAAAATAACTTGTTTATAAAATTGCAAATAAATTCTTTTCATAATAATTTTATGCAAAATTTGTATTAATAAAATACAACTTTGTATTAATAAAATAAAATAAAATAATAAGATTTTAAAGATTTTATTGTATAGTACAACATATATATATGAAGTTTTATTAATCTTAACATTTATTAATCCTTTGATAAATCTATAATGTTATGTATACAACATTTATTTAACATTTTGATATTTTTTTGTTATATTTATTTTATTGTAAATAAATATTCATCTTTAAAATAAGAGAAAATATATCATAAAAAATTAGATTACTAGATTTATATGTAACGATTAAATAAGTAAAAAATAAGAAATCTGAGGTTATTTTAACAGGACATGATTCAATACATACCCGTTCCAGTTTTTGAAAGTATTCTCTCAAGAAAGATATGGGATTTTCAGGACGACCTACACACAGCTGCACTATACAGTCTTTTAAAACTTGTTGAATATTGTGTCTTTGTACGTATTCCTCGCACTCTCTTAAACTTTGCTCTTCTTCGAGATTCGCCGCCATATTGATACACGAGTTGACACGTTATAGCAAATACCTCTTCAACAATTCCGTTCTTGGCTTTAATAGTGTAAATATGTTATTTCTTATAGATAACTTCAATTGTTTTATAAAGAATATCGATATATTTAAATATTTTTATTTCTCATTATAATCTATAATTAATAAATATTTCTGAGATTTTAATTTAATAAAGAATATTGATATTACATATATGTAAATTTGAAAATAAATTTGAAAATAAATTTTTTTTTATTTCATTTTTATTTCATTTCAAAAACATATATCTGTAATTATTTAAATAATTTAAATAATATAATAAATTTTTTATTGAAATTTAATAAAAGAAATTTTCTAATTCTAACTTCTATATATAAAATATCATTTTTTATATATAAATATTTATATATATATATAAATATTAAAAATAATTAAGTTTTTTTTCTTTCTATGATAAAAATATAAATAAAAATTCACTACATATTATAAAACAAATATAATTAATAACATGTACTATATGGATAGGTGGTAGGAAAATTCAAAAAAATATTATAAATTTACATTTATAACTTCTAACAATAATATATTTTAAAACATATTGTCAATAGGAGGATAAACATTATAATATATAAACTATATTTTAAAATATAAGATAAATATTTTTTTTATGTTTTCTTGTCCTTCATAATTGTATTTCTGTAATCCCATATTATTCTGATATCAATTTAAACAAAGTTTTTCATTATTTAAATAAAGAAAAAGAAGAAATGGGATTTCAGAATTATCAATTTTAATTAAAATATTATTTAAAAAATGTATATACTATATACATAATGTATAATATATTTAAAAAAAATATATGTAAATATCAATACATTGTAGAATTCACAAAAATTATATTAACATTAATGAATTTAATTTAAAAATAGTTATAATAATATAAATTATATCATCTATATTAGTATTTATATTTATTAAAATTATATTTGATTATATTATATTTTGATTAAAAATTTATCAAATTAAATATATTGTATTCTTTATATTTATATATAAATAAATATTTATTACTGAAAAGTTATAGAAATTTTCGTGAATTCTCCAATGATTTTATTTAAAAAAATAATTTCTTAAATAATAATTAATGATAAATAAATATGTTTATTATTGTTCAATTTTTAATTCAATTACTTATTTTACATATTTAATCTAATTGTGCAGTTTTTTTTAATAATAATCTAAATTTAACTATAGAATACATGCGATGTATATATATAATAAAAAATGGCAATGTTACAGAATATTGCAACATATGCATCTAATAATTGCAATTACTTTATGATTGAATGTATGATTTGCGTGCATGTTAGAATTATTATTATGTCCCTATTAAATTGCAAATCTAACAAGTGATTGATTATGAATAATACTTCCCTGTATCCGAATTTTTTTTTATAGTTTTGACCATTCTAACAATATTAAAATTTATAAAATTCACCGCAATGTTTCTGTAATTAAATTCAGTAATTAGTTGCATTTAATATCTAAATTATATTATTATTCAATATTATATGCATATGCTTATTTTATGAACAAATAAGATTTAAAAAACATTATTTTATCAAAAATATAAAATATTAAAATGAAATAATTCTTTCCAAAGTGCCTTTTAGTTATAATAAATCATTATAATATTAAAAATTCTGACCATGATAACAATTTAATACAAAACAATTAAAACAATTTAGTTAGATTTTGAGAATAAGACAAACAAAATTAATTACATTTTATATAAAAACAATTTCTTTTATGATTGTTATTATAATATATATATATAGGCACTTTCCATAATTTTAATTGCATATTTTTAAAATATATAAATTGGAAATGAAATTTTTAATAATTTTTTTATTAAAATTCTATTAAATTTTTTTTATTAAATTTCTATGTAAATGCTAAAAATATGTCTTTTTTAAATAGTAAATCATCAACCAAGAAAATTAAATAATTAAAGAATAAATTATATATATTTATATATGTAATTATAAGCACATACAGTTTTATTTTTTTGAAGTGGTTATGATAAAATTGTTATATTTTAACAATAAAAATTGTGTATCATGATTAATATAAAGTGCAGTTTGTAATCTAAACAGCATTTGTTTTGTTTCTTGATTTATTATACATTTATTGCTCTAAATAGATTTGTAAATTGATAGATTAATTGCACAGAATATGATATTTGTTTTAAGTAACTTTTAATATAATTAGTAATATTACAACTTTTAAATGGGAATGAAATCATACAATGTAATAAATTATCATTCATAGTAGAATTTTCATATAATAAAAAAAATATCTAATAAACAACATTTTAAATTTATTTAGATTCATATTGAATATAAAAATGAAAATTTATTAAAAAATGCTAGCATTCAGAGAAAAATAATTAACAATTTAACTACTTATTAAATTTATTAATGCTAAGTTTCAATAATTTTTTTTCTTGTAATTTCTCTGTCATTTATATATATATATTTGTAAATAAAGTTGTTTAATAGATGTGTCACCATGTATCTACTATTAATACTACTTATTGCTATTAGATAATTACACCATAATTTATTTTCTCTTAAGTAATACTGATTTATAATTAATATCAAGTTAATGTAATTTTGAATTTGTGTTTAACATAATATGAAATTTTCTAATATAATGCATATTTATTAATATTAAATGCATAAAATTTGCTGTTCTAAAGAACTATGCTTAACTAATGAATTTTTTTAACTTATTAATTACATCTTGTTCATGGTTTTTAAGGCACCAGAATATATGAAAAAAAATTTAACACATAATGTATAACTTATTGCTTAAAAAAGATTGCCTTATCATTGGAACTTAAAAATCATGAACGAGTACAAGTTTTTTTTAAATTTCTGACTTAAGATTTTTCTTTTCATAATAAATGCAAATATGATTGTTATATAAAAGAAAATAAAAATGAAGTAACAATATTTGTATTTTATGATGAATTTAAAATATAGTAAGAAAATATAAATTCATTAAAAAATGTCTAATATATTGAATAAATAGCAATACTTAATTAATAATAAGGTACACAATAAATAAAATAATTTTTGTTAATAAAATCATTAAATATGAAATTTCGCTATTATTTTATAGAAATAAAATTAGAAACATAAAAATAAAATATTTATACAATTTTTGTTCAAAAACAATAAAGAGCTTTTTTAAAAATTGACTAGTATTTTATTTTGTTAATCTAATTTATTAATTAGAATATTTCTATTTATGCAAATATGTGAATATTGAACAGCGGTCCATTTTCTGATTTATTTGGCAATAATACTTACTTCAATTTTATGGAGTTGTTGATGTTAAAAATGTTGGATCAACTGCAGCAACCTTTGCAGTTAAAAATGCATGCATACAGAATAATAAATTCTGCAATTGAGAACATTCCAATTCCTATAAATGAAATGTAGAGAAAATAAAATTTATATATATTAACTCTGCTTATAATAAATAAATACCTTTGTCTCAATAGCAATACTATCCGATTCTTGAAAGTGTAATTTTAATCTACTTTTTCCATCATCACTAGATCCTCTTAATTGTGAAAATTTATAACGCCATACAGTTTCTCCAATGTCATCATAAGAAAGTGTAAAACCTTGAGTCCATTCTAGAGTTAAACCTGCACTTTTTCCATTAAAAGTAACTGGAAATGTTTTACTCTAAAAAATAGAAATATGTATAATAATGATAAATTTTAAAAATGATTTTTAATGAAGCATATAAGAATCGATTACTAACTTTCAAGTGTGTAACAGCTGAACATACTGCAGTATGCCATGCTGCTTCTACTCTTAATAGTTCTTGTCTAGTTTCGACACTTAAATATCGCGGTGGTTTACCTGGACTTTGTGCTAAAAAACAATGTTGTCTTTCATCAACATTTTCAGATTCTCGCATTACGCGAAACATTGTTTGATATACTTTAAAAGTTAATGCACATCGTGACCAATCTCCTATATTGCACTAGAAATAAATTATTAACATTTATGCACAATATGAATTGTTAAAATTTATTAGATATATATTAATTATAATATTATTAACACTTACAGGAGGGGTTTCAAATAATAATAAATCAGGTCCTTTTAATGCTAAAAATCTTGGTCTATAACTTTGCCATGGTTGATTACTATTACTTACTGCTTCATTAACCCATCCCATATATTCTATACGTTCACCAACTCCAAAATTGCGATTATATAATTTCATCTGAAAAATAAATAAATAATTATAAACAATTATATGGTTATTACTAATGATAATTAATAATAATAAATTAATTCAGAAAAGAATATTTTTCACCTGTAAATGCGTTAAACCTGTAATGTTATCAGTTATATATTTTAACCATTGACTTAAAATGGCACTATCATCACAATGAATTACACCAGTACGTGCACCATTTAATCCTCTTACTTCAAACGCATTTCTTCTTAGTTTATCTGTTCCAAAGATATATCTTGTTACATAAGCCATCATTAATGGAACTGAAATTACATAATATTTTTAGAAAAGTTTCATTTTCATCTTAAAAAATTATTAATTTCTTCAAAAAAAAAAAAAATTATTAAAACCTGTTATAATATCTATCCATTTTTTATATTGCATTGAAGTGGCAGATGCATTTGAACTTTGTCTACTATGACCACATCTAGAACTATCACTTTGTCTATTAGATGATAACCATTCATCTTCTGATCCTCCATTTGCAACATTGTCTAATTTCTCTTCTTTTTCTAAAAATTATACTATTATTTTAAACCAAAATTATAAAAAAAATGCTTAAAATTTATTAAATAATATTTACCATTTTTTTGTAGAAATGGCTTTGCTGCACGATAATGTTTTACTGTTAAAACTACTATATCACCAGCATTTCTTAAAATGTTGACAGCATCGTCATGATTACATGCAGTTATATATTCTCCATTTACTAAAATAAAAATATTATTTATGAAATTAAAATTATATATTTTACAAATAATTTTATAACTAAAATTTATTAAAATTTTGTAAGATTGAATTACTTTAAATGAAATAATTTCCATTATTTTAAAAATAAATAATTTTATAATAGTATAAATTAATAGTCAACATAGAAACATTATTTCAAAGAGAAAAGCCAACATTAACAGTCTGACACAAATAGGCATTCAAAACTATTTATTAGATAAAACAGTATATGTACAACAAATATAATTTTCATTAATATATTTTCCATTATGAAAATAAAAATCTATATTATTTATATATACAAAAATATTTATTTTTTTAATATAAAAAAAAATATTTAAAATTTTATGAAACTTTTTAATAATTAGTGTTTAATATATTACATTAATTTTATTAAATTTAATAATATATATTAAATTTACCTTTAATAATTGCATCTCCTACAAATAATTGGCCACATTGATCAGCTGCTTGGCCTTTATAAATTCTAGATATAAGTACAGGAAGTTTATGTTCTGCTCCTCCTTTTATACTTAGTCCTAAGCCTCCAATCTTTTGTCTTGTAATTTGTACCATTCTTTCTTTAGCATCTAATGGTGGTTTATTATGATTCGCTGCCTGCTGAAAATCAGTAATGTTTTTTATGTATGCTGTATAAACAAAATTTTATGATATAAAATAATGATATTATAAACTTTACCTCTAAATCTTCTCTTTGAAGTTTTAAAACTTCCATAGATAGATGTAAACGCATTGGTACTGGTTTACTTTTTCCATCACTAACACTCACCATTCCTGTTCTTACCTTTTCAAATGTATAATAAAAATTGAATCTTGCATATTTTAGTTAAATTAAATATCTTTAAATTAAAAATAAAATTTTATTAAATTATATTATAATTGTTATATATATTGTTCTAATGATTTATATATTTATTATGTTTTAAAAATATATTTATTATAATATAAAAATATATATTTATATAATTCATTTTACAATTTCATATTATTATTTATATCATTTCTAAACTAATATCTTTTTTTTTTATATTTTTTATTATTTACATAGTTTTTAGTACAATAATTTTTGAAATAAATTGCAATTGAAATATGAATATAAAAATACTATCATATTATATAAATATATTGTATAAATATTATTATATAAATAATATTACTAATATTATTTTTATAATACACTTGTAATATAAATAATTTCTAAAATTAAAAAATACAATTTTATGTTTATTTCATCATTTTAACTCAGAGAAAATCAACAATAAATTTGATTATAAAACAAATATTATCTTTCATATTCATTTAAAAAAAAATAATAGATAAAATATATTTAAAAAAATATTTAGAAAAATGAAAAATATTAATTTCTCACCTTCAACTTTTGATCAATCTTCTCCTCGATCGGAGTACTCATTTTCGTTGCGTTGATTCTCATTATTTAATATAATTATGCAACTAATAAATGCAAATCCCCGTATTGCTGAACGCAAATTGCCGGGGTTGATAAAGCTTCGTAAATTGGTATAATAAGGAACATATTAATTTCACACAAATTGTTCAACAATTACGACAAGTATTCGAACAATGAAAAAATGAGATCATATTCTTATTGCTTATTGAAAAAAATGCATCAACATATTCATAGAATATATATAATCGAGAATATTTTAATATAAGACACATTCATTATAAGTTTTTATTTTTTAAATTATACATTATGATGTTGTAAAACACTCGAATGAAGCAAAAACTTCGTAAACCGGAACGCAGAAAAATTGGAGTAGGCTAAAAGTAGCTAAAAGCCCGCGGCTGAGACGCATCGATTTATACAATGCAGCGCGCATCAATGGTATTTCATTTGCTTCAAATTGCGGGAAACACAAAAATTGAAAATTGCAGTCTTAATATCAATTATTCGAATGTTATTTGTATTTTATGCATTATTTGATAAAATTATAATACAAATATATTCAAATTAATGCATGAAAAATAGAAAATGATATACAAACAAAATAGATACTATATTATATTCTTTGTAAATTTAAATTACTGAAGCTAATATTTTATTGTTTATTGTATTATAATATACAATAAATTACAATATTTAATTCTACTTTTAGAAACACGAAAAAAATGTGCATTACATATATAGAAAAAGTTATTAAGATAAAGTATTTTATCATATTAAGTAATGCACATTTATTACATGAAACAATATTAAACAAAATATATAATATGAATTTTTATTAAGTATGTGACTTGATTGTCATTTAATTTTTTTTTTCTAAATGCATAATCAAAGGAAAGAAATATTTTTTCTTTAACGGTGAATAAAAAAAATAAATCTATATAATTTCATACTTTCTGTATATAAATCACTTTAAATAACTAAGTTTATTAATTATAACTTACATTGATTTGTTTTTAAATAAAAAAATAATTTTTATCCATAATATTTTTATCATTATTTTCACATTTGTTATGTTTTGCACTTTGCTATTTCATTGCAAGAAAAATGTGCGATTAATAGCTTGAATAAATTAAAAAATATTATATGTATACATATTGTACAATAGAAATATTTTTTATTAAATAAATTTAAATAACAGTTTTTGAAATAAATTATTACGAAAACATGATTGTTTTTAGAAAATCATAAGATGCATTTATAACTCCCCAACTTATAAATGATCTTATACAATTTAAATGTACACCTTTGTAAAATGACATTACATTTCTATTTCTTGCAATGTATATTTCTCGAGTAACAGTCATAAACTTTTCAAAGTTGCCTCCTATTTTTGATTGCATATGTATTTTTATTACATTCATAGGATAAAATACAGTACTTGTGAAACCACCTATTAGAGCACCATTAATAAAACTTGTAGATAATGATTCTTGTTCACCTATCAATTTTTTTGATTGTTCTTTCAAAATAAAGAACATAAGATTAGAACAACTATTTCTATATATAATTGGGACTAATCCACGATAACATTCTGATATACCATGGTTTTTTAATAAATATTTAAATGCATGAGAAGTATTTTTAAATTTATCATGATACCGCCAATCTTGTAACAATGTTTGTACCCTTTCAAGGGGCATAAGTATAGCCTCAACAGTACCAGCAAAATGCGCTGCTAATATTCTAGTTAATACATCATTATTTGTTAATGTACACAAACGTTCCTTGCAACCTTCATACATACTAAACATTACACTAACCGAAAGAGTTTTTTGGCAAAGAGGTGGTAAAATTCCACGATATATTAATCTTATTCCCTCTCTAGATATTTGTTGAAACGCAGTATTGACTGGAACATCTTCTAAAATCTGTCATAATGATAAAAATTTATTTATTTAATATATATTTATTCAAAATATTAAAATATTGTTAAATAATTTTTTTTATATACCTGTCTAAATATAATTTTATTAATAGGAAAAGTAATAGATACATTAATTACTGCAGCTCCCCAACCACAAACAAACTCTTTAAAATCATTATTATTAAGTGTTAATAACGATCTTAATGAGACATTTTGTGAAGCAATGTTACTCATATTAATATATTTATGTAATATATATATTTTATGTAATAATTCTTTTTAACTATAATTTAGAATATACAATCAATCATATTTATGTCTTTCAAATCATTCTCCTTAAAAGATTTGAACTAAATACATCGTTTATCTGTAATTAATAAATAATTATATAAATTCAATATTTAAAATATTTAAAATATTTTATTGTTATTCACATTATATAGTTTTTAAATATTCTGATTATCATAAATCACAAACATATGATTTTATAAATATATAACTCACATTTTGTGCGATTCATAATTCAACCCATATCTTAGTTTATATATATCATAAATTTGACGTAAATATACTTTTTAATTCACCAAATTTCTATCATGCATTTCCTTCTCAGTACTACGAACAGTACTAATTATTCATGTGTTGGTTATGTTATTAGGATTTTAAAGTTCTTTAAAATTAAATAAAATAACCAATTAAAACTATACATAACGTGTATGTGTGAACCAATCAAAATTTTGAAATAAAAATATCAAACTTCAAAATCATTTAGTAATAATGTGTTGTATTTAGAAAATATATAACTGTAAAAATGTTGTAAATATTTTTTTAGATATACATTTATAAAAGTATATATACTTTTTATATATTTTTTATATAAGTATATAATTTTCTAGAGAGAATATAAGATGTTAAAATAATACAAATAATTTTCTTTTAATATCAATATATTAATTACATATAAAATATTTTTGTAAATATATCTGTAATAATTCGTAAATAATCAATTAAAATATAAAAATATGAATATAATTATAAAATAAATGTATATATATATTATTATATATATATAAAATAATTTAAATTAGCTATTATTGTATAGTTAGTTATATGCATTTCTATATTATAGGTAAATACATAAAAAACACTGTCTTTTTAAGTATACATAGTTCTCTTTTTGTAATACTAATATTGAAAAATTAAAAATTCTTGTTTTAATTTCTTAAAAATATAAAATATATTATTTTTTATTTATTTTAGTTTTATTTTAAAATATACAAATAATAAAATTATTTTATTATATATATATATATTTTTAATCAAATTTGTATATTATAAATTCTTAAAAATGTTACGAATTACAAATTATATTCAATTAAAATCGCAAAATTTTATCAAAATCATGAACAAACACATGAATATAAGGTAAAGTATTTTATTATTATTATTAATTATAATTGTATAATTTGTATTATATCGCATAATAGTTAACAAAATTATTTCATTTATATATGTAATGATATTCAAAATTTTTTTTTTAAATAATTAATAAAAATTATTTTTATTAATTAAATTATTATTGTTATATACGAATTTACAAATTCGTTTTTCAAATACTTGCTTAGTAAAATAAATATATTGTTTTGCATTATTTTAACATATGTGTGTATGATTTATACATATATATATATATATATGTATGTATGGACTTTAAACAATTATATATATTTATACATATATGCAAATTATACATTTTGTATAAATTGATACAATGATAATTTGATAATAAATAATATGTAATATAAGATACATATATAAAACTGTAATATGTATTTATAAACAATTATATTTAAAATGAAGTAAATAGATATAATATGTAAAAAAATGAATAATGATTTATTTTTAAATATAAAAATATAGATTTTATATAAAAAATATCATATAAAATTCTTTTAATATTCTATAATTTAGAATTAAATTTAAAAAAATGATCAAAAATGTGATATTTTTTAGATGTTTAGCTACTCAAGCTATTGTAAAAAACATAGCAGAAGAAAAAACAGAAAAAAATACAGCTATAAAATATCAATCTTTTGTAAAGAATATTTTTATTAGTCAATTAGAGACCAGTCAAATATTTCCATTTCCAGAAGTGTTAACTGAAGAACAAAATGATACATTAAGATTATTAATTGATCCTATGGAAAAATTTTTTGAGGTAATAAAATTATAATAAGAAATGAATGAAAAATCTTTTTTTTTAAATTTATAATTGCAATTTATTATTAATTGATTATTATTTAATTGATTTAAATTTTTGTTTAAAGAAAATAAATGATCCAATGAAAAATGATGATAATGCATCAATAGATGAGAAAACTTTACAATCGATGTGGGAACTTGGAGTATTTTGTCTTCAAGTTCCTCAGAAATATGGTGGATTAGGATTAAATAATACTCAATACAGCAGATGTGTTGAAATATGTGGATATAATGATTTAGGTATTGGTATCACTTTAGGTGCACATCAAAGTATAGGATTCAAGGTATATTTTTATTTATACATAGAATATTTTACATAAATATAATTCAATTTAATTTATGTAGGCAATACTTTTATATGGTACACCAGAACAAAAAGAAAAATATCTTCCAAGAGTTTGCAATGGTGATTATGCAGCATTTTGTCTCACAGAACCAAGTAGTGGTTCAGATGCTAGTTCAATTCGTTCTCGTGCAATAAAATCTGCAGATGGTTCACATTATATTTTAAATGGCAATAAAATTTGGATATCAAATGGTGGTTTAGCAGAAATAATGACAGTTTTTGCTCAAGTTCCTGTACAAGATTTAAAAACTGGTAAAATTAAAGATAAAATTACAGCATTTATTGTTGAAAGATCTTTTGGTGGTGTAATAAGTGGACCACCAGAAAAAAAAATGGGTATTAAATGTAGCAATACAACAGAAATACATTTTGAAAATGTTAAAATACCAGCAGAAAATATTATAAAGGGCGAAGGACAAGGTTTTTCGGTATCAATTTGTTTACATAAAAAATTATAAAAAATTTAAAAGGATATTCAATATATTTTAATGTATTTAATGTATATTAATGGATATTCAATGTATTTTATTAGGTTGCAATGAATGTTTTAAATAATGGTCGATTTGGTATGGCTGCTGCTCTTTCTGGAACTATGCGTTACTGTATTAAAAAAGCAGTTGAACATGCAACGCAACGAGTACAATTTGGACATACAATAGATTATTATGGAAGTATTCAAGAAAAATTAGGTCGTATGGCAATGTTACAATATATAACTGAAAGCCTTGCATATTCAATTGCAGCTAATATGGATTATGGAAGTCAAGATTATTATTTAGAAGCTGCAATTTCTAAAGTAAGATTAATTTAAAAAAATAAAGTTCATATCATTATTTTAAAATAATTGTTCTAGTGTTTTGCATCAGAAGCTGCATGGTGGGTTTGTGATGAAACTATGCAAATATTAGGTGGAATGGCATATATGAAAGATACAGGTCTTGAACGAGTTATGCGAGATTTACGTATTTTTAGAATTTTTGAAGGAACTAATGATATTCTTCGTATTTTTGTTGTACTTTCTGGACTTCAACATGCAGGAATTCATTTGCAACAATTAATGTCAGCAATTAAGATTTCTACTATCAATTTAGGATTAATATTTGAAGAATTAAGCAAAAGAGCAATGCGAACAATTGGATTTTCATCAACACGTAATCTTATTCAATTAGTTCATCCCAGATTACACAGTAGTGCTACATTATGTGCTAAGGTTTATATTAGTTTATAATAATCGATATTAATAATTAATTATTGATTTATAAATAATTATTTATAGAGCATAGAAACTTTTGGTCAAATAGTAGAAGGTGCTATTATTAAATATGGACCAAAAAATATTGTGGAGCAACAATTTATTCTTAACAGACTAGCTCAAGCAGCATTTGATATATATACTATGGCTATTATATTAAGCAGAGCATCTACATCTGCAAACAAAAATCTTCCAAATATGGAACATGAACTTCTTATGGCAGAAACTTGGTGCAATGAAGTAAATATACTTAAAATTAACTTCAATTTATTTTTGTTTTTAATAAATATTATTTTATTATAGGCAACTAATCGTGTGAATAATAATTTAAAATTTAATAAAAAATTGAATATATTTAATAACTTAAGTAAAATTTCAAAGAATATGTGCGATGTTGGTGGATGTGTTCAATTAAATCCATTAGGCTTTTAATAATAAAATCAATCAAATAACTAATAAATAAACATAGAATTGTAAATTATTTACTTAAAACAATATAATTAATATTACAATAATTTTAAATATATGAATTTTAAATGCATAAAATATTTTAATATGAATTAAGATGTAATATTAAAGTTTAATAGTTTTGTAACAAAATTAAAATTTTTTATACGAAATAGATATAAATAAACTTATATAAAAAATATACACATGAAAGTAGATGCTGTTTATTTTTCATTGAATCTCACAAAATGGTGAATTGAATGTTTAAGAAATAAAATAATATATAGTAGCTTGTGTAATTATTTATATAATAAATTAAATGTAAGTATAGAATTTCTTTTTATCATACATTTCAAAATGTTTGATAATACTCTATATATAAAAAAAAAATACTATGGTATTTTAATTTATAATTAATATTAATCTTCGATTATCTTCATTTAATTGTAATATAAATGCACAATTTAACAATATCACAACAATACATAAAGGTAAGAATATATTTTTTGACAATTTTTTTATCTGTCTATAATATGGAAGCACATAGAATATAGCCATTGTATGATTTAACTTTTACAGCATCCATATAAGACATTAATAACATTAAGTGAAGTGAAATGAAGTACATGCAAAAACAAAATTGCATATCTCATTATTATGAGAAATGTACTTAAGTTTGAGAATCAAACCATTAATTCTTTTTTTATATAATGTATGAAAAAAAGAAAAAGTTATTATTGATTATATAATTTTGATAATATTGAAGTATAAAAATTAAAATAATATATCATGCCTATTAATTTGTCTAATATGTAAAATTTTATAGATAAATAATACAATTTGATAATAAATATGTTGTTAAGATTTTGTAACTATACATTGGCAGTGTTTTTCTCCAATTTATAATAATTAATGATTAATTTGAGTCTCAAACTTTAAGTTGTTAAGTATTTAACATATATAATAAATATTATTCAAACGTAAATAAGATGGCATGAAATTATTATGATGAGGTATGATTTTATTATTAAATGTTAAAACATGAAATTGGAAAGAATTTACCATTGTGGACAGATATAACTGTAATTCATAACTTTTCAGAAAAATAGAATATTAGATTATTTCTTGATATTTATGTTACTCCAGGTATGTAATTTTATCTTTAAAAACATATGAATTCCATAACATGAATTCACAATCTGTAATATATTTGTGTTTTCCCTATGTACTATACCTTATGGTCTAATAAGCCTTTATAAGAATATCAGTAAATATATTATATCACGAATAAAAAAAGAATAATTAAAATTAAATAAGAATCAATGTATTAAAATATAGAAACAAAGAACGATTTCACGATTAATCATTAATATAACAATTTTTTAATATCATGTTTATTCCATAAATTTTCTTCTATAATATTAATTTGCTTTTCATAACTGGAAATTTCAAACTGAAATTTTTTTATAAGAAAATAACATTGTTCATATTAAATTATATTTAATATTGTTCTGAATAATTTCATGAATCAATTGAATTCATTAAAAAATTGATTTAAATATTATATAATTGATGTATTAATTTTTCATGACATTTTTTTAATGATAATGTTATTTTTTTTTTACATTTTTATAATTTGTCTATCTATTATATTTTTACGAAAATAATAACAATGAAAATTTAATTTTCTGCATTTTTTAATAATCTAAATGATTGTTTTAAATGTTGTTTTGTAAATGTACAGCAATTGTATTTTAATTAAATCTTAAATTTATATAAATGAACATTTATAAAATATATTTTAAAAATGAACATTTTAAAAATAATTTTCAAAATGTATGTTATTTTTTTTTCATGTTTAAGTGAAATCACTCTTTCGTTGTATTTATTATTTTCATAAGAAACTGCATATATAGAACTAATCAATAATTTATAATATTATTTAAAGTTACGGTTTAGTAGGAAATTTATAAATGTAAATATATAAAAGCTTCCAAGTACAAAGTAGTAAATAATATAGGAAAACAAAATTGTTAATGCTGAAATTAGTTTTAAATTAGAAAATTAATTTTACAGAAAGTATAAGATAAAATTTTAAGAAATTAAAGAAATATTACACAATAGAAACTTTGTATTTTTTAATGTTAGATTATATTTAGTTGCTCAAAAAATATGAAAGAACTTTAAAATTTCAATAATATTATTTAATATCATAGTCATAATATTTATAAACTAAAGATTATTATCAAATAAAATTAATTAAAATTAATTTTTGTAAGTCGTCATTATATAGTTCTATAAATTATTTCTTCACAATATTTTAAGGATATATGAAATATCTATATAATGAAAAAAATTATATTATCATAAAGCAAATACATTATAATAATCTATACCATAAATTTATGATTAAAACTTATTCATTTTAATAATAAACAATGATTTTGTATCATTAGTTACTACATATGTACTTATAAGCTTAAAGATTTTTAATGACACAATATCACTACCTGGAGTAACTTATAAGAGTTAGAAAAGCTAACCCTGTGCTATAGACAAATTTTTAAATGTTTGTCCATTCCAAGCAACTGAGATACAATAATGTTGCAATAATTGAACTAAAAGTTCTCGCTCATCCAACATTTCTATATGTTCGATTCGACTACGATCATCTTGAGGCAGTGAATCATAGACTTCTACCATTGTCCATGCATTAGAGCCTTCCCAACTGTTTATTATAAAACTGAAATATATAATTTTATTTATATAATTTATATAATATTTATTTATATAATAAATTCTTATTGCTTCTAAAAAATAAACATAAAAAAAGATATACCGTCTTTGTTGAGTTTCCAAAGATTCACAATCTTCTACACCTGCTAACAAACATCCACGACTACGTAAATTGGATAACATAACTTGACCAAATTTATCTTTCATGTTCACTTGTTCATAATTAACAAAAATACTATTTGGAAATTTTCCAGCAAGCCATTTTAACAATGCAGAAGCTGCACTAGTGTCTATGTATACTAAAACACATTCTGCAAGGAACATAGTTGGAAGATTAAAATTAACTTCTGCTTGTGTTAATTTATTAATAAGTTCAGATATGTGCCGCAGATCTATTCCCACCAAATGATAATTGGCAGCATGTAGATCTGTTGTTGAAAACCTAATTTCTCCATCTGCAAAATAAATTTTAATTAATAAAAATTTATGTATAAAGATAGAAAAATTATAGAATTAATTAGAATTTAATATTATAATTATGTACCTTCTGTATTTAACATATCTATCAATTGTTTATGTTTTTTGATGTGATAACATTTTCTAGCAGTAATGCTAGGAAAATCAAGTTCTATAAAATTTGCTGGACTCTTTCCTGTTTCCTTAAGTCTCCAATAAAGTGTATCAAATCCAGCACCCAAGTTTATAATTTGTCCTTCTTCACCAGATAGCTATATTATCACAAATTAATTTTATTTATATAATAAAAAATTTTATTTGTATTTTATTAAACAAATAAATTTATCTATATATTTATTTTTATTTAAATATAAAATTAAAATAATAAATATAAAATTTATTCTATATTTTAATGCATTCTTTTTTATATAAATTAAATTAATTAGCAATTATAAAAATTTATAAATACTAATATGAAAGTATGTATACATTATGCTTCAGTTTTATTTGCTCATTATATTTGAAACATAAATAATTAAAACACTTTTTTTCATCTTTTGTTAATTAAAAAAATTTTAAAAATCATTTAAAAATATAGTGCACTTTCAATTGTTTGTTATTTCTATATAAAATATCCAAGATATATATAAGATTGACCTATTTTATTGTTTCGTGATAAAAGGAGGACTTCGGAAATTAGGACAGGGCCTCGGCCAGGTCAAGGTTTCCGGCATTGCATGTCCTTTGCTACTCAAATCAGCTGTATCCCGGATTGTTTCTATCATGTTCTAGGTTATGCCAATTTTGAAGATGCAAAAACGAAATCGAAATCTAAAGGAAAAAAAACTAGTACATACCTTAAGGAATTTGTCAACGAACACTTCAATTCCTTTTACTCTCGCATAGTAACCGCGATTGATTTCAGGTGCTTTTCGACCAGTTTGTTTTACGAAAAAGTTGATAAATGGATCGGACCAGTAACTAAGTTGCACAGCATATCTTTTACACTCACTTGCATCATCATTAGTGGCCTGTATGGCCTCATCATCAGCCATATCTTTGATCATTACACCAATTTCGGTTCACTTCAGTTATGATAAATCATTATTCAAAGTTTTCTTAATGTAGAAACCGTTACTTGTCACTCATAGAAAACTGTACAAGCGACCATACTGCTTAAGACTATATGGAGACTGCCGTAGACTCGCATCGCATCTACTTGCGGCGCAAGCTTGCGCGTGCTGTGCGGGTTATCTGACAATAGGTATATTCCCTAACCAGTATTTTAATACGTAATAAATTTTATGCGTATAAAACATTAATATATTTTAGTATAAATTATTGTTATTTGTAATTTATTTTAACTTCCAACTTTTATTAATTATATTATATTATATATTATTATATATGATAATAATTATATTTATTATTATTAAAATTAAAATTATATTTATTATACATTATCAATTATCAATTAAATTAATCATATTAAATTGATCAATAAAATTATAATAATTGTAATAAAAGATTATAATTATAATAATAAATGAGTTCAAATGTTTTCGGAAAATTGAAAAAAAAGTAAAAAATAAAATTAATATAATTATAATTAATATTAAATAAATTAGATTTGTAAATTAATCAAAAAAATACATTTCTATATAATAATGCATTAAACAAAAAAATATATAATTTCATTATTTATTTATCATAAAATTAAATATAATAAAATAATAAAATGATACAATATGATATACTTAATTATATTTAATTATTAAATTTTGTTTATAAATTAAAATGGATTATTTTTAAATGATAATAAATAAAACTATATATTTTTTGATTTTAATAAATGTATTTAAACACAAATGTCTGACAATTTTTTAAATTGTTTTTAAAAATTTATGTGATGATAAAATGATTGTATATTATATATGTTATATGTATATGTATAAATATAGATACAAATTGATATATATAAAATGTATAAATATATAATTATTCTTTATAACATTTTTTGATTACTTGTTCTGTAAAGATATTTTTTGTGCACTTTTATTAAAATAATGTATATTTTAAGTTAATCAATCACAGCTACTCATACATATGTTATTAAATAAATTGAAGCTAATATACGAGTAAAAAATTAGTTAAGACACATTAAAATAATATATATCAATATAATAATTATACAAAAAATTATTATTTCAATTGTATTTCATTTCAATATATGCAAACAAATAGATAGGGATGTAATATAAAAAAGTTTTATTTAGTACTGACATAATTAAAAAAAGGACTTATGTAATATAATAAAATATATATAAATTATAAAACAAAATATTATATTAAA
This sequence comes from Apis cerana, assembly GCF_029169275.1. Taxonomy (NCBI): domain Eukaryota; kingdom Metazoa; phylum Arthropoda; class Insecta; order Hymenoptera; family Apidae; genus Apis; species Apis cerana. The sequence goes on from NC_083860.1 coordinate 7,689,318, forward strand.
ATATAATGATATTTAACAAAATTTCAAAATATTCAAATATCAAATCTGTAGGTGATACTATTTAACATATATTATAATGTATAAAAAATTAGAAAAGACTAGTGAGTATCACCTTTTATTCTTTTTATAGCTTTTTATAGAATTTTTAAACTTTCATGTAAAATATTTAAATAATTATTGTCAGTTTTTATGGTATAATTACTATTCTATATCTGATTTTTCGGTATTAATCGATTTTGCAGCTATAGTTTTCACTTTTCTTTTAGATGGAACTGAAGTTAAGTCAGAAATACTAGATGTTGGAATTTCAGAAACAGTAGTATCAGTAGAAGTTCTTTGTGATGATTTTATACCTTTTTTAACAATTTTTAAAGTCTTTTTTTGTTTATTAAAAGAATTGCTGTCTACTGTATTATCATCTATTCCTTCTTCTGATTTTAATTTTTTCTTTTTTACTATTTTTTTTGTTACTTTTTTTTCAGTATCACCATCATTTGCTTTTACAAGTTCCCCTACTGATACTGATTTTTCTGTAGATTTTTTTACTATCTTTTTTATTAATTTTTTTTGACTTATTGAATCAAATTGTCCAATTTCTTTAATACTTGTTGAAGGTGAATTTAATTCTTTTATTCTTAAAGGTTTAACTGGAGTTTTGTTTAATATTTTATTGGTTTCATATTCTGATCCTATTTCATTTAATTTCATTGTTTCTTTTATATAATATTCACTTTTTCTTTGTTGTTCTGTTTGTTTTTGCATTAATTTCTCTGATATTTCAAAGCTATTTGAAGATAATGTAGGTTCAATTTCTTCAAATTGAGGTTGAATTTGTTTTACTGTCAATGAGATTTGTGAAGTTTGTTTTGGTTTTATTGACAATTTGCTTAATTTATTGATAGCATCAATACTTTTTACATTTATGGTATTATCTAAATTTAATTTCTCTTTATTTTCTATTTGAAGTTTTGAATCATTAATATGCATTTTATTTTCTGTTTCTGTTAAATGAATTGGTGTAATTGTAGAAGAAAGAGCTTTTTGCGATATTATTTGAGAATCTAATACAGATTCTTTTAATTCCATTTGTAATACAGATTCTGCAACTTGAATTGGAACAGGGCTAACTGTTAAAATTTGAGATGCAGTTAATAATTCTTTTGCATATTTTTCATCTCTAATATCTAGTTGATTCATTTGATGAATCATTTGATTATCTATAATAATTTTAAGATCTTTATTCTGTTGTAATTTATTTTCTAGTTCTTTTGTTGAAATTATTATTTTCTGTTCTCCAATTGAACAAGATTGATTTAAATCAAATGATACTATAGGTACATTAGCCTGTTGTGAAATTTTATTTAATAATTCAGTTGTATTATGTTTTGTTATTTCTTCATGAGATGTTTGTAGAGAAAAATTTGTTGCAGGAGAATCTATAAATGTATCATTTTGTGATTCTCTTGAAATATCATCTTCATTCTTTTGATCTTCCAATAATTTAGGTACATTTGTGGTAGGAACATTATTAACTAGAGATTGTTCTTCAGTATGACTGTTTGTTTGAGCTAAATAAAGAAAAAAATTATATTATATTTACATGTATATAACAATTTAGAAATGCAATTTAATATATTTCTTGCTGACATTTAAATTTTATTGTCTTAATAATATTTAATAAAAATTATTATTAATATTTAATAAAAATGAATTCTACATTAATATAAAAATGATGTATAAAATATTAGAAATATGATATTTATAAATAATATTTTATGTGTTTAGTTATTTTTTTAATATATAAGATATGAAAAATAATTTTAATTTTAATTCTATAAAGGATGATGATTATGAATGAAATTGTTATAACAAAAGTGCTCTTATAAAATACTGTTTAATATACCAGATATTTTAAATTAATTTAAAGCATATGGAATATAAAATTAGTATTTTTATTGCATTATAGAAGCTTAGAAATGCAATGATAAAAAAAATGATAATAGAAATATCATGCACATAATAATTATTATTTTAATTTTTAGTGCAATATTAAATATATAGCAAGCTTAAGATACTTTTGTTATTAATATAAATAAATCACATATATACAATACAAAATCACAAAACATTTTTTATAAATTATTCTAGAGAATTTAAAAAAATTTATCAAAGAATAATTTCAGAAAAAAATTATATTTATAAAATTTTATGTTTTACATTTCTTTAACTTATAAATTAAAGAAATTAAAATCATATATAATATTAGAATATTATAAAAAATATGATTTATTATAAAATGATATAATTTTTATGATGCAAGTTTTAACATATAAATGTGCTTGTTTAGTTATATATCACAAACTCTTTTAATTTATTTAAAATTCGCGAATTTATGATGATGCGAGTTCTCAAAATATTTACCCCATTAAAGCAAAATGACATTACAAGACGTAGCAATGCTATGGCGCCAGGATCTGTTAGTTGCTGTCCTCCGTTCCTGTTTCAAACACTTAAACTTGATAAACTGTATAAAAAACATATTGTTTCATTTGTTTAAATTATGTCGAAATTTTGCATATATTATTAAATACAATTTGATTGTGTTCAAATTAAATTCCTATAAAAATCTCCATAGGTGTAAATGCCACATGCTGTATTAACAGGGAATAGGGAGAAAATAAAATCGCAAAGCATCTTTATAAAAACAGTTAATTAATGGCTTTGCATTACGAGCACTTTAATTTTTAATTTTGTATGTATACAATTTATATTATCAAAAGATTTTATTATATGAAACCAATATTTTGAATTTTTCCTGCTTTTATATAATAATTATAATTATTATAGAATAAAAATTTATTAACTTTAAAAATTATTTTTTTTTATTATTTTTAATTAAATAATTTTTGTATAAAATATTTATAAGAAATAATATAATACATACCGGTTCTTTTATCCACTTCATTTGTAGATTTAATAAATTGAGTAGTTTCAGCAGATTTAATAAATTCATCAGTTTCATCAATTTTATTTTTGACAGATTTTCGTATTTCCTAAATCATATATTATAGATATATTTTTGAATAAATTTTATTTTGATTTATTACATATTAATTATGTATTAATCAATTAATTACTTTAGGAGGAGATGGTAATCGTGGAGGTGCAAGAGCAAGAGTTTCACAAATTTTTTTCCAAATATTATCAAAACTATCTCGACCCATATAGTCTATTTGACCTTGTTCCCAACTTTGTTTTCTCATATGTTCTTCTAATGCAATTTGTTCAGAGCTTCTGGGTTCACCTAATGTCATTTGAGCCAAGGCACCAGCAAGACCAGCCTATAAAATCAAAAAAAGTTGTTCTATTTAAAAATTTGTAATATAATAAAATTAAGAATATAAAATATAAGAATATAGATTAGAATTATTAATATACACTCATAAAAAATTACCTTACATGATTGTCATATCTAATAATGAGACTCTATATACATATAATGCATATACCACAAACATGAAACAACACATAAATTTAATAACACAATAATAAAAATAGATCATATAAAATCATAAAATTATAAAGTTATTTTTAACAATTATTATTTTCTAAAATCATTTCTTTTCTTTATTATAATATAGAATATGGAATAATATAGAAGAAACTAAACTTGTACTAATAATATTAGTATTGTAAAAATATATAATAAAAAAAATTTAGGCAACTATACTAAAGCTGCAAGTAATGTCCCAAAAACTACTAAATATATAAGCAATATATTTAAAATTACAATGCAAGTGCTAAAGCAATACAATAAATGATTTTTAAAAAATATAAATAAAATTTTCTAAAAAACAATAAAAAATAAATTTTAATTTTAAATTAAAAAAAAATATGTGGGAATAATTACTTACATTTGAATTATTTAGATCATCCATTATATGTGGATCAGATTGCGTTGCTACATTGTGGAAATCTATACAAGGTTTGGAATCAGGATGAGGACTAGTAGATATTAGTGTGCATGTTTGTTTGTCTGTAACGTTCATATTTTCATTTTGTTCAATATTTTGTTTAATTAAAGCATTATTCTGATAAGTTATATTATTTAGCATAATATAATGTTGATCATGAATAATATTGACATCTAGAGAATCGCAAGTTTGATTTTTTTGTTCATGATGTTGTTTATTATTTATATTATCAAGCATTTGATAATGATCATCATGATGATTATTATAAAGTTTATGTGGATGTTTTATTTCTTCTGACAATGATTTATTATTATTATTAGAAGACTGTTGATAAGTTTGTTCATAATTAATATGTTGTTGTTTTGTTTCTTTTGATAATATATTATTATTATTGTTGTTGTTATTGTAGTTGTTGTGTTGTTGTTGTTGTTGTTGTTGTTATTATTATTGTTATTATTATTATTATTATTATTATTATTATTATTATTATTGCAAGTATTTTGAGAATTATATTGATAGTCGACAGATTTATGTTGATATTCACTAGAATGATGATTTTGTATATAATTATGTACAGGTATATATTTTTTTATATTGTGTTCAAGTTGAAAATAATTTGGCTGTATATTTAAAATAGTTGTATCATTGGAATTAGAAAATGAATGTCGTTTTTCAATTTTATTAATAAACTGATTAGATTGTTCTTGATTTTGATGATATTGAGTATGTAAAGAAAAAATAGGTTCATTGTATTGTTGATTATGCTGTAATTCTCTATTATATTTTAAAGATGATTTATGAGTCTGTTGAACAGGTTTTAAATAATTAAATTGATCATTTAATACAGATACAGGTGAAGAATTGCTGTTTACAGAATAATACTGTCTTTCATTATTTTCTGTTTTATAAATAATTGAATTATTTTGTACATAATAATTTTCCCACGGATCTTGAAACTCTGAGAAATCTGGTGGTTCTAGATATATATCATTTTGCGTTTTGTCTTGTATGTCTGTACAAATAGGATTTTTTGGAACATAGGATTCAAAAAACATAGGAGAAAATTCGTGCCAAATTGGTGCCAATGTGCTGGTAGCCTATACAAGCATCATGCCAAAACAGAAAAATGCACATTCAATTGGTTAGTGGGAAAACTAACTTAACTTAAGTGTCCATTTTTCTAATATTAAATTTAATAAAAAATAGTATTGAACAGTAATTATAGAATAATTTTTTGTATAGTTAAAAATTTATATGTTTATTTATCTTTTATGTATTCGTATATGTATTTTATTTTTTTAAATAAAAAAATAAAATATAATTTATATGTAATATTTACATTCTAATACAAGTTAGAAAACTATTGCAATCATTACAATAATTATATAAGATATATATATATTTATTTATTTATTCATAAAAGAAAATAGTAAATGTTACAAATATATATATGAAGGGAGAGAAAAAATGGACACTGCTCTAAAAAAAGATTACAAAAAAAAATGAAGTTAAAATATACTAATAGCTGTAATATTTCGACAATTTATAACATTTAATGATATTCTACAAACATAACTTTTTTAATATATATTTATATATATTTTTATATATATTTATATAAATGTACATATATATATATATATATACATATACATATACATATACATATATATATATATACATAAATATATATATATATACATAAATATATATATATATATATATATATATATATATATATATATATATAATATATACACACATATATTAGTTTAATTCAGCTATTAATATTTAAATATTGAAAAATATATTAATATGAAAAATTATAAATATATTTTAATAATACTATTTTTAATTAATAAAAATAAATGTAATAATATATTTGTAATAAAAATATTGCATAATTATTTATAAGTATTAATTCTTAAATCAATGATCAAATATTTATTTCTAATTCTATGTGAAATTCTATTTGAAATAGTTACATGCACATCAAATTTTAAAAATTTAAAATTTCTAAAACTAAAGGATTAATAAAGATTAGAAAATTAAATTTTTCAAAAATCTCATAATTACTTATTAATATTAATCTCTTAAATACTTATTAATATTATAAAACATTAATTTTTATATACATTATAATAATACATTTTTATTATGTACAATATGTACAATTTTAACTCTATTTTATTAAGCATATTTAGATATAATAATGCATGATTTTTTAAAATGTATCTATAATATTTCTATTCAGAATGTGTTTACAATATAAATAATATGATACTTTAACAAGAGCAATATATAAAAGCATAATATAGCATAAACCTTACCTGTTTTCTTAATATAGTGAAACATATAAAAAAATAAAAAAAAATTAAAAATTAAAAAAATTTGAGAATATTATATAAATATTAAATTCTATAATTTTAAACATTTATAAATTATATATTAAACTCACTGACATTATAAATTAAGAAAGATTTATTAAATTAATTATAAAATTAAAATAAGATTAAGAAAAGATTTTTTAAATAACTCACCATTACAGGTGATAATTGAGAATGGACTTTTTCACAAAATATGTTCCACCACAATTGTAATAATGGTTGCAAGTGTGTAGAACCCATTGGTGGTTGAACAACACCAGTTAATGTATCAAAATACTGTAACCATGGTTTTGTAATACCAATAAAATGAATTATTCTAACATCATCTCCAAACCTAACAAGCAATATATATTATTATTTTATTCTTATTTATGTTATTCTTTATATTAATAACAAATATATTTTCTTACTGCTTGAATGCAGGTAGATAAGAATATGTAGCAGTAGAACACATATTATAAATAAATGGTAAATGTTTAGAAATATCTTTTCTAGCCCAATCACTGAAATACATATTCAATAATCCTTGATCACCACCATCAAATGAACCTTTAGCAGCAGCAAATGCAGTAATAGAAGCGAAAGTTTGTTGAGATGGTCTATATACAAATACACCAGAATTAAAACAATCAGGCCAACCCACATCAGGAGCAGCAGATAGTTCTTCTCTTTCAAATAGTTCATCACAATTTCTAACAACCTAAAATATAAGCAATATACAAATTAAAAAATTCAAAATTGTTTTAAAAATAAATTGTTTTAAAAATAAATTAAAATTAAAATTGAAATTAAAAAACTCAAAATTCTTTTTAAAAATACAAATAAATTTTATGATTAAAATATATTATTTTATAAACTTACAAGTGTATCTGCATCAAGAAATACACACTTTTCATATTGAATCAATCTCCAGCAATGAAGTTTGGTGAATGTAATACCTAATTCTGGTCTAGCTAAAAGTGCCAAATTAGCTTCATCTTTTGAATCAAGTACATTTACTTCCATTACTACAGAAAAGATTCCTAAAAGTTTTTCCCTAAATACAATTGAAATTAATATTTTAGTTGTATAATAATAATAATATAAAAATATAAAAATATGAATATTTTTATATTTATTATAAAATTATTATAATATTTATTATAAATATTTATTATAAATATTTATTATAAAATTTTATTATATTATTATAAATTATAAATTGCATTTAATTTATAATATGAATAATATATAAATACATTTACAATCTTTTTTTTTTTTAAATATTTGTTGAATTTTTTCTTTTATTATATATGTATATATATATAATAAAATGCACTATAATATACACATATATAATATACACATGCACTATTCTACTGAAAAATATCAACTTAATAAAAATCATTCAAATTTAGCTTACCTCATTATCTGTGTTACTCCAGGAGTAATCAAAACAGCCAATTCATATTTCGTACCAACTCGACGTAAAGAATGTGCCAAAACTAAAGCTCCCAAAGAATAAGCATCATTGGTAGCTAATGTAACCCAGGCATATCCTTAAAATAAAAATTAAATTATTATCAGAAATAATTAATTAGTTAAATAGTTAAAAAATAATTAATATTACTTTTTCATAGTTATTTATATAAATTATATTCATATAAATTTATAATATAATATAAATTTCTTGTATATCTTATTATTCACTGTATTTTGTATGTAAGTTGATAAGTCATGCATGAAATAAATAATCCGAATTGAAGTATTCTTGAATATTCTTTGATGTTACATTATTAATAAAATAGTTAAAATTGTTGGATTAAGTAAAAAATGCATTTTAATACATTTAATAATAACTATTTTAATAATAATATATTAAAAATAATATTCTAAAATCTGCTAGTACTATTGATATTATTACGTTTTATTTATTTTTTTAAAGAAAAGAAATTATTATGTAAATCCGAAAATGATTTAAACAATTATCTAATAACAATTATATATAATATATACAATATAATACAATTATAAATAACATAAAAACAAAAATAACTTCGAATTGGAATAATTTTTCAATTTTTTATACTTATATTAATTTTTATACTTATATAGGGATCTATATATATATATATATATACAATATTTATATACAATATTTAACAAATATTTAACATATATAACATATATAAATTAATATTTATAATATATATTATAAATTAATATTTATATTTATATAAATAAATAATAAATACCTAAATATTATTTTTTATATAATATTTATATATATTTTTCAGAAAATATTTTAAACTTAATTCCAGAAGCACAGAAAGTATGCCTTGAATTTCTAATACGATAAAAATAGAGGAGGATGCACATGTTAGAGATTCATTTGATCTAAATAGACAAATTTAAATATGTTCAACTTGTTTTTCAGCAATAAGAAATCCAACGTTACGTTTTATTTATAACCCTTTCTATTTCTATTTCGTAAATGTCATCATAGTTAGTTTGTTCTAGTTAGTTGATGAATTTTAAGAAATTCGATTCTTAATTGAATAATAAAAATAATATTTTTACTTATTTACCTAAATAGTATTTTTATTTTAACAAAATAATAAAAAGAAAATATAAAACTTAATACATACATTATAAAAAAAAACATTTTATTACATTCTTATATGATAATTAGTTATCAACTTTTCAGTTTTTTTAAAAAAGTATTTTTAATTTTTTAATATATTAATATTTAAATTTTATCCAATAAATTATTAAATATTTATTATTAACATTCACATTTTTTTTAAAAACAGGATTATAATAAAGGATAAAAAAAATTTTTAATTTATTTCTTGCTACTTCATATTCAAGAAAAAATTATTTGGATGAAATTAATATCAGACTATCTATGAAATAATTCTATATATACAGAAGCATTAATTAACGAATTAATTATTTGAATAGATTTATAAATACTTATTTAATAATTAATTGTTTTTCGAAAATATTCATTTAAAAGCATAATCAACATAGGAAAACAGCTAATAAAATTCAATCAATTCAAAATTTACTACGCATATTTCATGAAACGAAAAGTAGCTTCATATAATTAAATCATATACGTAATAATTCTAGAATTATTCTCCCCTTCTTAAGCCTTGAAAATATACCGTTCACGTTTCTGGAAAGCATTATACGTATCAACATTGAATGAGATATTAAGTTTCCAGCGTTAAGTAGATTTTATGAGATTATCATTATAATCAAAAGAGAGATACTTTCGCAAAATATTGTCATTTAATATGATGAATTGAAATTTCTTCAATAAATAATTACCAAGTTATTGACATTAAATTATATTAATTAAAAATAATATCAATCGATTCTATTATATAATTCACTAATAAATATAATTTGCATATTTAATTATATTATGATATAAATTCCATTATCAATGTTATTTTTTATATCTGAATTTTATTATAAATTTATTATTATTATTATTATTATTATTATTATTATAGAGTTTTATATATATATATATATATATAAATGATTTTTATTAGCAATAAACAAGTTTATTCTTATAATTACTATTTGACGAATTTTTTTGAATGATTAAATGTTAAAAATTCAAAGAGTGATTGAATGAAAAAAAATTATTTTATTTCTTTTTAATATTTATAAAAAATGGACTAAGAGAAATAAAATCTATTAACTCTAGGGTCATTTTAATTATTATCTATTTCAGTATTAGTTGGTATTAATTTAAATTATGAGACTAACAGTTTGTTATCAAATTTATGAAATATTTAATAGCGTTTCAGAGTTATTGTGAGTAACATTGATAGGATTTCGTAATTTATCGCGTGATTTCTTAAATATCCAATTTATAAAACATCATTATTAATATTTTTTATCTATTACAATTGAGAATTTTCACGAAAGTAGATTACAAAGATCTCAGTGAAATTAAATACAAGGAATGCAAAAGAACTATAAATCATGAACATAAAAAGAACAATGAAAGAAAGAGAATAAATATAGGAGAAAAGCTTGGATTTCTGCTATCGGTACATACACTGAAACACAATGCCATAAATTGTATTGAATTTTTTTATAAATCTTAAGTAAAATTTATTTATATAATATATAAATATATATTTATATATATAATTATATAAAACATTATAAAAATGATCAAAGTTAACAATAAAAAACTTTTAAAAATTGAACGTTATTTAAATTATTATCATAATTCTCAGTAAATTTATCTATAATATAAAATATAGTACACTATAAATAATTAGATTTATAAATAATTATTAATAATTTTTAGTGTAATTATATTAATATCACAAAATAAATTTATATTTTAATATTGAATAAAAATATTGAATATTTTTTGTTATTTCTAATATTCACTTACTATTTCTATATGATACTTAGAAACATTAACATAACATTATAAACATTAATTAAAGTAATGCATATTAACTTGATATTTTTATTATTATATTATTATATTATTTGATCAAAAATAAATAAATTTAATCAAATTACAATAATAAATATAAAAATTAGATTCATTTTTTTTAAACAAAATCTTATAATTTGTTGAAAAAATTCTTATAATTTGTTATATTCACTTCGTAATTATATATAAATCTAAGATAGTTGATGCATGTAAATTTCAAGGCTTCTAACGTTCTTTAAATTTGGCAATGGTGATTTTTTATTTATTTCTGATATGTCGAGCATATGCAAGGTAAAAAACATTTATCTTGAGTATGAGAAAGGTAGTCCTCGGCTTCTCGTATATTGTAATACGCAGACGAAACCCGAGAGGCAGAGTGCCGGCGTCGTTGTGCCACACAGGTTTATATTTATACAAGCCGGCCAGCTTATAATAGCAACCCAGCCTCGCGTTTGTACAAAATGCATTCATATAGCTTGCCTTAGGTCAAGCACTTGTCTCTTAGGTCTGACCAGATTTCCTTATACAATTATACTTCAGACATACGTCTATGAATCGACACTTTCTCCCACGTACTCTTCTACAAACCAAATAATCCATTGTCATTATTGCGCTTATTTTGGTATGATGTTCATAAAATGTAATTTTCTCGATTACATAGTTCTTTTAATTAGAATATTTATGTGAATTTTTCGTATTACGATATTAGAGATCAAATCTTTTTGATTGAATACTTCTGAGATTTATAGATTTAAAATTTTAAGAATTCTTTTGGAATTTTAAAAAATAAAATTATTCTCAAAATCTTTTTATTTAAAATTTTTTTTTGGAAATTTTTAGAATTCTAAAATTAGTTTACAACTTTCTAATCTCTATCTTGTTTTGTCTTAATGAAAAATTTAACGAAAAAAATATAATTTGCAATTAAAATTATGAAAATTAATTTAATGAATTGATTTATTGAATAGAATTTCATCATTAGTATCCATTATTTGAATTTAATTTTATGAATTTAACTGCGAATTGTTATGAAATTCTATAATTGGAAAAAAAATTTGTGAAATGAATTAAATTTAAATTGTTGAATTAATTAATTGTCTATTAGTAAATATAGATATCGAAAAATTTTTATGAAAAGTTCTTTGATTTAGTAGATATATATTTATAGAAATTTATAGAAAATAGATACAAAAAAATTTTATACGTAACTTGTAAAAAATAAATAAAAAAATAAATAAAAGAAAACAGTGAAAGTTAATAGAAATTTTAAAAAAAGAATAACTGAACAAAAAAATTTAGATTATTCTCGAAATATCAAGATATATTATGTTTCATTAGAGTTTTATAATATAAAATTTGTACAATTATATAGGAATTTTAATATATGGAATGGAGTGGAATGGAATAAAAAAATTCAATTCAATGATCACATAACCAGATTATAATCAAATATCAAGAATGTATAAAATGTATAGACTCGAGAAATAATTTTTATTAAGTTCAATTTACATAATTACTATTTTAAATTATATAATTAATTTTTTCAGTAATTTCATATTCATAATAAATTTGATTTTGTCAAATCATACTTTTATTCTTTTTTTCAAATATTATTGAAAAATGTCTCTAAATTAAATGTCATTGTGTATTTCGTGAAAAACATTCTGATCAAACGATACATAGAATTAAAGATAAAAAAAAACGAGAGATTCGCATTTAACTAGAAATTCATTCTATAAAAAAATACGATTACAAATCATGAGATGCATCTAAACTCTAGACGAACATTGTAATCTACAATTCTGTCCACTCTAGACAAAGGTCAAGATTGAATCTATGTGTATAAAAATAGTATACGATTATTTTGTGTCGATCATCGTACAATGAACTTAACGATTTAAACTTTTGTTTTATTTTTAAGTTTCTATAATGATATTTCTTCATATGCAATGCTTTTTTTCTAAAAATTGTATTCTAATATATTTCATAAAACTGAATTTTAAATAAAAAAAATCCAAAAAAAATTTGATATTAAATTTTTTTTATTCTTTGCAAATGAAGATTCTTTAAGCACATATCGTGGTTTGTGAGTTACGTCATCATAACACGTCGATCGATAAATGTATTAATATTAAGTAATCATTAGTTAAATCTTCTATTCTAGACAATACAAAAAAAGATATTAAAACTAAAAATAAATATTTATATTAAAATGAATATAATGAAACGTAAAAAATAACATTTTTTGCTTTTAAATAAATAAATAAATAAATATATATATATATATACACATATATATGAATAATAGTAGAAGAAATTAAATTTTTTATTAAGTTAAAAAAATTTCATCAGATTCAAAATAAATATAGAGAAACGAGGTTTGGCAAAGAGCCGTAATTTCTCCCTCCGACTGCTAAGAATAAACTAGTAGGAATCCAACAGTTATCTTATTTTATGAAAAAGAAATCTTATTTTTATAACGAAAAATAATAAAAAAACGAATACACATAAACAATAAAATATCTTTATAAATATCTTTATATTTTAATGTTTATATCTCATATTTTAAGCTGATGCAATATTTAAATATAATCTTTTATAATTTAAAATATAATTTTTATGTGATATTAATATAGTATATAAATTAATTATATATATAAAAACGTTTCTTTTGTTAAAATATTGAAATATTATAATTTAAAGTCTATATTTTATAAAAATTAGAAAAATATGATATTTGTTTAATTATGCTTATATAAAAACATAATTATATTCTTTATTAAAAAAATAATAATTTAATACATATAATCAATTTTAAAATAAATAATAAAAAAATTATAAAGTACAGAATATCAAATTCGCGCCAAGTTTCTATTGGAAAGAAAAAAAATTCACGCATGCGTATAAAGAAAATATTGTAAAGCTGAGCGCGAATTGGACCGATTTTTGTGAAATAAATCAAGACGAAATAAATATAATTCAAGTTGTTAGACAGATATTATAAGAGAGTAGTTTTTTTCAAGTGTAAACGATAATTTATATGATTACAATGAAATCAAAATGTGCACGTTTTTATGCATTAAGAGGTTATTGTACATTCTCTATGGAAGATGTAATTCATATGAAGGTCATTAGGTCAAGACCGGTTACCGGCAACATTATCACAGATCCTAAATGAATTCTCAATGAATGTAACTTTTGAACAAAATGCATAAAAGAAAAAAAAATAAGATATATAAATAAGAATTCAACTTACCACCCATGGTTTTAAAAGTTTTATTTCTTTATCAATAGATTGATTTTATACACTCAACACTTGCTGTTGACCGCTAACAACTAACAAGCGGTACATCAGTACCTCATAAGCGCTACAAAACGAGTGACGACTTGTGACTCTCCTTCCATGTTACATCGTTCTCCCCACTCTTAATATTACTCAGTACTTATTCTATATTATCGACTGAAGGTTTTGCAGATATTATTACTACTACCATGAACAAAATATATGATAGATTTTATAATTATTTTTATTTTAACATATATAGAGATAATATTAATTATCTTGTGATTTTAATACTCCAATTGGTTAAAATCTAAATTTTAAAACGATAAATGTTTTAAATTGATAAATCGCGATCATTTTTTTGACCATTTTTGGATATATTTAATAAACTTATAATTTATAATTAAAAGAATTTATATTTTATTTTAATTTTATTTTAAATTTATTTACAAAATTTTATATAAAATTTTCATGTTCATTAAAGAAAAATTTTTAATGTATCTTTATATATCATTCTCTATATCTAACAATATATTAAACAAATAAAAATATGTAAAATATATAAAAGAAACAGATAAAATAAAAAATATTTAATTATTTATCTTACGCATAAATCGAATAAAAATTAAAGTTGTAATAAACAAATGCAATACAATAGTATTTAATAATTCATATTTGATAGCTGTTCGCGACATCTATCGCGAAAATACTGTAGTAAACAATGCGTTTAGTTCCGGGCGTTGCTCAACACAAACAAACATGCATCGTGTAGCGGGAGACGATACGATAGTGATCGAAATTATAGCGATTTGTTCGCTTGTGCGCTATAATTCTTCCAATTTTGGTGCAAATAGTTTGACATAAAATGTAGCTAATCCTTTAGAACGAAATCGTCGTGGCAGTTGAAAAACTGCAACTCCATGAGATCAATTTCATTTGCATCTCCAGCACGTTGACATTTACTGAGGAGTGGCGCGCAAAAAGATGGCTAGCTCGCCGACCAGTATTGAAAATCAAATAGACAGTTTTTTGGAACAGTTCAAACGCAGTGCCTCCCGCGCGATGGAGGACTCTCATAGATCTACTTACAATGCGTGCAGCAGTAGTGTCAGTCATAGTCAGAGTGGGAATCTGGATCTTGAGATCTTGGAAGCTGGTAAGTTTTCAAAATCTTGTAATTTTAAAACGATACATTGTTTTTTTTTATCATGTTTAAATTTTAATTATTTTTTATGATTTTTTTAATATTTCATTTGCTATATATATTCTTTTAATTTTCTACTTTTGTCGATTGATTTTTCGGGCGTTTCTTGTATATTTCGATACATTTATTTTTTAATATTGTCAATATGAATATATTTAAATTTAATTTTCTGTTTTTTTTATTATGATTGATATTAAGTTATTTTTAATATAATTTTGTTTAATATGCTTTATTATTATAATAGTATTACAATATATTCAATTTCTTAATGTTACTAATACATATTTTTTGATTTAATTGTATCAATAATATATATATATATATATATATTATATATTTATTATATATTTTGAATAGAATAATAATTATTTGATTATATTTATCTTTATGATAAATTAAAAACTATAATATATGTAAACAAAAAATATAATTATATTTTATATATCTTTTGAAAGTAATTTTTATTATGGTTATATCATATAATAAAGAATATAACGAGAAGATTTTTTAATGTATAAAGAAATATGTTAATAACTTTAAATGAATTTTTTATAATTTTTGTATCATTGTTTTCAAATCGATAGTAAAGTAATATCTTAATGAAATTATATGTACTTTACTTTAATTAAACACTTTGACAGTGACACGCTGCAAGTCACGTGTAGTTGCCCCTCTTTAGCAATTGAGTCTTTTGTGATTGGTTGTTTCATCATGTCTTTGCCTTTATCATGGAACATTATGGCGTTATATCTTTCTTAAGTTACGATAGAGGTCGTCGTCTGCTGTAGCTGTTTTATAGTGAGAATTGAAGAGTAATAAAGCTGTAGTATAAGATGTATCCAATAGGTTCATAAAAAAAATATTAAATCAATATATTATATTTATTTTATAATTATAAATTTTGCATATAAAATATAGCAAAATTAATTCAATATTTTGTTCTTGTGCGAAGTGAGAGAATTATAATTATTTTGAAATATAAATGTGCATAATTAAAAATATATTACAATGTTCAAATAAGAAATAAAAACCGGCACCATCATGAAATTTTGTTAAATTATTATATATGATGAAAATTAGAATATATGGTGTATTAATAAAATAATTTTGTAACATAACAATATTGAATTGTTACGTGAAGTGTTGATTTTAATAATATCGTGTAATATTTTATGATATAAAAATCGAGTAGTGAAATAGAAAAAACAGCATGATTCTTCGACGAAAATCGCATGGTTGCAATTGTCCCTGTCATCAGCATTGCTCAACGAAATGTACAGGTCTGAATTATACAGATTTTTAATATTATCTAGTTTAATTTTATTATTAATTTCATAATTAAAATTGTAGTGGACTATTTTATTTTCTTTTTGTAGTTTAAACTAAAAATAGATTATTGATTTATGGGAATACCTGATTTATTTATATGTTATGTTACAAGTAATCAATATTATAATTATAAATTTCTAATATGATTTAATTTGTTTAACAATTTATTATGAACTTTAATTTCATATTATATAACAAATATGTGTTTTTACAATGTTAAAATATATGTATATCATATGAACATTATTACATATATTTAACATTAATATTTAAGTATGTTTAAATGTATTATGAATTGAAACTAAAATGAATTATTTTTTAAACATTTAATTCATAAATTTTACTCAACTATTTGTTCTCTATATAATACATAACATAAATATCATTTGTATAATGTGATGATTCAATGCAACAATAGATTTTTCTTGATTAAAATTTTTAAAATTTAAATAAATTATTAAATGATTATTTAACAATATTTTTACTTTTAACATATATGAATAATGGAGATTTTTCCATTTATACTGAACTGGTATTGTTATCCCCTCCACGAAATATTAAGAACATATAGATTCGCTATCTCATTGAACGTAGTGCTTTATAATGTTAACCGGTATTCGGATTTATGATAAATTATTATTATGACAGCATATATTTTTAAATGTGGCATTTTTTAAAAGATATAATTAACTTCGTGAAAATAATTGTGAAGTTTAAAAAAAGGTAAGTAAAATTTAACTTGCCACATACCATAAAAATGAAAAGCCATTATTACGTGTAGCGATTCTCAACCATATCGATATTGAATATATTTTTTTAAGTATAAATCGAAAAAATATAAATTTTTATTCTTTTATTCATTATTTATATTATTTATTGAATTTTTTTATCGTTCTTTATTTTTAAAATACTTTTTTATTAATAAATATATTTTAAACAAATATAATTAACGAATACATAAATAATATTATATCAGTTAATTATTTAAAATCTTATTCGAAATTTTTATTATAATATTTTCTAAATATTATATTTAATTTATATTTTTAATTTTTGTAATTATTTCTATTCGTATAAATTTATCATTGAAATATTATTGTTTACTAGAATACATAGAATATTAAGACACCTAACTATATAATATTAAATGGAATATGGATACTAATTTATATGAAAAAAATGAGAAAAAAATGCAAGCAGATATATCTTTACAAGATACTTTACATAAAAATCACAATTTAGAAGTATCTAATTGTCATTATATGGTTAATGATGAGTTGACATATATACAAGCAAGAGAAAAGGTAAGTGAATTTATTTTAATCGTATAAAATAGATTATTAAAATTTATATAATAATATCAATATCAATATCAATATTGTATAATTAATTATTATTTTTATAATTTTATATTAATATAATAAAATATAAATTTTTGTATTAATTATATATTTTTAATATTTTGCATAATATATAAAAGTTTTTTTGTATTACAGAAAATACATATGGATACAACAAGTAATATCAAGCCAAAGAAGAGAATAACAAAAATGAAGATGAAGAAATATAAAAGTGAAGGAGAATCAAGTTATGAATCAACAAAATTAGAAGATAGTTTAACTCAGGTATTGGAAAAATTTAAAAGAGGATGCGAATGTCAAGATGATCAGTGTTTTAAAGGTTTAAATCCTGAAACAGTATACCGTCACAGACTAAATATTGCAGAATTAACCAAAGCTGAACATGATATGTATTTAATGGGTGTTACTATGGCTTGTTTAACCAATCCTTATGAAACAGCAAGACATACAGAACGACGTAGATTACGAGCACAATATGTATATCAGGGTAGAAGAGTTTGTTTAGATGCTTTTTTATATTTAGAAAACTGTACACATTATCAAATAAAACGAATTAGGAAACATTTAATGACCCATGGTGTCACTCCACGAGTTCATGGAAATCATGGAAAAATTCCACATAATACATTTTCATTAGATATTTACAAAATTGCTACAGAATTTTTAAAAAATTTTATTGAATTACAAGAAACAAAACAAAAGACTAAAGTTGCAAAAAATGCACAATTACATCTTCCCTCAGACATTACACGTAAAGTAGTATATGATTCCTATATACAATATTGTAGAAAAATATCTCCTGATATAAAAATAATGGGATATTCAACATTTAGAAGATTTATGAAAGTTCAATTTCCACAAGTAAAATTTGCTAAATTAGAATTCATGGTTAGAAATCAAAATATGCAGAATCAAGGATGTAATAAAGTTGAATTGGACAAGAAAAATGGAACTAATGTTGGAACATCTGAATCAGCAGAACTAATAACAGAGGGCAGTGCCTTATTACCATTATTAATTGCTAGTGAAACAGGACAAAGTGATACTTATTTTTTAACACCAATTAGCAAATTACAAGATGGTATGAGTTATCAAATAACTACAAGTGGATTTCTAGTCAATAAATCACCATTATCTGTCTAAAATAAATAATATTTAAAAAAAGTCACTTATAAGTACAATCATAAATGTATGAGAAAAAATATACATTTAAAAAATTATTTAAATAATATTTTAATCATTAGATTTTATACAATAATCTATAGATTATGTAATAAAATAAATATATTTTCTTCATATATTTATATTGTCATTATTAAAAATATATGAAGTAAATTATTGAGTGTTCAAAAAATAGTATATTAATATTTGCATTAATTTATGAAAAATTATTATTAGTTATTAAATATTTTATAAGTTTATTTTATTATTCATATTATTATTTTTCAATAAAGAAAATAAATATCATACTTTTATGTGAAATTTTTCTATGCATATATAAAAAAATAGTTGAAACTAATAATTATAATTTATGTAATTATATTATATATTATGCAATTATGTAATTATATTATATATATACTTACAATCTGTAAAACAGGTGTGTTATAAATAATAGAAATAATAAATGATTTATATTTTTGCAATTTGAATTTTTTCTTTATGTAATCCTATGTGTAAATGAATAATACAATAAATAAAATTATTTTAATTAAATACATTTAATTAAATTCCAATATATATAAACATTAGGAATTTTTGCAAGAAATATTATTTGAAGAATCAATAATGAAGTGTTTCTCAAATTATTTTTAAGATGTGTTACATTAAATTAATATATTATTTTATATATTTTTAATTAAAATCATATATCTTTTTATGAAAACTAAAAATGAAAATTACACAAAAAATTAAAAATTCAAAATAAATAAATATAAAATAAATTGATTTATAAATTAAAAATATATATATATTTATTTTGCAATACTTTTAAATATGATATATATATATTAATATATTTTTATTTTTTAAAATTTTGTTTTTCATAAAACAATATTTTATAATTTTGTAATGTTAATTTAAAATCATGTATCTTTGAGAGCCTTTTACTTTACAGTTATAGAAATATTGTAGGTACAGCAGAAAACTGTAGTTTTAGTAGTTGGAATCAAGGTCACATAAGTAAATATTACATAAGTGATTGTCTATATAATTAGATAATATTATCAAAATATTTATTTTAAATAACTACATAATTGTAAGACTCAATAATCGTTTTTGCCAGATATTGTTAATATTTATTTATAATTTATTTATTATATAATTATTTATAATATTTATTTAAAATTTATTTAAATATGTTAATTATTTTTAAATATATTATTTCATGTTAATTTCACTTATATTATATTAAACATTATTTAAACATTATTACTATAATATATACATAAATATAAATATTATAAATTTCATGTAATATTATTTTATATTTTTAATTTTTAAATTGTAATTCATCTGAATTCATTTGATTTCATAGAAGATGTAGAGAGTATGACAGGTGAGATTGAAAATGGAGATTTGGCAATTCGGGATGTTGCAGACCTTCTTCAGTCACAATATGCTATTATAGCAGGTAACATTAGATAAAAATTAATATTAGATAAATATCAGATAAAACTTATTCATATAAAATTTAATGCATTATTAAAAAATATATTTTAAACTTATTAAATATAAATAATATATTTTGCATAATATGTCTAGGAGGAAAAACTCGAGAAGGATGTCCCATAATTACTTTTCCTGATAATGGTAATTTTCAAAATTTATCTGATTTGGATTATCAACGTCTCATGCTATATCTTACATCTGTACCAACGTAAGATTTTAATTATTATATAATATTATATAAAATTTTATTATATAAAATAATTTAAAACATTATTGAATAATTTTTAGATTACAAGAAGCTGATCTTGGATTTCATTTAATAATTGATAGAAGAAATGATAAATGGAACTCTGTAAAAACTGTGTTATTAAAAATTTCTGTAAGTATATATAAGTATATACTTACAATATATAAGTAAATATTCTATAAGTATATATTCATAAATATAATAATAACATAATAATAATAAAAGATTTTAATGTCATTTTATATTTTAGGGCTTTTTTCCTGGTTTAGTTCATATAGCATATGTTTTACGTCCAGCAGGATTTTTACAAAAAGCTATTTCAGAAGTGTCAAATAAATTATTTAGAGAAGATTTTAAATTTAAAGTTATATTTTTAGCAAATATTGCTGAACTTCATGAATTCATAGATAAAGATCAATTAACTGAACAATTGAGTGGAACTTTGCCATATTGTCATCATACTTGGATACAAAACAGAATTGTAAGTAGAATAATGAAAATAATTACTTATTTAATTTAAATTGTATTTTGTATTTCTCTTTTTAGAGCTTAGAAAAATTTTCATCAATGACTCAAGACGTATCTTTTGCATTGGATTCTTTCACACGGCGCTTAGCCGAGATTGAATTTCCTAATAATACTGTTGCAACTACATCTTTATTATCTCAACAACAAGTAGAATATAATGAACTAAAAGAAGAAATTCTTAGTGCTGCAAGACATGGTGAAGCATTACTTGATAGTGTAAGACAATTAACTGGCAAAGGAACAGCTGATAGATTAGGAAATGTGGCAGCTATAGAAAGGTTCAAGATAATAATTAATAATTAATATAATAATTATAATAAAATTAATATTTAATTTTATATAATAATTTTCATAACTTTCACATTATAAAATTTTAATTATTTTTTTATTAACAAAAGAAGAATTGAGAATAAATTGTTATTTATTTTTAGATTACTTGTTCAGTTAGAAGAAACAGAACGTACTTTTGATTTGTTTTGGACACATCATAGTTCTCGTTTGAGACATTGCTTAGCATTAAGACAATTTGAAGCTGATTTTAGAGAATTACAAGCAATATTAGATCAACATTTAAAAACTATAGAAGAAATGACGGAAGTAGGAGAAACTCAAGCAAGAGTTGAACAGTTACTTTGTGATACATCAGCATTTCAAAGAATATGTAGAGTATGTATTTATTTATATATGTGTGTGCGTGCGCGCGTGTGTGTATATATATGTGTGTGTGTGCGCGTGCATGGTGTGTGCGTGCGCGCGTGTATGTGAAAAAGTATGCATATATGTGTATACGCGCGTATTGTGTGTGTGTGTATGTATATATATATATATATATATATATATATATATATATATTACTTTATTATTAAAAAAATACTTTAATTTATAATGCAAAACAACAAAAATATATAATAAAAAATATCTTCAGTAAAAAAATATATTTTCATATTTAAGATAAAAAAGATAATTTATTTAACAAATGCTTTTAAATATATATATATCTTAATATCTTAATCAAATTACTTTCAATTATATATAATTATATAATATATATTATTGAAACTATTTTAAAGAACACATTTCAAAGAAATATGAATAATATTAATATTAAAGCTTTAAGTTTGAGAATGTTCACAATGCACTAAGGCAGCAAGGTATAATATTCAAACCAGTAATATAAAATTTAAAAATATTAGAATGATGTATAATTAAAATAATATTTGCTATAAAAATAGATAACAAATTTTAATAGAAATTCTGGTTTGGATAACTTTATATGTAGTTACATATACAAATAATGCACATCATGCACAAATATTATTTTGCACCGCTTTCCTCATTTTGTCGATAGTCCTATTTGTTGCATACCATGTGGATTTGGGTCTTGGTAAGCAATCCACTCAACAAAATACATATATTTTTTAATAGATTTTTAAATATGATGATAATTTAGTATTTCAATTTTTTGATTCTATTTATTCTATTTTAAGATACAATAAAAATTACTATATTTTATAATTCATGAATTTTATGAATTAAATCTCTATCAAATCTTCAATT
This sequence comes from Apis cerana, assembly GCF_029169275.1. Lineage (NCBI taxonomy): Eukaryota > Metazoa > Arthropoda > Insecta > Hymenoptera > Apidae > Apis > Apis cerana. The sequence continues at coordinate 7,712,314 of NC_083860.1, forward strand.
ATGTAAAATATATATTCAATTATTATAAATTAAAAAATTATTCAATAAAAAATAAAAATATAGAGATTTAATTTATGTTTTGACATTTAATTATGTATTGGCATGATGAATTTTGAGAATGAATGTCATAATTATGTCACTTTATGTGCACGTATCTTTTTTAGAATATTTTTTTAGATCAAAAAATATCAATTGATAAAAACATTTGATAATTGTAGTTTTTTTTATTAATGTTATAGTTTTAAACATGAATAAAATTAAATAAATTTATAGGGAGATATAGAACGAGCAGAAGAGGTAATATCTGCTGGCCAACAATTATTATCTGGAAGGCATCAATGCCCTACAGATGTTGTAGAACCAAAATGTGTGGAACTACAAAGAATTTGCACTATTTTAAGTCAGAAATTGGAAAGGCGATTACATATGTTAACCAAATGTAGAGAACTCATGGAACGTATAGATAAGGTAAATATTTATATTTAAATTTATGTAAAAAAAATCTATTTTTAAATATTTGTATTGTATGTGTATAGGCAAATGCCTGGTGTACTCGTGGAATAGAATTACTTGCATCACAAAACAATGCAACATCACCTGATCAAGCACTTCAAGAGTTACAAGAATTAATAGAAGCTGCAGAAGAATTTCATCATCCAAGATGTATTTTTCAAGATTCTATAATGCCAGAAACTAAAGCTCTTATTACTCAAGTATGTTTTTTAAAGAATAATTACTTATATAAAGTTATTCTACTTATAAATATAATAAATATAATAGGTTTTACAAAGAATAGAAGATGTGTCTTTGATGTGTGATAAAAGAATAATGACATTAAAACAACAATTAATTAAACCAGCAAGACCAGTTCAAACTGTAACACCTGAACCAATTAAACCATTGCAATCACTGCCACAAATTGTTAAACCTGGGAGAATTCTTAAAAAGGCTAATACTATGCCAAAAGTAAATTATTATTTTATTTAATTTAATGTTTTATCTATTATTTATTATTTAAATTAATTATATTCTTCTAGATGGAAATGAGTCCTATAGAAGGAGAATCTTCATCACCAGAAAGTGAATCTAAGGATATAGAAGCTTTACGTTTAAAACGTGGACATGTTTTAGCAGAATTAGTTGAAACTGAACGAATTTATGTTGCTGAATTGGGTTCTATAATCAAAGGATATAAAATGGAATTAACAAATGAGGGAATGACTCATTTAATACCAGCAGTATTAATAGGAAAGGGAGATATTTTATTTGGGAACTTAGAAGATATTTACATTTTTCATGGAGAAACATTTTTAAAAGATTTAGAAAATTGTATTTCAAATACTGAACTTGTTGCATTATGTTTTGTACAAAGAGTAATTATTTATAGATATGTGTATATATATATATATATATATAATTTTAATTAATTATTATGCAAAATTTATTTAAATTTTTATACTATGAAATATATTTACTTTTAGCGCGAAGTGTTCTTCAGATTATATAGTTACTATTGTCAAAATATTCCAAGATCTGAAAGATTACGAGAACAGATACAAAATGAACCACAATTTCTTGCAGCTTGTCAGCAAAGACTTGGTCACAAATTACCTCTTGCTGCATATCTTTTAAAGCCTGTTCAACGTATAACAAAATATCAATTATTATTAAAAGATCTTTTAAAATATAGTGATGAACCATCGTGTTGTAGTGAATTACAAGAAGCATTAGATTGTATGCTTGTTGTATTGAAATGTGTTAATGATAGCATGCATCAAACTGCAATTACTGGATTTGGTGTAAGTTCATTTTAAATTTATTAAATTTTTATTTTTTTTCTTCTTGTTATTTTATTTAATAACATTATGAAAAAATATTCTTTTTAGGGAGATTTAAATGCACAAGGTGAACTTTTATTGCAAGGTTCTTTCAGTGTATGGAGTAGCAGTAAACGAGAACGCCTTCTTAGGTTAAAACCATCACAGCGCCATATATTCTTATACGAAAAGGCTCTTATATTTTGTAAGCATAGTAAACCCCAAGCTCATAACAAAGCTACATATCATTTCAAAAGATATCTAAAGGTAACTTTTAACATTTCATATTTTTTGTATCATACCTGAAAGTATGATTTTGTTTTTATTAGATGTCACAAATTGGACTGACAGAATCAGTAAAAGGTGATGCAAGACGCTTTGAAATTTGGTTACAAGGTCGTGCTGAAGTGCATACGATACAGGCATCTACAGTTGATATCAAACAATCATGGGTGCGTCAAATTAAAGGTGTTTTAATGTCTCAATTAGCTGAGCTTAAGGGGAAACAAAATTCTGCTCTTGGAAAAACAAATCACAAGTATATATTATTATTATTTCTACGACAAATTAAAAACTTTAATAATAATAATTTTTTAATGTTTGTAGACCTTTACGACAAACGATTTCGTGGGAAGCTCAAAGCAGCATTTCAGGATCTTTGAGAACTCTTTCAATTGATGGTAGCAGTGTTATATCGCATATTACAGATGTTTCACAATTAACTGAAGATGATATTGCATGGAGTTCAGAGAATAGTAATACTGATGATGAAGATGCTTTTAGTGAAAATCCCGGTCCTGCTCCTGTAAGTTTTATTTCTGATAATTAATTAAGTAATTAGATAATTAGTAATAAAGTTATAAATTTTATATCTAATCAGGGTGGAAGATATGTAGCATTAGCTGATTATTGCGCAGTTGGTCAATCAGAAGTTACAATGCGCGAAGGAGATAATTTAGAACTCCTTAAAGTTGGATGTGCTGGCTGGTGGTTTGTAAAATTAATAAGTACTGGAATAGAAGGATGGGCACCAGCAGCTTATTTGGAACCAATAAATCGAAAAACATCGCGCAGTTCACAATCAGTTAACAGTCAAGAAACTATTTGAAATAGGCGTCTAACACACTAGAATTTCCTAGTGTGTTAGATTCATATTTATATTATATAAATAAACAGTATCACTTGTTGAACTGTAGCATTAACAATTATGTATTGGAAAGTTTTGTAATACAAAGATATAATCAAGACTTCAAAAATTTTTCATAAAATATATATATGAAATTTGTTTTAAACTGTATAATATAGCAATATGTGCTTGATTAATTGATTAATCTGTGAATAATTACAATTATATATAATTTTTGAAATAAAAAATTATATAATCCATGATAAATTTTAAATAAGAAATCAGGGAATGAAAAAATGCATGAACTTTTTTACTAGATAAAGCATATTATGAAAAAAATTGTTCATGAAAGTGCTTTATGCAAGCAAATAAAATTTGCATTTAGATTTATTCTTACAAAGAGAATAATATTTATAGAAATATATAAAATATATTTATAGGAAGATAGATTAAAGAATATATTCACGCACATATATGAATATTTAAATTTACATATAATATGTTTGTTATAAGTTATATAGATTTCCATTCGATTTAATATATTCGATTTAATATTGCAAAAAAATGAAATGTAATTATTTCAATTATATATTTCAATTATTATTTCTATAATTATTAACAGTGCAATTTGTAATATGCAATTTATCCATACTTATGACTTGTATAATATTATATACAAATATTCCAAAATTTAGATTAAATTTGAGATATTTTTATTTTGATAATCTATTAGCTATACTTGTAACATTTTTTAAATAACAAAAATCATGAACAAAAGAAAGAAATTAAATATATGTGTTATTTATATTTTTTACTAAAATTATATAGGTACACATATTATATATATTAAATATATATAAAATTTATTTAAAAATTTATTATATTATTATTATGTTATTTATTAATATTTATTTATTCTTATAAATATTTAATAATTATTTATTCTTATATATAATTATATTATTATTAACAATATGAACTATTTTCAATATTAAAAAAAAAAACTTAAAATATGTGTGAAGTATAGAAAATGAATTAAAAAATCTTTAAAATTAAAATAAGTAATCATTAAAATTTATTTAATGATTTTGTAAATGAAAATTTAGCAGTTCTTGTTATTAGCATAAGTGAAATAAACTGTTAATAAATCTTTACAACCAAATAATTTTATATTAATATATAATTTTAACTTAATAAATAGCTTATTATATATTTAGTTAAAATATTTAAAAAAAACAAAAGATTATAAAGTATTAAATAATTTATATAAATAATATTAAATAATATATAGACAAATTTTCGAAATTATAAAAATTAATACCAAGTATTGTGCAATATTTAATACTAATAATATATAATAAATTCTAGAAATAAATATATATATATATATATAATATTCCAATAAAAAAAGCAATTTCAATTAGCAATTTAGAATTAATAATTTATTTAATATTTAAATATTATTAAATATTTAATAATAATAAAATAAATATAATATATAATTTATACTGAAAATTTATAGATGTGAAAGAACTGAATAAGAAATTATTAAATATTAACATTTTTAATTTGTAGATAAATGTGTGCAATAATTATTTTTATTTTATAATTAGTGTATAACTAAAATAATAATTTAGTTGCCAGGAAAATGTTATTTAGATATAATTTATATATTATTTATATATAACAAAATTCTATTGTGATTACAAGATAAATATATATTGAGTACAAACAATTTATTTTAATACTATGAATATCATATTATAATATATGGCTATAAAATAAATATGATATTTGAATAATTTAAAAATAAAATTGATAATTATTAATATTCTATTTAAAAAATATTCATTTTTAATCAAATGAAATATTTTTCTTTGGTAAAATGAAACAAGAAACATAATTAATTTACAATAATAATGATTTAATTTATTGTATATTTTTACCTATTCACCATTATATACCGTCCTAATATTGACTAGTTATAAAATTTTATAGAATAAATATATTTTATTTGATGATCAATATTTAATTTATTTGTTTTGTATATCTATTAATATTAATATTAGGAGATATTTTATATATTGAAATATAACATTAATAAATTATAATAAAATTGAAAGAATATATTAAATATTTTTAAGAAAATATTACTTTAAATTTGATTAATTAACATTATTTAATATAATGGTTAATGTTATTTATTTTCAAAATTTTAAACAATACAATTTAAATATTTATTTTTTACAATTTTCATTATTATTTTTATTGAATTTTTATTTTGAAATATGTACTTTAGTATAAGAATAATATTTAAGAATTTTTTGTAGATATATATTAAATTGATACATAGACAATAATTATATGCCCAATAAATGAAATAATTCCATTACAAATATATCACAGATATTATAATAATAATAATTTTTAAAACAAATAAAATAATATTAATATATTTTCGTTTAGAAATATAAGCAAAAAAATTTTATAGAAAAAGAATATTCCTTACATTTGTCTTTCTCTATAAATGTACTATATAAATATACTATGATATAATATTATTAGAAATATTAACTTTATTTAAAACATTGAAATCTGAATTGAATTAAAAAAAATAATTGTAATTAAATTATCGATTTGCGTATAAACTATCGATTAATTAAGTTATAATGAAGAATTTCTTTGTTCTTTTAAATAAATTTAATATTTAATTTATTTTTATGCATACATAAAAATAACAAATATTAAAATTTTTTTTTATGTAAAATATAATTAAGTATTGAAAAAAATTTAACAAAATAAAAAATAATTTAATAATCTTTTGTTCAAAAATTAAAATAAATTAATTAAATTAATATTAATATTATGATAGTATGATAATATTTTTATTAGAAAAAATTATAATATTTTTTAAATTAGAAAAAGTTATTAATTTTTAATGAGTATGTTAAAACTTATAATACTTATATAATTAATATTGTATTTTGTTTAATATATTTTGTATGATATAAAAATATATATGTATTAAAAAAATATTGTTATTTAAATCTATTTTAATATAATTTTATTTACTATCATTTCATGATGTAAATAACTAGATAAATATATATCTAAACTGCAATAATCTAAAAAAGACAAAATGATATAAATATGATTATATCTATAAAATGTTAATTTATATTTTTTAAATTAATTAATAAAAAATTTTATATCTATTAATGATTAGTTAATTTTATAATATCTAAAATTATAATTTAATTTTATATCATAATCATAATCGATTTAATTCGATTTAAATCGATATTAATTTAACTAGAGAACGATAGATGAGGTAACTATATATATATGATATACAACCATTTCGTTGTATTCTTTTGGAAGATTGAGAGGAAATTGATATTTATTCGTTACACTATTTATAATAGTGTTATGTACTCTTGATAGTAAACTTTATATAATCAGTTTTGTAAATTTTATTCTCCTTAAATTTTATTAACTGTGATTGATAATAAAAAATGGCTCCGCGTGTAGAAACAATACCAAAAGAAATTTTAGAACTTCCAAAAGATGTACCGAAAAATGGGATTAATGCAGTTTTATTAGGACCACCTGGTAGCGGTAAGGGTACACAGGTGAAATTTATTTAATCTATAAAATTTAAATCTAATATTTTTAAAATATCAATCCAAATTATTTAATTAAATATTTTATTATATTTTAGGCACCATTATTGAAAGAACGTTATTGTGTATGTCATCTATCTACAGGCGATATGCTTAGAGCAGAAATTAATTCTGGATCTGCTCTTGGAGCAGAAATTAAAAAAATAATTGATGAGGGTAAATTAGTCAGTGATGATCTTGTAGTTAATATGATTGATCATAATTTAAACAAACCTGAATGTAAACGTGGTTTTTTGTTGGATGGTTTTCCTAGAAGTGTTCCGCAAGCTGAAAAAGTAAGAAAGTTTAATTCAAAGTTTAATATCATGAATAATTATTAATTTCTTTTTATTTAACTTACAAAGATTATTTTATATATATATATATATATATATATACATACACATACCTTGAAATGGCATTAAAATATGAAAAATAAAACAAAAAATATTTTCAATTTTTTAATTAAAATTATAATGTAAATTATTTTTTTTTCTATTTAAACAGCTTGATCAAATGTTAAAAAAGAGACAAACTAAATTAGATGCTGTGATAGAGTTTGGAATTGATGATAATTTGTTAATAAAAAGAATCACAGGTCGTTTAATTCATCCTAAAAGTGGTAGATCATATCATGAAGAATTTGCTCCTCCTAAAGAATATATGAAAGATGATGTAAGCAATAATAATTATTTTTATTAAATTTATAATTATAATTTGTAAATGAAATTAAAAATTATGTTGAGCTGCAAATAATTTTTTTTGTTAATAGGTTACTGGAGAACCATTAATTAGAAGATCTGATGATAATGTAGAAGCATTGAAGAAACGATTATCCACATATCATACAGAAACTGAACCTTTGATTGATTATTATGCTTTACAAGGGATTCACTATTACGTTAATGCAGCTCGATCTAGTAAAGATGTTTTTAAAGATATTGATTGCATTTTCCTAAAAGCGACTAAACAACAGGAAAAAAAAGGTTTCTTTAGTCGGTTCTTTTAAGATGTTGAATGAAAAAAAATGTTACACCTCATTTTTTTCTTGTAAGTAAAAGGGCAATATGTAGTTAATGGGAAATAGTTTTAGAATCAAAATAACTTTCAGTAAAATTTAGTACACTTTAAGTATATGATTTTGAATATAAAGACAATTTATGCTGTTTTTAATCAATAGAATATATATTTTTTGTATATCTATAGAGTATATTTAAAACAAAATGTTAAAAAAGGAAAAAATTAATATGACTTTAATATTACTTTAATTACCAACAATTTATATATTCAAAACACTGTCACAAACTAATAAGTCAAATGCACACATTTTAATAATAGAACAAGTTTAATTTAATATCTTGACATATGATTTATTATTTGACTGCATAATTGAGTGACATTTATTTTTATGTAATAAAAGGCATTATTTGTTTTTTAAAATTCTGTTATAGAATGTATTTTCATTTTTTTCTACTTTTTTGTTACTTTTGTTATTATGTTTATTTTGAAACATACATTTCTTAAGACTTTTATATCTTTTGTATAAAATATGTCATTTTTTACATTTTTTTAAAATTTAAGTTTATATTTGGCAATTTTAGTATGAAACAGAAATCCAATAATTAGGATATTTATATAAAATGTACATATAAATGATAAAATTTTAAAAGAAATTTATTTCAATATTATTTTTTATGTAAGATTTTAATACATATATATATATATATATATATATATATATATATACACATATATATATATATATATATATAATATTTTATACGCACATATGATTTTATCAATTTTAATTTTGCATTTTAAAGCTAAAAAAAGAAATGTATGAATAGAAGATAATATATGTTTTAGGATATATTACTAATGCATTAGATACATTAAAATGTTTGTGCATTCTTAGATAATTTTCCAAGATGGCTATAAAATAAAATACAACGTATACTAAAATCTATTTTCCATAATTTAAATATATACTAGTACACAATATTTCTGTATGTATATCGAAATATAGAATAAAATTTCTAATATTCTAAAATATTTTATCTTGTTTCTTTGAAAAAAGTACGAATGAAATTATAATGATTAAAAGTGCGCGGTAAGCGCGCGGAGAGCGCCGCGTAATGTATCGCGCATGTGCATAGATTGCCAATTGTTCGTGAGTTTTGTGAGAAGCAGAGTTTGGGATAAATAAGTTTTTCGGCTTGTCGATTGGAGGGATAAAGGGGTAGAACCACAGAAGGAGAATTTTTTCAATTTCTCAGTGGAAAACTGTGTTTTCCGTGTGCTGAGGGCCGGTGGCCGAGTGATGCACGCATATGTCTAGGCTCGGGGGAACTCAGGTTCTAGCCACAGCACAGGTGAAGAGGACGGCTGCTGATCACGCAGCGGTGTTAAACTTTGGTGCTGCAAAACGCAGCAAGCTGTCCGCCGTTGCGGTCACGGAGATCAACGAGATTGAAAACATGACGGATACGGCTGCAGCCACGACTGATACTCAAAAGAGAGCCAATTTCTCAGCTTTAACTGTTGGGAATCCAAACGGCGTTAACAAGATTTCACCAAGTTTGGCAAGTGCAAAACCTGGTACAGCTAGAAAACTCGTCATCAAAAATTTCAAAAGTAAGCAAGACCATGGGACTACTTAACCTCAAAATCAGCTGCTACTGTTCGTGAAGATTTTTGGTGTAATTTATGATTGGCAATGTGCCTTCGTGGATTACGACATCTTTTTTAACATAATTTTGTAATTTTTGTAATATTCTTTTGCTTCATTATTTAACGAAGGTCAAATTAATTCTAAATGCGATTAATAAAAGTAAGCTGACATAACCTAACTTGACATCGTAAAAGAATGAAATGAATAAACGTCTTTAAGACGCATTACTTGTTCTTTATATATTTATTAAAAATTTCATATTGATTGTATAATTAATTAAATATGTTAGTTCGTGTATTTATATTTTTAATTTTATTAAATAAAAATAAAGAATAAATACGAATGAGCTATTTTAGTAATAATAGTAATAATTTCAAAACGTATTTATGATTCAATTTATATTTTTCAATTTATTATTTTTTTATTTTATTTTAAAATAAATTATTTAAAAAAAAAGGTACAAAAAATATTGTATTTTATATATGTATTATTAATACATATTCATTATAAAAAATATATTAATAAGTAAAAATTAATTATATATATTGTATCTATATAATAATATTTATATAAAAATGAAAATTATATTTATATAAAAAATAAATACAAATATTATTATTAATATAATTATAATATAATATTTTAATATAATTAAAAATTTTATATAGATAAACCAAAATTACCAGAAAATTATCAAGAACAGACATGGGAAAAATTACAAGAAGCTGTAATAGCAATACAAACTAGCAAGAGTATTCGTTATTCATTAGAAGAACTTTATCAAGCAGTTGAAAATATGTGTAATCATAAGATGGCATCCACATTATATACAAAGTTAACAAGGTTAACAGAAGCACATGTGCAAGCAAATATAGAACAATTTTTAGCAGAATCAATGGATAGGCATATATTCTTAAAAAAAATGAATGAATGTTGGCAATCACATTGCAGACAAATGATTATGATTAGAAGTATTTTTCTATATTTGGATAGAACATATGTATTACAAAATCCAAGTATTTTATCCATTTGGTATGTTTAAAAAATTTAAAAATATTAAAAATGATTAAAAACAAATTTTTTTATATTTTTTTGCTTAGTATTTGTATTATTTTAGGGATATGGGTTTACATTTGTTTAGAGTGTATATTGTTTTGAATAACTTAGTTCAAACACGTACAGTAGAAGGATTACTTATGCTCATAGAAAAAGAACGTCAAGGTGATACAGTGGATAGAACACTTCTTAAATCATTATTAAGAATGTTATCAGATCTACAAATCTACCAAGATGCCTTTGAAACTAAGTATGACTTTTTATATAAATATATATACTTATATATATATACATACTTTTATATAAATATATATAGATTTTTATATTTTTTTATAGATTGTTATATGTTATATTTTTTTTGCTAAATCTTTATTTTTGTAGATTTTTGGTTGCTACTGAAAGACTATATGCTGCTGAAGGTCAACGACTAATGAATGAACATGATGTTCCTGAGTACTTAGCACACGTGGACAAACGACTTCAAGAGGAAAATGAACGTTTGTTACATTATTTGGATGCATCTACAAAGTAAATATTTTATATCATATTAATATTTGTAACTATAATATTATTATTAATTAATGTTAATTTAATATTATAGATGGTCCTTAATACATACAGTAGAAAAGCAATTATTGTCTGAACATATTACCAGCATTTTACAAAAAGGATTAAGTGGTTTATTGGATGAAAATAGAATTAATGATTTATCTTTACTTTATAATTTATATAGTCGAGTGAAAAATGGCCTTGTAGAACTTTGTCTAAACTTTAATTCTTATATTAAGGTATTTTATAAATTATTCAAATATTTACAATTTTAATTATATGTAATAAATACATTGTTTATTTTTGTTCATAGAAAAAAGGTAAAACCATAGTTATAGATCCTGAAAAAGATAAAACTATGGTTCAAGAACTCTTAGATTTCAAAGATAAAATGGACAATATAGTTAACACATGTTTTCATAAAAATGAGAAATTTGCAAACAGTTTAAAGGAAGCTTTTGAAGCTTTTATTAATCAACGTGCGAATAAACCTGCTGAATTAATAGGTAATATTTTATTTTTATTTGAATAATATTTATTATCATATTAATTAATTTATTTTTTTTAATAGCGAAATTTGTTGACTGCAAACTTAGAGCGGGTAATAAAGAAGCAACAGAAGAAGAATTGGAAAGATTATTAGATAAAATTATGGTACTGTTTAGATTTATACATGGAAAAGATGTATTTGAAGCATTTTATAAAAAAGATTTAGCTAAACGTTTATTAGTTGGTAAATCAGCTTCTGTTGATGCTGAAAAATCCATGTTATCCAAATTAAAACAAGAATGTGGAGGAGGTTTTACTAGTAAATTGGAAGGAATGTTTAAAGATATGGAACTTAGTAAAGATATTAATATTGCCTTTAAACAGGTAATAATAAAACTTATGTTAATTTTATATATATATTAATTATTTATTTTTAGTTTATTTTTAATTTAATATATTTACAAATTATTTTTTATATATTATTTATTTAATTATATGATTATAAAATTTTTTTTATACTTTAAATCAGTATGCAGGAAATTTGCAAAGTGAATTGTCTGCTAGTAATTTGGATTTGACTGTTTCGATACTTACAATGGGTTATTGGCCAACATATCCTGTAATGGAAGTAACATTACCACCAGAAATGGTTCAATATCAAGACGTATTTAATAAATTTTATTTGGGAAAACATAGTGGTAGAAAATTACAATGGCAACCTACTTTAGGGCATTGTGTATTAAAAGCTTGGTTTAATCAGGTATTATTGATATATTAATGTATTAAATTTATATTAAATAGTTAATTATATATTCCATCAAACATTTCACTTAAATGTCAAAATAGGGCAACAAAGAACTTCAAGTTTCATTATTTCAAGCATTGGTGTTAATTTTGTTTAATGATGCTGACAATTTGTCCTTGGAAGATATAAAAGCAGCAACAAATATAGAAGATGGTGAACTTAGAAGAACTTTACAATCTTTAGCTTGTGGAAAAGCTAGAGTGTTACAAAAAAATCCAAGAGGAAGGGATGTTGCAGATAACGATAGATTTGTTTTTAATGCAGACTTTACAAATAAATTATTCAGAATTAAGATAAATCAAATTCAAATGAAAGAAACGGTATGATCTTTTAAATAATTATTTTTTTTTACATAATATATAATTAAAAAATGTATTATTTATTTTTTGTTCAGAATGAGGAACAAAAAGCTACAGAGGAAAGAGTATATCAGGATAGACAGTATCAGATAGATGCAGCTATTGTTAGAATTATGAAAATGAGAAAAACACTTTCGCACAATTTGTTGATTAGTGAATTATACAATCAACTTAAGTTTCCTGTAAAGGTATTGCAATTTATAAAATAATATATATCATGAAGATTTTAAATATATTAAATTATATAATTATAAAAAAAATTTTCAGCCTGCAGATTTGAAAAAGAGAATTGAATCTCTCATAGATAGGGATTACATGGAACGAGATAAAGATAATGCAAATGAGTACAATTATGTTGCATAACCTGAACCAAATACCAAAGTCATTTTAGACTGGGTGGTCACTGTGTTTTTTAGCAAAAAAACCAATTTATTTTGGTGTTTGCTCATTGTGAATGTGACATGTTGAACAAGAAAAAAATAAAAAACTTATAACTGATTGAATGTCAGCATAATGTTGCATTATGTGATCAGTTAATAAAAAAAATAGAGTGGACTCTATAAATTCGGTTTTTATAGTGCGTAATGAATACTGGACAATTGAGGTCATCTTTAAGATAGTGCTTTACTGTTATTATTCTTTTGTTTATGGATTTCGCTAAAAAAGGACCATGTGCAAAATATTTAATACAGCATTTAAAGAAATATATCAACAGTTTTTTATGCAGAACAGTTTTTCACAGCATACAGGTCTAAGAAGATAACATAGAATATTCTAAGAATTAAAAAAAATGCAATGACCGAAAGTGAATAGGAATGCGTTATTTATAATAAATAGAAGAAATAATATTAATATTATGGATATTGAACTGGTCATTGAAATAATTTTAAACAAATAGAAAATACATTATAAAATAATAATTCATGTACTGAATATGTTCATTACATGAAAAAGTACTTCATTACAGAATTTTAGGAATACCGAAAAGGAAAAACTACGGTACGTTCATATTGAAAAAAATGAACAAAAAAATATTTGAAGAAATCTTATTAAAAACATAATATTATGAATTTCTATAACAAATTTTTGTATATTACCTTATAATACAGAGTTTATAAATTCAATAGGAAAACATACAATTTGTACAAACAATGTCCATTTTTGTCAAAAAAAAAAAAAAAAAAAAAAAATAGTAAAGCAATATGTAAATTTATAATAAATTTAATAATAATATGAAACATCTTTCAAATAATGCATGTTTTATTTATAACCTGCATATTATTAAAATTAATATTTTTTAATGTATTTTTCTCTAACAAATGTATCTTTTTTATAAAGATAAAAAAACAAATAGTAAAAATGTTTCGTATTATTATAAAATAAGTACTCTGCCATTAGCTTTACAATTTTCACTACATATGATAAATTATAATAACTATTTAAATATAAATACAAATAATATTATATTTACTTGATATTTACTTTTTGCATATCTTTTGAGTGAATTATAACTTGATAAAGTACAAGTTTATAAAAATATATAAATCTTCTATCTTTATATACAAATTAAGAATCAATGTGATACAAATTATTCTTGACTAATTATCAATTTACTTTATACAGATCATAATATAAAATAAAAATTTTAATAATTTTGTTTAGAATAAATTTTTTCAATTTGTAGATTGCAAAAATATTGTTTTACAGAATTTTCACCAACTATGGTTTATTAATATTCCAGGAAATTTTAAAATTATGCTTTTAATAACATATTTCTTTATTTTTTATTATGTAAAATTATTCTTTTTTTTTTTAGTAACTCTGTATTACAAGGTTATTTCACAAATGAGTGTTAAAGAAATAATTTATTATTCATGTAAATGCTGTGCAAAATAAAATTTCTAGCAAGATAAAATATAAATAAAATTACTGTACTGTAACTATATGCTAAATCGAATATAGAATTTCTTATTATCTTATTTACTATAATCTAAAGATGAAAACAAAAAATTATTGTAAAAAGAAGGTCCAGTGCTTTTTTGTGAATACAAATATCTAATTATATTCCACAAACTACGTAAGAAAACATTTTCAAAAGAAAAAACAGAATTTCATAACGTAGAAATCGATTGTTATTGAAAAAAGAAAATATATATATAAATAAATATATTATTAATAATACAATCAATAAAATTTGAATCATCCAGTGGCTTGTTCAGTCATTTTATGTGTAATTATGAAATAGCTTATTAATGAAATTTTGTATAAACATAAAAAAAAAATGTTGATGAACCATTAGGTAATTTTAATGCAAATCCTATGAAAAGTTTTAATATATATTAAAACTATCTCCTAAACGCAGTACATGGTAAATTCATATAAAGAAATCATTTTAAAATAGATTCAAAAAGATAATTTTCATATTATTTCAGAATTTTGTTATTTTATTTGATTTCTTTTAGAAATAATATAATGCAAGAAAATTATAAATGATTTAAATTATGTAAATTAAATTTCATAAATTACCTTATACTGCGTTTCTCTGTATTACATTCAAAAACTTATTTTTGTGTAATCGTTCGTAGATTTAACAAGATTGTAAATAGAATAAGATTCCATACTTGTAATAAAATAAAAGAAAAAACTCAAATTATGTTTTATGCATGATATTTACATTTTATTTACAAGATAAAATATTAAATTATAAAACTATTTATGTTTTTACAATTACGATTGAAATGATGTATTTGTACAATACTTATTTTAAACGTACTATAAATCATCATGAATATTTTGTTAAAAAAATTATATACAAGAAAATTTTATAAGTATTTCATATCTTTAAAAAGAAATTTTTCCAAATATATAATCTTTTCTAGCGGTTTTCTTATCCTCTTAATTTTTCTACATGTTTGGTTTTTATATCAATTTCATAAAGCAAAGATTTTGCAAGATTACTAGCATTAGCCTGTTTATTTAAAAAATCAGATACTAATTTAGAAGGAAGCTTTCCACCTCCATGTGCTAAGCATTCTTTCCAATATCGATTGCCTGCCGTTCGATTGAAAGGATCTCCTTGAAAATATGTTTGCCATATCCATGAAGCAATTGCACGAGATACTAAATAAGAATAATATTTCGCACCATATCCAACTAAATGAGAAAATCTTAATTGCCATGCCTAAAAATATAATTTTTTATTTATAATTTTTATTATTTATAATAAATTATTGTAAAAACTAAAAAAGAAAAAATTGCATACTGTATTTTCAATATAAGGAAGTTCATAATATTTTCCTTGTATTTCTTTCAAAATTTCAGTTGATGACTTTTCTAATTGTCCATTGTGATAAACTTGATCTAACATGCTATAATATATCTGATTTTGTAATTCAGAAGCACAAAATATGTTTTTTGAAGCATATAATTTATCTAATAATGTTATTGGTATTTGTTCAAAAGTTTGAAAATGTCTAGCAAATGTGGATACAACCTAATAATATATATTAATATATATAAACTATAAATTATAAAATTTATTTAAAAATTACTTAAAAATTATTTGATTATAATTTTTAATAACTTACTCTTGGATCACTTGCAAAATATTCCATTAAAACACTTGGAACTTCTGCAAAATCTGTACTGCATCTAGTTCCTGTTACATGCTGATATTTTGTTCTACCTAGCATAGAATGTAATGCGTGACCCATTTCATGGAATAAATTTTCTACAGAAGAAGGACTAAGTAGACATGGCTTGGACCATGTTGGAACTGGTAATGATAACATTAATACTACTATAGGATTCTAAAATAAACATTTGAATAATGATAATGATGAAAAATATTATTAAATTGTATGAAAAATGTAATATACAAGGTATTCATCATTCTATTAAATTAATAAAAAAAGTGATTCAAATAAAATTATAATAAAAAATTATTAATCAATATTCAGTTAGCAATTATAAAAGTTAAAACACATTTACTGGAAAATTAAAGTTATCTTACCAAAATAATCTAACTAATCTTTTTATTTAAAATATTTATTGAATTATCATCTAAAAAATTATGTGATTATTACAATGAGTACCTTGTATATATATATATTCTATATAAATATTTTTTCTTTATTTAAATTACTTGATAAGATCCATCAGATAATTGCCTTCCACCTCTAATAGTAAAATGACAATCTTGATTAGGTTTTCCTTCTCTTTCAAAAAAATCACAATATATGTAACCTAAAACTGCTTCATTTTCATCTATTACAACAATTTTATGTACATTATTTGCCCAAACTTCACCAGATAAAACTGGTACATATTCCAATCGGATACCATATAATGCTTGTATCAATATATTAATTCCATCCATACAAGCACCAAGTGAAAAATATGGTGCAAATTCAGTAATAGATATATTTAACCAATTTCTTTTTGCTTTTGCTGTAAAATAAGCTGTATCCCATGGCATTATTTTCTAAATATAAAAAATAAAAAATAATGTAAATTATTTATTAATTTAATTTAATAACATTTTTTAAAATAAAAATATTATAAATAATATTTGATAAATTTTGTAAACCTGTTTTATGGGTGATTCAATATTTTTCATTTTTTGCATTTCATTAAAATCTTGCTTTGTTTTAGACTTTAAATTATCATTTAAGATATTGAGAAATTCATATATTACTTCAGGTGTTTCCATAGTACTTCCTTTAACAGCTCTATAAATTATTTACTTTTAATACATATATGTATACAATTCATAGTAATTTTAGTTAATTTTAGTTTTATCAATAAATATTTATAATCTACCGATGAGCATAAGATGAAAATCCACATAGTTTAGCCAAAGTATATCTAGAATTTAAAAGTTCTTGTAGGAGATATTCTTGTTCTTCATCAGGATATAGAAATATACGATATGCTGTTTCTCTAAGTAAGCAATTAGGAGAATCTACATAAAGTCCTTGAACATATATTTTATTATCCTTTTCTGTGAAGCTAAAATATTTTTTAAAAAATATTTTAAATTTCATATTTTAAATGAAAAAATTATTTACTTATGAAACTTACTATTGTCTTATATTAGGTGGAACAATACTAGAATCTACTGCTCTTGTATTACTAGCACCTGTCATAAATTTTTGACCTACCTATTTGAAAAATATAATTATAATAAATGTTTCTAAATATATATATATATATATATATATATATATATATATATATATTTATATAATATAAACATTTATACAAATAAATAAAATATATTAATCTATATACTTGTAATATATAATAATTCAATTGCACAACTTTTTCTCTTATAGATTCTGGTAAATGAATAGCACATAATTCAAAATCAGATAAGAATAATGTTGCAACATGTTTATCTAGTACAGATGTTTTCTGAATATCTTCATTATATACTATGTGTTTCAATGCATTATATAGTTCACGATGAGTATTTAGTCTAAAAAAATTTGTAAATAATTTTTATATCATTTTCATAATTTTAAAAAAATTATAAATATTTATTAATTATTTAATATTTTTAAAAGTAATTACTTCTCTACAATACCACTAACAGAAAGACAAGTCTTCTCTGCAGCTATAACAAACTGTTTTTGTGGATGTGCAATTCTAATAAACTCTGCTAAATCTGCAACTTTACATAATGTATCAGACATATCGTCAAAAATTTCTACCATTTTTCGTTTTCTATTTTGACTCATAGCTTCTACTATAAGTGCATCTGTTTGGGATATTGCTTGATCTCTTAAAATATTAAATCCTTCTGATGTTTTTAATTCAGATATTCCAAATAATCCCTATATAAAAAATATCAAAATTTTAAAACTTAATATATTTTATACAAATAATTATGAATATTTTAAAAAATATATATTACTCACAGTTTCTTTTCTTAAAAAATCAAATCCATATTTTTCTTTATTAATAGAATTGAATGCTGTTGCAAGAGATGACCATGTATTTACATTTCTATGTCTTTTACAATTTCTTGGAAATTGTTTCTTCAACATTTGGATCATTTTTTATAATATACTAAAAGTTTTCAAGAATAGAAATTATTATATTCATTCAAAATATTATAAATCAAAACATAATTTAAAGAAATTTTATGCAAACAATATTTGAATATTAATTTAAATTATAATGATAAAACATGTAATTAAAATTTTTTTAAGCAATAGAATAATTTATATATAAAAACAAATAAAATAAATTATTAACAAATTATTTTTTATTTTCACATATAGTCATATAGTCATTTGATTATTTATCTTTTTAATAATATTTATTTTTTATGAAATGACAGAAATATTTTTAAAAGTAAAATAAATTTGTTATTGTACATTTATTAGAAAACGATTGAGGTTATAAATAATGATTTATATAGTGTACTTAACACAAAGTAACAATCTTAGAAAACGTGATTCTATTTTTGACTGGATGATGGCATTACTGTGATTTTAACTAAGTCTGTAGTTACAAATTAAAAATGGTGTTACAAGTAAAAACATAAATTTTCATTAGAATTGTATGAAAATAAAATTGAAAGTGAAAATGAAGAAAAAACAGAACAAATGTGTTTTAATAGAAAAAATATTCAATTTATAAAATAAATTTCTTTTTGATTGACAAAAGTTTAAAAATTTTTCATTTGAGCATGATTTATTTATTAAAATAATTTATTAGATAATTCAATTTTCTATTATAAATTTTGAGGTTACTTACGAATATAAATGGTAAGGAAAATAATTTTTTCAATCATATGCAGTTGTTTGAATAAAACGAATATAATAGGTTTTTATATGTCAAGTAGAAGGGGTACAAGTATATGTTCTTGTGTACTATATAAGGATATGTCTTATATTGTTCATATATTATTTGACATCACTTAATTTATTCCGTAATAATTTTTTTAATTTATGTAATTAAACATATTTTTACTTTTGATTTTATTGAATGTGTAATTTTTTCAATTATGTTATTTTTTTTATATTTATTATTGTTATTTTTATGTTATTTTTATATAATAATTTTTCATAATATTTTTTCATGATTTTTTTTTATATAAATTATTTTATTCTTAAATTACAATATCATATAAAATTAAAAAATATATATATATATATAATAATAATGATAATAATATATATATATATATATATATATATATATATATATATATATTATTATTATTATTTAAGAATAATTCCAATTCAGATTTATTTGTTGAAATATATTTTTTTATTTTTTTATTTTTCATTTATATTTATCTTATCTATAAAATTTTTAGTTATAAAATTATAAAATAAAATGTTTTTGTTTTTTTGCAGTCTAATTCTATGATATGTAAAGATTTATTCACTGCTGTTAAACAATTAGCAGACAGTGAGATTGAATTAATAAAGACTATAGAAAATTCAAAGAAAACAAATAATATTAAGAATATTAAAAATACTATGTCTACGACAGATAAGAAAAGTGTCAAGAAATCTACAAAAGTATTCAATGTAAATATAAAAATCATAAAAAAATAATTTAATGATAATTGTAAATTTTTTATTTTTTTCATTTGATTAGGTTCGTCCATCTGCTGCTTTAATAGCAGCTAAACGTGAAGCAGCTCAACAACGTGTATTACAAGGAAAAAAATCTAATAATGTTTTTATACGTGATATATATCAAAAAGCTATTGATGCATATAATATAAAAAGAATGGAAACTGGTATTGTATTTGATCATTCTATGGCAGAACATAAATGTCTTTGGGATTCAAATTATCCAGAATGTCCTGCTAGATTAATAAGAGTTTTACAGAGATGTGAAGAATTGGGATTAATAAGTAGATGCAAGTTGATAACACCAAGATTAGCTTCAGAGAATGAAATACTTATGAAACATAGTCAAGAACAAATAGATATTTTAAAGAGTACTGATGGGTGTACAGATACAAATAATTTAGAATTATTATCATCAAAATATGATGCCATTTATATACATCCTGTATGTAAATAATTATTAATTATGAAGTAAAATAATGTATTCATTTTAAATATTTATATTTAAATCATTTAAAATTGCTCTAGTCTACTTATCGATTGTCTCTATTAGCCGTGGGTTCAACAATAAATTTAGTAGAAAGTATTTGCAAAGGAGAAATCCAAAATGGAATGGCTATTATAAGGTATAAGTAATAATACATATATATGTAATATATTTCAAAAAAGAAATTAAAAACTTTTTTAAGCATATTTGGTAAATAATTTTAAATTAAAGATATATATTATATGCTATGATTTTTTAAGTTTTTTGGTTCATTTAAAAAATAAAATTTTGTATGTTAAACATTATATATTAATATTTTAAATATTTCTGGATAATTATTTTTGACTATAAAAAAAAAAGATCATAAATATACATTATAAAAATTTTCTATAATATATAAAAAAATTTTGGTTTTTTAAATAATAATAAATGAATTAAAATCCATAATGTATATATTTTTTTTATTTACAGTGATTTAACATAGTAAAATTTTTCAATTTTTTCTAGAATCTGAGAAAAAAAAATATTAATATTACTTTTTCCATTTTCTATAATATATTCTAGACCACCAGGACATCATGCAATGAAATCAGAATATTGTGGATATTGTTTTTTCAATAATGTTGCAATAGCTGCTGAAAAAGTTTTATGTAATAATTTAGTTAGTAAAATTTTAATTGTTGATTGGGATGTACATCATGGGCAAGCTACTCAACAAATGTTTTATGATAATCCACAGTATGTAAATATTTTTCTAAACATTCTATTATCTATAAATATTATAATAGTATAAATTTAATTAATAATAAATTATAAATTTTATATGTAGAGTAATTTATTTCTCTATTCATCGTTACGAAAATGGTGAATTTTGGCCAAATCTTAGAGAATCTAATTTTCATTTTGTTGGAGATGAGTTAGGAGAGGGATATAATTTTAATGTGCCACTTAATAAAATCGGTATGACTAATGCTGATTATTTAGCTATATTTCAACAAGTTTTATTACCAATGGCCTATGAGGTAAAAATATTACATTATTATAATTTATTTTTAGTAATATAATTTAAGTAATGTAATTATGAAAAATATTAATATAAATTCTGAATATGATTTCTAAAAAAAAATCATTTTTAATTATTCCAGTTTCAACCAGATCTTATAATAGTATCAGCTGGTTATGATGCAGCTTTGGGTTGTCCAGAGGTAAATTAATAAATATTATTTATTTTTTTTTATAATTTGTTTTTATCTTAATTTAATTCAAATCTTGTCATTGTCTGGATTTAATTTATGATTCAAAATGAAAAAGTTGAAATATATATTTCAAAATATATTTCAAAACAAATGATATGAAAGAATAAAGAATAATTTTATGTGCAAAAATAAATAAATAAAAAAAAATATATATTTTTTTTATTTTTATTTTTCGAATTTGTCATTTAATTAATTTTCAATAATTGGGAAAAAATCATTATAAATATAAAAATGAACAAAAGATATAAAAATATAAAAATGAAAAACAAATTAGTTTTAAAGGAAATAAAAATTAAAAATTCATTTAATATTAATATTTGGTTACTTTTTAACTGTATATATTATATTCAATCTCTATATTCTCTATATCTCTATATTTTTCAAGAATGAAAAAATTAAATGTGTATAACATATATAGAATAACTTTTTATCAATAATTTTAGAAATTAGCTAAATTCATTTGTAAAATTGTAAACTGATATATTTGATTTATTTGAATTGTTTATTAACTTTGATTCACTCAATTGATTTTATTCACATAAAAAATTGATTAACTTGATTTTCTCAAAATAAATAAAAAATAAAAAAATGTTATCTTCTCTTTGACTTAAGATGAACATTGTATATATGAAGAATTTTAATATTTTTATTTTATTAATATTTAGGGTGAAATGTTGGTAACACCAGCATGTTATGCTCATTTACTATCATCATTATTATGTTTGGCTTCTGGAAAAGTTGCTGTTATATTAGAGGTACAAAATATATTTTCATTCTATTATTGAATTTTATTGTATATCTAATTTTTCAAATATATTGTTTTCATTATATTTTTCATTGCAGGGTGGTTATTGTTTAAAATCATTAAGTGAAAGTGCAGCATTAACATTGCGTACTTTGTTAAATGATCCATGTCCTATGTTAGAAACTCTTACATTACCTTCAATAAGGTAAACTAAAAATACAAACATGTATAATTGTTAATTATGATTTTATATATTTAATATAATTTTAGTATACGTGATACAATTTTGAATACAATTTATACACATAAGCCATATTGGAAATGTTATCAATATCAAGATACATATAGTATTAATAGTACACCAAATAATAAAGAAGAAAATACTAATCAATATTTACCTGTAGTTATATTCAAGTAAGAAATTAAATTATTTTTAATAAAATTTATTATTATTATTTTTAGTTATATAAATATTTATCTACTTCAGAGAAACTGTTAGACCAAAAGTATATGAAACTCAAAATTGTTATCCAGTTCAAACTCAAGAAATTATTGAAATAATAGAAAAGCAATTGAATACATTAATACAATGTAAGTATCTCTAATTTGATAATTTAACAATTAATTATATATATATATATATATATATAAAATGTACATATAATAATGTAAAATTTATAAATATAAATTTCCTTTTAGTTACTAATTTATCTAAAGCACCTAATAAAGTATGTATTGTTTATGATGATAGAATGTTAAAACATTGCAATATATCTGATGATAATCATCCAGAAAAACCACATCGTATTAATATTATTTATAAAAAATTTCAAGAATATAATCTACTTGATCGAAGTTATGTGCAACAAGTATGTAAATTTATTTTTAAGAAAGATAACTTTTGCACTAAAATGAATGTTAACATTAACATTTTTATTTGAAATATTAATTTTTATTTACCGATTATTTTGAAGGGACGAAGTGCAACAAAAGAAGAGTTATTATTAGTCCATACAAAAGAATATATTGATAAAATAAAAAATACAAAAAATTTAAAATCAAAAGAGCTAAAAAAGCAAGCAGAAACATATAATTCAGTTTATTTGCATCCTGAAACATGGTCAAGTGCTTGTATATCAACTGGATCATTACTACAAGTAATTGATAATGTTTTGAATGGAGAAAGTCAATCTGGTATTGCTATCATTAGACCTCCAGGGCATCATGCTACAGAGGATGCAGCATGTGGTTTTTGTATTTTTAACAATGTAGCTATAGCAGCTAAATATGCTATAGAATTTCATCATGTAAAAAGGTATTATGATTTATTTTATATATTGACTATATTGACTATCTCGATATAAACAATAATATAATTTTCAGAGTATTGATAGTAGATTGGGATGTACATTATGGTAATGGAACTCAATCTATTTTTGAAGAAGACTCTAAAGTTTTATATATATCTGTTCATCGTTACGATAATGGTAGTTTTTTTCCAAACTCTAAACGAGCAAATTATTCTTATGTTGGTTCTGAATCAGGAGAAGGTTTTACCGTTAATATACCATGGAATAAGGTTAATCTTAGAAGATATTCTGCAAAATAAGTTAATATTAACAAAGTAGAATTATTGTAATTATTTGTATTATTTGTATTATTTAAATTATAGAAAGGAATGGGTGATGCAGAATATATAGCAGCGTTTCAGCAAATAATAATGCCAATTGCTTATCAGTTTAATCCGGAATTGATTTTAGTTTCTGCAGGTTTTGATGCCTGTATTGGTGATCCTTTAGGAGGTATAGTACTATTTTATAAATATTCTTTATTATTGTTAAAGTTTACATTAATATTTTCCTTATTTTTAAGGTTGTTTTGTAACACCAGAATTGTATGGACATTTAACACATTGGCTATCTTCTTTAGCTAATGGTCGTGTTATTCTTAGTCTTGAAGGAGGTTACAATACTAATTCAGTTGCACATGCAATGGCTATTTGTACGAAATCCTTGCTTGGTGATCCTTTACCAATGTTAGAAAGTGGACAAATTCCATGTGCAAGTGCTGTTCACACTATCCATAATGTTTTAAAAACTCAAAAACAATATTGGCCAAATTTAATATTTAATTTATCATTACCAAAGGAAAAAATACTTTCTAAACCTAAAGTATCATATAAAAAAACAAATGAACAAATTATAAACAACGAAGAACTTTTAAAATATTCTGAATCTAAGATAGCATTGGAAGAAATTGAGACAGAAAAAATGCAAAATAAAAAAATTGCAACCTGGAAATTCATAAACAAAATTAAAAACGTAGATCTTAATGACAAATTAGATGAAGCGATTGATTCATATTACGAGTCAGAAAATACTCAACTTAATGATAATACTTTCTATAACGAAGGTATGATAAATTAGAAATATATATGTATATATATATATATACAAAGTGTTAAAAAAAAAATCTAAAACTTTAAGGACTTATAATACTTAAAAAAAGTAAAAAATATTCAATTATGTAAATTCTTAAATTAATTTTTTCGAGTAAAATCAATTTTTGTCATTTGTGAATATTGGATATCGTAATTAAAATTCTTTTTTAAATATAAATAAAGAGATTTATTTCACATGATATTGAATGTTTATAATGATAAAAGATGATTTTATATCGAAAATGATTTATATTGATTGGATATGTTTGCTTCTTGTGATATATTAAGTCTTTAAGCTTTTAAATTCTTTTATTAATTTTTTGTATATTTATAAAACAGTTTCTCACATAAAGAATTATTTTTATAGTTTCTAAATATACAAAGACGTATATGAATCAAGATCAAAAAGAAGGACATTCTAATGAAAATTTTACTAGTTTTGCTGCTGGTAGTAGTGGTAAACAGAATGAAAGAATAATTACACAAACAAGTGGCAATAAAAATTTATATGATTATTTTTCAGAAAATTTACAAGTAATTAGTAAAATTTTTAATATTATATATTATATATTTAATATTATATATTAATTAAATATATTATTAAATTAATTTTCATTATTGGAATTTTTTATAAAATTCTATAGGCACTAGTAGCTGGAGACATGTTTGCAGTGATACCTTTAAGAGAATGTCCACATTTAGATAGTATTAGGGATGTACCAGCTTTGGGAATTGATGTACATTTACCTTGTGTAGAATGTGGAAGTACTGCTGAAAATTGGATCTGTCTACAATGTTATATTATTCATTGTGCGCGTAATATCAATCAACATGGTGTATTACATGCTGAAAAAATGGAACATCCATTGGCACTAAGTTTTAGTGATTTATCAGTTTGGTGTTATAAATGTGAAGCATACATTGATAATCCAGTAAGTTTTAAATATTTATTGTAAATGTTTATTTTAATATCTTTTTTAATGTTTAATAATATTTGTAGCGATTATTTGCTGCTCGTAATGCTGCACATCAAAGCAAATTTAATGAGGAATTGCCATGGACATATAATGATGATTGAAATAAAAATATATTTAAAAAAATTTGCAATTAACTATGTATTTTATAATATCTGTAAATCTTTAAAGTATATACTTTTATTTCTGTATTATGTTTAGATAAATTGTTAACATAATTTATGTATTATAATTTTATAGCTTTTATTACAGACAAGATACAAAATAAATCTAACATTTAATGCATTTTTTTATTTTATGCCTTAAAGATATTAGAACTTTTTAATCATTTTTAATCATTTTAGTATTCTTAATATTATCAATTCAATTTAAAATTATATTAAAATATTAGTAATAGTTGGATTAAATTTTTATATAAAATTAAATAAAAAAATAAAAAATAAATTTTTATATAAAATAAGAAATAAAAATGTTTATGTAAAATTAAAAAATATTTTTATTATTATTATTATTATTATTAGAAAATTTTGTAAATATATATGAAGTATTACATATATTCTATATTACATATAGAAATAAATATATATATATATTTATTTCTATATTATAATATATATATATATTTATTTCTATAAATTATGAAATAGATAATTGATTGTTCCATATTTATATACATATACATATCTTTAATTATCTTTAGAAAATTTTATTAAATGAAGATTAGAAATAACTTTTTATTTTGTAATCATTTTAATAAAATATTTTTAAGAATCAAAAAAAATATTATAATGATATTATGCATATTATTTATAATTTATTTTTTATTTTATTAGATTTTTATTTATAATTTATTTTAAAATCGATGCTCAGTTTTAATCAACAATATTAATTTAAAAATTAGTTTCATGAAAATTAACATATTGTATATTTTTTTTTTAAATAAAATTACATATTTTCTATATTCTTGAATTAATTGTTTTCTAAAATATTTGATTTTTTTAAATACGATAAATTATTTATAATATATTTATATGAAGTAATATAATGAAGTATACATAATTGTAAATTAAAGAATTAGACACGTTATAGTTTTAAAAGAAAAGTAATAATAATAATAAATATTCAATTGACAATCGATGTTTTATAATCGAGTACATATCAAGAGCAAGTGAAGAGAAGAAATAGTGAGAAAAATAAAGTAATAATAAGTATAATAAAATAAAAATAAGATAAAAATTCAAGACTTATTTAAAATATCGTAAAAGAAATATAAAAACAGGACAAAAAATAATGGAAAAAGAGTAAAAATGGAATAAAAATTGACCTTCAGAATTCTGGTGCTAAAAATATTTTTTTAAAATAGAATAATTTTAATATAATTAAGAATTAGTCTAAAATTCAAATTAAAATAATATAAAATTAAAGACTATTTCCCGAACACAAAAAATAATATATTTCTTATAAGATTTCTTATGTTTAAAAACATCAGTATTCTGATGTTTTATTCTATCTTATTTTGCTTTATAGATATTTTTGTTATCTAAGATATGCTGAAAATCAATTTCTTACCATATTTCTATTCTTCCATTATTTTTTTTCTTTCTTTATATGTTTTATTCATTAATTATATGTTAATGAAAATTTTTGTAAAATTTTTGTAAAAGAAAAACTTTCGTTAAAATTATTTGAAATTATCTTAAGAAATCTTCCTATATATTTATGTATATATATATATATAATTTATATACATAAATATATATAATATATATATATATTATATTTATAATTCATAATTATTTAGTCCCAATTTATTTTATAGATATATATATAATGTATTTTAAAAATATAGTAATATATTAATATTAATTAATTGAAAATTTCTGAAATAATTTCAAGTAACAATTTTTTTTACAAAACACTTTTTTTTGGCTTTGTTAACAAATTATTAATAAAAAACATTGATCAATTATTGATTATTTATTATATTTATATTTATATTTATATAGATTACAATATATGTACAATATATTTATATAGATTAATCAAAGTATTAATCAAGGTATATACTATCAGTTAACACGAACAAGTTCAAATAATATGTGTCGAAAACTTGAATATAACAGATATTTTTTTATAGAAAAAAAATTATATCAAATTATATTTTATTCGAAATAAATTAATTTAATTACGTATTCTGTAATTGACCAGCGTTTTTTGTTAATAACTTATTAATAAATCATAACGAAAAATTTTGTAAAGAAAAAATTGCTTGAAATTATTTCAGGAATTTTAAGTTAACTGATGTTTTCATTTTTCGAATATATTATACTATATGTAATTTAATTATCAAAATAGTTATATTAATTATTTAAAAAAAATTGAAATATACATTATTTTTATTTATTAGTATACTTTACAAAATTATATTCAGTAATTTTATTAAGCTATTTCTCTATATTAAAATAAGCTAGCTCTATATTAAATAATGTTAAATAAGCATAAAATAAAATTATCATGATTTTTAAATTTAATGTTAAATTTTATGTTATATATTATATGTAATATAATACATATAGTGAATTTAATTCTAAAAAATTATTTATTTTAAATAGTAGTATTTTTTTATATGTTTTTGTTTTATATGCAATATTATAATTTTTATATTATGCAATAAAATTTTATTTTTAGAAAAATTTAATAATATACATTTTAATATGTTATTTCTTGTATATATCAAATATGTTTATAATTTAATGATATTAACTATTTAAATTAATAATATTTTTCTGTTAAAAATTTTAAGAATTTTTTTACATTATATGACTTTATATATTTAATACTATTACATATAATAATAAATGTAATTATATTATATCGATAAAATATTAATAAATATATTATATATATATATTTCATAATCTATTTAAATTTATATAGTTATAAATATAACAATTTTTTTCAGGATATATGTACAGTTTTATATTTATTATCTATCAAATATTCAATTCGTATTAATAACAATTGGAATTGTTGAAACATTTCCAATATATTATTCATAATTTCAGTCAATTTTTCTACTGAAAATATAGTTAAATGCGTAAACCGCGTAATATTCTTAGTAACTTTTGAAAATGGTAATTTTTCAATGGTAACATGTGGATAAAATTTATGTACAATATGATAATCAAATAAATTTATATTATTTTGAATAAAAATAAATTCTTCCAAATCCGTAGCAGGAAGAGCATAATATAATCTATATGGTACTTTTTTAGTAGCATATTTATATTCACATTCGTGAAGTTTTAAAGCAATAACATTACATACATCTTGTATAGATTTTGAACCTTGTTCATAAAGATAAAAATCTTTTATCAATTTATACTTATGATTTCCACTACTTACATATGTCTTTCTAGTATTTCTTAAATGTAGAAGTGCTGTTGGTATAGAATAAGTGTGTGATGTAAATAAATGTATATGTGTAAGATCTGGTTTTGCTTTTAATTCATTTGCTATGTGAGATGATAAGGGTAGAACTCCACCTTGATGAGCAAATCCATAAAAAAATGTTAATGCAATGTTACATATAAACCATAAAATCTGTAGTTTATTCAACTTATTTCTTTCTGTTGTAAAAGTATTTTCATTATTTCCAGAAATACGAGTAATAGTATCAACTCCTGATGTTTGATTTATATTTGGTGCATACAAAAAAGTTAGAGGTAATAATGTTGGTATAATAAATCTAGGCTCTTGATGTGGAAATATTGATAATAACATGATAGGTATAATAAAAGATGTTGTCATTAAACCAACAACACTTTGTATCCGCGGCAAGTTTAACCATTGCGCCTTTAAACCACTGTAAATCAAAATTAACTATTTTATTAATTATTTTATATTTCATATTATATACAAAATATTATTACAATAATAATTTCAATATTTACCTATATAACATTTTTCCAAATGTAAGAAGGCCAATAACTCCAAGAACATTATATAGAAGGGGTATATTTACTATAAAATGTAAATAATGAGGATGCAAACCATGATCTTGTAAGTTTTTAATATTTGAATTATATCTGAGAAAATTGAGTGGTGTTACCACAAAATTATTCATGTTAATGTCAAGATTACCTATTTCTGCCATTGTTAAGTAACCAAAATAAAAACTATCAACTAAAATAAAAAAGATAGTAGTAGGTATTCCACAAGCAATAAAAGTGAATATTCGGACATGAAAATGTCCAAATCCTACACTTTTAGAACCTAAACCTCTTTGTAACCAAAAGAAGATAGGAATGAAGGCAAATGCAATAAATGTTGGTCTATTAAATATACCAATTACAGTGATTGTTGCAATTTTTATACAATGATTTAAAGAATGAGGAGGCAATGAAGCTTTAAGTTTATAATATTTTACTCTTTCTATTCCAGTTTTTGCTTTACTATATTTATCCGATAAATAGTCACTTTGGACAACTACCTGAAATGATAAATATTATTATTTTATAAATTGTATTTTATAATTTATCAATAAATATTATTATAAATATAATACCTTTTCTGAATGTGCCATAGAATATGATGCATAATATAGTAATAATGCTGTTAATACCAATTCAATGGTATTTGATAATGTATGAGTAGCATAAACAAGCATAACATAGGAACTGGCATAAATAATCAGTCTTATTTTGTAATTTTGTCCATATATGTAACAGATTTTATATAAACAATAATCTGATATAAAAGATAAACCACATACTAATAAACGTGGAAATAATATAAGAAAATATGGTGATTTTAATGATATACCCAAATAAAAAAGTGTATATTGTGAAAGTTTTTTTAAAATTGAATATGGTATACCAATTATTATTTGAGATATTAAAACAGTTCTTATAGGAAAAGTTGAATTAAATTCCCATGGTTTATTAACATCAATGTCAAAATGATCTCCTATAAAATGATTTTTTAAACTTTTTACATTATTATTTAATTATGATCTAAATAATAATAATTTTTCACCTACCAGATATAACTTCAATAGATTGAAAATATTCATCAGGATGAATGTATCCTGTTTGAGGAATAAATGTTAAAATAATTCTTACAACAACTAAGATCCAATAAAGTCCCATTTTTCTTTTTATTGGTATAGCAGGTTTGTATTCATCTATAGATCTACGATATTCATTTTTGAAATGCATTTTTATTAATAAATAGTTCAAAATCTATTATATATTAAATTATATATATAATATAATAAAATTAATCAATTTTTTCGAGATGTCACTTTAATAAGGTTAAAAAAATTGGCAAAAATCTTTGATTTATTAAATTAATCATTATTTTTAATCGTCATAAAATATCTAACATATGTTTCGGTCAAATATATTTTATTTTATTCAATCGCGAAATATTTAATGATTATTGTTGAAACATAATATTTTTTTCTATAATTAATTGACTTCTCGGATTCGTAAATAAAACCACATGATCAATATCTAAAGAAATTGGAATCGAATGTAAGATAATAAAATAGAAAATTATTTTAAATTATTGTTTTTATTCACAAAATTATATATTATCATTATAAATATGAATAACATAAATATAAACTTCTATATTAATTTATATAAAATCTACAATGATCAGCTATCAATCAAATATAATATAATATTTAATTAATTTTAAACATATTTTTTTTGAAAATAAAGCATTTATGCAATTGTTATTTTTAATTTCAATTTTATTTTGTGTTCTAAAATCTTTCTTATTTTATTTACTATTACGGATGACAGCGCATGTAAAATTAAATTATATTTGGAAACATTAAAAATAAACATTAAAAAGTAAAAATAATTTAGAATAATAAACCTTTTAAATGAATAATTATTTTTAATAAATTTTAATTAACTTAAAATAGTTATTTAATAAATAACAAATTAGATAATATTTTATATTCATATTATTTGTAATAAATAAATGGTGGTAAAAAATAAATTATAATTTTTTATAATTAATCATACTATTTATAATGAATATAAAAGTAATAAAAGTATTATATTAATTATTTTTTTTATAGAAAACTATTAAAAAAATTATTTCATATAAGCAAAGCGCGTGGCAATTTATTACGCATGCGCGACCACGTACGATATTTGGACAACACAACTGCCAACAAACACTTGTGCCTTTTGATAGTGTTATTTTATTAACTGTTCATTTGTTTATTACATATATTACATTATGTCCAGTGGTGGATGGGAATTAGTTGGAAGAAGTAAGAAGGATAAAAACAATGGAAAAATTAATAAACTTACAAAAGCCGAAAAAAAGAAATTTATCGAAAATGCACCAAAAGTGGAAGATTTTCGTAAGTATTTTTTCCTAATTTTTGTCAATTTTTATTTTTATAATATTATAATTTTTCATTTTTTTATAATATCAGTAAATTTTTCTTTATATAACTTCTTTTATAAAATTTTTCTATGTATGTGTTTGAAAATGTTTTAATATTGAATTACATTATATAATAATAATAATGTTTTTTTCAGTTCCTTTAAGTCAAGTAAAAACTTTATATGATAATTTAGATAACAATAAGGAAAATAAAAAGCCACCAAAGGAAAAAGAAAATAAAACAAAAGAAAATGAAGAAAAAAAAAAACAACAAAAACAACAACAATCTGAGAAAAAAAAACATGAACCTAAAGAAAAACCACCAAAGTCTATAAAAGATGCATTAAACATGGTATATACATATCTGTTAAATTTGTCATTTTTTTTTAATCTAAATATAAACTTATTATGTGAAACATTATTTTTAACAGATTAATGTAGCAGAGCTTCACAATGTTTTCATTAATAGCCAAACAAGATTTCCTGAAGCTCCATTAATTTGGTTGAAAGATCTTGCTGCTTTTCTTAATATAAAAATACCTATTGATAAAGAAGATGTAATCTTTTCTGGAAAATCTAAAGATTATCCTTTAAGTATAATACCTAAATCAATTTCTTCCATATTAGAAAAAGCGATTGATATGGCAGGCAAACAAACAGTACAACTTTTTTATGAAAATACTCTTACTAGTATGGCTACTGATATGGTAAAAGGGTCACCTGTTTTGGGTCATAAAATATTTTTGCAACTTTTAGCATATATTAATCCTGAAATAACAATTGTTAATATTTCCAAATTAATCAGAGTAAAAAATTCTTATCAAAATAGAAAAAATATTGGTCTCTCTATATTGTGGGCAATATCACAAGCTGGTAGAAAAAATTTAGCTGTGGGTTTGAAAGTGTGGCATGAAGTAATGTCTCCTATGTTAGAAATAAAAAGTTATTGTAGTTATGTAGCACAAATTTTAAACAATCTTGTGTTTGGACATGAAACATTTCATGATCTTAAACCAGAACTTTATCTTGATATTGTAGAAGATATATGTTCTGGAAAACTTAATGTTTCTGCCTCTATAGGCAGAGAAATTAATATTAGCATTGAAAAATTAAGAGTATGTTTCAAAGTTTCAATTATTGATTATTGACTATTATAAGATAATTTTACTGAAATATAATTTTTCTTTATTTTTTCAGTTAATTTTATTTAAAAATAAAAATATAAATTATGTGAAGTTATTTGAGATGTTAATTACAAAAATTACACAAAAAATACATGCAAATTATAGGGATGAATTAATTAAAGCACTTGTAACTTGTTTGGCTACAGATTCACTTTGTTTTTCTGTTTGGAAATCTATTTATGCCAAAAATTTATATCAATCTCATTTGATTTTATCATATATTGGTAAGATTATATTATTTTATAGATCTATGAAATAAAATTTAACTTATTTATTATTTAATTTTTTATAGATAGTAAATGGCATCTTTTATATGCAACATTGGAAATAAAATGTTTGAAAGAAACATGTATAGTATTTCAAACAATTAATGAGAGGTGCAAAAAGACTAAAGATGAAGGTCTTGCTAATAATTGCAGTAAATTATGCAAGGTAAAATTATAATTGTTTTTGTATTGAATATATCTACATGTATTATACAAATAATATTTTACTTTTAAAATTAAAGTGTTACAAAAAATGAATAATTATTTTAACACGATACATATTCTTTATATATAATAATATATTTAAAAATATATTTGAAATAACCCGCGTTACTTCTGTTTAGTACTTTATATCTTACGTATGCGCAAAGCAATGTACTGTTAGAATACGCTACGTAATATATAAATCGTGTTTTGCTAAATTTTCTAAATTTACATATAAAAAGACGTGTTTAAACATATATACATAATTTTTTAGTCATAAATTATAAAATTCTATTTATATTCATATTTATTTTCACAAAATTGTATGTGTGATATTTAAACAATTTCGTAAAATTCAAATCTCAAAGTTTAGGGGTTAGGTAAGTTTGTTTTTTTCGGGAGAAGATTATCGATCGCATATTGTCTCTTGACGTTATTACTGACGACATTAATATCATTCATAGCGTTATACTTTTTTTTGTAAAAAAAAAAGCGAATTACAGATAATATTTGAAAATAAATAATTTAAAAGTTATTTTCATTCTTTTTTATCAACTCTGTGGGTAAGAAGTACGTATTCAAAAATCAAGAGTTAAAACATGTTTACATATATACTATATATATAGATATACAATTGTTTTTTATTTTATATTGACCTTTAGACTTGTTAATAAGAATATTTCAATGTTTCAAATGATAAAGAAATTACTACAACGTATAGTGTTTTATTAATCGTCTATTACAGGTATTATTATTGAAAATGACAGCCTCTGCCAATAAAAAATTTCCCTGGAAAAAGGGAATTATTTTGTTATTACTTTTTATTAGCGTCATTCTTGGTTATGATATTTACAAACATGATGATTTTAAAGGTAATAGATAAAAAAATATTTATCTCCTTTATGATATTAATTATTTATTATTTATAATTTTCATATTAACAAATAATTTTTTAGCATCTAATACAAATAAGTTCTTGAAAAGAAGTGGATTATTTGCTTGTGGACAACAATCGTGGATTATAATGCAGGAATATTCTTATAAAGCACTTGAATTTGTAGAAGCTACTTCACCTGAATATTATAAAGCAACTATTGAAACATGTCAACCTTATATCAAATTAACCGGAAATGTTTACATTATAATAAAAAATCATTTTCTTAAAATTTATGACAATATTCTGGAATATATTGAAAAAAATAGTCCTTTGATTATACAAACAGTAAGTATTAATGATTTTAATACATAAATTATATATAAATAACAATATTTTATATATTTTATATATTTTACAGATAGAACATTATATTCCAGGAATGTTAGATGAAATTAAATTACGAAGTAATCAAGGATTAGAATACATAAAAGTGTATTCAAATTTATGTGTAGAAAAATTAAATGAACATTCAATTGCAACTCTTCAATGGTTAGAACACAATGTTTTTGTGTAAGTAAAATAAAAGAGATCTTTGATTTTATAAATAATTATAAAATATTAATAATAAATAGTTTTAAAATATTTTTATTTTTTTAGTGGAAAATTAAGTCCAGAAAATTTGCAAAATTATGCTTCAAAAGCTATTGATACTACACAGACATTGGCAAGTCAAACTTATGATTGGGTCTATGAAAAAGTGCAAACTCTTTCTAAAGTTCCATGAATGAAATTTATCAAAAGTTATGTACCAGTTTTATTTTGGTGATAAGGAAAATCTCCTCTCATACCTCTGCATTTAGTTCTATAATTCCAAAGTTAATATTACACATTTCCAAATATATTGTGGTGGCCATTTTGCCTGTGATATTTGAAAAATGTATTATATCCTGATTGATTATGACATTTTAAAGATCTACATATTTAATGAAAATGTCAGTTTTTTTTTACGTTAATATTGTCAAAATACTTATTAAAGTAATATATAGACTACACTATATGTAGTACAAAACTTAAAACTTCTTACTTTATACATTCGCTAATATATTTTCATTTAATGTCTCTAATATGGTATTCACAATGATAATATAAAAATTGATTTATGATCAGACAGTGTATTTAATGAAATTATTTTTTGGTATGTTTTTTTTTTACAAAAATAAAAGAGGAGTATAGAATAGTGGTTAACATTATAATACATATAGAGTATTAAGTTAATATCATTGGATACAGCAATAAAAAGAATAATAATATTTATAGGACATATAGAATAATGTTGATAAATATAGATATAATAATATAATTATTATTTTAATTATAATTATAATAATGCTAATAGTACTGCAACTCTAATGATGATGATTATAGTGATAACGATAATTTTAACGAAGAAAAAAATAAAATTAAAATTTTATATGAAAAGAGATCTGTGGAATGTGACATCCATCACATCCATAGAACTATGCATATAAAAATGAATTCCTTCATTTCCTTGCTTTTCAGAAATGAATTTAGTAGAAATTATTTTTTTTTCTTTATATAATTTCACAGCATTTTTCCCTGATTATATGTATGAGCATACAATACTAAAATGCACACTGATTACAAAATTAAATCAGTTTGAATTATTGTGTTAGAGCTCATGAGGAAAAAAAACTTTCATTGTGTTTTTATATATTTGATTGCATAAATATTCTTCTTCTTCATCTCTAATTCGTGCAAGTATTTCCAAAATTTGGCTGTAAAAAAAAAGATCAAAATTCATTTCATAATTAAAATCTAGTTGTCTTTTATTATATAATCAATGTGAATATAATTTAATCATTTTAAAATTTACTTTAAAAATTGATTAATATATTTACACTATGGTACATGGTTCATTTCTTCCTTTAACCATTTTATCAGGTTGCCATTTTTCTTTTTTAATACATGGAAAATTGGTAATAATATCTTTTGCAGATGCATGTGTAGGTCTTATTTCACACCATGGACAATCAGTTTCTATCATTAATTTATCTGATGGTATAGTTGTAACAGCAAAAAGGTTTTCTTCTGTTTTAAGAGAACTATAAATAAGATTATATTAATTATTTGATTTTGTATAAATTTATTATTTATATAACATACCATCCATTGATGCCAATATATAATCCCATTTGTAAAATGGAATTAGCTTCTTCTGGATTTCCATCAAAAGAATGTACAACACCAGCTGTTAAAGAATCTTTATGTTTTCTTAAAATTCTTATAAAATCTTCACTAGCATTACGACAATGTAAAAACATTGGTAATTTCAAAGTGGTACATAAGGATAACTGCATTTCAAAATATTTTTTTTGAATATCTTTGGAACAGAATTGTAATCTGTCATAGTCTAATCCTATTTCACCAATAGCTACAATTTTGTCTTTATTGCCTGCAGCTAGATCTGACAATGACTTTAGATATGCTTCTGGATCATCATTTTCTTCAAATTCATTACAACGTGTTGGATGACAACCAACTGTAGAAAATAGTCGTTCTGAAATATATATAAGAATTAATATGTAAAAATATTCAATAAAATAAAAAAATAATGATATTGTATGTACCTAGATATTTCCATTGACATGCATTTTGTTGTTGGAATTAAAGAATAGAATTACAGCAACCATTGCATCTCTCTTTCACTGGTTTCTTCATATGCAATGATTGTATTTCAGTTTAATAATAAGAAATAAATAGTAGTTGTACATTTTAATACATATAAGTTTTACCCTCACAGTTGAAAGCCTGCAAGGTGTATAAAATGTTAATTGTATCAAAATCATTATATATGTCTTTAAAACATTAATGTTTCTATAGAAAAATAAATTAAAGAAACTATAAAGTATTATAGCCTGTGATAGAGAGACGCGATAGTATACTCTGAATTAAATTTAATAAATATTTTTTTTCAATATTTTTAAAAAAGTATCTCACCATCTGTTCGTGCTATTTCGAGAGCCTTTTTACTTTCTTCTATATTACCGGCAGTGATTATAATTTTTGAAATATTGTTATTCCAACTTCGTTCTAAAACTTTATCCAAATCTGGTAGATGTTTTTGTGACCCATGATAAATTCCTTGATACATAGGATCTGTCAAATTGGCCCCAATATCTATATTGAAATTAACAACGGTAGAATATATTATCTGTTAAACTATAACCTTCTCGAATATATCTTCAAAAATAACATAAAGATACATTGTAGTTTATGTAAAAATATTGATCATTAAAATGTTAATACAATCACTAAATAAAAGATTTATTTACCTATAAATTTTCTTAAGTTACTCATTCTATTTCTAAGCATTCAATCTATCAGTGAAATGACAATTTTCTTAAACACGATACTGTTTGAAAGGTTAGCAGGTGTCTTATTTAACCGGCGTTGTGTACTAATATACGAGTTTAGTTAATGTTCCATGAAAATAGAAATTATATTTTTTTATCATTTTATATATGCAACAAATTTAACAATAATAGAAATTAATGTAACTTTTACTGTATATATTTTATTCTTATTATTATTCTTTATTCTATATATTAATTACATATTTTTAATTACATATTATATTCTTATAAAAATTTCAATTAATGAATTAAAATGCACATTTTTTAAATTAATTTATTATAATTTTTAATAAATGTTAAATGTATAATTTATTACAAATTATGTTTATTACAATTTTTCGAAATTACAAATTTTAATTCATTATAGAGGAAAGGTAAAATTATTATTTAAAAATTTTAGCTATTGTTAAATTATTTTTATAGAATTTTTTATTTTCAAATATTTTTTATGTCAAAATATTTTGAAAAATTTTATTACTGTAAAGATTTTATGATAGAATTTATTTTCTCAACACAGTCTTCTTTTTTTTTTGTGATAGCTGCTTCTGCTTCTACAAATTGTTGACGTCCTATCTTTCCTGGTACTAATTTGTCTACATATAATGCTTGTTGTTGATTATAAAGTTCTTTCAAATTTCTATCATATTTTTGTAATTCTTGAACACGATCATATACATCTATTGATTCTCCTTTTAAACGTTGTATAATTTCTGTAATAGAACTTGTTGCATTCTTATATTCTTGATTAATACCTTTTACCACAGATAAGAATGCATTAGCATCTTTATTTGCTTTAAGATATGCCAATTGATCATCTAATTCATTATAAGAAGTTACTCTACGATCTTGTGCAGCTAAGATCTTTTCACACTGTCCAGCAATTCTTAATTTACTTTCTGAAACTTCATCTTTGTCAATTGAAAAGTCAAGTCTAACATAAGTAATTACTAACAAAAATAATAAATATAAAGCAGCAGCTACAAGCAATGGTTCTTGTAACATCAATATACGTGGGAATGTATATTTTAATTTAAAATTTTGAATATGATTTTCAACTAAATTTTTTTTAGTAACAGAAATTACTGGACGACCAGTAGTATCTAAATAAGTATAATGAAGAGAATCTGGTAAACGTGTTGTAGGATATGGCAGGCTAAGTTCAATATTTTTAGAACCTTCTGGCAAAATAATCTTCACAATTAATTCATCTATAACCATATCATCAAAAATATGATCCAATAATCTCATTTCTAAAGTATATAAATCTCCAGTATGAAATAAATATTCATAACTAGGTACATTATATCCAACTGTATATTTAGTTTTCCAACCTCCAAAAAGTGGAAATCTTGGACGAAGATTTAATTCAACTGAATCTTTCTTAATACGAGTATGTGATGTTGAAATATTACCAATTTCATCTCTGTAGTAAATATCTGAAGCAGCTGCAGGTAAAATAGTATCAAAGCTTTGAATACTTGCTTCCCATGATTTTGACTCTCTGGCAAATTCATATCGTGAAAATGAACCTTTCAATAATGCTCCAGTATGTAATAAATCAATGTGTTCTTCTACTGCTATATTACCCCAATGTGATATTTCAATATTTCTTTCAAGTTTGGTAACGGTAAGAAATTTATTGTTGTTTTCAAAATGTATGTTTAATTCCTCATAAGAAAATGGACTAAGTTTCTCATATGGACCATATGTAATAAATGAATCACTTTGTGAAACAGGTTTAAATTTAGTATAGCTTTCAATATTACGTGATGGTAAAGATACAGTAGTTGTTTGCTTTATTATAGTATAAGGTGTATAAAGATAAATATTTCCTGTATATTTTACTAATTGCTTTTCTTTTTGTGTAATCTCTTTGGGATGAGGTATAAGTTCATGTGTCAATATCCATTCTATTTCAACAGACATAGTTCTCCCAGGAGATAATGGATCTTTTAATTCAATTTGATAAAAAATTTTATTTGGATAAGCATTTACCTTTGCCTCGCTTAATTTTAATTCAACTCGTACTGGTTCTCTATAAGCAGCTATATAACTAAGACTATTCTTTTGTTCAGGTTCTAATGAAAAAAGAAAATTTCGTATGTGGCGATCTTTACTTCCATTTTCTAATACAAGTCTAATTGTAATTTTTGTTAATTGAGATTGCAAATCGATATGTTTTTCCACATTCTTAAAGTTTAAATCAGGATCGATGATATTGGTAGCAGTAAAAGATTGGATATATAATCCAAAAAATAGCGCAAAATTCCATATTAATATAATTAAACTACTATTAATCATATTTTTTTATGTAGGAATTTCTTTCACGCTGTCTTACACTTTTAACTAACCGGCAAACAGGTTACAGTCGACATATTATAGACGTGGCGTTTATATGAAACTATGCATAATCTAGATAGGAAACTGAATTACAAAAATCAGGTTTTCTAATTATACAAAAAAGTAAGAAAATAAATAATTTTTAATTTTAAATTTTTATTATGTAACAAAAAAAGAATAAGAGAAATAAAAAAGAAAAAGAAAAGAAAAAGACGACGATAAATTACAATTTTATATTTTATATATGCAATTTCATATTTTATATTTCATGGAGAATCTAACCTTTTAGCTTATTATAGTTCGTATTGCAAATAGAGTAATATAAGTGCTTTGTGTAAGTAATAAATATTCGATTTATATTAATTATTTGAAAGAAATATAAATGAATAATAAAATTAATTAAAAATAATGATCTCCCAAATTATACCTAATTTAAAAAAATTATTATGTAGTCAGTAAGTAATATACATGTTTAAATTTATTATATAAATATAAAAATAAAATGTAAAAATAATAATAAAATTGGAAATATATAATTTTAATATATCATATTTTTATTGAACAGTTTATATTACACAAATCAATATATGTGTAGATCAAATTTAAAGAAATTTTACAAATATCAAACAATATTTTATTCTCATTACAATAGACAATCGAAGATAAATGCACGATATAGTACATTTAATATTGTAAGTCTTAAAATTTTTATTTTATTTAGAATCAAAAGAAATTAATAATACTTAAATATATAATTTTATTATTTTTTTTGAAGTTAAGTGATGATGAAAATGAAAAGTTTAAAAAGGATTTTACACAGGTAAAT
This sequence comes from Apis cerana, assembly GCF_029169275.1. Classification (NCBI taxonomy): domain Eukaryota; kingdom Metazoa; phylum Arthropoda; class Insecta; order Hymenoptera; family Apidae; genus Apis; species Apis cerana. Next base: position 7,753,890 of record NC_083860.1, read on the forward strand.
ATATTAAATTTAACTATAATATCAATTTAAATGATATTAATATTAAATTAATATAATAGGAATATGAAAAGAATGTAATAAATTCTGATAACTATATGAGTATACAAAGAAGTAAGTAAAATAAAATAATATTAATTTAGTTATATTTATAAATGATATAATAATATAATATATTAAATTTTATTAATAAATATTCTTATATAATAAATTTCAGATATTGAAAATTTACATCCAAATCCTATAAATGATGTTTTAAATATTTATAAGATTGTATCTGAAGAACTTAAAGAGCAATGTATATCATTTACATATGTAAAATTAACATCAATGAAAACAAAATGTACCATTCAAGTCACATGGCCTTACAAAGAATCTTTTTGCAGTATAGCATTAAAAAAAAAAGTAGCTGCTAAGAATGCAGCATTACTATGTTTAAATTGGTTATATGAACATAAAAAGATCAAAGGATCAAAACCTATATTATATAATTATCAAGATAGACATAATTTATTAAATTCTCAAAAATATCTCAGTATTGATCTTACATCAAATTTAAAAACTGAAATACAATCTCTAATTGATACCTTTGATAATGTAAAGTTTACAAATAAAAATATATAATATATAAAAATTTATAATATATAAAAATATTTTAATATATTATATGATAATGATTATAGGAAATAAAATCTATAACAACAGTGCCATATACTAAAAATAATAGAGAAGATAATTTGGAAAAAATGGAAGCTGATATAAATACCAATTTTTTAGATTTCAATCAAACACATGATAATGAATATGGAAATTTAAAAAAAAATCAAAATAAAAATCAAAATAAAAATTTGCCTGTTATTAATTATAAGTATATATATATATATTTATACATAAAATTTATTATAAATTTATTTAAAATTTAAAATAAATTTATTCTTTCAGGGAAAAAATTCTTAATAGTTTACAAAATAATCAAGTTCTGGTGATTAAAGGAGATACTGGATGTGGTAAAAGTACTCAAATTCCACAATTTATATTAGATGCATATAAAGAACAGAATAAAATATGTGAATGTAATATAATTGTGACTGAACCTCGTAAAATATCAACTATCTCTTTGGCTCATCGTGTTGCATGGGAAAGAGATGAAAATATAGGCAATACAATAGGTTATCATGTACGATTTGAAAAAAAAATACCAAAAGTTCAAAATGGTTCAATTTTATATTGCACAACTGGTATACTTTTGCAAAAATTAAAGTATGATTTACAAGGAATATCACATATAATTATAGATGAAGCTCATGAAAGAAATTTACAAACTGATATATTATTGAAATTACTTAGAGATATATTGAAACATAATTCACACATAAAACTTATAATTATGTCTGCAAGTATAAATGCAGAAATATTTCAACAATATTTTTCCTCTGCACTTATTGATATTCCTGGAAAATTATATGACGTAGATATGCATTTTATTGATGACATTCATCTTTTTGATGATGATTCATTAAATTTAAATAGTCTAATGAAAACAGAAATTCCTTATGACAAAATAGTAAATTTAATAACATGGATTATTACAAATAAACCACCTGGAGCTATTTTATGTTTTCTCCCAGGTTGGCAAGAAATTAAATATTTGCATGATATGCTTCAGAAGACAAAAATGAATAATTTATTGATATTACCTCTTCATTCTAAAGTACCTATTAATATTCAGAAAAAAGTTTTTAAACAAGTTCCTAATGATGTTAGAAAGATTATTTTAGCTACAGATATAGCTGAAACTGGTATTACAATTCAAGATGTAAGATATGTTGTAGATACTGCTATTAAGAGAGAAACACAATGGAATGAAAACAAATCTTTATTTAATTTAAATTTTAATCACATATCACAAGCTAATATTTTACAGAGGTAATTTTTATCCCATATATATATATATTGCAATTTGATTTTTAAAGAAAATTTGTTAATATATAGGAAAGGAAGAGCTGGACGTGTACAATGTGGTGAAAGTTATCATTTAATTACTCGAAGTGAATACAATAAATTAGATTTATATCCAAAACCAGAGATACTTAGAATCCCATTGGATGAGGCAGTTATCATCTGTAAAACATTAAGTGATGAGAAAATATATGATTTTTTTAATAATATGATTGATTCACCTAATGAAAATTTAATAATTTCTACTGTGAATACTTTAAAAAATCTTGGTATTCTCGATGATGACGAAAATCTTACAAGTTTAGGAGAATATATTTCATATATTTCATTAACTCCAAAACTAAGCAAAGCATTAATATTGTCTTGCATTTTTCAGTATGTAATATAATTAATAAGAAAGATTTATACTTTTCTATAAAATTAATTATTTAAATAATTTTTTGAAATTTAAATCATATTTATATTTTTTATAATTGTATGATTTTATGATTGCATATCTTTTATTCAGTATTTTTATATTTTCATAAAATTATTTTTATATAATTAATCTATTAATATTTTATATAATTAATCTATATAATATAGATATATTTAAATTTATTTTTTTCAGATGTTTAAATCCTATATTATTAATTGTCACAGCATTTTCTAACATTAGCCACCATGTTTCATTAGATCAAATATCAAATATAAATGCAATTTCTAAGGAAAAAAAAGTGAAATATCATAAAACGAGTGATCATATAGCTCTAATAGATTATTTTAATGATTTAAAGAAAGATAATCTATCATTTTCTTCTATTTTTAATAGTAATGATAGTAAAATTCAAATAATGAAACAAGTGCAAAGTAAGTCTATTAGATATTTGAAGATATATAATATAATAAAATTAAAATTAATTATTAATTATTTATAGAATTATGTGTAATACATATAAATGAACTTATAAACAGCAAAATGATTCCATTGTTATATGATTTTAAATATTTAAATAAGAATTCTAAAAATAATGAATTAATTCGAGCGGTTTTATTTGCTGCTACAAATAATTTGATAAAAAGAAATCCTTATGGTTATAAAAATAACTATTTTACACATCAAGCAAATATTCTAATAATGGAGTTAGTATATTTAAAAAAATGGATATTATAATATATAAAAAAAGAGCTGAAATTTATATAATAAATTTTTATATAATAAATTTTAGGAATAACGATACTGTTAAACTTAAGAATGAAAGTGTAAATTATAATCGAAAAGAATGGCCAAGTGATTTATTAACTTATATTGATAAGATGGATTATGCTATGAGATATTCTTGTTTGATTTCTGAAACGAGCATGATATCACCATTATCAGTTTTATTATTTAATCATACTGATGTTCAATGTAAAAAAGTATATATATTTTAAAATATAAATATATATTTATAGATTTTTAATTTATAGCTTCATAAATTTTTACTTTTTTTTGCAGATACAAAATAAAGATTTTACAAATGAAAAAATTATTATTACTATAAATGATATAAAGAATATAAATTTTATTTGTGAACCAGAGTTTGTATTTATATCTTTATCTTTTTGAATGATTATCTTAATACTTATTTCATATGTTGTTCTTTTCTAGGACTGCAGATCTATTATTAAAATTTCGAAATATATTATGGAATGTTGTAGATTATCTAATTAAATATGAAAACACAGATGAAAGTAATTTAAAATCAGTTAAATTATTCAAAGATAATCTAATGGTTTTAATTTTAAAAATGTTGAAAGAATCGTCAAAAGATATTGATGCATTTGAGGAAAATGAATATTTATTGAATAATGAAAAAATTGAAATTAATGAAAATTAATAAACATTTTTAAAAACAAAAAGTATATTTTTAATTATATACAAATATACAAGTAAAAATAATATGCATATATATGCAATATAAATAATATATGCTTAAAATATATGAATATTATACCAATTCTTTATCCTTCATCCATCAATTTTAAAAATATAAATTTTGAAATTTATTTCAAAATTTTTGTTTATTTATTATGTAAAATTTACATATACATATTTATGTGGATAATGTGTATTTTATTATAAATCACAGTATATAATTTCTCTATAGTCATGTAATGTTTCATAAAATTTATATTTTATAAAATGTTATATAAATAATATATAATCTTTTAGCTTAGTTTAATACTTACGTTTTCTTTTTTATTAAATTTTTAAAATCTTACCAACACCATGTTCTTCTTTTATAAGAAAAATGTTAAGAAATTGAATCTTAATCTAAAATTTATTTTTCTTAAGTCGTAATTATTAATTGTATTAATTTAATAATTTTATCATACATTCCAATAAATCTTTGTCACATATTTACAGCGTTTATAATTTTACAATACAGTACAGAACATTCATAGTTTTGTCTATATACATACATATATTTACTTTCAAGAAAGATTTTTCAACATGAATTAGAGGTAGTTATTAAAAACACTCGAATAATTATATATAATTAATCAATCGTAGAATTTCTATACATATTTTTGTTAAATCAATTTTTTAATATTCATAACAGTATAATAATATAAGGTTCATAATATTTCTAGCTTTGCATAAAATATATTAACACTGATTTATTGTAGAATTATAAATATATTCAATATATTAAAATCTAATTTATATACATTTGACAGGTACATTGAAGCGTGCGCTTCTAATATTTTATTACAAAAAACAAAATGCGAGGAATAATCCTTATTGTTCTTTTTAATTGTTTAATAATTTAATATTTTTTATTCTTGCATATAGAATTATAATAAATTAATGAAATAACAAAAGGATATATATACATATATATTTAAATTTATCATATTATAAATATAAAATATGTATGAATCTATTTTGATAATAAGAAATACAGTAAGAAAAGTGATATGTTTCCACATCATATGATATTATTAAATAAAGCGTAATATTTTGTAACAATAAAATCAATAATGAATATTGAGTTATAATTAAATAAAATTTGAAGTAAATTTATAAATAATCGATATCTTGTTTGATAAATATATAAAATGTGTTGTTATAATTCTCTTTATTTAATGACTATCAAAAAAATAACAATAACAAATATTAATAATATTGATAAAATAATATATTAAATTTAAGTTTGAATAATTGTATTCTAAAAACGAAACAATTTTACTTTATGTAATTTTCTAATGTAATCAATTTCTTATATATTTAATATATTCTTATATATTAATTTCTTATATTATGTAATATAAAAATTTTTTTTCATTTCTTTAGGAAATTATTATCACATCGACTAGCAATTAAATTATAATCTAGATATAATATTTTTTAAAGAATAATCATCTTTAAAGAATAGTAGAAATCATTTTAACAAACATCCATATAATATATTTTTCTTAGATAATATTGCACTTCCGGCCTTTTTTCTATTATATTAAATTACAATGGCAATTTATAATTATTGTTAACCACATTTTTTATTCGTTTATTTTAAGACAATTATATAAATATTTTCTTCTTATCAATATCAAGAATATAAAAGTAAATAAACATTCTTTTTTATAATTTTAATAATTTGTTTTTAATATATTATATAAATATAGTATAGTAAACTAGTAAATGCACATTACTTTCAGATTTACTCATTGTCAGACTTAATATTAGCATTTAAATTATATATATACCCGTTTGGCGAACTTTTAAACACGTTTCTGTTTCATAAGAATTTAATTAAATAAATTAAAATCTACGCATAATTAATTTTATATCGAGAATACGAATAAACAAAATTAATATAAGATAAAAGAATTAAAATAAAATTAATATAAATAAAAAAAAAGATGAAAAAATAAAAAGATAAATTTATAAATTAAAGAAAACTCTACTTAAGATTTTACTTAATACTATGAAAGATAAGATACAATTGTAAAAAAGTAAAACAAATATGAATTTACTGGCCTTAAATAATAATTAAACAATTGTATTATTAAACAATAGTAAATAAGTATGTATACAAAAAAGATTTGTAGATTGCCATGAAAATCTTTATAAGATAATCTGAATACATGGCAATTTAATTTTGATTTTTACTCATTTCAAATATATTTAATACTGTATTTTCACATTTTATTTTATTAGCTTTTGAAAAAGACAAAAAAAAAAAGAAAAAAATAATTAAATAAATAAAAAGAGAAAAAAAAATTAGAAATATGAAAACAAAAAAATTCTATTACTATTATAAGTTATTATCACAATTCTTAATTGTGATTATTAAACAAGCATAATAATTATCATCTATTCTAATATATTATTCTAATTTAAGATTCCATTTAAATATATATATATATATTATATTTAAATGAAATCTTAAATTAGAATATATATATATATATATATATATAATTTTAATATTTACTTATCGTATATAATTAAACTGATTCTCTAGATCCACATGGCGGAAGAACCGTGATAAAACTTTCAGTCTCGCTATCGCTGGTGCTAAAATTTGATCTTTCTAAAACTCTATTCTCATTTTTGGCACAAAATGGTTGAATGTAAGAGTTTTTTGTTTCAATTTCCATTTCTGAATCATTATTTTTCAACAAATTAGACACATTTGAAAGTTTACGAAAGTTTCCAAAGAAAACACTATCCGTTCCAACACTTTCTGCACCGCTCTCGCTCGCTCCATCACAGACGGATTCGGTTTCATCAGTTTCCGAAACGCTACTCACTTCGTGTTTTAACAGTTGTTTGTGCGACCCATTACTATCCGTACTACTTAAATATCCGCTATCTTCTACTTTCATTCGTAGTTGCGGTTGATACCCGAACAAATGATTCGTGGAATTGCTAATGGATTCGCTATTTTTGGAAGGTTTTGTCAGATTTTTTCTTTGGAAATCTTGTTTGTGACATTGATCGAAAAATTTCTTTTTATCCTTTTGAATGCGAGAGTTATACCACGACGCAGATAAATTAGTCTTTGACTTTTCTCGCATGCAATTGTTTCTCGTTTCATCTATCAATTGATGTTTGCATTTTGTCATCGGCTCCTCGGCTTGTTGTCGTTGAGCCTTGTCGGAATAAGAACAATCAGTGGTCCCTACGTGGAAATGGCCACAGGGGACAGGAGAACCGTTGCTGGTCGTAGGGTCACCCGCTTCGGCAGGACTCCTGTCCCACCCGTTTTTTGACACAGAGTTCGATGATAATTTCGCATCTTTCACACGCCGTGGAGGTTTTGGATGCTGATAGATGTCCTCTGTGGGCGGTAATGGTACCACGTCCGGCTGGTTGCTCGGTTGTCGTTGTCTTTTTAACTGTCTTATTTCGGGTGTTAAATACTTGCATTTCTTCCAAGATATGGAATCTTCTAAATGGCCGTTCAACGATTTAGTGCTACTATTCAATTCCTTGGAATTGGATTTCAGCCTAGCCTCGTAGATCTCTCGAAGACTTCCGTAGCCACGATGCAAACAAGGGCCATTTTTCCCCGAGTCTTGATCACGAAAGCTACCCTTACTTTTGAGAAGAATTTGAGCAGGCCTTTCGAGAGAATCGACGTAGATCTCATCGGGAACGTCTTTTTCGTAACTCGTGCCGTCGTTAATTTTCAACTTCATCGGTTTCCTGTCTAACGTGTCCGGTTCGTACTCAGACTCGTCCTGTTTCACATAATTCTTCGACGAATCTTGAACTTTAATAGTCAAATGTCCAGGATTCTCGGGCTCGTATCGAATCTCTGGCCCAGAATCGTCGCTGCAGGCTGGACTATCGTAGCCATCGTTCACATACACCTCGCTAACGAGGGAATAACTCTCCGATTTTTGAGAAGAGATTAGCTCCGGCAGATTATTATAATACCCTCTTTCGAAAATATCTTTATTTAATTTATTCGATATCATCATCTCACCAGTTCTTGGATTGATCACAGCATTTTGCATCGTCAATTCTTCATCCATTGGCAGAGCCGTGGACAAAGCTGGACTCGATTGATCAGTGGATTCCGGTGAATTGGACGATTTCCTGCTGGATTTCGACCGTTCCAAGCTATCTACTTCGTAATCAGCGATATTCTCCGATTTCGAGTGATGTTCAACCAGCACCTTTGCATCAACCATTTCACGGATAACGGCATCCATTATGCGTTTCGCTGTATTTTTAGCATTTGGAAGCTCGTTGATCATATCCGGCAATTCTTTTTTCGATCCTGCCGAATTTTCACTCGATTCATTCGTTCGTTTCCGCAACGAACCCTCCCTCATATTTATCCTTCCTTCCTCCTTCCTTTCGTTTTCATTGCTGGAAAGAACCGCCACGTTCTTCTCTTCTTTACTCTCTTCTTTCTCCGCCGCCCCTTTCTCCAGAATGGCGTTCTCTTCCATCTGTTTGATGAACGAATTTTCGATGGCTTTCCTCACTTTCGTGTTGATGACTTCATCCCCGTTGCCCCCACCGATCGAAGTATCCCCCTTTCTCAGCGAATAATAATTGGATTCTTCGAACATCGATTTGGTCGAACGTTTTGAAACGCTGTGTCGATCATCCGTCTCGAGAATTTCGCTTCTTGCCACGTTTTGAAACGTTCTCATCTGTGAATTCTCCTTCCACGAAGAAAGAATTTTCCCCGACAAACCTTTCGCATCCGTGTCGAATTCTCGTTTGGCCAATTCCTTTAAATATTCTAAGTTTTTGTTGAAGGTTTTCGTGTTCTCTTGAAGGGTCTTTCGAGCTTCCTCCGCGTCTCGCCAACGTTGAGGCGTCGATCTGACGTCCGCCAACCATGCTCGAACCTTACTCTCACCCGGATTTAACTGATCGGGTTCCGGAAGGGCAGGCGTGTCTCTCGACGTGTCCGTCGTGCAGCCGGGGCATCCGGTGCATCGTTGCGACTTCCGTGACTTGGTCACAGAGCTTCGAGTCGAATTCGAGGCCGATTGTTGAAGCTGATTCTTGCTCGTCGTCCCGTCGCATTGTTCCGTGTTCGTTTCCTCTTCCGGGATCCCTGAATATGTCGACAGACCGAAAAACTTAAGATCTTTCATCTTTATTAATTTCTCGCGAGAGATTTGTCGCGCTTTTTTTTTTCTAGTCGAGATAAAGAGAGTAAATTACTATTGTCAACTGACCGACGAGGATAGGGACGAATTTCTTCGCAGCCATTTTGTGCTTCGCTATGGAGATGACCTCCCGAATTTTTATAAGAAATTCGATAGCTGCTGGAGGAGGCGCCTAGAAAAATTCCGGGCTGTCTTCAAATTATCTCATAATTAAAATATAACTACAGAGAGAATAAAATTATTTCTATTTATTCAATATATTTAACACCTGTTATCTTTATGTTTACTAGATATAACGTGACTTCTTACGAGCAACAATTGTCTGTCGAAATAAGCGGGATTGAAGTACAACTTTCTTCTCTGAGCTCCAGGTAATACGGGAACATCCTGTTGATGGGGATTATCCACGGTTTCCACGACTCGCACGTCCTCTTCTGGCAATCTTTCCCCTAGAATGGATCCAGTTCCAAAGCAAGCTTCAGACTGTTCCATGTAAATGCAATGGGGATGAACAATAGCTGAAGTAACCTGTTCAATCCAATATATAAAATCAATCATAAATTCCATTCGAAATCGATGTTTTACAATATTCATATATGCATAAAACGACGTGTTCATCCAAGAAGAAATCTAAGTTAATAAGTTTGACGAACATTTTCGAATCCCTGTTCACCGTCACTCAGTGGAAGATCATCCCCCAGATCGCTTTCCGTTAAACCGCTGTTGGTATCGCTCTCGAAGTGTCTCGAAGCAGCGAGCAAAGGGTTGTTCTTCACCAAACCACTCACTTCTCGGCCGGGGGCCAAGTTTATTTCCGGCTCATCCACGATCTTTCGCTTGGCCTTTTTGCTGTGGAGGTAGAGGGACACGCTCGCGACGTAGATCAGTGCAAGAATGACGGATGAGAGGCCGATGGCCGTGTACTCGGTCGTGGAAAGCCCTTGCGACAGTTGCGTTGTCGAGGAGAACATCACTTCTCGAACGTCTGGAACGAAGTGAAAGTAATTATCCTATTTTAATTGTTATCTTGAAATATATTTTTATATTAAGTTAAGTTAAAATTCTAAGATCGACGCTGCCCATGTATAATTCAATTTCCTTATTCGAGATTTAAAAAGCGAGATTTGAAAGAGAGAGGCGGAAGACAGATGCGAATACCGACTGCTTTTGGACTGCGAGCCAGCCACCCTGAAAGCCACGCACGGGGTGAAGACACCGGGAAGCTTCGACTTCTGAGAGGCGTCTCTGCACACGAGTTTCGCTGTCACCACTCGACCCTCAGCCGCTTCTCTCAGCCCGGTTTCGCCGATCCACTGCAACGATTCCAAGATTATTCCCTCAATGATTGGGGAAGTTGATTTTTGAAATGGCGAGAAGACGAATCGAAACGAAAAGTTTTCTTTTATTCGTATGAAATGTTCGATCGAAGGAAGTGTCATATCGTATATTTCGCCGTCCAAATTTTTCTTCTTCGATGATGAAATTTAAACGTGATTTTCGCAGCAATCGAGCCTCCTTCAAGCTCCCTTAATTAACCTTACGTCGGAGGCTTTACATGGAGAAGAAACCAGTAAACGGCTGTCTTTCGTTCAAAATACGATACACCGTTTCCGGATACATCGTTCATCTTTATTTCATTCGATCGTGGAAAAAGAAAATTGACGTTAAAGAAAAGAAAAAAAAAATGTGCGAATAAAATATTTCCTTTCTTTTATCAATGAAACGAAGAATCTTAAATAGAGAAAATTAACTACTCGTTCACAACAAATAGAAAAAATGATTGTGAACATTTCGAATCGTAGAAGAATACGTTTCCTTCCTGTATCATTGCACTGCATTCGCTTATTTCGCTCCAGTTTAAACGAACCTGCAGAAATGTTCTTCCTTCGTCACGGAACAGCCTGAAGGGTGGCTCGGTGTCCGAAAGATTCCTTAACTCTGACCATCCTGCTCGTCCCAATTGCTGAGCCCCAGTTATTCCGCAGACCGGCGTGGTCACACCTTTGCGCGAAAAATACATTCAACTCGATATATCAAGCTATTTACAATTACAGAGTTGTGTAATAATAACTCGTCAACGTTCGAATTACAGTGTTCATATTACAGCGAAAAATTAGCAGTGGTATAAATTAACTTACCTTCGAAGCGTATTTCCGCGTGAGGATAGATTATCTGGCCACGTTGAGGTAGAAACACGTATGGCACCCTCTCGACTTGGCCTGTGCCGCTCACGAAACCAGCAACGTTGCATTCTGGAATCATCGAGAGTTTTACTTTTCCTCTCATGACATCTACGATAAACAAATTATCGGACCTAACATCGGAGTTAAATTTTGTTCGATTACGATCTCTTCGTTTATTCGTTATCCAATGGAAGGATAAGTAAGATTAATGCAAATTGGAATAAAAAAGTTTGGAGGAATATCGTAAATAAAGTTTGGAGGAATTCGATCGAAAAGAGGAAACAGTAAATTAAGATGTCATTCTGTCCGTGATGCAGTTTTAAGTTTCCTCGTGACTGACAATTTTCTGGCGTATGCACGAGATGGCGTGCAATTTTCAGACTTTTTCTTTTTTTTTTTATCGCCCGCGGTCATCTGTGGCACAATTATGTAGCTCATTTAAAAATTTCGGATGCCCTGCACGCAGGTGCAATGGAGAAAGCGCTTCCTTTGATCGGGAAACGTACAAAGGGGAGCATAAATGTCGGCATTCTGTTAAAAATGTTGTTACTCGCCATGAACGTGACGGAGGAATCTTTTTTGAAACAACACTTGCGCCCAAACTTAAAAATAAAAGTTTTCATTCGTGCAAGGAATTTTGTTTTCCTTTTTTCTTAGAAAGAAAGAAAGTAGCAGTCGAAAGAGACTAGGAAGAACAAGTTTCACAAGTTATCTGTAAATATATATATCAATTAACCGTTCTACTTTTCTCCAATATGACATACGAGTGTCACATCGATTTTCTAGGATTAAAGCAATAGATCCTCACACAGATAATAGGATTGCGAAGATTCCACGTTCGAAGATTGTTTATGTCCAAAGTCTATGTCCAAAGGTATCGTTGCAAAATACGTTGTTTAATTCGCAATTTAATTCACAATCACGGAGTTAGAGGAGAACCGCTCGTTAAAATGTTAATCATTTCGATGGCGTCAAATTGGCAGACAAAGTTCATCATATAATAATTCGACGCCTAATAAAAACCTTATTCTTAGAACTCGAACGTTTTATTGCAGAATAATGCAAATTAACGAGCCTCGATATCGAAAATATATCATTTTTCGCTCAAGATTCTTCATCGTCGTATATTTATAGGAATTTAAGAATTTATAGGAGTTGTCTTAGAACTGGTTTTGTTGCAGAATAATGCAAATTAACGAATGTCGATATCGAAAATACAAATAATGTGCCGAACGACTCTTGATCTCTGGAAAAAAAAGAGTTCAAACGCTCGAGCGGATCATTTTTCCACCAAGATTCTTCATCGATCGCATATTTACAGGAATTGAAGAAAAAGAAAGGTTGTGAATTCGTGATGGGAAACAGTAGTGAATCTCAACGGTCGCAAATCGCGCGACTCGGTACCGGTTCCTTAACGAGAGAACGCCTCACGAACAATATTTTCCTGTTTATCAAGATTTAGGCGTTTGAACACGTATCATCCTATCCGCTCCACGATTCGCTGACAATTCGCTGGAAACGGGTTTTTCTGGAAGAACTGCTGCCGTTCCCCGCGGCTCTATTTCAGAAGAAATTTCGAAACGTCGAATGGTTAATGAGATTAACCGGGTTTTCAAAATTATGCACGCTTTATCCTTGAAATATTACAGACCCCGTTCTAACGAGAGATGTCAGTTTATGTAACAGTACCTCATCAACCGATCGCAACAGGTTTACAGACCGATCTCTATCTATTTATGTGCGGTAGAAAAAGAAATAACCATTTAACAGATTCCTCTGATTGCGTAACTGCTTAATTAAGATCGCCCGATGTAAAATTGTACGGATGAAGGCCGAATAACGTGTTGAATAACTGAGAAAAAAGCAATTGATAAAGTACTATCTGTCGAATACAGTACTAAATTCAATTCATGGAAAGGAATAATGCATCTTGTACAAGCTGAGCAAATTTAAAATCAAGCCGCACGACTGGCTAACTATGTATGTAACCGAATGGAAAGGCTCGACAAGTTACATGTTTGGATTACATTTCATAGTATGGTAGCATTCATTGTTCCTTAAAGGAGAAAGCCGAAGGAAGAGAGTCATTGTACATCTTTCGTCGGCTTTTCTTTTTTTCGAATACGCGAGATGTATACCATACGTGCGCCGAAAGAGAAAATGCAAATCCTGGTCTATCGCATATGTATATATATTCACCCCGAGGTCTTGACCCTGATCGCTTGAGTTTATCTCAACGTTCTATTAATTGCGCGATCCGCTTGATATACGGTAGCTGTGTCACCGTTCGTCGTGAACTTTCTTCGAGGAATATTTGGAACAGCGTTCCCGTTTCATTTTCGAAACTTTTCCGAAAATTCTCTTTTCTGTGATCTATTTATATTCGCATTTGTCCCGTTTCTCGTGCAGAGAACTGGAACTAGAGAGAAGTCGATTCTGAATAACTTAATCGTTGGAGCAAGCGTTTGGAAAGATTCCACATCCGATTCTTTTTACAATTGAATCAGAATATGGGATTCCTGTTTTTCGTTTTCGAGATCATTATATAGTTCGCTGGATCTTTTGAAACGTGGCTGATCAGGATTGTCCAATTGTTCTATTTACTTCTTATTTTGTTATTTAGAGAAGAAAGAGTTGTCAATCTCAGATTCTGAATCCAATTCTTTCTTCCCTACAATTCTCAGAAATGAGATAGTGTGTTTCCTCGTGTGTGGCCTTCAACAATTGAATGGTTATAACAGTAAACAAAAGATCTCCTACACGTCGAACATTTCTAAAAAGAAAAAAAATGAAAGATGCTCGAAGTAGCACTCGAGAGTCGAAGAAGAATCGATGTTTCGATAGAATAGGTCAGAATAGAAAAGCAAAAGATCCTATTTCAATCTTTTTCTCCTACATTTGTAAAAAACAAGAAAAAAAAATGAAAGATGGAGTGATCGAAGTAGCACTTCAGAGTCGAATCGCATTCAGGTCGATGTTTCGATAGAGGCACGCTCCTACTTTCGATCTTAGGATTTACACGAAAGTGCATTCGGAGAAGAGAAACTTGCGGTTAGGGCTTTTCAACGAGAAACCGTTTTCGCGGACGACATTGTAACATCGTAACGTGGAAATCACGATCGCGAAACGTAAATTGCCCGTCCGTGTCCACAATGGTTTCACTCTTCACGCGGCTGTAACGTAAAATCTGGTCGAGGATATTCAACAAGTTTCAACGTTTATCCAAAGAAACGTAACCGTCCAGAACAGTGTATAATATATGTAATTCGATTAAACATGTTGGTTTCACAACAACTCTTCTATCCTTTGTCTATTTCTGCTTTCACTTTTTTCGTGGCTATAATAAGACGAATTCCTCGAATTCATCGTTGCGAAAGAACTTTCTATATCTATTATATTTTATATTAATTCAACAACAAACAATTGCATTTCCTAATATAACGCGTCTCTTTCAAATTGACGATGGCCGATGCAAGTATTTATTAGTAGGAGTCGAAACCTGGTCGAAACCGGTTATCCGAGAGAAGAACACGAGGCTTATTATTATTTTAAAAAAACGATTTAACATTTCCCCTCTCCTTATCCCTCTATCGCATTTGTCCTTATCATCGTTATCATTTTTATCGAGGAAAATTATATAGAAAATACGAAGCTCGATTCTTCGTCAAAAATCCACGACCAATCCTTTAAATTAGACGTCAATCAGATCCAAAATGGTTCTCACCTCGTTCAAACAACCAGCGACAACAATTTTCTCACTTTCATCAAGTTGGAAGGAAGAGCGGGCTTCAGGAACGGACGCGTCGCGTCTTTAAATTAGACACACGACTCAAAGGCACGCACGCACACACACGCACACACACGATTCTCTTCCCGCTCAACGCAACGATTTTCTCACTTTCATCAAGTTTGGCGCGAGGAGGAGAGCCGATCGATCGGTTCTTCTTCGATTCTCTCCTACTCGACGACGCGATCCATCTCGTTAAAAGTGTCCCACTCTTCTTCTCGCCGACACGATTTACGATTATCGATGGAAGAGAGCAATTAACAGGCAGCCTGCTCTCTTGTGTCCCCGTTTCGCTCGTAGGAGGACGCTCGTTCCGGCTACCCGTGTCTCCTACGATCGGGCAAACGGATAACGAGCAGTTGATTAACGATCGGCAAACCCGACGTGAAACTGGTGAACGAGACGATACATGCCTACGCGATGAACCTTGACCTTCGCTCCAAGATCACGACCGATCTTCCTCCTCCTTTTTTTCCTTCCTCTTTTTCTCTCGTTCTCTCCCTTTCTTTCTGACGGATGAGTGTGGAGCTTCGTAATGGAAATCGATGAATATATATATATATATTTGCCGGCGAATATCGGTATCGATTACGATTTAAATGAATTAAACGTTTAAGGCGAATTCGATTCATTCTAATTATTTGAGCGAAGGAGACGGAGTGCCATGGAAAGTATCAAAGGTATAAAACGTGAAACGACGAATTCGAGAATTATTAACAAATTGGGATTCTCGAGTTAAAGTAGTGGCGAAGCGTGCGTACGATTATAGATAGCGAACGATCCAACGATGTAAATTATAGAATCGAGAGAATGAGTCGGCAATTTTGGTAATTTTATTTAGGATGATTATCACGCTATCTCATATACGGCTAGTTCGGACGTTAAACGTCTCGATTATGAGAGGACGAGAGATTTATTTATCCTAATTAAAACGTTACTTCGTTTACACAGAAGTAATAATCGACAGAAGAGATTTTCGTTTCGCTTCTACTCCCCGCCGATATACGATACAATAACGTATATATATACAGATATATATATATACAGATATATAATCTTTCGATTCTGGCGATTGGAAATTTTACTTTCTTTACTTTAATCGCTTACGTCGATTTCACGGTCCTTTAATGAACGAAGATAATTTAAAGACGGGAGGATATTCCGTTCTATCAGAATTAGAAACCACGGGTGGAAGAGATATTGTTCCTTGCGGTACTTTTGATCAACTCGTTGCACGGCCTCCGCTCCACGACGCAGCTGTACACCGGTGCCGCAAATCTGTTATTTATAGATTGCACAGGACACACACTTCGCGGCCGGGCCTGCAAAACGGCAGAGAGACACGTTTGACACGACCGGTTGACCCCTCGGAGGACGCCGAGGCACCGGTCCACTGGCTTGCGCTCAGCCTTTTTTAATTACCGGCTACCACGAGTTACGTGGTGTCGAGTACGGCACACGGTGAAAAACAGATACGTACCTATTAATACGTCCTCGCGTTTAAAACGTTTCTCGCGTTACGTGTCCAATCCACGTCCACCTAACATCCTATCCATAAATTATTCCTACCTACCTAGGAACGAGAAGTCGCATGAATTTCTGCTATTATCCACGAGCCGAGTGGAATCTCTCCCTGGAAACCTCCTTCGTCCTTTTCAATTCTCCTCTCTTTATTATATATTTCCTCAATTCGATGTTTGAACATTCCAATCGATATCTCGTTGACCATCATGTTCCTCGAAATTGGAATTCGTAAGAAGCCATTATCCAAGACGAATAGAATCTCTCTTTGAAAGTTCTCCTTCGAATCATCCTTTTCTCGAATTTTCCCTCTCTTTATCGCTTAACGGAAGATGTTCGATGTTCGAAGATCCCAATCGATATCTCTTTGGAACCTGAAAATTCTTCTTCGAATCATCCTTTTCCACTCTTTATTATATATTTCCTTAACGAAAGATGTTCAATGATCGAGGATTATTATATCTATATTATTTCCTCAATTCGATGTTGGAAGATCCCAATCGATATCTTCCTGAAAATTCTCGAATCATCCTTTTATTATATATTTCCTTAACGAAAGATGTTCGATGTTGGAGGATTTCAATGGATATCTCAAATAGAATAGAATCTCTCTCAAAATTCTTCTTCGAATCATCTTTTTCACTCCAATTTTCCTCTTTATTTTATATTTCCTCAATTCGATGTTGGAAGATCCCAATCGATATCTTCCTGAAAATTCTCGAATCATCCTTTTCCACTCTTTATTATATATTTCCTTAACGAAAGATGTTCAATGATCGAGGATTTCAATGGATATCTCAAACCGAATAGAATCTCTCTCTGAAATTCTTCATTCGAATTTTCCCTCTCTTCATTGTATATTTTCTCTAACGGAACATGTTGGAAGATCCCAATCGATATCTCGTTGACCATCCCGTTCCTCGAAAGCGGAATTCGCAAGAGGCGAGGTGAAATATATTCCTGTTGTGTCCCCTCTGTGTTTCGCGGCAAACAGGTAAAGTAACATCGTTTCTCTCCTCTCCAGGAAAAGCGGAGGAGGGGAGGGGTGGGAAATTGATGGGAGGAAAAGCGTGAAATTGAACGAAGGACGCACTTTATCCGCGACATGGTCCTGGAAAAGAAATCACTCGTCCATCGTGGCCGACGTGACTGATGCCGCGCTACGGTTCCTCGTGACAGAGCTTGGGTATCCTTAATGCGATAATCCACAGCGGCGAGGGTACACCGTTAATGCCGTGCTTTTAACGTGAAATCGATGGAGGTCCCGAGGGGGAGATATACGGCCGCTGCCACAAGCTTCCCGCCCGATAAACAGCATTTCGAATGTGTTAATATGTCGCGGGGGTATTTGATTTAACTTGCAACGATCAACGACGATGATTTGAAGAGGAACGAGGATGATCGTTGGATAAAAGGATACTTTGTCAAAAAGTTGAGACTCGAGTGAAAATTATACGACAGTTTTGCACGTTACTAAAATTTACGTTCCATTGAGATAGGATCGAAGCTTGATCGAAAGATGTCCAGCCTCTGCATGCGTCGCTGTGAATTAAGCAATTTAAAAAAAAAACACGAGACGATAATTTTTTAACATTGTTCAATGTTACGCGATCTTCGATTCATCTTATTCACAAGGAAGGGAATAAAAGTGGATAAATCAAATGGAAGGAAGAGACGGGATAAGCGAGATAAATAAAAATCTGAATATACATGTCTCTTTTGCCGAGATAAGTTATTTTATTGAGCGGATGAACGATTATCGATGATGGAAATCGCATTGGCGGATGTGAATGTTGAATATAAACAAGATGATGGAAAACCGGACGATCAAGAGTTTTCGAAAGCGCGAAATGATTAAATTGCAGGAATTTAAGATATCGCTGATTGGTTATAGCAAAGGAACGATCCCCGAGCAAGAATCTCTCGCCAATTTCGCGCGAAGGAACTCTCGTCCGGCTCGCGGCCGGACGAATGCGAGACGCGAGTCGAGCAATGAACGAACGTGCGGAATAAGTAGAAAAAATGAAAATTACAAACTCAGCCAATGCGCTATTGACGTAAGTAATGCGCGTACGTGCACAATTCACAAGCGTTATTGCAATTAATATTAAGATTGGCTGGATAGGCATGCGTGGATAGGATATTTTATGGTTTATAGGCACCGGGATGATTAAGGTCACGCGTGAAACAATGGGACACTTATTCATCGAATTGAATTCTCATTAAACGAATGGGTCGAGCTTGAATGAAAATCAATCGTTTGTCAGAAGAGATACCATTGAAATTTGCATCAGAAGGGTAATTAATTTATGGAAATGGTAACGGTAATCGTGCAACTTTCTCCTTGGCGAAGTCGTGGTTAGTCTCGCACATTCGTGAATCCTCAGAAAAATCCCCTAGAAGAACCTCTGCCTCAAACTGTTTCCCAATGAACTTAAGGTCGAGCCATTGTATTGTTATTAGAATAAGAGCTCGAGGGTTTCAACCCATTGAGAATCTTCGCGTGACCTTTCGAAGATGAACTCACAACGATAAGGTATATCGTTGCGATCTCGCAAGGGTTTCGTTTAAAGATTTTCCAATTAAATATTTTCGACAATGCGCGCAGATATTGTTTATAAAAGTAATCCTTGTTTGAAAAATTGCCGCGCACGATACGTCAGAGGCGCAGGCACGATGGAAAACGACGTTTATGAAGAGGAAATTACAGCTTGTTAAGGGGCGGAATCCTTTCGCTGCAGCGTCTTACATCAAATGTAAGACGATACGTATATGAAGAATCTTTATGACTCGGCAAACGAGATATTACTGTATCTAATAACGTTTCTGTATATATCATGGCGTATCATTACACCTGATTCTTACGAAAAATTAATGATAACGTATCGAGTTTTCATTGCAAAATTCTTTGCCATCCATATATTCTTTGCACTGTAACGTAAATTATTTTCATCTCGCGACGATTTTATTAAACATATTTCTTTTTAGCGTCCTTTTTAGTATCTTTTCCACTAACCGATAACAGTCTTTTCTAGATAGTTTAGATTTATTTATCGATTTTCGCGTTTGTATGAAAGATTTTTGAAAATCTTTCTCGAGTGACGATAACTTCGAATGGATTGTACGAACAATGCTCGGAATCCGAGGCGAACACGAATTCTCGTGCGTTCATTTCTTATGCAGGCGTCGAAGTCGCCAGTTGCTTACTTTTATTATTCCGTGCCGATACTTTTCGTGCGAATAAATCTATAAAAACGAGTTCGAGATCGATCGTAGAACCGTTGCTAAAATACCGTCGTTAAAAATCGTTAAAGATCTTGATTGGAGATAAATCGAATACATTACAGTTTTTTCTTTTTATTTATGCTTGAAATTGAAAAATGTAGATATCGATGAAATTTCTATTCCACCGACGTGTGTTTAAATTTCTACTTTGACATTTTGAGTAATCCTTTTTTTTTTTTTGATTTTTTTTTCCTTTTTACCTTAACGCTACACATTAAAACATCTCTGTTTTACCGTTACGAATCCATCGTGTTAAAATTCGCATACGTTGACACATATCGCAATTATCCATAATCGTACACGCTTTTGCATTTAAGATTGTGTAGTAGTCCGCCCATCATGGACGGGAGTCGATAAAGATAATATTAAAACGTGACGTTATAACGAGATTTTAAGTATAGTGCGTTATATACCTCGGTTCGGCTATCGTTCGGCGTCGAGTTGAAATCAGAAGTACAAGGTTTGAAAAAGTAGCGGTTGAACCGCTACGAGAATCGGTTATTAAAGTCCCCGTGAAATGCGGGCCACACATAAGGCAAATTTTAAATTGCAAATTAATCCAATTTGTCAGATCGACAGTACCAGTCAAATAACACCGATTCAACCACACGTTTTACGATGATTCGCCATGCGAACCGATCAATCCTTGTACAGTAACCGTACATATGTATCGGTATCAATCTATTCTATCTGGATGCGAGGTTTGCTCGATATACGTATATATATATATATATATATACATACATATTGAAAATTTCTATAGAAAATTTCGATCAGAAGATTAATTTCGTTTCACCGAACGAACGAATTATTACGATCGTTTCCACGCGTGCAATCTTTCGCATTCGATCGAAACTCATCCGTAAATAACGTAACGTTGTAGCGCGAGGACAATTTGCACGAACAGCTAGAGCAATCATTTCTGATGACACGGTTCAATTGAAAACGGTATATGCACGTGACTGGTAGGTCGGATGGAAACGGAGGTGAAGATACCCGAGATCTTTGCAACACAGTTGCAAAGGGGAGAGATGCGAATCGGGGAAACGGTTACGGAGTGGAATAATGATTGCACTGAGAGAGAGAGAGATTGAATTACATATAAACTTTCTTCCAATCACTCGATATATTCATCCGTGGAAATTTATTAAATTTACTTTTCCAAGCTTATGTACGCAACGTGTAAATAAAATATTCATTCCCCGTTTTTTATGCTTTCTATTTTATTTTATCTCGAGATCCGGCTGTCACGGGTCGCAATTAAGCGGAGTCGATAGTTGAAACAGAATACCCTGCGCCCAAGGAAAACTGGCCGATGGGAATTTCCAATATCGTCGATTAATTTCTAGAAATTATTTTCCATCGATTCATCGATACTTATCGACGCATAGAGGCAGTCGAGAAACGTTGTTTAACAATTTTCAATTCGTGCATTCAATGTAGGGCGTGTTCGTGAACTCGTGGACCACTTGGGGACGGTTGTCTCGGGATCGTTCTCTCGGAAATTGCGTGCAGAGGATGGGCCTCGCCTGGCCCGGGAGGGGATAAGTATCGCGGGATTCGTCATCGATCGCGTTTATTGGAGGATCTTTGGAGATTCGGGTGAAGATCGAGGAAGAAGACGAGCCATCGCGTACACGTGTGTGTGGTACCGTTGCGTGCACTAGATTCTTACGGGATAATCGTACGAAATCAGGGGGGGAGGGATCGACCATCTTCTTCCCCTTCCTCGTGAAAAAGAAAAAAGAATCTCGAACGTCTCGAGAAGAAAAAGTCTCGGACGAAGGGAAAAAAGGTTTGATCGGATCAAATTGGAAAACGAGAGGTGATTAGAATTGCTTACCGTGAATATCGTTCACGCAGATGTGAAGATCCTCCCGGAAAGTGGGAAGACCGTAGTTGCACTGGCAGGTGCAAGTGTTGTTAGGAGGAACGAGCCCTGCGGTCGAAGGGCTACGCGTGTAAGGGCTGGCCGTTCCGCTGCTGAGCACCGTGCAAGCCTCCGTGCAGGAACCTGGATAATTTTTAACTTTTAATCTTAATATTAAGAAAGAAAAAGGGAATTAATTTGTCGAAGCTTGTTCATTCGCTCAAATTATTAATAATAATGGCCGTTTAATTTGAAACTTTGATCGACAGTAACCAAAGATTTTTTAAAACGTATATTTAGAGACCTGGATAATTTCGAAATTTTTAATCTTATTAAGAAAGAAAAAGGGAATTAATTCGTCGAAGCTTGTTAATTTGTTCATTCGCGCAAATTATGGATGATAATGGCCGTTTAATTTCAAACTTTGATTAACCAAAGATAAAGCATATATTTATATATTTATATATATATTTTTAAAACATATATTTAGAGACCTGGATAATTTCAAAACTTTTAATCTTATTAAGAAAGAAAAAGGGAATTAATTCGTCGAAGTTTGTTCATTCGCGCAAATTATGGATGACAATGGCCGTTTAATTTCAAACTTTGATTGATGATAACCAAAAATTTTTTAAAGATATGTTTAGAGACCTGGATAATTTCGAAACTTTTAATCTTGATTTTGTCTTTAAGAAAGAAAAAGAGAATTAATTTCTTGGTAATTTTTTAAAAAGTATATTTAGATGTGAATGTGCATATAAGAAGGATTATAAGAGAGTAAGAACTTAAATAATTTCTAAAATTTTAATCTCGATATATCTTTAAGAGAAGAAGAAGGAGGAAAAGAGAATTAATTTATCCATTCGCGCAAGTTACGAACGATAATCGGTCGGCCAATGCGAAAACGTGTTCACTTTACTTCATTTAAAAGATCCTCGGAACAAATCGTTCCAAGATTTCACGATGTAAGTAATGTAAGTAGTACATCAGAATTCTCATTCGAAAATATAATTATCGATTCGCTCGAAACAACTGGCTGGTAAAAATATTTGTATATTTATATCCTGGATAGTCCGTTCCTTTATCTTATCGTATAAAAGTCTTTCCAGTCTTTCCAGGAGGTGATCTCGGGGTAAAAATTCGTATACGGTACGTAACTGTACTCGCGCACGCTATCGCGCGAGGAGATAAATTTGCAGGGGAAGGGGAGGAGGATTCATCCGTGGTTGGACGGGCAGAACGCGACATATAATCTGGCCAGGTGAAATACAGCTGTCAAATCGTTACATTGTAATTTCATGGTTAATCTGTTACGAGCTTTTTTTCCCCTTCTCCCTCCCCTCCCGGTTTCCTTTGTGCTTCACGGCACCGCGCGAAACCTTGCGCAGGCACCGTTCCTCTTTTCCGTTGTTTTTAATATCGGATCCCGTACGATCTCCTCTTCCTCAACACGGTTGCGCAAAATCATCACGGGTACGCAATTTACGGTTTCGTCAATTTCTCGAGGAGCGAGGATGCGCGCCGTACGAGAGACTCGTAATTTCCGCTTGATCCTTACCTTCCAACGTGAAAATGTCTCCATCGGAGTGCCTGATGACCGAAAGCTCTTGACAACGAACAAACACGAGAACGTTCAAGATGCCCGCGAGGACGAGGACTAGAAGACGCATCTTCTCCGCTGCATTCTGGAACAAAGTGGGGCGAATTACTGTAACTTTTTTTCTTCCTCGACACGTTGAACGCGGGAGAAAGAGAGAGAGAGAGAGGATAAAAAGAAGATTGTTTACCTTCGATCTTGAATTTAATATCGTCAAACACTTTCAAAAAAAGAAACTTGTCTCTTTTTTCGTTTTTCGAGCGTATAATTGTCACAAGACGAATCATCCAAGATTAAGGATCCTCGAGGAGCGTGTCTTCCTTGATGAATCGGTCAAAATATTTTCTTTAAAAAAATTGAACAACTCTGCTCTGTCTCGTTGAATTTTGTTTCAGCGAATTGATGCGTAAAGAAATATATATATATGTTGTTCGCCTTCAAATGATCACAGTTTTCAAGTTTGGGACGGGTAATTAATCACGAGGATGATTCACATGATTTGGGTTCGTAATAATAGCTCGAAATTAAAGTAATTATAAGGTTGGGGATAGAGCCGCGGAACGCCTCCGTTGACTAAAATTAATAACGATAATTAATCAGCATTAAGAGGTTTGACGATCGAGCGAGTTGCTCGAGAGTTGTTTCCTCGTCACTTTTGCAACTGTCCACGACTATTTAGAGATAAATCTTCTCGATAAAGACTGTGTGCGCGGAGAGACTCCTCGCACCGTTAAATCGTCGGCTGTCGGCGATTTCGTTCCGACAAAAAATCACCCATAGTTCATCCGTCGGCAAATGTTAACCATTTACCACATCGAGAATATTCTTCTTCGTGGTGTTATGAACGGAAGTTCAAAGGATTAATTTGTAAGAAACTCGAAGAAAAGAATATTATCATCGAATATAACTCGTTCCGTTCGCGAATTTTTTTTATATTCTTTTCCCTCAAATAAAATTAAAGTCGCAAAACGTAGTAAATTTTAATCATTGTACTTTTTGGAAAGGAAAGTAGAGTTGTTTTAACAGAGAAATATATATCACTGGTAATTAAAAAAAAAGAAGATAAAATTTTTCCTCCACCTCGTTTTCCTCTTCATAATCGTAGAATAATATCTCCCCTAATATGACGGATCTTCTCGAACGCGAAATTACTGCTTGTACGGCAGCCTGTCCAGCGAGGCATGCTGCTTCGGTGGTCGAAAAAAGGAAAGAAAAAAAGAAAAAATCGAGGAAGAATGTTGCAACAAGGTTGAAGGATCGCATCCCACCGCGTTTACGGTAAACTACGGGTGCACGAGGCAGGCATAAATTACACGTTCGATGCATGTCGCGAGCCGCGCATCAGCGCAACGTGTGTCCAACGTTATGCACAATCGAGTCGATGGCACGCGTGAGATAAGGAGGGAACGATGGGAAACGGCGTAAGAAGCGGCGTAAGAATTCCTCTCGATAAGAGAAACTCTTTTTCAAAGATTTGGCCAGATGCCGAGGATACCCAATCCAACCTCGATCTCCAACCATCTTCCTAGAAATGGTGAATGGTGGAAAAAGAAGGAATGCTTTTTTCTTTTTTCCCTTCCTTCCTCGCTGCTACTTTATAACGTCGAATCAGCGGTTCTCAAAACGTACGATTGTCGCGACAAAATTGTTTTTCGAAAGTTCGCATCTTTCTCCAACGATCGATCTCACGAAACACTCGTACATTTTTCGCAATTAACGAGGAAAAATAGATCGAGAGAATTGTAAGGAATTGAGTCAGTTAAGTTGGGAAATGTATTATCGTTGAAAGGAAAAGAAAAAAAAGGGGTGGTTGGATGAAGTAGTGGATAGTGGACGAGGGTATAAGGGAGTTTGATCCATCATACATATACATATACATATATATATATATATCGAACCTTATACCTTTCTTGGGGACACGAAATGCTCCTCACGATCAAATTTAAATAGTTTGCGGGTAAAAAAGAAGTTTGGTCGGATGCTCGATACTCGTTTGAAGAAACGGGCGCGTTCCTTCACCAATCGTTGTCTTCTCCTTTTTAATTGCTTCCAAAATGAATAGCTTCTCTCACGAGTATCGCGATACCGGTTCCATCCACGGACACAGTTTTTTTTTTTTTTTAAACCTTTTCTTCCGTCCCGTAGCAAAAATTTACGACGAGACGGACCTGTCTTGACGGACAATTTTTATCTAATTTCCTTTCGATGTATATCGTAATATCGGCGCGAGATTTAAATCTCGTTTAAGAAAGCTTAAAGCCTCGGAGTCGGGCTTGATAAAATTTCGGAGACACGCGTGTTTCGAAAACTTTTGCGGATATTAAAGTTTTATCTTCGCGAGAAAAAGGATATAATTCTCCACTTTATGCACACAATGTTTCGGATCGGTCTCGGTTGAATTGCCAACGCGAGAGCCATTATGGTAAAATACGTTTCGGCTTAAGCCCGGAGTTACGCAGATGGCCACCGGGTCAGAGGGCATTATTTTACGCGACGGAGAAATTTATGGTCGATGCGTATCGAACGATAGTTAGCGCGATATTTTTCTTTCTTTCTTTCTTTCTCTTTTTTTCTTCATCGTGCCTCGAGCAACGCGAGTTTAAAGTCTCATCGAAGGAATTAGACGACTCTTCGAGACTGTCGTGCCATACCATACTTTCGTGATCGAACCACGTGAAAAGAAATCACGGGGAGGATTGAAGCAAGGAATGTATCTCGGCGTAAATCAAAATTATCGACTCGATCCTTCGACGGGAATCGATGTTAAACGTGATATTTAATCGAAGTTGGAACACGACGGCGATCACGATTATTCTCTGAAATGGTGAGGGGTAAAAAGCTGATCTGTTCCTCTCCTGAGCATGGAGAGGATATCTTAAACGAGATAATTTATCAAGCTAACAAGCTCGATACTTGTTTCCAAGTCGTATACTTGTATTTAACATTTTAACGTCGCGATTAATCACTGTATATATGTCGTTTTGAATATTGGACTTGGCCGCATAAAAAAAAATGGATCACTCCGGGGAACGTATTATTTAGACCATCGAGGGAGGGAGGGGGGAGGGGGAGGGAGACGGCTATTCGAAAATAAGCGCTCGTTACGCATTGCGCATCGTGTAAGATGCAAATCCTTTTTTTTTTCCTTTTTCTTTTCTTTTCCTTCCTTTTCTTTCTCGTATCAACGTAGCTCGGTTAAAAGGTAAATTGAGGGTGTTCGATTTAATGCCTGTCCAGTTAACGGCTCCGTATAATTAGTTTCGTCGGACAAATTATACTTTTCATGATTTTCAACGAAACGATTACTTTCTCGTTACGCGATGCGTTACGGCCAAATTCCTATCCCCTCCTATCCTCGAGATATACCCGGTATATAAATATATAATCGGCCGAGGGATGAAATTTGGAACCGATCCAAATGTCACAGATTCGATACTTTGTTGTAGAGATTGTTGCAGAGAGAAAAATTACTCGTTATTTTCAATTTTTTATTAATCGTTTCTCGTCGATACTTTCCGCGGTGGATAACAAGTCGTTCGACGACTTTGCGTGTTCGCGCGATGAATGCGAATTCTGAAATGCCTTTCGTCGAATGTATATATATCGTTTAAAGGCATTTAAAGGCGACGAGTTTAAAGGTCGAATGGAACCGCTCTTTGGAACAGTTTTCAATATTATACGTATATATGTATATATGTAGTAATAGAATTTATCTAATAGATATATTTAATGTAGGAAACTACATTCTTCGTTTTTTTTCCTTTTTTTATCGCGTTGATAAAATTGAACGCGTTTCAAAAAGACATTTCTTGATATATTCTTGAGAAATATATTCGAGAAATGCGTGTTTCGAAATTCCGTTCGCTCTTCAGGCTTCCAATTATTTATTTCACTCGCATAATTCGTATCGAGGAATGATCGTTCCCGTAAATCATCCAAAAATCATCGTTCTTCGTAAATTTCTATTTTTTTTCTTTTCCTCCTTTCTTCTCAAGTGGATTTTTCATTACACCGCATTACAGTATTATTATTATTAATAATAATAATAATAATAATTCATTCATTCCCGAAATGTCGATTATAGTAAATCTCGAGAAAAACGTTTCATTAAAATTATTATTCATCCACGTTTTTTCCCTCCCCCCCGTTTTAATCAACCAACGAATCTCGAGTGCGCCCGAGTTTCTTTTCGATTTAATAGCCGCCATTAATCACACGGTGATATTTCTCCCCTGAAATTAATTCACAACCACCGAACGAATTCGCGACATTGTTACGCAATTAACTCTCCTCTCCTCCCAATAAACTCTTTATAAAAACTGCTCGCCGCGCCGAATGAAATATCCCCTGTTTACAATGCTGGTTTAGTAACGAGGTTACTACCTTAATAAATGAATAATTATCACGCCATGATAAATTTATAGGAAGTTGCTCGGCCGTGTATCAAATATAATCAATCGATTATATTTCAATTATATCCGTGTACCGTTCTCCCGAATCAAGCGCTTTCCTTTCATTATTAATCTCCCCTCTTCTTATTCCATGATTTATGGACACGATTTTATAATAATTTCATCAACTTTAAATCATCTTAGAATATAACTTCCAATCCTCTGAAATTAACCAATCCTCTCTCTCTCTCTCTCTCTCTCTCTCTCTTGAGGAGGAGGAGAAGAAAGATGCACCGATTTCTAAAGCAGGGACAATTTAATTTCAAGACGTACGTGGACAAATTGTCCACGATACAAGATAAGAAACGCGTGCAATTAGCCTGCATTTTCACGGACACGCGTCACCCGATCGCGATCGAGCACGTTCGAGCTCGGGCGCGTGCATTTCCGTCTTATAATTTCGAAATTATGCAAAAGGAAAGGGTGAGAGCGTGGTGGGCGAGGAGAGAGGATCGCGGCACGAGATGGTACGTGACCGATTATCGAGCGGAATGTCGCGTTCTGTGTCAAGGTGGATGCCGGTAGAGATTGCATCTACCTCACGAATCACGCCTGGCAATACGGGATTTATCTCCCTTCTCGAATCTGTCAATTATCCGTTTCCTATCTATGCCCACCGTACACGCTTCCTTCCTCGACTTTTTTCCTTCCCCCTCCAAATTGGGAGGAGCTAAAAAACTCTCTCTCTCTCTCTCTCTCTCAAAGAAAAAAATATTCTTTTTCGATCTTCTGGTTAATTAACCAATTAACTTAACTCGATGTTTAAATTTACTTGATGTTTCTTTCGATTTCGTGATCGTTTTTCTCGGCTCGATCGGCGATGATTAAAAATATCAACGCCATATGCCGTTGATAGACGTTTGCTCGTGCGTCCAGTTAAGAAGGAAGAGGAAGAGATAAAAAATTTCGCGCGTCACGCTTTTAAATCGGTCGTCCAAGAATCGAGAAAGAAATCCATCGATACGAGTATTCGAAGAGTGGGGAGAAAAAGGAAAAAGAAATGACCGTGAATCGACACGTTTTGCATCCCGCCAGGTTTAACACCTGTTGAAGCTGGATGAAGATGTTTATTAAGAGGAGAAGTTGGACGCGTAATCGATGATACTTCTCGAAGCAATGGAACGAGGATCGTTTCGAAGCTATCATTTTCTTTTTTTCCTCTTTTGCAGTTATTCGTGTCATTAAATGGCGTGCAATCAATCTCTAAATGGTTCTACGTGTTATCGAAAGAGATTGGAAAGGTGGGGATAATTTACGCGAAATATCCTATTTTGGCGAATGAACCGATCAATCAACCATCATAAACCTCGCGCCTCCATTATCAATCTTCGAAGATGGATCTCGCTTTTAATTATTTTTCAAAATTAAACGAGACATATCGCTTGATTAATCGTTACAATTTCGAACAGTTTTGTAATTTCTAAATATCGATTAAACGTATATCTTAGTTCTTCCGTTTCATTTCGCTGAACGGAATTATGGATCGTTGATAAAATTGGATTCCAATTTCATCTTCAAATTATTTGGAGTTTGATACAATTTTATAGTGCGAATGACATTCTATTATTTTCACACGTTTCGCCTCTCTCGTTGTTGCTCTCACCTTTCCAAATCAGATCCATTTCCTTTCCGACGTTATCAATGATTAATTTTATCACAGAAATTAATTAGCCCGGCAGGCTTTCGTGTTCAATAATAATTTTATGGACATACGAGTTTATAACCTAAAGGTGGATCATATATCATATATGCTCGATGCGAAACAAGTTAAATAACAAGACTTATTAAGTATAATGAAAATTTCATATAACTTCATTCTCTTTCCTTTTATAATTAATGTTATCAACGATCTGTAAATATCTTGTTATACAAAGAATCGATTGTATAACGATAACACGTGATAAGATGAAAAATGGATCGTGGAATAAAAATAGAAAATCGGAATTACTTGATCCTCGATTTCGATCGAGCGATATTATTCCTTTTATTTGGCATCAGACTCTTTAAGGGTAAAATCGATTCGTGGTTTCTTCGGAAATCGGATCGTTCGTATCATTCGTATCATCTAGGAGACATTTGCATTTTCTTTCGAATATTACATCTATTCGAATGAACGTAATCGTCGTTATAATCGATCATTAAAAAATGGACGAGAATATAACACGATATTTCACGTCTTTATGTCTTTTTCTAGTTTCTTTTTTTTCTTAATTCCAAATTAATTATGAAATTTCTATTCGAATGGCACACGCCACGCTATCGACTAGACATCGTTGTCGAAATAAACATTCCTGACACAAAATGCTATAAAAATAACACCAACATTCGGTCCCTGGGATTTTAATATCTCTAGGAATTTAATATCTCTCCAACTTTATTTGTTTTCGCGCAAACATTGGAAGTTTTTTTTTTTAACCGTGTCGATCGATTAGAACGATTATCCCCCCTTTTTCATTTATCTGGCAAAGCAATTCCTTTTGATTCTCTCTCTCTCTCTCCATTCGTTAAAGTATCGCGTTAATGCGGATATTATTGAAATACCGTTTCGCGGGAGTTGTTCAATCTTCCAGCCGTTAGTTTTTGCGACACACATTGTCGCGATTACATTTCCACCCGCTGATGTTAAATAATAGCGTGAAATCAGGCGGATCGCTTTTAAGCCGCTTCGACCAACTGTCTTTTCTTTTGCGTGACTCGTGGAAAAGGTACTCGCTCGTGCACCTTTACATTTCCTTTGAAATTTAGGGACGAATATAGAAAGAAAAAAATATACACGTACATATAGCCGTCTTTATCGTCATTAAATCGGCGCAATTAAACAGCCAAGTCCCCTTCAATTTTACATATTTCCAAGATTACAACGAGATTAAAACTTGTTTCCCTGTTTTCATCCTCATGATAAAAAGGCGGATATCTTGTTAATTTTGTCTCTGACAATTTATGATGAAATTAAAAAATAGTTTTACGACTTACTCGTAACGTCATCATTTGAAAATTTCCATTTTTTTTTTTACTTACTTTATTAGTTATTAGCAGCTTTTCGAAGGATCACTCGATGATTCGTTATCTATCGACATTAACGGATCAAACAAAATCGAATTCGAAAATCAAATTCTCTCCGAGATGTATAATCTACCTATAAATAATGGTTTAAAAAACCGTTTAAATAAATAAAAATTCATAAATTCATAAATTCATAAATAAACGATAAATAAACGGTTTAGAAAACCGTTTAAATAAGAAAAAATTCATAAATTCATAAGAATCGAACGACACGTTACGAAAGTTAATTCGAGGATAGAAAATTTAATTCGAAAATTAAATTGATCGTTCAAAAACGTAATAATAATCGCAAATGATAACCATAAGTGTTAAGTTCGAGCATTTCGACAAGTAATTACTCCAAGTGTCCCAATGTCTCTCGGATACAAGATTCCAATGGCCAGTTACAAGTAGCGCAACTGTCGGAAGCCTAACGGCTACCTCGACGAGTATGATCGTAATTGTCAACAAGCGACAACAGCGAGCTCGGTCGATCGAGAAACGAGTGCTCGTTCCGGGACACGTGGCCTTCCTCGATGAGGAAGAGAAGCCCTAGGGTTCCTCCATGGGACGAAGAAATTTACCATTACAGTTTCCAACGATTCCGAGCCGTCCCATTTTTCTCCCTCCGCACGGAACACGGAATTACGTCAATTAAATCTGATCAACGGGTAGAAGAAGCCGACATTATTCACACTATTTATTTCACGCATTTAAGTTTAGAATTTCAACGAAGGAGGAGAAAAAGAGAGAGGGAGAGAGAGAGAGAGAAACAAGCGACATGCTCGGTCCAGTTCCCCTTCCTTCCCTTATCTCTCTGGAGATAGAAAAATTCGAGAAATCCTCTCCGAAAATTGTACGATCACGCGAGGCTCTCTATATATCGGCTATCTGTTTGCCCTACCTACCGATGACAGTTGCTCGAGGCGAGATCGTCCGTGTCTTTATTAACCTATAAATTTCGGTAATTATGTAAATTACTCGGGAGGGTAATATTTACTGGCCGTAGCAACGATGCTCGATAAGCGAGTCGGGGAAAAAGAAGGAAAAGAAAGAAAAAGAAAAGAAGGCTCTCGAAGGCAAATGAACTTTGATGCAAGAAACGACGTGGACGCCTCTCTTCCTCTGCTACCCCACTGCCGGTGGCGCCCTGTTTGAGAAGGAAACATCGTGACGGTGTACACGATACTTAAAGTGTGGCCAACCAACACTTGTGTCGGATGACTGTACGTTAGGCGTTAGGAAAATCCTTGTCGAGAGAGAGGATCGAAAGAGAAAACACTCTTGGCGAGGAGAGGAGCGTGTTTGAGAGGAGCAAACATCGCGGTTCGTGTTGACGGCTCGACTTCCGATTCCACCCGTTCGCGCGAGATCGTAAAAGAGATCCCTTTACCAATCCGTTGCAATATTTGCGGAACGTATAACGAGACATATATATATATATATAAGCTCTCCCCTTAATCCCCGGGGAGCGAAACCTTCCAGTTTGCACAAGTGAGCAAACTGACTATTGGATTGTTCTTCGCTCTTCGCGGAGAAACCGAAGAGAATTTTACGTTACGCCGAACGTTAGTGAAAGTTGAAACTGTCCTCCCCTCGAAAAGAAATAGATCTTTCTCACTCTCTCTGGAAAAATTTCACTTCCTCAAACAAAGAAAAATTCTTGCGCGAAATTCGTCAACGTTATCTATAATTAATAGCGTCGGTGATGGCTTTTTCATTATTGCGAGTAACTGTGAATCGGCAGCGTCACAAGGCACAGAGCGATGATGAATCGTGCGTTTGTGCGCGGTGGGTGGCAACGACGTGTCTCTTTATTCTTTTTATCCACTTTTATGTTGGGATGTTGGAATGTTTGAGAAACGTATTGGAACACGCGTACCAAAGTTAGTTGATGCATTGTGCGAGATTCATACGATGAATATAACGGTAGATATATATTTTATTTATTGTATATATTTTAGATATTTTTTTAAAATATTGGCCAAAACTCAGCCAATTCTCGATGAGATTTTTCAATAGCAATTCTTGTTATTCCTGATTGATTCGTTGTCGATCTCGGAAGGAACGATAAAGGGAAATTAACGATTCGGAAGAAATTGTGCTTCTCCTCGAGAACGATTTGAAGATGAACGTTGCTGAATCCAATTCGGAAAGAATTACCAGGATCCCTGTTGTCGATTTCTTTATGTTGCTTCTCTATTGATTTAAACATCATGATTTCTTTCCGAGCGAAAGAAGAAAAGTTTTATCGCTTTCCTCGTCCCAAGTTTCGAAGTTAATCTCGGCAAGACAATTTGTTCTTCTGCAAATTACTACAGATGATACATTTTTAAAAGACGATAATTCGATCGAGAAGAAACGAAATCGTTTAAACATGGCGAATTACGAGATCCTCCTTTCTGAATCGTAATTGCAACATGGCCAAAACGGTGCCCCCAAATTTACTACTTCTTGCTTACATTTTTACGACTAAAGGTGCAGGTATAAGTAAGGACGAAGTTTAATCAATTCCAATGTCGATTGGCTTTCAAATATTGTCTTCCTTCCATTCGATCAGCAGTAAATTCTTAACCTCCTTTCTTCCCTTCTCTCTTCTCGAGCAAATATAATCCTCCCCGATTTTCCCCTCTTCGATTTTTGCGCGACAAATTTATTTATTCGTTTCTCGAACTACAAACATTATAGAAAGGAATATTTTGCAAATAAGCCCCAACAATTTTGGAAAGAGAGAATAATAAAACTTCCGGAGAGACGGAAGAAGGTGATGAAAAGCAAACCAAATATCGTGTATCCATTTCGTATGAAGAAAAAGAAAGAAACTTATGAGACACTCTAATAAAAACGTACCTCGAATATTTTGCAAACAAGCCCCAACAATTTTGGAAAGAAAAAACAATGAGGCTTTCCTCCACATGGAAGAAACCGACGAAGAGCAGAAGATGACGAAGAACACTTTCTCAAACTACAAACATTATAGAAACGCACCTCGAATATTTTGCAAATAAACCCCAACAATTTTGAGAAAAAAAATATAATAAAATTTCCGGAGAGACGGAAGAAGGCGATGAAGAGCAGACCAAATATCGTGTTTCGTATGAAGAAAAAGAAAGAAACTTATGAGGCTTCTCAAGAGATGGAAGAATTTGATGAAGAGCAGAACGGTTCAACGAATATCGTGTATCAAGAAAAAGGAAGAAACTTATGGGACACTCGGTTGGGACGGATTTTAATTCACGGAAACGGGCAATGTTCACGCAACTGCTGTCGATATCGGTCGATCCTGTCGAATGCAGGGGGGACGGGTATTCGTGCCAAGTTGAAAAACGCAAGAACTTGCAGCGGTATTAAGCACGGTGTCGATCATCGATCGTGTCCAATCCTCGTCTCTTAATGCGTTGCCCGCGTGATCGCCTCGATAGGGAGAATGGAAACTCGTCGAAATTACTAAAGTCCGTGCGTAAATAATTGTAAATAAAACTGAGAGTCTGCAACTTGTCCCGAACGATCCAGATAGCATCGATGCCTCTCCTTTAATGGTAACTTTGTCCCGTTCTTCCTCGTAGCGATAATTTTCGTTTCTAGATTCAACTTCCGTTTCGATGGTATATGCGAGAATGGAAATTGTATTTCTGCATGTCGAACAAAGGATCGTTAAAAAGAAGGGATAAGCGTGCAGAGTATTAAAAAAGTTGAAAAGAAAAGTTAAAAAAGTCGATCGTCCGTTTGCCAGTTACAATTATTTGCAACACGATTACATTTATCAAAATAACTTGAAATATATAAATAAATTTTCCATTTTGAAATGCGTCGTGATCTCAGAAATAATCAAATCCGAATCTTCCTACGTAAGAACGTTATTGCAATTACGCACAACTTTAAATTTCTTGATAATATCGAGATCGATAGAGACAATGAAGAAGACTTTTTGAGATTCTTTTTTTTTGTATCTATCGAAGTCGATAACTGTCGAGTTAAGAAAATGAGAAATTGGACGAGTTTGTAGGAGGTTGCTGACGAAGAAGCAATTCGATAAGCGGGCCTTTTAGTGGGTTGGAACGAGTGAGAAACGATGTCCTGTTCGTTTCGGTGAAGGCTGATTAAACGCGGCTGTCTTCTGGCGGACACCACACGAAAGCGTCGAGCGATTGGGCAACGTGTTAATATATAGGCTACATGTATATATATATATATATCAGAAAGCGAGCACGAGCCGTGAACTTTAGAGACATTATTCTTAATCTTTCTATCTCCTTCTCTCGCTTATCAGATACCTTTCGTAATAATTAAAAATTCCTCCGACCAACGAGGAATCCATTAACCCACTACATATATATATATACCCCCGCACACGTTTAACCGAATATCGCCGATAAGAGACGAACGACGAATCAACTCCTTCTTTACCTCTAACGCCTTTAACGCAAGGATAAAACTGTTTTCACAAACAAGGAAGAGATATAATATAATCCACCGACGCGTAATATCCACTTATTTCGTGGTGCCACACTTTGAATACTTGAAAAAAGAAGAAAAAAAAGAGAGAAAAGAGGGAAAAAAAAATTGATACTAATCTTCATCATAACGAAGATTGGCTTACGCTGTTTAATACGTCGACGCTTTCCTTCCGCGGTAATTTAATCCGTGGAGGAGGCTTCGGCTTAAAAAAAATCGCGGTCATGTTGCGAGAGATATACGCGCAGGGGGCAGTAAAGACCGTCGAGAAACGACCCCGATATCTGGCGGCGCATCGGGAATTTTAACGGATAAAGGCACTCTTCTTCCAGTAAACGATTTACGAAAACTGGACGACCAGCTTTTTATGCAAATAACAGATTAACAGTGGATGCGGTTGGAACAGCAATTCGCTGCCACGGCAATAACGTTGCAGAAGACGATGAAGTACGCACAAGGATCCCGGGCATCTTGTA
Source organism: Apis cerana (assembly GCF_029169275.1). Taxonomy (NCBI): domain Eukaryota; kingdom Metazoa; phylum Arthropoda; class Insecta; order Hymenoptera; family Apidae; genus Apis; species Apis cerana. Next base: position 7,789,620 of record NC_083860.1, read on the forward strand.
ATTACAAAGATAACCGCGCGGTTCCAGCGTGAAAATGTCAAGCCGGATCGAATCGAATCGAACGGGGCCAGAATCGAGACGAATCTGATCGTAAACGCGTATCGGATGGACGGAAAGCGAAAATCGTGTCGCTTCCGCATATTTGAGGGGATCGGAGGAGAAAAAGAGGATGGTGAGAATTTCTGGATTTTAAAAAAGACGAGGAGAAGAGGTTAACTTGGATCGAAACTCTGAGAGAGGGGCTGGAAAAGTATTTTGATTTCTTCGATTTCTCGCTCAGATCTTTCCAATACGACGAATACGCTTTTTCTCGTTTACAATTCAACGTGGACGCGTCGAGAATTCGTGTTAATTTTAAGAAGAAAATACCGTGATTACGTTAATAGGTGGCGAGTTGTACGTGGATTATCGGGGGAGAGTTGGGAAGAAAGTGGAAAACGGGCCGAGTTTGCTCGAAACGGGTCGAACGAGTCCGTCACGCGTAATCGCACCGCGAACGAGCTTGTCCTGTGATTATCGGTTATTAATTTTAATCAACTTCCCTTTGATACACCCGTCTCGGTGCCCCTGGCCACGCTTTCATCCTCGTTAATTCGCAAATGGGATTTGGCACGAAGTGAATTCGAACCGTGTAATTAGAAGGAGTCCGAGGGAAGGTAAACAATAATGGGCGGACGAGCGAAAAAAAGATCGAAGGAAGATCTGTCGACGAATTGGGATCGCGTAATTTGTTTAATTTGTTGTGTTATATTGTACGGGAAATTTGCTTGAGCCAAGGGTAATTGAGAAAATTGAAAATTGAAACTTTCTTTCTTTCTTTTTTAATTTTTAACGGTGTTGGTGTTGCCGGGAACAGGTATGCGCGTACTTCTCGGATGATTCAATACGTTGGAATTTATAATCGATATACTCCGTGGTGAAATGGCGGTGATAAGAGTTACTTTCGGCAAAAGTATCGCTTTTACCTGGTTGCGATTTGGCTGGAAGGAAACTCGTTGCCGTTTCGATATTGCAATGCGCCTTTCGATTCCGCCACCACTCTCTAAATTGCTGTTTTTAGCGGTTCCTCCGGTGTATGCGATAAACTTGGCCACGTTCAACCAGGAAATTGAAATCCTCCTGAAAGATCTATCGAATTTTTCGATAAACCTTTCCATTAACTTTAAAACATAGATTTAACCGGGATTTTCGACCTCTCTCATTCACCAAATCTCGACTCGGCCGAACTTAAATGGAAACCTGTATTCGAAAATATCGAACGTGCCATATATACTTGTGACACTTTTTGAACGAGAATGCAAAGTGTTAAACTATAGATCGCAACATGAATCTTCTTATTGGCCGATATTTTATAAAATTTGTTACGTATAATAATAAAAGGATCGAATATTCGAATGGAGAGAAGAATAGGAAAGAATGACTGAAAAATAGACGATTAAGCGACGATTGGAAATGAAGATATCGATGAAATCGTTTAAAAAGTTAATCAAGATATTACCTTCCTTCGCCATTAACCTATGCCACCTCTTCTTTTCGATAGTTCCTAACTGCCGTGGAATCGATTATCGTCCACGAAGATTTTACGGTATAATCAGCATATATCGCGTGCATCCCATATACTTTAAGAAATTTTTTATCTTGGCCAAAGATATATAAATGTATTCGAAAATATGGACACGTGCAAAGACTTGTCACACTTTTGTAAATGGGAATGCAAATACGAAACTTACTTTTTGATGTAATATTTTATAAATTTTGGGTACAAATATCGTAACAAGTGACAAAATTATGTAACATAATAAAATGATAAAATATTCGAATGGAGATAAAAATAATTAAAAAATCGGTAGACGATTTGGAAATGAAGATATCGACGAAACCGTTTAAAAAGTTAATCAAGAAATTATCCTCCTTCGCCATTAACCTATGCCACCTCTTCTTTTCGATAGTTCCCAACTGCCGTGGAATCGATTATCGTCCACGAAGCTTATAACATCAACGCGTGCATCCCATATATTTGGTTTACGAAATTTCATCTCGGCCAAAATTAAATATATTCGAAGATATCGACACGTGCAAAAACCTGTGACACTTTCGAGTAAACGAGAATGCAAAGTGTTAAATTATAGATCGCAACTAACTGAATCTTATTTCTTTTTGATATCTTGTAAATTTTCTTAAACAAAATAAAACGATAAAATATTGGAGAAAGCACAATTAAAAAACAGAGGACGGTAGACGATTGGAAGCAACGATTGTAAATAATGAAGATATCGTCGAAACCGTTTAAAAAGTTAATCAAGAAATTACCTTCCTTCGCCATTAACCTATGCCACCTCTTCTTTTCGATAGTTCCAACTGCCGTGGAATCGATTATCGTCCACGAGGATTTTGCGGTATAATCAACACACAACGCGTGCATCCCATACGCTTGGTTTACCACGGCTGAAAACGAAGCGAGTGAATCACGCGTCCCACGGTGGCGCGTTCGAGTGTACAGTCGCACTTAATGCAAGTAACCGCGACTCGTGTTACCGCGACGCTCAAGCACCATCAGATCCATCGATGCGAGTAACACGGGGTTACATTAACCTCGATGCGAGCGAATCGTCGTAAGATCCCACCGTGGGATCTCTTATCCGGATTTTTCGCGTCGATGATTTTCTTCATTCGTGTATAATAGGATTTAGGACGTGGATGGAAAGATTTTCGATAACCGAAAAAAGAAAAAAGGTAGCAGAGTTTAAAATTAAAAGTCGAAAGGATTAACGTTCCTCGGGAGAAATCGCGGGACGACAATTGTGCTCGCGCGAAAATATTTCCTTGATGGGATGCGAGATATGCGTGTTGTGGTTTGAAACGTCCAACGTGGAACTTCTTCGCTCGATCGTTAAACGAGGCAAGATTAGACGGGACGCATTGAATTATTTATGAAACTCGGCCCGAGAGAAAATTTTTACCTCGATTTCCATTATCACCTGTATGAATTTCACTCGCTGCGAGACGATATCTCGCGGCCATAAATCGATCCCTCGCCTTCTAATTCCACCCACCACGCGCAGGTGATGGTGATTCATACCTTCCAGCGTGTAGGAAAAATCGCGCGAGCGCGCCTCCATAAGAGATTTATAATATCTCGATTGCAACTTCCGCGAGACGGCTCTTTGTCTAGGATCGGCCGCCCCTGTTGCCCGCACCACTCGAACGCGTCGTGGCGGCAAGCTATGCAGCCCCGGTGCGTATCTCATGGCCACCGATGGGAAAAAGGTTGCAAGTTCGCTGGATTTATCATCTTCTCTCGTTCCGCTCTCGCCTACGTAAAGGTCCCGCATCGCGCCATCCTTCACCTTCCCCTTTTCTGCACCATTTTCCCCTCCTTTTTCAAGCGCTAACCAATTTCCAATAATTATCCCTTTGCGCTTTTCGGCCCAACTAACAACTCGGTATCATTTTAGACATATACCAGTGTCTTATACAAAGTTAATTTACGGAAAACATTATATATTATATAACATATCTTTAATAATTTATATCTGAATCTTTGTAAATATTAATTTGTGTATTTTATTAGGAGGGAGGGGACAAGAACAAAGAACCTTGCGATCTTTTTTCCTTCTTCCCACATGTTGAAATCACGTCGAGTTTCCCATTTTAATCGAATCTCGTCGTATTAATTAGCGATTGATCAGTCGAAACTCGGTCTCGCGATTGTCGAATATCCTCTCAACCGATTAAAATTTGTGTAAATTGTAGACGGCCTTTCGCTCTTCTGCTCTTTCACTAAATTCTAAAGGATGTAAGAATTAATCAATATTAATCATCGTTGCTTTCATTTTCTCTATTATCGCTATCTTGCTTAGTGAATAGGATCAATCCTGTTTCTCAACTCGATTATTCAAAATTAAATTCATCTTTGCTTCGGCTAATTTCATTTCCAAAATCCATTTTTTTTTAAACTTTATGAAACTGTAATACTTTTGCCACGATCGTACGAATCTGAATCGTTGAAGACATTGTCATGGATCGTAGTTTTGGAGGAATACCTTATCTCCATTTTTAAAGTATAAATTCACAATTTCGTTCACCACTCGAGTTGCCTCATGAAAGGTTTAATTTTATTTTTTTTATTTACGAAACAATAAATTATAATAAAAAGTAGCATTGTTTTCTAGAAATTAAATCTCCATATAAATTTTTCAAAATTTTCCCCCAACTTTCGGACCACTGTGCGTCGCGAAGGGTTTACAAAACAACGAGTCAATTTCTTCCCAAGAAACAGACTAGTTTCCAATGAAACTTTGATTTCCAATGATTTCCTTTGTTCGAATTTCATCTTCGATCGAGTTCTAATCGACAGCAATGACGTTTGAAAAAGAAGAAGGCAACATCGCGGAATGATTTCACGGATTCATTTGCATAGAGACGTCCACGTAGAAGTCTAAATGTGTTTGCCGCGCATCGACGATAAAATCTGTTTATCCGGCCCGTTCGTTTCTCGTTCCCTTCTTTATTTGCCCTCCTTCTGCCTCTGCCACTTTTCTCCCGTTCCCTCCTCTCTTGCCCCATCCTCCCGTCTCCTCGTCTCGACCTGTCGACTTTGACTAAGCAGCTTTGCGCGAAGGAATTGCAAATAACAGACAGGAAGAAGTCGCGGGGTACGATGCTCTTACGGTTTCAGCTTATTCTTATCCATCAAAAGGGCAGGGAACACGAACCAGAAGACCGATGATACGGATTTTTCTAAACGAGTCTTCCGTTGAAATTAAAAATTTCACCTTCCTTCCCTCCATTCTTGCCTTTCCTTACCTCGTAGAAATATCATTACTACGATTTCCATTTGATCCTTGTTTTAATATTAAGCATTTAATACATTCGTATTGCACGATTATTACACGTTGACGTAGATACAAGAAAAACGCAGGATTTAATCGAAATAAACGAAAATGTTAAACCCCCCAAAAAGTGCGATCGTTGTTCCTTGGATGAATTCGTTCAAATCCTTCCGATCGTTCAAACTCGCAACACTTGGATTCCTCTTTCGAGCAAACGTTTCTTCCGATGAAGCGTAAACCTGTTTCCGATTTATATACTGTATCGAATTCCTTCCCGAGCCTTGAATTCTTTCTCGCCACGTGGTTCACGTTTTCCAAGTTGCGAGGAGAGTCGTTGAAAATTCGAAGAAATTTCGCGGCTTGGCACGAAAAGGAAAGGAATTAAAGGGGCGATTAAAGAAGGGATTTGGAGATGATTATCGTATTACGTGTGCCTTGTCCTGTTATTCTTCGGGGGAAAAATAACCTTCATCGAGTCGATTCGATTTCCCCTTTTGCCGATTTTCCACGGTCAAAGGATGGACAAGCCTTATCTATATAAAATTACTCGCCGCTTGTTCACAAACGTGCGCGCAACAATCGAGCATCTTGGCGAATTCAAAGCGAATTAGTATTTTATCACTTTGAAATAAGTAATCACCACCTTTGTCCAATTTTCTCTTATTATTATTGGAATCGACTAACCGGCGGCCAACCGTATGGAAAACCAGTTTCTCGCGTATTTTGCGAGACGATTAAGGAACGATCCTTTCAACCTCGCCGATAATAATAATAACCGAGCGCAAGAAATATCATTTTACCTCCGCCGTACATCTTGATTCATTAGGACTCGCCGCCTTTGTCGCGTCGCGTATATACTTCCCTAATCGAGACAAATCCCACGATTAATTTGCCCGTTCCGATATTCGAGAGGGTTTAAAAAGCAGACGATGCTAATCTCTCCCTATCTTTATCGATTAATATCGACCAAGATTAAATACCGCCTCGATTACCTTATCCCCTTATCCTCGTCGAGGTTTTCAAAAAAGGGGAGAGTTGTTTAAATCTCGCTATTGGATCATATTTCAAATTTTACTCGAGATCTATTTTTCTCTTCGAGCACTCTTATACGGTTCATGATACGGTTAAAGATCAAATGTCTCTCGAGTCTGCCTTTATCGATCGATATCGAGCAAGGTTAAATTCGAGATTTTCAAAAAAGGGGAGGGTTGTTTAATTCTCACGCCCACTTCAAATTTTACCCCTCGAAACGACTTTATATACGACTTGAAGCCTATTTTCCTTTTCGAGAAATCGTTGCACGATTCGAAGATTGTTGCAACAAAAACTTCTCCTATACGGCTTATTATACGATCGAGACACGTCGAGTATTTTATCTCCACCTTCGTTGCCTGTTTTCCTCGGGAGGAACGTTGTCACCGTTTGGAATTTCTACCGGAATCAAGCGGAATCACACGTTCCAGGCGTGTATATAATTAACGAGCGTGAGGGAGAAGCGTTGGGGGAATTCCATTCCACGAAATTACATTAGTACGATATCGAGCGAATCGGATGGAAATATACGAAGGTGTTCGGATTCGGTGAGCGGAACGGGACTTTCATTACGCGTGTGTATACATATTCATTCGATCCCGAATCCGTTAGATCGTTTTCAGTCCCGAGTTTTACTTTTCCAAACAGATTTTCGAGATAATTAATTATTTATACGCACCCTGCCCCGTTAACGTATCGTTAATATCGCGGAACCCCTTCTTATCTCCGCCGATCGATCGGAATTTGCAAAGGGAAACCCCTCGAGCAAAAGTGGCAGACTGTTATAACGAGCCACCGTTCGAGCCCATAACACGTGCCACATTTGCCCTCCTGGATCATCCTAGATAGAAACCGAGTTTAAGGAACCTCGAGTCTCCCTTTCCTCGAGAAAGAAAGCGATTGAGAAAAATAACAACGAAGGCTCAAAAGTCGAGGGTACTTTTAGCACGGCCGACTAAACGCGGTAAAAAAAGAAAAAGGAAAAGAAAAAATATTTTACCAACACGGTATTCGAAAGTGTTTGGTATTGTCATAAGTTGTTCATCGAAATATTTAGAAAAGTATTCGTATTCTTCTACGTTTGCATCGAAATTAACATGTTGTTTATACGCAACATCCCCAGTTAAGGATCATCGAGATTTTTGCAACAATCTTTCGAGATATTGTCCATTGCATTAAACCTTTCTTTTAATTCTTTTAATTTGATTAATAAGTTAGTCGCAACGAAGGAAAGAGAGAGAGAGAGTTTAATCTCTGAAAACGCGACACGGGAGAAATTTAATTTACAGGCTCTTTTGAAAGGAAAACGAGAGACTTCTTGGTACTTCTTTGAGAGAAGAATTCCTTTTCACCAAATTTCGTATTAAAGAAAAAAAAAAAAGAAAAAGCGTATGCGTGTTCTTCAGGATGGAGAAGTTTCATTTTTTTGGAAACGGATTCCATACCAGGAATTTATTCGACATAGGGAAGAGTCATTTCACGATTTCTCTCTCGAACGAGAGTGGAAATTTTACCCCGGCCCAGTCGGAGGATACCGTGTTATTTAATCAAGAATGATGATAAAGAAGAAAAATAACGATCAACGATACAGTTTGCGTAAGCCAGTAACGGGAGAGATAACGATTTCAGTTCCCACGAAACAGAACTCGTGAGAGACAATCTCCATATAGAGCAATTTTCGAAATTTCACCTTTCGTTCGACTTCCATTTTCACGCGTCTCGATTAACGCGAACGCACGCACTGCGGTTCGACAATAACAAGAGTTAAATTGGGCAAAATTGTTTTCAACTTTGAAAGGAGATTTAATCTTCAGGAAACGATATATTGTTTTTTTATTATCAAAAATAACGTAAAGATATAAGGAAATATATGAAAAGAAAACAATTAACGTTTAATTGAAGTACAGAATAAGATGAAACCTTGAAAATTAATAAATGTTTAAATAAAAGTTGGAAAGGAACGAAACAGAATTACAGTTTTTTAAATATGTTTTTTAAATTTTTCATTATAACATCGATGACTGGAAAGGGAGGGAATGAAACACAGGGAGGGAAAAGGATTGGACGATTCGCATTACGAATTGACAAGAGAGGTCGAATCTATTCTATTGGAAGAAAAAATACAAAAAGTCATTGGTTACTCTCATATTGATCGAGTAACCGCGCAAAAAATGAGAATGGCAGCAAAAAAGTTATAACAGGCAATTAATTTAGGAAGCGTTTCGAATTTCACATAAACATGCAATAAACTGGATCTCGAGAATTGGAAATGGTATAGAAAAAAATCCTATCCTATCCTATAAATTATCCTGATGAATTTATGAGCCAGATATGAGATTTATACAGTGATAATTTAACAAAATAATAATAAAAACAACGAGGCTGAGAAATTAAAATAAAATGAAAAAAATATTGGAAGAAGACATATAAACCAATATTGAAAGAAATAAAAAAATTATTCGACTAAAGTTAGGAATATTATTATTATTATTACATTTAATGTATGGCTGTTACGCATCGCATTAAAATAATTTTTCTTATAAATTTAAAAACGAATTTCGTCTAGTTATTCGAACCACTGTGTGTCGATACTTTAATCTATTAACACGGACGTCGCTTCTATTAAAATTTTTCTATTTCGTAGAAAGAAGATACGTAAAAAATGGTAGCCGTATTCAATTTCACTTTTTTTCTCCGGAATCGAGCCACGCCACCCGATCGACCGTGAATTAAGACGTATCGCCTCAACTTTTACGGCCTTCCAGATTTATGGACCACAATTCCCTTCTCCTTTTTTATGCCTCTATTTACGCGATACGCGAAACGATTCGAAACGAATCTCTTCCCGAGATTATGATCAACTAATAAAGGAACTTTAACGTCCACGTGGAGGAGATGAGGACTTAAACATCGCTCGCTTCCTTTTTTCTTTTTTTCTTTTTTACACCCACAAGTAGTCTAATTTCGGATTATTTAATATCGAATATCCTTTTCCAACTGCCAAAATTGCCAAAGGGAGGATACGATTTTCCAAATCATTAAGATCGATCCTCTTCTTTCCGACCGAATCCAGAGACAGCTTCATTCCCGATCCCCGTTTCATCTGGACACTTGACACGCGGAAAAAGAAGAGGAATCAGAGTCCCCCGAATGGAGTGGTGATGCGCTTGTCCGGGACTCGACGACAAGATAGAAGAAAGTTGTTGCCCACGATACTCGAATCGAGAAATATATTTGCACGACTCGCGAGGTTCCGCGCTCTTTCGATCGTGGGAATCGGATAATAATGTATTAATGGGGAACATATGGCGGTGGACAAACGGAGTAAGATGGAAGCGACATTCGTTACAAATCGATCGTATTTAACAGCGGTCCATCCAACCACCGGATCGGACGTTTTCATTCGAATAACATCCAAATCCGATATTTTAATCTCGTCGAGTCGTTGTTCGACGAATGGCCAAACGGTGTTTCTTTTTTCTTTTTTCCCCCTCCTTTCTTCTCGCTGTGTCCGCTTTCTGATTTTACTTTTAACAAACGTATTTGCCCCGATGATATTTGAATTTCTACGTACGCTCCCCGTAACGAGATTGTAATGTCCATTTTCCCGGGAATTTCTCTCTCGTTAAAAGTGCATCAACGTGTGGCGATACAGGGTGATGCTGCGATTCAATCGCTTTCTATCCTTGCCCGCTTATTATCGAGTTATACCACTAAACGATAACTCGCGAAAGTCATGGTCGAAGGTAAAATGATGAAAGTAGGCACCGAGTTGCGTCGTATTCGTGCATTTTCACCCATAAATTTCCCGATCAAACTCTCTACGGATAAACGCGTGCGTCTTCCCTTGCGATCGAGAAATGTTTTTCGAAAAGGATCTCGATTCGATCTTAATTTGAAAGAAAAGAGGAAGGAAGGAAATATTTTATACTTCGACTCCCTCGAAATTTATTCTTCGATTAAAATTCTCTCGAAAGTGGAGGAAGAAATATATATAGCTTGGCCGTTGCGTTCGAGTATTCATCCAGTTCCGTCTCGAGAAAGGTGTTCGAACGATGAGGGGGAAAAAGAAAAAGGGGGATCCAGTAGCTGAGTATCAATTACCCAGAGTATATGCGATCACGCTTGATCATAATTAATCGGCCGCCATTACGCATCAAGTTGCGTTATAGATAATTATAGATACGTGTTCTCTTGTGATTTTTCTTAATTTGAAAGGAAAAAAAGAAAGAGGAGGTATTTTGTACTTAGACTCGAAATTTATTCTTTAATTAAAATTCTCTCGAAAATGGAGGAAGAAATTCATCCAAATTGCGAACATCATCCAGTTCCGTCTCGAGAAAGAGTACGTACAATCACACTTGATCGTAGTTAATCGGTCGCCATTACGCATCAAGTTGCGTTATAGATAATTATAGATACGTTTGCGATTTTTCTCAATTTAAAAGGGAAAATCAAAGAGGAAAAAAAGAAAGAGGAAATATTTTATACTCGAAATTTACTCTTTAATTAAAATTCTCTCAAAAATGGAGGAAGAAAATCATCGTTGCGTTCGAGCATTCATCCAGTTCGATCTCGAGAAAGAGTATATGCAATCGCACTCGATCATAGTTAATCGGCTGGCAAAACGCACCAAGTTGCCTCGCATTCATACATTTTCACCTATAAATTTCCCGATGAAACTCTCTACGGATAAACATACACGTCTTGCGATCGAGGAGTATTTTTCGAAAAAGGTCCCGATTCGATTTTAATTAAAAAGGAAAAATGCTATACTTATACCAAATTATTCTTAATTAAAATTCTCTCGAAGAAATACTTTAATCGTTCGTCCGGTTTCTGTCTCGAGGAGGACGATTCGAACGATTCGCGATGAGGAAGAAAAAAAGAAAAAAAAAAGAAAAAAGGAGGGATCCAGTAGCTGACGAGTCAATTATCCAGAGTATATACAATCATACTTAATCATACTTAATCGGCTGGCATAACGGGTCGGATAACGCAGCGGGATAAAAAGCTTTCGTTCGAATAAGCGACTGTTAAACAACGCCTGTCCTCCATGTAACGTTGCACACCTGTTCATTTCGTATAGCGCGGAACCAATCGCGATTCGTCTTCGTTAATTTATTCCGTCCGTTTCAACGATGCCCCGTGAATATTCTCTCCTCGGGATGGAAGGAGCGGGGAAGAAAATTGTGCTCGTTCGTTCGATCAAAGATCGGTCGAACAAAGTCTCGAGGCGCAGGGGTTAACGCGTGTTAACCGTTGTTGTCGAGCGATGCAATTACGTAAGCTGCATTTTATGGTGCATCGACGACGGTGGTGGGAAGATGGGATGAACCGTACGATGAATTCGCAATAATCGGACACGTGTGGATAGGAAAAGAGGAAAGGAGAGGGGAGTAAAGGTGAATTGCTTAACTTTTCGATTAGTCGCTTTTTTTAAATATCGGCCGCTACGATGGTTAACGTAATCGATTATTTTCGCGCAACACCAGGTTTTTCGATGCGATACTCGAGAGTGCTTGTACGATGCGTGGACCAATTCGAAGATCGTCCTTTGCTTGAAATCGAGCTCGAGCTCTAAGAAAAAGTTGAGCCCCGCTTCCCCTCGTCGGATCGAGGGGGGCATCTTTTTTTGCCCGTGTCCCGTGCTTCTCGAAAAGGATGCTGGCCATTACCAAATGTTTCTCCATGTATCATCACGTTTTTGTAACGAACCAGAATTTGTACACGTTTCCGTTTTGCGCGATAACGTCGAAGAAAAATATGGATCACAGGAGTCAGAGAGGAGAGAGGGGAGAGGGAAGGAGGAGACAAATGTTTTCTCAACGAAGCAACGAAAAATGATCCTCCCATTATCTCTCGCCATTGATGCGGACAAAAATTCCTTCTTTATAATTTGATACTTATTGGACAAAAATGAGAGCCGCGTTATTTCCCGCCTCAGAACTTTGCAGGAATAACAGCAATGGAACATTAACAGCGTCGAAACTCTCGAAAAAAGAATTCTGAAAATGACGTACGACTACGCAGCTCGGCAACCGGATACAGAGATTTTCACGTTAGGAAAATATTTTATCGGGAAATCAAATTTTTCTAAAATATCGTACCGTGCTTAGTACCTGTGACTGTTTGATAATTTATGAGAGATTATGGATGGACACGCGTTGACTAGTTGTAATTGCTCGGTTAGCTAGATTCGATTTATTAATTGGCGTATTTCAAGATTAATAACCGTCCAGCGAGAGACCTCCGCGAAGAAGGAACGAAGATCTATCTATCTATATTTTTTGAATTTTTTTTCAATCGATCCAGTCGGTGGGAAAGTAGCGCAAGGAAATCGCGAATCGTGTCTATAATTCTCGTCCTCCCTGCCCCCTCCCCCTCGTTGGCTCCTCGCGCCAAATCTACGAGCAGCGCAATAATGACTTTCTCTCCGTCTCAATTTATGAATTTATCCATATTTACACATCCGGTTAAAAATATTTCGCGCGCCAAACACTTCGAACCACGCCGATACCTGTCGTCCAATCTTAAAGAACTAAGAGGCCGATTAAGTATCGAGCGATTGGAGGAATACGAGTGGCGAATCGAGGCGAAATTCTAACGGTATTCACGTGTTTAACTAACCATCCCCGCGATCGTTTCCGCGGGCCACTTGCGCCGATCGTTTCGTCGCATCCTTCGATAACATCGCGGGAAAATATTCCCACGGCAACCGATCGGATATCGATAGGACACACGATATCCCTTTCTTCCCTCGAATGGATCGTTGAAAAAGAAAAAGCGGCGCGACGATGTATCGAAAGGATAAGCGTAAATTTTTGATGGACATTAATGCGACGTTACGAACGATCCTCTTCGCGCCTGCGCTCGAGGAGATCGGCAAAAAAAGGAGGAGAACTTATCGCTTCTTGCAACAATCCTTCCGTCACCTGTCTTTCGAACCTCCTATCGTGCAGATACGATACTTCATCTCAGAAAAAGATTACGAATTTTATAACGAATTTATCTTTGAATTATTATTATTATTATTATTATTATTTTTCTGGTTAAAGAGAATAATAATGGTAATACGATACGACGCAGGAGAAGATTACGAATTTACCTCTGAATTATTATTCGTTTATTTTTTTTGGTCAAAGAGAACAATAATAATAATAATAATAATAATAATATTCGAGATTTCGATATGGAAATTGTACATTATACGCGTCGAAAGGAGAGATCGGATAGGAGAGGACGGTGGAAGGTTTCGCGGATCTTTTTCTTAGATAATTGATGGGCAGACGGGAATCGTAAATTCGAGCCCTTAAGGAAGGAACGACTGTCGTTAACAGTCTTGGTTAACTTTACTGCGAGTAATTCAGCCGAGCTAGTGTCAACGCATTCGTTGAAGACCGGGCTGCGTTATCGCGACAAAGGCACACCCGCCGTCGTACCAGTTTAACGACTAAATTCGGGCCTTGGATACGCGTCCCCTTCCCCTTTCCTGCATCCCGCCCGCGGATTGTCGCGGAACCGTGTCTATGGAAGTTTTAATTGGACAACGCGGTTTTTTAACGAGTTTCCACGAGTCGAACGAGGTATCGTAATTTATATATATATATACACGCGTGGGGAGAGGTTTCCTTTCTTTAAAAAGAGAGAGAATATTTTGCGCAAACGTTAGCAAGAAACTCGTTACGATCGAGCTCTTATTCCGGCTTATGGGAACGCCGAAAACAGGATCGGATAAATGTCCCGGCAAATTGTTATCAACTTGTACATCTTCCCTTGAAAAGTCTCTTCCACCGGTTAATTATCCAGTTTTTCTGCGTTTTTTCTTTTTTTTTTTAACCGAGCTCCGCCGTGGAAATCGATTAAGCATCGACGAGAACCGGAAGATCGAGCTGTTTTCGACGAAAGAAAAGAAGAAAGAAGAAAGGGGGGAAAGAAAAGAAGAGAAAGGAAAAAACGAATGGCACCGAACGGTTATTAATTTACATCCTTTGAAGTAAAATCGGCAAGCAGAGAGCACGCTTATTTTCTCCATCCTAATGTGTCTTCATCATTAACATCGAAATTATCTCGGAACGAACCTCTATCTACCTCACGCACGATATCTACCTCGATACACCACGACGTATACTTTTCTCCTTCTTGTGTTAATGTTATGACGTAATTTAACGCGTGTGTTATTAGACGCTTTATTATGTATTATTCAAGGGGCCCAAAGGGGAGGAAAGGCAGGAGCCAGGAAGCAAGGGACTCGATTCTGAAACGCGCGAGGGAACCTGTTCCCACCGCCCTCCCCTCCCCCTCCCCTACACAATTAATTGGGCACGAGCGAGAGAACAGCGAGGCGTCCGCCTCGTTAAAACGATTTACGAAAAACCCTCGTACGCGATTCTTCCCGCGGCCCGAGCTCGGCCGAGCGATTATCGAAATTGACGGTTAATTATCGCCGCGTATGATTATGATACCGTCGTAAAAAAGAAAAGAAAAGAAAAAAAGGAAAAAGGGTAGGCAAACTTGTTCCCTTCCCTCCGCGACTCGGATTATTAAAGCGCGCGGATCGTTTGTTTTTACGATGTTTGATTAATAACACGGCTCCCGTTTGACGAGACAATCTCACGTTACGCGTACCCCCATCGGGCACCACGACGGTGGATCAATGGATCCTGCCCACTGAACGTAAATTTTTCGCCTTTCGGGAGGGGGATCGTCACGAATAAACGCGTACGCGTACACGGGTGATTCGAAAATTGCAAGTTCGGAACAATGAGAATTCGATATTTCATCTTCGTTATTAGGGTGTTTAAAGTTTCCATTTTTGCCAAAATTGAAAATTCGAAATAATAAGAATTCGATCTTTCCTCCTCGTTATTAGGGAAGTGTTCAAAGTGTCTAAAATTTCCATTTTTTGGGAAAATTAAAAGTTCGGCGAGAATTCGATCTTTCCTCTTCGTTATTAGTGTTTAAAGTATTTAAAGTTTCTATTTTTGGGAAAATTCGACGAGAATTCGATTTTTCGTCTTCGTTATTAGTGTTCTAAGGGTCTAAAGTTTCCATTTTTGGGAAAATTCGACGAAAATTCGATTTTTCGTCTTCGTTATTAGTGTTCAAAATATTTAAAGTTTTCATTTTTGGGAAAGGTTCGGCGAGAATTCGATCTTTCCTCTTCGTTATTAGTGTTTAAAGGGTCTAGAGTTTCCATTTTTGCGAAAATTGAAAGTTCTAAACGATCAGAATTCGATCTTTCCTCTTCGTTATTAGTGTTTAAAGGGCCTAGAGTTTCCATTTTTGCGAAAATTGAAAGTTCTAAACGATCAGAATTCGATCTTTCCTCTTCGTTATTAGTGTTCAAAGTATTTAAAGTTTCTATTTTTTGAGAAAATTCGACGAGAATTCGATTTTTCCTCTTTGTTATTAGTGTTCAAAGGGTGTAAAGTTTCCATTTTTTGGGAAAATTAAAAGTTCGAGGAGAATTCGATCTTTCCTCTTCGCTATTAGTGTTCAAAGTGTCTAAAGTATCCACTTTTCGAAAATTGAAAGTTCGAAAGGAGGAGAATTCGATCTTTTCTCTCCTCGATCAGGAGAGCCTCCAAAGCGTATAAAAGCGTTTTCCATTTTTGCCGAAAGAATTTTGCGAAAATTGGAAGCTCGAAGCGACGAGAATTAGGGGAGTGTTTTGCACTTTTCGGCGAAAGAATTTCACGAAAATCGGGGGAGGGGAAAGAAAAGATACTCGTAAATAATCAACGAGCAAGAATAAGAGAAGAAAAGATAAATCAAACGGATTGATTGGGGAGGTAGGAATAATACGGCGGAGGTTAAAGTAAAAATGAGTACCGTATTTCGAGATAATTACCGGGCTCCCCAAAGACGACACGTTTCCAAAGAGAGACGTGTATCATAAAGCAGCAGTTTTTTGTCGGAGAACATGGTTGCGATTCCCCGCAGGTAGCCGCGCCGGCCGGCTGTTCCGTTCGCGTGCATCGCATTCCGGGAAAGTAAAAAACGGGTCCCCGCTCGATTTATGCGCGAGAACTAGCGTGTGCCTTCCGGTCAGCCCTCCCGCTTTTCTCGTTTTTCACTTTCTTTTTTTTCCATCCGTCCATCCATCCAAGTGTTATCCGCCTCTTCTATTCGCCCCTATACACCTGTGGTATACGTCTTAATACGGGCGCAACACGGAGGGCAATTAGTCGTTTCATCCGTGTGATACGCCTACGTCTAAGGTAAGGAGGAAACACGCTTCCTGCTGAATCTGCTTTTTTTCCCCTCTCCCTTCCTCCTCCTCCTTCTCCTTCTTCTTCTTCTTCTTCCTCTTCTTTTTTAATATTTCATGACTTTACGTGAGCGCCTCCGTTTCCACAGGATGAAATAACTAGGTGGGTGGAAGAGGGGGGCAACGTAACCTAAGAGCATCGTTGCTTTGCCCCTTTCGATTCTCTTTCGCGGCGAGGGAAGGAAGGATGGATCTGGAAATTTTAATTTTTATCGTTTTATAGATCCAAGGCCGCGTTTCGAGAAAAAAGAAAAAGAAAGAGAAACGATGCAACGCTCGGATAAGCATCGTTGCTCGAATCAAGGTGGGAGGGGTGGGCCCTCGCTCCTCTCGGATCCGCTCGGCGAACAAGTTTGCAAAATCGGGCGATTCGAGCGGGTCCCTTTGTATAAAAAGTAAAGGCGAAATTAATTATTAATCGCATTTTTGCGTGTACGTGAGCGAGCATACGGGGTCGCGTGTGCATCGGCAGTCTTTCAACCATTCCGTCGAAAGGATTTTTCTTTTTTTCCTTCCTTTTTTCTCCCTTTTGTTTCTCACGCAGCCGAGTTTCCGAGAAGCCCGCCGCACGATCACAGTTACGCGCACACCTCGGTTCGTCATCTCACGTCTCCCTATCCCCCTACCCAATTACCTGTCCACAGTGCAAACTGATTTATTTGACACGGATCGCGGACACAATAGGCGGCCGTCTGCTATACTTGGCTCCGCGCGGCCACGGATCATCGCTCCTTTCCACGAACGTTATCGAGTCGTCGTAAAATCCACGCGTCCCGTCTTAATAACGGCCCATCGATCGATCCCACAATTGCGATTCTTCAATGCGCTTTCTCTCACTTCTCGCACCAACTTTTCCGATCTCCTCGATCGAACCTTGAACCTCGAACGAACCGATAGGCGCCAACTACTCGAGTCCAACTCCTCTCTCCGCGTTAATCACCCACCACCACCATCCTCGCAACCTGTTACCCGGCAAATATCCGCTAAACCTCGCGTATGTACGTTGAGGAAGCTAGTTGAGAAGCGGTTGTATCGATCATCGCGGCGTGACGAAACGCCAGCCGTTTCATTCCACGCCCTCGCCCATCGTGCGAACCGTTCCGTTTCTTTTTTCCTTTTCTTCTCTTCTTCTTCCCCCGAATACATTTCGAGGATCGGATCCCGCGAAACGAATCCTCTCGAAACGACGGCGTTCCTCGGAAACGTTCCGCAACCGGCCTTCCGGAACCGTGGATTCGACGTGGAAATCTCTCTCGAGAATATTCGTGAATAACTTTCGAGCTTCGATCTCGAAAGTTCTGATAGCCGACAGAGAACGGTGAGAAGAAAAACGTCAGATGAACTTTCCGTTTCGGCCGTTCCTCTCTTCCTGCGAGCGTAAATTTATGCGTTATTATAACCGGGATGCGCGTATAAGCGCGTGTAGGCTAATTAGAAAACGAAAGGGTTCGTGCGCAGAGGGGGGAGGGAGAGAGAGAGGAGAGCGCTGGCTGATGTGGAAACAATGTGGAAAAAGCAGGAGCGTGTCGAGGAAGGAGCTCGTTCTCTTCGTAGTTTGTTGGAATACGTAAACTGACATCCTGATCCTTCTTTCAACGAGTTATCGGTGAATCGAATGGTAACGAATCGTGTGATCGCATCAACGAGGGATTGTATTACGAGGATTTGATATTTACGTACAAAATTGTTCTTCATTTCGTCCTTCTTTCCCTTCTTTCTTCCTTTTTTTAATTAATGAAACGAATAAAACTCATTTTTCTCATTCCGTTAAAAGACGTAAGAGTCATTTTCACGTAGGAAGAGATAACGGTGTCAATTAAGATATTAAAATACAGCATTAATATACAGGAGGCGAACGAAGATCAAACGATCAGATAAAACGCGCGCATCACGAGTTTGCAAATCGAGTTTGCGCTTGGATTCCCTTCCGTGCAACAAGGTTACCAATGTTGCGGTCGAGCTTTTTACACCTGCAACCTGTTACTCCAGTTAAGATAATTCGAAGAAAACAGTTTTTACGCGCGCATTGTACGCGCGAAAGAGTATCAAAATTTTTCGATTATCGGGGAAGCTTTATCCACATCAGATACCAATTTTTTCCGTATCACAATTTTACAATCGGATTACAATTGGAAAGTTGGAACTTTCTACTTTGCACGTAATAATTTTAGGCGATACTTAAGATAAAAAATCGAGAATGTTTTCTCAAAATTATCTTCGATCTTTTTTTTTTTTTTTTTTTTAATTAAAAATCCCGCTTATTGTAAATTTCACGTGTATTATCGGCCAATATGAAAATCTCATTACGGAAATATCCCGTTATTAGCCGATCGAGGTATCCTTGAAGCGCGATTCAATTCTCTCTTTTTTCTCGGATGATTAATCAACGTGGCATCAATCGATATTCACCGGTTCATTAATCACGCACGGTGATCGATAAAAATCTTTCGGCAAATGAATTCGAAATGAACGCAACGACGACTATCCGTGATGAATTTCTCATTTTCTTCCTCCGGGGAGAGTCGTCTATTCGCACCGATATTCTTATTTCCCGGGAAAATTCAGTAACAGGATCGTGACTTAATGAACAGGGGAGGAGAATCTTTAAATCACGCGAGCTCGAGCGGGTATCCCTTTCGGCTCGAGTGTCAGCCCGGCAATATATCACACCCTATTACCGTTGTCGAGATCTTCCAGGCTCGGGACACGCAAATGGATGATCGCGAATATAGAATTATTTTCTTCCTCCCCTCCCCCCTCAAGTTTAAGTAAATCCACCGATACATAATTTGACAAAAGGAAAGATGCATTCGTCGAAGAAATTTTCATCGACCGAAACGAAACGATTTAATCAATTTACCGACGAAATTATTTTCTAGAGAATCCGCGTGTTTTTCTCGCACGCCTCGAGAGATAACCGATCGAATCCTCGATTTTTCCATCGTTTTCTTAATGCCCCCCCTCTCTCTCTCTCTCTCGAATCGAATGGAACATTCGAAGATATTAATGAACCGTCAAGGTTGGCAGGTACAATCGGTCCACCGACCTTTTCCTAGCGGATTCCTTTTATTTTTTCTCTCTCTCTCTTTTCCTTTCTTTTTTTCCCACCGACAGATTGATGACAGATTAGAGAAAATCGTGAGACACTTTATTGTGCCGGTCGGCAACAGTTGCGGTATCTCTGGTTACACGAGCGAACGTCAAAAGGTAATTGAAAACTTTAATGAGACACGTGTTCCATCGGCTGGGTGTTCATTATATCGGCCGAATGGGAATAATAATCGTGACACGCGAGACGTGTAATTTTTTTTCCTGTAACGGGACAAAAAGGAAGTGATCTGTTCCTTTATTAGGAATAATTCATAATACGATAACATCGATGGAAACAAGAGAGAGAGAGAGAGAGAGAGAAAGAGGGAGATCGATCGAGGAAACCGGATGAGTATCCGTAACACGCGCTTTTACTTTCGTTGTTGCCCGAGACGTTCGTCGTCGAAGCCGGCGTTATAATCGAAACAAGCGGATAATTGCGCTATTCGTTTAAAGAAACGAGAGTATCATAACACACTCTCTATAGTGAAAGTCTAATCGCTCGCGCTATCGCCCTCATCGGCCCGCGTCTTTCCGCGTGAAACGAGAGCCGTTCGATCGCTTAAATCCTCCCACCTTTTTTCCTCCTTCCGTCCAACTTTTCGCTCTGCGATGTAACTAAAACACACACACACACACACACACACACACTCTCTCTCTTTCTCTCTACATCGATTCGCAAATAATCTCTTAATAATATCTCGGATTAATCGGTGAAAAGAAAAATTAACAAGAATGTTATGTAAATGCCGCGTCCAATTTACATAATCGTAAAGTTACGAACATCGATTCTTCCGCCATTAAAGATAATTGCAGCCATCCATCTCTTTCTTTCCCTCTTTCCTTTCTTCTCCTCTCTTCTCCTTTCATTCACTCCTTTTCCTCTCTTTTTCCTCTCTTTTTCGACAACGACGTCTGCTCAATGGAAGAGGAGACCACGCGCGAGGGACGTGATTAGCACAACCAACCCCGATACTTTTTACCAATAATAGAGGAATGGAAAGGGACGAGCGATTATTATCGAGTTTCGAGATGTGTGCAAGACCGAACGAATTACAGGTGATCGGATTTTTCTCCTCTCCGTGAATCTCCACAGAAAAATTTCGTCGACTGATGCCAGTTCTTTCCGTGGAAGAATTTTCCGAAAAAAATGAAGGAAGAAAGAGAGACGAGCATCGTTGAGTGAGATTCACGAGCAGTGTTGTTTTTCCTTTTTTTTTTTTTTTTTGAAATTGGAAAAAAGAAAAAATACGGACATAAAGCGCGCGAATACCGCCACGGAGGAGACGAAGGAGAGAAAAAAGAAGGGGGGAGGAAGGGGGAAATGTAGGAAAGAGATAAAAACGGGACGGAACCGTTAAGCGCGATAAGTCTTTTAACGTGGCTAACAAGCAGAGAAGGAAATTACATAGGGAGGAATAAGAGAGGCTTGCTGCCGGTGGAGTGACAAATATGTGTAATATACGATATAACGCGGAGGAAACCTGAATTATTAGTTACACGATGTCCTTGTCTACAATGTGCCACGCGGTTGTAATAAATCGGCGTATAAACCACCTGCACACCATTCCATCATTCGTTCTTTTTCACTTCGAATGGAAAAACTTACTGCTGCCCCGTAATATTCAATTACACTTGCTTCACGAGATCGAAATCCTCGGTTCCAAGTTTGGTAACAGAAGCTCGCACCAATTGAATTTCGTCGAGGCGGGTTTGTCTAGGGACGCAAATTATCTCGCACAATGGAGCTACGATTTCTATCTTCGTCGGGATCGGGATTTGTTGAACGACGCGTTCGATCGTTTCCTCGAGAATTTAGATTTTCGATACCACGTCGACCTTTCGAGTCGGAACCTCGCTGAATTCTCTCGAGTAATCGCGCGCAATTCGTATTTATAGATGCTATCTGCGATAAATAGGAGTATCAACGTAACAGGAACGAAGAGGAACGATGATAGAATTTTATTATTCGAATCACTTTCACGAGACCTTTGGTCGGAACGCAATCATCGTTAATATAATCGAAATCGGACGAAACTACTTGGAATCGGTATCCTTTCGCGCGCGCTCCGTGCCTCTTTGATTTGCACGTTCACGTCGATAATGGACGCGCTAGGTGTCGGTTATGTAATTTTCGAAACAATTTCATTCGAGTATTGTGTAATAACGGAGATGATGTACGAAAGAATGGACCGCAATGATAGTGCGGAGAAAAAAAAGAAGGAGAGAAAAGAAAAAGAAGAAAATGAAGACTCGACTTGGAACATTAAGGAACTGGATGAATGACGTATCGTCGAAACGTACGTATTCCTGGATCGATGGAAGATGGATTATCGATTAGGGAACGTTAAAGTCAATCAGGATCGGGAGATTGAATCAATAGGCTGTAATTCAAAAACGTAGAGGATGAGAAGAATCGTGAAGAATTAAGCTCTCAATCCGAAGGATGGCGAATGATGGAGAAATTAGCTTGTTCGAAACTTCCGCGTACAACATATGCTCGATTGTTGTATACATATATATATATATATATATATATAACGAGTTTGAAAAATCGAAAGAGAGGAGTCGTTGGAATTCTCCGATTTATAACCAAGTTGTAAAACCGATAAAGTTCTATCGGTGAATGCTAACGAGATACGAAAAATGGTTAACCGATCGGCCATCTGTTCCTCTTCGATAATTAAAATCATTCTCTTTCACGGTGAAACGGTGATGTGATGGAAAGAACGCGGCGTGCTATTATCGATTAATTATCGATCTTTCTCGTGAATATATAATCTTCTTACGAATCTCTTCTTTCCGTGAAACGTTAACCCCACGAAAAAACACGAAATCATGTATGGTTAATCGATCGAGAGAAAGAAAAACTATTTTTCTTTAAAACCGATTATCCGTTCGAACGGAATATTCTCTTTTCCTCTGTCGTTGGATACGTTTCGCGTCTCAATTTGATAATGGTAATGGTCGATAGATATTTCAACGGGTATCGATTATCGATGTTTGGAGAGGGGATGAGCGGCGAGAAGAGGAGGAAAGGGGGAAAGATAGGATCACGGAAACTGGAGTATCGAGGCGTGGCAAGGCTGAATGAACGTGGTAAAACCCGTCTAGCGAATGAAGGGGAAGCTTGCTCCCTAGGTGAAACCCGGCGCCGGTTTCTAGCACGTTCACGAGCCACTCTTTGGTCTTATTTCACGGGTATAAAGTGGGTGTGTGTGTCGAGGCGGCTTCTATGTGGCCTTGCAAGGTCGCTTCTATACGCCGTCATGGAGAAGATTCTATCTTTCCTCGTTTCCTCGTTCGATACCTTCGGAACGCGACACCGAGAATTTCCGCAATTTTTACGACCGGTCTTACCGATTAAGCGAAAATTAAACGATTCAATGGCCAATCTCCCGATCGAAAAGGAATAACGGTGAAATTAAATCTCTCTAATACCCCGTAATGATAATTTGAAAATTATTTACGTTTGGAAGAGGGATAGGGGGGGAAGTATCTAATAATATAAAAATGTTGGGAAGGACTGAAAACAATTTTTCGATCATTTTTAAATGGCTCATTTTTTACTATCTTTTTTTTTTTACGTCTTAATAATATTACGAATTTATATTACGATATAAATCTTTCGATTCGATTTTCTCGAATCGAATTTCGCTCGGTAATGATACTTAAAAAAAGGATAACGAATGCAAATTATTTCCAGAGATTTTAAAATCTCATTGATCGATGTTTCAAGTAAAAAAAACGAAACATTAAAAAATTTTACTTTGATTCGACTATTATTTTAATATAGTAATATATTAAACGATTCACTTTTGATGAGCTATTTATATTCATACATATATCACTACTCTGTGTATCAAAGTTATTCGCAATCGATAAATAAATTCAGCGATCTTTATACTTTTTTAAATATATATATATATATACATATTTCGAAGAATATATTCGCGGAATAGAAAAACCATAAATTCCACAAATTTAATTAATAAAACATTTTTCATCGATTTTCGCTTTTATTTTGATCGAAAATTGTTGCAAAAAAGAATCGAATAAATTTTTAACGAGTGATTAATGATCGAGAGATGTTCAGAGAAGTACAATTTTTTTAGTTCAAATATCATTAAATCGATATAGACATCAAAGTGTGAAAAATAACGGTTTAAAAGATTTCCTTCGATTATTATCTTGTTAGGGGATCAAGGGTTACGACAGCTATTTAACGCGAGACGATACGATCATTAATTTCGAGTATTTTGCGCTCCTCCCCCCATTCTCCTTCTTCTCAATCTTGTAAAATATATTTCTTTTTTTGCGATATTTGAAAAAACTTGGACTCGAAAAAAAAACGATTAGGAAAAAAGAAAAGAAAGTGGACTTACCTGTTAATTTTCAACTGGATTCGACGAGCCATGCGGTGAATCCCATCGATCACAACGTTCGATGAAGATCGACGATCGATGATAGCACGCGCACGAAGTTTGTCAAGAAGCCGAGACGTATCACACAGTCGGGATAACCATCTTACGATCCTTCTCCACTTCTCCCTCGCAAAATTTTTCTGTCCTCTTCGCCTTCTCTCCTTGCCAACGCAACTCTGTCCATGCTCTTCTCACGTGGAACCAGGGTCGATCTCGGCGACCGATTTTTCCATCGATACGATCGCTCGTCGTTGACTCGAAGGGGGAAGGGAGTAGCCACTTGTTCCCTTCCTCGGCGAGGAAAAAAATCCTACGAAAGCTCGCCTCGCACAGGATAACCCCACATGTTGTCAAGAAGATCACTCGATCCGGGCAAAAATTTCAGAATCGGTCTCCTCGAATCGATCTCTCGAACCACATCCTACGATTGTTACCGTTCGCAGGACGCTTCGATATGGGCACCGGCAAACTCTGTATCTCATTCGAACTCATGACAGCGGAAAAGGAGAGGAGGAGAGAGAGAGCGGTGTGATCAGATCGGTGTTGCAACGAAATACAACAATAACAGGTGGCCTGTTATTCCCTCTGTTCTCCAGGGAACGACGAACCGAGCCAAGGCGTTTCAAAGCGAAGCGAAGTGCGGAGCCTTGAACTTTCCTTCCTCTCTGGCGAAAAAGAAATTCGAACGAGCGGTTCGAGGGTTGTCACGTGGGCCCAAGGGCGCAAGGTGAACGTATTCTGCGAAGCGAGTTATAAACCAGAGACAACCAGAGAGAAGGTAGGGTTTCGGATCCGTGCCGGCTGGTGGTCGAGTAGTTTGTGCCTGAGAGCGCAAGCGGAGCTACGACCATCTTACTCCGTCTCCTTTCCACCACACCTGCTTCTTTCCTCCTCTGTGATTCCTCGTCCCTCTTCAGATCCTGCGTCGCGATCCCTCGGAGAATTTCTTTCTCTTTCGGTTGCTCGTCTTGCTAGATGACGCCAACCTCGAGCGATGGCCTCGAACCTTTCGCGCAACTTTCGAATCTAGCGCCTCTTCGACTCTATCGTCGCGATTTCGATCGCGGTGTCCACCGATCCCTCGAACAAACGCTCTGTCATCGGCTTATCGATCGTCGCGAACGAATAACGCGCTTTCTTCCTCAACTTTCGTCACTCGTCGTGAAAAATATATATATATATATATACATATATATTTCGATTCCCTTTTCACGATAGAGGCACGCTTCCATCGCTAGACCCCTTCCCTCCCCTCCCCCAACACCTCTGGTCTTACATTTTTTTCTCTTTTGTTATCGCGCCTAGGCTAATCGTGGCCCGGGCTAATTGTCTCTTTCCTTTCTCTCGTTTTAACGACATTCGTTGTTCCTTCTTACCAATAAATCTGCACTCGTTTTCCTATCTCGAATCGATACGTTCCCGATACGGTGTATCATATCCTATTCCAACGACTCCTTCTTTGGAAAATTAATTTTTCACCGACTTTCTATCGACCAGGAAGAAAACAGGGAGGAAGGTTTTTCACGTACTATTACCATTTGGCCATTGATCTACGTCTAGGCCGATGTTATCGACATCTGCCGAGAAACTGGCATTCTTGCTCCAAAAGAGAGGATCCAGCCTGGCACTACGGTATAACTTATTTTGTATACAGAAGAATGGACTGTTCATTTTTATGGGAGAGGGGGCGGTAATGTCGAGATCGTGTCTCTGATCGGAGACAATAAAGTCGAATAGTGTTAAAAAGGAGGAATTATTGAATAAAATTTTCTTTTTTCTAGGATTAAAATTCAACTTGCTCCTTTTCCAGAATATACAGAATCAAAACGGTGAAGAGAACGGTGGAGAAATTCTGGCAGAAAAGTTCAGGAATACGAGATTCTAGAGAGACGATAACGATAAAGCGATTTACCGACGATCAGATTAATCAGATTCTTTTCATCGTTGATACATCACGAAGCGTACGATGAACCGCGACGCCTCCATTCTACTTCCATTTCGATACTTCCGTTTCGAACGGCGCGCGCGAGTAACGGATGCAACTTGTCCCCGGCCTCCTGCGGTCACAATTCCTCGTCCCACTAAAGGAGGAGCGAGATAAATCCACTCTTCGACACTTCATCCTTCGTTTCTTTCTCCTACTTGCCGACTTTTTTCGATCTTGCAGAGAAGACACTAGAGGCGCACTTCATCCACGACGTAAGTATCTCGTTTAACACCGAGAAGAGAAATATGTTCTTCGCCTCTTCGTCACGTTCTAACATTTTCTAATGAAAAAACAATCTATCCGTTGCGCGAGAACAATCGTTTCGAACGAATCGAAAGGTTGGATTTAGGGGCGAAAGAACACGTGTTACGTTAAATTCGTCGATCGAAGTTTTTTCTTTTTTTTCTTTCCTTTTACAAACTCGAGTTTCGAAAGAGCGATCGAGGAATAGGAAGAGGTATTCGTCGCACTCGTGGACACTGATCATCCGTGGAAAGACGGTTTGTTTAGCGATCCGTGTTAGAAAAGAAGGCTGAAAACGGGGACGGCTCTCGTGTGGCGGTGGAGAGGAACACCAGCACTTTGTGACGCTTTTCACGATCAGCCGCGTTGTTCACGGACGAACACGTGCCCACTCAACCAGACAACCAGGCCCAGTTTCTACTTTGCAGATTATCATAATCATAGTCACGAATGGGACATTTATTCTATATACTTGTTGTATACTTGTTCGACACGAAAGTCGAGAGAAACGAATTCCGCGAAATGATTTTCAAGATTTTTTTTCCGTTTTTTTTATCAGACCACATTGAAAAGAAGAAGACGAAGAAAAAAAATGTTTATTCGTTGCGCGAACATAGATTTGGAATTGAAGAACCCATCAGCATATCGTAGAATGGTTACTGTAAACGATGACTATCAAAAGTTTAATATGATAATTAGCCGGGGAATAATCTAAATTAATTAAATCGGGATATCGTATCGCCTCCAAAGATCGATAGATAAATTAACGATTTACGATATTAGATAACTAAAAGCAGCCGAATTTTTGGAATTTTTAACTTGGAGGAGGAAAAGGAAAAAGAAGAAGAGAAGAAACGTTAGAAGAGGAAGAAGAAAAAAAGGAAAGTCAGAGTGGACGGCTAGTAATCGAATTTACTACGATCGGTCTTAGTTTGAACGAGCGAGGTGACGAGAGGCGAGGGAAAAGGTGCGTGCGCGACTACTATAATTTTTACCTCGGCCAGGCGAGAGAAAAGAAGCGTCGGATGATAAATTTTGAATTTTAGCAGCCGGTTACGTCGGTGCGCGCCTACTCTTATTGCTCGGCCGAGCTTAGGCGATTCGGATTTACATCTCCCGATTACCTCGACCGAAATTATAATTTATATCCGAGATAAGACGGTGTACGGTGTGGTGGTATATAATACGTTATGTATTCCTCGTGGTAGGCACGGTAACCGGGTAAGAATACGTATCCTTTCACAAATTTTTGACCGACGCGAGACTGGCTCGGAGGAAGCTGGGAGGAAGGGATTTCGATCCCGTGGACAGATTTATTGCAAAATTTTTCGGGAGGCCATGTTTCCTCGGGATTTATCGACCGATATGGATCGAGTTTTACAACAGTTCGGCAACGTGTTTCGAATAAGTGTATCGCGATTCTTTTCCTTTTTTAAAATTCCCTACTAAGCGCGCACGATTCAGAATGGAGTGGAATATGATTCTCTATGATTCTGATGTGTATTTTAAGCGGACAGCGTAGCTTGGAAATGGGCGCACCACGCGCGCACAATCGTGACAGGCCGTTTCGAGAGATTATACGGTTACATCGGGACGAGCAGTTTGCCGTAGAATCAAAGATGCTGTTTTTATCCGGGTGCCGGGTAGCGAATATTCACCTGACCACCCGGAAGATAATTAAAGAGTAATCTTTGGTATTTTTTGTTTTTGTATTTTTTCTTCTCTCTCTCTCTCTCTCTCTCTCTATCTCGCTCTCTTTCTCTCTCTGCCTCGGGTATTCTTTTATCGAGTATGCGCTCTTCCGGATAATCTTGGCCCAAATAGGGAAGACGAGCTGGAAATTGGAACGATTTTGTGATCGCGCGCAAAGTATTATGGAATTTTAATGAATTCGATTTCCAATTAAATTAAATTTTCGCAGTGAGTAATGCGCGAATATTTCTCGACTCGTAAAATTCGGGATTAATAGCGTTTGCTTGAAATCGACGAAGCGTTTTTTTTCGAAAGGGCTACACGAGTACCGTTAACGGAATTTGCAAAATTTGTTCCCTGCAATTAAACAGATTTACGATCAGAGAGAAGCAGGCGAGTATTTACTCCATTTTTCTTTCGATCTTGTCACCTCAAATCACGCTTGATCTCCGTTCTCGGCCTATTCTTCCTCGAATCGATCAATCCTCGAACTAGAATCCTTGTCCAGAGGTGTCTTATTTTTTTACCATCCAGTTTTCTTTCGCGAGGACATTTTATCTCCTTTATCCGAATTAGTCGAATTCCAACGCAACTTTACGCAACTTTATACGATCAAAATGCCTCCAAATTTTTACACGGTGCACGGTGTACGGTACACGGCGAGCGCGCGTTTTTTTCTTTTTTCTCCTTTTTTTTTATGCGGATGCAATAATTTCTCGATGCACATACCTCTTCTTCGTGAATGAAGCACGGTTCGAAGTTTTTATCGTATTTATAATAAACGGCCCCTATTCTTCCTCGAATCGATCAATCCTCGAACTAGAATCCTTGTCCAGAGGTGTCTTATTTTTTTACCATCCAGTTTTCTTTCGCGAGGACATTTTATCTCCTTTATCCGAATTAGTCGAATTCCAACGTTTACGCAACTTTATACGATCAAGATGCCTCCAAATTTTTACACGGTGCACGGTGTACGGTACACGGCGAGCACGCGAGCGCGCGTTTTTTTCTTTTTTCTCCTTTTTTTTTTTTACGCGGATGCAATAATTTCTCGATGCACATACCTCTTCTTCGTGAATGAAGCACGGCAATGTTCGAAGTTTTTATCGTATTTATAATAAACGGCCCGTTTCGCGCAACTTTTCCCCGATTTATAAAACGTCCGCGTGTTATTATATACGTATACGAGGATACGATCGAAGAAATGATCGATCGATCTCGCTTTCCATCCCATCCCTTCCCCCCCCTGGAGGAACGCCCACGGAGAAAAATGGCCTATTAATTTTTCTCGATCGAATTAAAAAAAAAGGAAGAGGAGACCGATTCATTCGCCCCTATAAAAATTCATTACAACGATCCAATTAATGTGGCCGGCTGCTTAAAAGCCGCCCGCTTTCGTGAAATCCATTAAGTTTTCTACCTTGTCATCGAACTCTTCCTCCCTCCTCTTTCCCCTCCACCCGGCCCGCTCGTCCAGCGTGCGAACCACGTAATTTGAATTTCGTTCGCGCGAACCAGCCTCGACTCAACTTTGTCGTCTTCGTCTTCGAAGTTGGATGCGAAATTTCTCGAGTTCGAGGCGGCGAGAAGGATCGAGAATTTTTTGGAATCGGCGTTACTCCAGTTTCTGGAGACGTGCGATCGGGGGAGGAGGAGGGGACGGAGAAGGATGAAGGCAGGGGTCAGGCGAGCAGTGGCCGGATCATTTTTTTCGGGAGAATCAGATGAAAGGAATGAGATGAAAATTTCACCGGTGAAATTTATGCTGTCCCCTCGCAGAGGAGGGCCGAGTTCAGCGCGATAAGTGGAAAGAGATCGGCGGGACCACACGCGGGACACGCTTCATTTTTAACGCTAACGGATCATAATCCCCCCCGATTTTCTTTTCCTCCTTCCCCTTTTTCTTCCTCTTCTTTAAATCTTTATTGGCGCGTGTTCGCCACATCGATTTGTCTCGCGATAAATTCACATTAGAGTGGGCGATAAAACGAATTATTGGGTAATAAAACGAATTTTCCTATTTGCATTCCGCGCGATATATCCCCCTTTTTTTATCGCGGATCGTGTGCGCGATTTCTGCGAGATAAGGGGGGACGTAAAAGGAAATGAACGTTTACAACCATAGAAAATGCTTCCTTTTTTAATACTTTCGCGTAACGCGGTTACAGTTGACCTCCGCACGCTCGTAATAATGTAAACATATTGGAGAAACCAGTTTCGAGTCGAGATAACTCGATTTCTTCCGATCGGAATAATACGATCGTTCTTTTACTATCGATTGTTCCTCTTTTTTTATTTTCTTTCGAGAAAATCGTCGACGCGATTTTTTTGAAAGCCGCGCGAGCAGCAGGGGGAAGGAGACGAAGAGTGGCAGTAAGCGAGCCACGGCGAAAGAGCGACAGCCTCGCCGTGGAAACGTACGATACCAACGTATATAGAAATGACGGTTGAAAGGGACCTACAGTTAGACAACATGTGCTGGACCGACCATCTGTCTAGGAAGCAAGTGCCGGTGGAATGGCTGGCGGAACAACGACATCCTCCCTCCTTTTCTTTCCTCTCGTTCACGGGACACGATCTTTCGATACGCGACGAGGCAGAAAATTATTCCCTCCACTTGTATATTCGACTTCGAACGAATTGTATACGCGTAATTATTTTCCTAAGAAAGGTCTGTAATATAAGGATTAGAAACGATTGAATTATGCTACCGAATGATGAAACTTTAATGTCCCTCTCCTTCGCGGAACAAAATTTATTGAGCACGCTGTAAAAGTCGATGAATAGGACAGTCCCTTGCCGCGGAATATAAAGAAGAAATATAGTTGCGCGTATTGTGAAACTCTGCGATTAATTCTTCCTCGAACGCGCGTGTCTGAATTTACAATTTCGTGGATAGAACGATAAACTCGTTATCTCTGAATAACTGATATAATAATAGATGATAATTTAAGGGAGGAGAGAATTTGTTCCGTTCGATAGCCGAGGTGAAAACGAAACAGCCCTCTGTTTCGTTAATGGTTGGCCAACGGAGTGATATTTATGTAAGCCCGGTTGAATGAAACGAAGCCGCGTTACGAGGGCGGGTGGGGCGCTATAAATCAGGCCAAGATAGTCATCGGTCAGATCAAACGGGAGATTGAAAAACGCGGAGTGGAGTAACTGGTAAGACGCGAGCCGTTCTCGTGTTTCACAGCGATGAACAGAGGACGGGCAGAGGGCGGTAAAAGGCGTTCGCCGTTTAATTACCCCGTCGAATTTCCATCATCTTTGCCCACGAATAATATATACGTTTATACACGTTTCAACTCGGACGTTAACGAGCCACTCGAGAGGACTCGCGCTGTGACTTTATCGATACTTTATCGCCAACTTATTCGCGCCTAGCAATAAATTAATCTGGGGAGGATCGATGGACGTCGATGGATCAGCTCCCGTTTGATCAGTCCAATTTTAACGTTCACGACGATTAAAAAACTCTCTTTCTCTCTCTCTCTCTCTTTCAAACATTGACAAAGTTGAGATTCGAAGATAGTTTATTATTGTAACGCCGTTATTAGCGTAGAACGGAAATTCTCCAACAATTCTAATAATTCGCAAGGTTACTGGCCCGAAGAGGATTCCGCGTGATGAGGGAACAGATTATCGAGAACATATTAACGAACATTGACGAATTTTTCTCAAGAAATAGGGTTTCTATTCTTACTTTTATAGTTGCGAAACCGTGGATACGTTGGAACGCTGGGTAAAGCTTCCGTTTACCGTTTTTAACAGGAGAATATTATAATCGATTCTTCTTTGCGCGTAAACGGTCTTCTTGCATGTTAATACGGCAATAAAGACGGCAGAACGACGATGTTAATGATCCGTTAAATCCATGTTGTTCAATAAGGCGAAAAACGAGTAAGATCTCTTTATAATCTGCAATGTGAATACGTATTGTTTGGATGAAACGCTGTTTGTATTTTGCTTTGCGTAATAAAATTATCGTATAGGAGGGATATCTCATCCACGAACCACGATAAAAGTTTCCAAAGACAGAATGTAAAATACGCTTGCTCTTAGAATGATCGATTTTCTGGTGAACACCGTGGACAACGTGAACACCTGACCGATACCGGTCAAACGTTCGTTATGCCAGCCCGAGAACCATTGACTTTTGTCCAACGTCGAACTCTACGAACGATAATTCAACGATGATTCATCCTTCCTTTCTTTTCTTTCTCTCTTTTAAAGCATAATCCGCTTTAAACGCTTGATCCGACGAGCGGTTGTAAAATTCATTTCGCTCACTGATCAAAAACGATCGATCCATTTAATTAATCCATCCTTACCGCGTAGCCGAGCTCGTTCCCTAACCAACAGATGTAGAAGAGCTGAGACATAGCCGCGCTAAGATAAATCCCGTACTTCATAATATTCGAACTTTGCCCTCCGACCTGTTTCGACCGATGAAAATCGATCATGATACACACGAGCTGGCGATTATATCTTCATCGAGTCGTATCTTACCACAACAGCTTGAAAACCAGTCAGGCATATGATCGAGGTGCTGGAAAGCATCTGAACGAGCATGCTTAAATTGTATATCTTGTTGTAATCCTTCGATATGAGTACTAATCGTTGATGAAATTGAACACATTTCTTGTAACGATCCAGGAATCTATTATTATTGTTCCGTTTTTCCCCGTATATACCGTACCCGTTGTAAACGTCGATCGCCTGTAAAGTGAAAGGTCGAAGATTTCATTCGAAAGATGGAAAAGATTGGAATTCTTCTATCTTATCGTACCTGCTTCGTATCGTCGTTACAATTTTCAAAATTGACGTTCAACGCGTCCAACAGCATCGTGATCAAGCTGCATTTGAAAGTCGTCATACTGTCCATTACGATTATTCCTAACAAGCCGCCAGAAACGGCGCAAGTTTCGATGAAGAAACTGATCTCGTGCCAAGGTGATACGGTCGTATTCAAAGGATACTTTGCCCTGATCGGTAAACCGTTCTCCATAGGCGTGAAGCACAACAGGGCGAATCCTAGGCAAGCTCCTATCACGCAAAATCCAAAGAACATCGCTTTGTTACGTGTGTGATATTTGTCGATAATCTTCTTGACGCTTTCGAGTTCTACAAAAAAAAAAAAAAAAAGAAGAATTTCACGCAGAGAGACAATTGTCCGTGCTAACGTTTTACAATTTCGAGAGAGTAACCGTTGATTCTCGCCAATAACGAAGCTAAAATACGTTGGAAAGAGCGGTTGCGAAATACGAGAAAAATGCCGAGTAATTCTGAATAAGAAGTTCCTGGTTAAGACTCGAGGAGGGAAGGTCGTGAAGAGAGAACGGAAAAATGACCAAGTGGACCTGAATTAATGAAGTCAACGTGCATCATTTGCCGCGTCATTTCACATTCGAGATACGGACCTCGACTGTGCTCTTAATTTTAATCTCACAACCGTTTCATTCATCTCTTTTTGAGACCAAGGTTCGATGGACAGAAATGATAACGTTTCAACGAAATGACGATGATTACGAAAAAATGTCGAGTGTTAGAAAAACGTTTCTCGTTTACATTTCATTAATTGGGTTGTTCATAGTTTTCCTCTCACTCTCTCTCTCTTTTTTTATACAATAACATAAGTTGAATTTCACTCGCCGGAAAATTCGCAGAGATCGTCGCCACACTCGAATATATCGTTCAACAATTTTTTCATTTTTCCTCGACGAATTTGAAGGTTCATCGCCTTGAATATCACAACGAAGATCCCAGCGAAGATGCAGCCATCGTCGGTTGTGATCGACAAATTATCCATATTCGCGTAAATATCCGCGAAGACGGTGATCGCCAGGATGCACATCGTTACCAGCATCCATACTTTGTACACGAAATACGCGTATTTTAAAATATGCGAGCAACTCGAATCGATTTCTCCTAGACCACTGTACCTGTATGAAACAGAAAATAAACGCTTTCTTCGTAAAAGATATTTTTAATCAACAAATCTTTGCAATATTATTATGTAATAAATAAACACGAACGATAAATTTACTGTCGCGATTCTCACTTCAAATAATTAATTTTAATGCTCGTTAATCTTCGAATTGATTTCATCCATTCGTGACCGGATGCACGAGCCATCTGTCCCCTTACGACTACGAGTAAATAGAAAAGTTTTCTTGAAGTCGCCGTATCGTGCGAGTACGTAATTTCGTTTGCGCACTCTGTATGCGTGTACTTTAATCCTGACAAGTTACCCTAGGTTATTTTCAATCATTCTGACGCGATACCTCTTGAGAAAATTGCGACCGTTTTTCGGAATTATAGAGTGGATAGTAATACACGTGTTGGGTCTCCAAGCCATTTCCGCAAATGTCGATAAAAATAGCAGTGATTGCATACCGATAGACAAGCGGAGCTACGTCTTACTAGGCATTTACGCGAAGAATAAGAACAGTGTAAGGCAACAGTGTTGTCGAATAACGACCGTATTTTGTACATCAAATAAATTGCGAATACGGTAGCTAATGAATGTTTGAGATCTAACGTGAGGTAATATCTCGAAGATTGGAGATTTAGAGTCTCGCGATTTCTACTTTGACGCGAGTTAATCGGTAAAGTGACTTGATTAAAAGTAGAGGTAATTTACTTTTGTCAATTAACGTAAAATAAGAAAAAAAGAATTCCGGTACCGGGAATCGAACCCGGGCCGCCTGGGTGAGAGCCAGGTATCCTAGCCACTAGACCATACCGGATTTTCGAACGTGTGCTTTTTTATTAGTCGACATAAGATGGTAATAGAAATAATCAAGTAGTAGAATTTATAATTAGTACAACTTAAATGTAGTAACGCGAAAAATTTGTTAAATTAATTTTTTTATAAGAATACGTTTCTTGTGATATTAAAAAGTAATTTAATATTATTGTATCTGATACACAATTTAAAATATATGCGCCTAAAATTTTAAACAGACTGCTGAATCTAAAACAAAGCGAAATATTTTATGGTTATAAAAATAAAATAATTATTTTATTTCGCTATTGTCTCGTAACATGATGTTTTTCATTTATTTCTGTGGAATAAAAAAAATAAGCATTTTAATGAGAATTGAACTCAAGAAACGCGGCGCTGGTTATCCGCATCCAAAAATATTTAAAATTATTTTTAACAAAAATAAAGATACAAAATATTTTTTCGGAATTGAATGTTTATAAAAAATTGAAAAAAATTTGTCAGGAGTGGGATTCGAACCCACGCCTCCAGATGGAGACCAGAATGCACATTGATTCAGTCTTAGACTGAAAAGGGGATTAACCTTGAGTCTGGCGCCTTAGACCGCTCGGCCATCCTGACACTTGGTAGCAATGTCGTTTAAAATGCACAACATGTTTTTGACACGCTTTGCTACTATATAGACGATTACTATATTATATAATTTTGTCTAATGCATTTTTCTTTTTAGTGACATATTATAAAAAAAAATGTTTTTCATTCCTATTTTATATTGATAAATCACGAATGCAGTATAAAATATATTATTATTTTTAATATTTTTTTGATATATGTATAGAAAATTTATATTAATTTCTAAAATAAAATAATTTCGAGAAAAAAAAAGATAATAATTTTAAAAGAAAGTATAAAAAAAATATAAATAAATTTATTTTTTAGCGATATTTAAAATTGTTTTAGCAAAAATATCACATGGAGAATGAAAAATAGAACCCATGTTTCCGCCCGGGATCGAACCGGGGACCTTGTGCGTGTGAAGCACACGTGATAACCACTACACTACGGAAACCACACTTGGTAGATTTTCATAGATATTTTATAAATAATATACATAATCTATTTAAAAATTAACTTTTGATATAATTTTTTTTATTAATTTTACGTCAATTGACATATGTAAAAAAAAAATTATATACTTTTCTATAAATTAATAAAAATAAAAATAATTCTGCATTTAATCATGGAATGAAGAACACATTTTTTTTTCAATAATCGAATATTTATTTAGATTTCATTTTGTGAAAGTGTAAAGGATATTAATTCTTTTTGCCTTTGTTTATTACTTTCGTGTGTATGTAGGAATTTAATGATTTCATAAATTATAAATAAATTATTATATTATATTTTAGCGAGGGCCTAAAGGGTTCAATATTGTATTCAATGTATATTATTAATATATTTACAAAATTGCAATAAATAATATATCGGAAGTAAAGAATATTATCTTATATAAATTATTTAATATCATAAGATCTCTTTTTACACTATCAAGTGTAAAATGCATCTATCGTTATTAAATGGAACTACTAACATTGCGCATTGCGTACAATGTACTATCGAATACTTATATTATATTTAATATAACGAGCATTTAATTGATCATCAATAATTCGGATTTTATTTTCTTTAAATAATTAACAATATAATAAATATTTGATTGTATTTATCATATTTAAATGCAATACTTATTTTCTTAATTGAGATCTGGCAAACATGCAAATGCTATTTTGATTGAGGTTCGATATTCTTAATTTTATGAGTATATTATAAATCGAATCTATTTCATGATTATATAATAAATATTGATTGACAATCGAACAAAAGAGGAAAAAATGAATATAAAATCACATGTCTTTATTGCAAATTATGCTTGGAGAATTTGCTTCCTGAAAATCTGAAATTGGCGATAATGAAATAAGAATCTATTGAATGTATTTTTAAATAATATCAGACGTTCAGAAAAATTTTTATCGACATTTCTTTAATTTTTCAATTAGAAAACGACAAAAACTTTTCTGAATACTTAATATAAAATGTATGTTTAAAAAAAATGATAGCGTGCATTTGTATGTTCTGTTAAATTAGTAATGTAATTGCTAGATACTGTACAAAAAATAAAAAAATAGAGTAAAAAAGAAATGTTAAAAGAAGAAGCATAAAATATAATAAACTTCTCAGAGAAGTTTATTTTTTTTTCTTATCGCAGTCAGTGGTTTTTTGTATTATCAATTTATTTCGCTGCCTAGTTACTTTGGTTGTTGGTCGATTACATGGAATTTGTTTCAACCCTTGCTGTGATATTTTTGCTGGACTAGTTGTACGTGGTGGTGTTGGACCTTTCAAAAGAGCTTCAACATCTGCTAATCGTTTTTTCAACGTTCTATTTTCACGTTTATATTTTGCAAGTTCGGAATCTTTGTCCAATCTTTCATGACCAGAACTACTAGTTTCTTCTGCAAAATGTCTAAACATGAGATGTAATTTTTCTTCGTGTTCTCTTTGCATCAAAACTATTCGTCTCTCTGCTTCCAATTTAGTTTGTTTTAAAGCATTTGTTAACGTTTGAATCTGCCATTCTTGAGTTTCTATATGACTTTCCAATTCAGCTGTTTGAACTTCCAGATTTTTTGAACTCTCTTTTAAATCGATTACCTTTAGAAAATATTTATAAAATAAAGTTCTCATTTCACCATCTGAAAGTTTTGCCAATCTTTCCATTAACATTCTTTCTCCCTTTTCACGCTGTGATTGATTTTCATCGAACCCCTTCCGTCCACAAATCATTTCATTCTTATGCTCGATCATAGCATCGATAGCCTCGATGGTTTCTCCGCATTCCAATAATTTCCTCTCTTCTACAGTGGACAGTGTCTTTTCTTTTTGAAATTTTTCATCTAGATCGCATTTCTCGTCTACTAAACAATCACGAGTACGCCGTAAATTTCGAATTTCATGACGCAAAGCTTCCTTTTCGTCTATATCCGCCGTTCTTTCCAAATCCATCGATTTTTCTTTTAAAACATGATCAAGATGCGATATTCTTGCACTAACGTCTAATAAATTCTTTTTTTTATCAGAATAATCGGTTTTAGATTTACTATTATTTTTCTCATCCTCGCTTTCAGATTGCATCTCTTTCAATTTGGAAGCCGTTAAATTGTATTTTTCTTCGAGATCGCGAATTTTTTTCTGATCCTCTGCTAATTCTTCTTCTAATTGTTTCTTACGTTCCTCCTCTTTTTTCAATTGTTTCTTCAATTTTTCCATTTGTTTTCTAGATGTATTTAAGGAACTTTCAAGTTCTAATACCTTTTTAGCAGAATCACCTGCAATTTGTTTTATCATTTCAATATCCATCAATCTCTTTTCATAATGAATGGCCATGTTTTTATATAATTCAATCTCTTTCTTATGGGCAGATTTTTCTTCTGAATCTTTGTAAATGGAAGCATTTTCAACTTGAGCCAATTGGCTTCTTGTATTATAATATTCTTCTTCCAATTTACTCCATTTGCGTTGAAATTTTTGTTTTGCGCTAGCGCGTGCATCTGAATTTTTTATCATATCTGCGATGAATTTTTCTTTGATTTTAATAGTAGTTTGTAGCTCTTCTATACGTTTATGAGCTCCATCTAAATCTGATTGAATTTTTTTTACTTGAGTTTGTTTTGCCTCATTATTTAATGTCAATGTTTTCAATTCCTTAATAGGCTCTGGCATTTCTGTTGTTTTCAAAGCATCAATTAATAAATCTGGTGAATTATCATTATGAATCGCATGATTTTCATTAATAATTGTTTCAGATTCACAATTATCTAATATTCTTATACTAGTAAATGCTGAAGTTTTATTATCTAAAATTTGATTTTGGTTAGGTTTAAGGCTATCGTTGAAGGCTAATACTTCATTACACATTTCAGAACCAGGAAGCATTGAATTCCTCCTGGAATTTGGATTTCTAAGTGGAACAGCTCTAGTTACAAGGACATTATTATTAGTATTTATAGATCTTGCCACAGTTGGAATAATCTCTATATTTGTTTCTCTAAATTCATCTCTTGTAGAATCAACTATTCTATCTGTTTCTATTTTAAGTTTATTCATACATTCGTCTAATTTTTCTAAGAAATCTGGATTTTCTGAACTAACATCACTATGATCTTCTTCTTCTTCCTCTTCTTCATCATCATCATTAGTTTCAGATAATTCACTTTCTGAACTAGATGAACAATTTATTTCAATTTTTCTTTCCATTTGATGTATAGATTCATCTGTTTTTTCATCAGTTTCAGTTACTTCTTCTATTCTTTCTAGTGATCTTCTTGCATTTTCTGTATAACCTTGTAAACTACCAGTATCATCACTAGCAATACATTCTTCATATTCTTGTTTCATACAAAGCCATTGTTCAATTTGATCTTGTTCTGTATGAGGTAAAATATTACTTGTCATAAGCTTAGTAAAAAGACCTTCTGCATTTGAAACTAATTTTGACCATTGGGCTGCTGCAAATTCTAATCTAAATATATCAGCACTAGAACTACGCTCTCCCGATGTAGCAGAAGTCATTGTATCATGTGTTTCATCTCCTGTTTGTTCACTCTCTTCTTCGGTAATATGTTGTTGCTCATGATTATTATGTGGATAAGATGGCACAGTATTTATATATGGTGTATAACATTGATGATTGTCCAGCATTGTTTGATGATGAATCCAAGGTGTATAATGCATCATTTTGAAAATATTATATTATACAATTTAATGCAATAAATATGGCTTCATTCATTTATATATAATATAAATATTTAATTAATATCTTTTAATGATCTCATTTTGTTTTAAAATACTATTTTGTTATCATTTGAAACATAAAATACAAACTTATTTTCATGATTTCTAACCTATAAGGAACTTTTTATGTTCCAATATTATTTAAATCTTCACCATTATATATACTGCTACATTTTCCTATATTCTAATAAGTAATGTATAAAATTCAATTATATAATTTCAAACGCATTTGATAGAATGTTTTATAAACTTCTCTATTCAATAAGTAACAGAAATATCTGGCAGAAACTGTTACCAACTTATGATTAATATAAAAAAGAAAGAAATATACTTGAAATATTATAAATTTATCTAGATTATTTATATTGAAATTCATCATGTAAAATATATAAAATATAAATTGTATGGAAATGAGCAAAATACAACAAATTATTAATAATTGATTTATGAAACGAATTCAAAAAAAAATTCCTCAAAAGTTAATTTCGTAATTAAATTAAATTTTCAGATAAATAACTAATATAAAAATGCAATGTATAAATATGTGATAATAAATATATATAATAAACACTGTTAAAAGAGTAAACAATTTTTTTGAATCACTCATCTATTGGCAATTCTGCCAATAAAATTTAATTACATCGAGTTTGAAATATTTAAAAATTATTATATTAATAAAATTTATATTTTTACTTACAAAAATGAGTTAAGAACTGTCTTCTTTTCTAGACACTTATCAATTTTATTTCTTGATAAATATATTGCACTTTTTTGTTTAAAAATCGAATCACACGATTATCCAAACGCGGCAAAAGTTTGCACGACACTACGAATCAAAATGAATCAAACAATGTTTTAATAATCAAACAATGTTTTAATATTTTGTTAATATTTGTATATTATACATAAACAAAAAATTGTTTGACTTATAAAAATAATAAAAATTTTGTATAAATAATAAAATTTTTATCGATTGATTATATTTTAATAAAAATTATTTGTATATGATATTATTTAAAATGTTTCGCGCCATTTTCCTGAGTTTCATTTCTGGAATAATACCAGTGCTGTGATTGGTCATTGGCAAAAATTACAACAGACTCTTGTCTGTCGCTTCAGTTATGTTAATGTGACAGTTTTTGCCAAGTATTGTGTAGTTTTCTTCATTTTTTTTATAAATACGTGAAAAATGTTATATAATGTTACGAAATAATTAACTATCTAATAGTACGATATGTATATCAATACTTCTATGGTGCATATAAGTCATTACTAATTCGGAATATTCAACTATAACCTCATCTTCGCAAGTAGCGAGTACGACTTCGAAATCTTGAGAAATCAATTTGGTAAGAATATTATGTTTTCTTATTTTTCTTTGTAAAAAATTTATTCATTATTGATTATGTAGGATGATTATATAGGTTAGAATATATTATAATCTTAATTGGTTTTATTAAAATTCTGAAAAGAGTTACATCGATGCGTTAAACTTTTACGTCATATACATACAACGCATCTAAATTAAAAAAACCAATATTCATTTCTCATGTGTGCTATTTACTAATTAGATACTTATATAATCATGTATACTTTATTTGACATAAAATTATTATGGATTTAACATTTATTGAAATAAATTATGAATTTTTTTATATTTCACAAAGTTTTTGATTTATATATTACATTCTTCTTATTATTGTTATGACTAATAACTTAAATTTGATTTGAGTTGTAGACTTTGATATGTACATTCTTTTATTGTTAGTGTCATGTATTTGCATTTGAAAGATCTTTTATTTATATCAGTGACTTTCAATTGATATAGCATACTAATGTACTACGACAAATTCATAAGTACACTCAAGATTTTTATATATAAATTGAAGAAAAGTAATAAATATTATTATTTCTAAATTTTTTAATATTT
Organism: Apis cerana; assembly: GCF_029169275.1. Taxonomy (NCBI): domain Eukaryota; kingdom Metazoa; phylum Arthropoda; class Insecta; order Hymenoptera; family Apidae; genus Apis; species Apis cerana. The sequence continues at coordinate 7,830,704 of NC_083860.1, forward strand.
TATTTTCATTTTGGAAGGGGAAAAAAATTTTTTTCTTTGGAAATTGGTCAAAAAAATATATCTTAAAAATTTAATGCATTTTTTGATGTGTCACAGAATTTTAGTAATTAATTTGTTTAATGTTTTTATTATATGAGATAAAAAAAAATTAAAAATTATTGATTTAAACTAAAGATCTTTGAAATAGTTTGTATATTTAATAATTTATATATCAAACGTAATAACTTTGAAAACGTAATTCTTACAATTTACTCGTGTTCACATTGAATCGAGGTTAAGTGGTTATTCAAATATTACGTTTGAATAATATAATCCAAGCTTGAAGCAAGATTATAACGTAATATCTGACGAAACAAAGAACACGAATGTAAGTATGATGGATTCTAAATTTTCTAGAAACGGTTCTATAAACCAACATACTTTGCATTATCTCTATTACTTAACATCCGTTCAACTTTCTATTCTCACATACTTTCGCGCTCATTTGTCTATGTTTGTTTATGTTCAAACGTGATAGCATCTATAATTTTTAATTCGATCTATTTGTATTATTAAATTAGAGCTAGATTTATCCGGTATGCAATTGATACATAATGCGATAGTACATATATCTTATATATATTTATTTTTTTATATATTTTTTATATATATTCTTATATATATTATTTTTTTATAAGATATTTATTTTTTTAAGATATTTAAAATTATATTCAAATATTATTTTAGAAGAAATGGAAAAAAATATGGCGTTCGCTAGTGGAAGTACTCAACCCTCAGCTCCTCCACCTTCGGCACCTCCTTCTTACGAAGAGGCTGTTGAAAATGCAGCTCGCGTATCTCGGCAACCAAACATTCCAGTAGGAATTCCATATCCAGTGGGACCATCTTCTATGCCAATGTCATCTTCTATGCCTCGTACGTGTTATCTTATTTTTATATTCAATTTTTATATTATTATTTTTATAAATCAATATAAATTTTTGGTGATACACAATTGAACGAATTGGAATTTCAGATAACGCTCCTCAGATAATTCCATCGAATCAGACGACGGTGCCATATCCACCGAATTATTCTGGGCCCAGCGAATCTATGCCACAACCACAGACACAATATAACGCAAATCCGAATGCGGTGCCTCAACCAGAAGTCCGAGTTGTATATCAGCCAATGATTTATTCTCTGAGTCCAAATCCAACAAAAACAACGTGTCCCACTTGTCATGCTAGTATTAAAACTTCCACAATGTCGGATCATCAGCGATGTGCTCATCTATGCTGTATCTTGCTCTGCTTATTTGGGTGAGTGTATATTAATTTTTTAAATATTTGCTGCATTTGCTTATGCTATAAAAATTAATTGCTTTTGCTGCTTGTTTTATTTTTAATTTATCTTTTATTTATTATTTTCTTTGCATTTTTCTTGCAATTGCTCGATACAAATATAATTTTCTTTTTAAAAAATGCGAATAGGAAATAATAAGAATATTTATAATTTTACAATTTATAACACAAGTTTTATATCAGGATACATGCTTGATTGTTTTTTAACTGACTTACTATTGGTCTTGGTTTTGTTTATCGTTTTTTATTCCGACTTAAGTCTTTATTAGTCTCGCTTATTTAGAAATAGCGCACGGATTTCCAATTCATATTCACTTTCGAAACACTAATTAATATTTATATATAGGTCCTCTTTACTTATAATGTGGCTTTTCTCTTAAGCTTTCAAGAGTGCACGGTTTTTTCCAAATATGTTCTCGTCTTGTCTTGGTGTATTTGGTTTTCTATTAGATCGTAAAAAAAAAAAAATAATTTTGACCGATGTTCTTTCAAATTTCAGATGTTGCCTTTGCTCATGTCTACCGTATTGTATGAGCAACTTCATGAGCGTCCATCATTTCTGTCCGAAATGCAAAAGTTATATTGGTACGTGGAAGGGTTGAGTCAAACCTGGGACACGTAAATTTGTATATTGTTACGCGATTCTTTATATAATCAAATACATTGTGTAATATGTATTATCGCACATTGTATTTACATATTACATTATGTATTAGTCAGTATAACATTATGGGAAGTAATCGATATTTCCCTGCTTGTCGCGTATAGTAAGTTAAGAGAAAGATTTATCCGACAAGATTGTCATAGATCGTATTACTATACATGCATATATGTGACGCTTATTCCTTGCAAAACGAGATCTGAATGCAGTATACTATAATGTACAATAGTCTCGATGATTGTAGATTTCATGTTGATCCGATATAAATGAGATGATGTGTTCGAGTGTGTTCATGTCGAATTTAGAGATAGCGTGGGTAATATTATTATAAAGATATTTTCGAGTGTTGAATTAATGAGCAGTATTGTTTTTACTTGCATTTGTCATATTCTACATAGCTTTAGGAAAATTTTCTAGGAAAAGAGAGTCAGAGAGAGAGAGAGAGAGAGAGAGAGAGAGAGAGAGAGAGAGAGAGAGAGAGAGAGAGAGAATGAAATTCGCGTGGAAAGAAAGATGTTTTTTCTGGTTAAACGAAAAATTGTTCCTTTATTTCTTTCAACGTGTTTCATTAGTGTATAAGAAAAAAAGGAACGATTAGTCGATAATGAGTATAGAAAGTTGTTCCACTTCTTGTTCGCAACAATATTCGTGCATTTTTATTTTTATATTTTATTGGTGCTTCCGGGATTTTATGTGAAATACATTCTTGCATATTACATAGTATATAGAAACTATCGTATGAAAAGTGATATTTTTATGCAGACTGCAAAAGGATTTGCATATTGAACAAAAACTATTCGAATTATATTATCAACAAGATTATCTATTTCCGTTTTCGACTAGTATCATACTCTGTTCAAGCAGTTTATATGAAATATTGATTGATCACTGTTAGAAATTCTCTTCTATAGGCGAGTGTATCAAACAGAAAGAATAATTTTGTGCGTGAAAGAAATATCTTCCAGCTTCCCTTGCAATTCCAGAAAATTAATATTTAACGAAACATTACGTAATAGAGATTCACACGCTGTTTGATGTTTCACGTATTTAAGATTTTGACTCAAATATTTCTATGATTCTACGCATATTTATCCTCGCTATACTATTTTGTTCTTTTTACGTATTATATATATATTATATACATATATATATATATGTCTTTTGAATCAGCTACAATGATTAATATTAATGTCAATTTTTCATTCTGAATAACGTCGCTATTATCTCTTATTTTCGTTCACGTGTAATTTACGTAAAATTTTTTAGCGTTTTTTATATATATATACGTGTATTTTAATGTACGATACTTTTCTTGTACGTGTTTTATATAATAAATTATATTTTGGTTTTTGAAGTGTATATATATACATATATATATATATATATATGTTGATAAAAATGGGAAAATTGAATTTGATCTGATTATATATACAAAAAAAAAAAAAAAATAAAGTATAGCACAAACAATTATATAATCAAGAATAAACGATAAAATGCATTATAATTGTCGTTTATTTAATTTTTATAGTCATACAAGATATCGAACGAGTCCGAATATATATATATATTTCGTTTTCTTGAAAACGTTTAATGAAAAAGATTGATTTTATATTTTTTAATAGTTGAAAAAATTATGTATACGCTATATAACAATTTCCTTGATCGCTCATCGGGAAGATATCGATTCGAGCAGAAAATGTTTCTCCCTATATACGTACTTATTATAGACTTTGATGGGCAATTGATACTCCGTTTTGTACGTTCTACGATTCAAAATCGATACAAAATTTCTACAAGTAATATTGCAACCTTTTTTTTTCTTTTTCTTTATTTTTTTATTTTTTTGTTTAGCTGAACGGTTAACACGTTTATTGTTGATTCAAGAGCACTTAATCGTCGTGTGCGCGTAAGTACTATATACGGTCGAGTACTTTTAGACATTTTTAGATATCGAAAATCTTACATCTTCTAATAAAACTGTATGTAAAGTATGCAGCCAAGGGTGATTGATTCGCGGTTGGACAAATGCGTCTCGCGACGAGTTGAGAAACAAGAAAGTGAAGGAAAAAATCTTTGATTGACGCGAAATTGTACTATGATAAAGTTTTTAATAAGAGATATATCGGCATCCTTTCTCTACTACACTTCTCTACACGAGAGTTTCCAAAAAATCATCGTGAGGAAGGAATTGTTGCTGGGCCACGGAGGAATACTCCATGTCGATCGGTTTGGTGTTGTCGCGAAGGGCCGGTGCCTCGCAGAGAATGATGAACGTGCCAACGATCGAAGCTATAGTGAAGATCCAGAGGAAAAGTCTGTCGAGAACCATCGCTACGAAACCCCAATCCTGATCTTCCTGGATGTTCAAAATTCGTGAAATTACCACAAACTTCTCCCCAAACTCTTTTATCCATAAATTGGAAAAAATACGTACCGCGTTGAACTCGTCTTGCCGTTGTATGTGGTGTTGAATGAACATCACGTTGTGCAAAGCCTTCTCGAGCTCGAAAGGATATTTTTTCCTGGGCGTCACGTCGCTCAGGGACTCGTCCAACCCGGACATCACCGTGGGAAGTCCGTTGTATCCACCGATCCCCCCCAAGAATCTGTTATGCGCGGTTGTCGTGTGCAGTCCGTTGCATCCTGTGGAACCACACATGTAATATCATTACAACGCGTATATCTTTTCCAATCAACACGTCACGAGAACGGGCACTCACCGCCGATTCGTTGATGACGCGCGGAATCGGGGGACGAGACTATCGAGGACGATTGCACGGCGGCAGCGACAGCGGCGTTGAATTTGCTCTTTTTCCCGGATCTCCCTCTGCCGTGCATTTTATGGGCGGCAAGATCGTTCAACAGATCGTCGGGCACCCTCATTAAAAGAAGTTTCGGTAATCTCCTTATGAAGATCTTCCTCACCCAAGGGGCCATTTTATGGGTGCTCGGCTTTCGGTAATGAACGTTTAATATAACGATCGTTATGACCACCGAGAGGCCGACGAGGATCATGGTGAACAGCAGGTATTTGCCGAGCAGAGGCAGCGCCAAGGAGGTGGATGGTATGATCTCCGATATTAAGAGGAAGAACATCGTTTGGGATAGTAGGATGTTGATGCAGAGGGCGATTTTCTCGCCGGAGTCGGCGGGCAAGTAGAACGCGAGCACCGATAAATACGAGATGCTCACGCACGGGACGATCAAATTCACCGTGTAGAACAGCGTTTTTCGGCGCAGGGTGATGTTGAAGAAGATGTCGGGATAGGGCTCGTCGCAACACGGGTAGTATTTCTTGTGCCGTTCAGCTGGAACCCCCAGTATGTCCCACTCGACGCTAGGGTAGTACTCGCGAAGATCGATCCCGATCTCGACTTTGTCTCCCGTGTTTTGATTGATGTGTTTCAAGTCGATCTGATTCGAACGGATGGCTCGGATTCAGGGACGGATTGATCGAATATAAGACCGAAAGAAGTTTCTTTTTTTACCTGAATACCGTCGTAAGTCCACGAACCGAACTTCATGAAGCAAGTTTGTTGATCGAACGGAAAATATCGAACGTCTATCTCGCACGAGGATTTGAAGATAGCTGGAGGTGTCCATAGTACCTTCCCCGTGTAATGTAGGATAGCTTTGGTCATCGTGGTGACTCCGTACTCCCCGTCCGCGCTGAAATTTCCCAATTTCGATCTCGTAATCGCGTCTCGTAAAGGGAAAAAGGGTTTTATTAGATTTAAAAAAAAAATAGGCTCGTTGTTGCGTACTTATTGTAGAGGACAATGTCGGGAAGCCATATGTGCTCGCTTGGTACGTAGAGTTCGGTGACACCTCCGTACTCTGCCGGATCCCACTGAAACTTGTGATCCTGCCATTCCTGGGCAAATGAATTCGATTAACCGATAGCGATAGATTCTCGATAGAATCTCGATCGAAGACTTACGTGCTCGAGCCAAACGTTTGTCGTGAGAATTTGATCCTTCAAGTTCTGCAAATTTTTATTATTTCGTTATTCTAAAATTTCCCCAAATGCGTTTATATTTATTACGTTGTTTATTATTATGTACGTAACAGGAGAAGGCCACGTACGAGATCGATCAGTTGGGACAGGCGAAGTCCTAGTTTAACGACCACGGTCTCGTTGTTATTCGAAACGGGGCGTATCAGCCGATTGTAATTCGACAGCAAATCGTCGTACAGCCTCTTCGCGTCCGGATTGCCGTGGCATATCCTTGCGGAGAGGATCAAGATGATCGCCTGAAGTATCATTTTAAATGGTAGCGTAGCTAGTTTCCGGATTCTGATCCGATCGGCATCCTGTTTATTCATACAGAAAATTGTTGTTGAAATGAAATCTGGAAATTAATCGCGGGGTAAAAATTTATCCTTCCTGCGATCGGATTTAATTTTGATTTCAATTTGGCTATATATCGGAGATAGATGTGTAGATTATAGACTTGTTGCGTCCACTTCTTGCTTCGTCGATTCTTCAATTCGAAACGTAAATAATAACGTTTTCTTTTACGATTAGAAGTTATTACTTCGAGTCAAGATGCAACGATATTTACATTAGTATATATCGTATCTTCGATTTCATTTTGAAATAATGCACTATTCGATGATTGATATAAATTAATACAAATTTCAAAATTCGTTAAAATTCCTCGAAAATTTCTCTACGAAAATGATTCGAGTTAAAATAGATTCGTTCGAAATTGTTTCGTACGGAATTTCGAGAGGAAATTTTAAATTTCTTTCGAAAAATAATTCGAATAATGATCGATCGATCGGTCGATCAGGATGTTTACAACAAAGTATCGAATGAAAAGTTACGTACTTCCGTTCAATCTCCTCGAGTGCTCTTCCCCTCACGAGAGTCGATCTCGTGTCTGCCGACGTGTTTCATAACGAACCGCTTCCCCGATTCGATCCCCTCGAAACGTTGACGATTCGTGTGGTCGGTCGGCGATCGGGAACGCGACGGTCTCGCATCACTGTGACGCGTCGTCCCGTCGTTTCGTTGGTTGAAACGTCGGCGATGGTCGAGAAACGGCGCGGCGTCCGAACGGAGAAATGGTATTCTGTAAACAGCCAATGGACCACTGGATGATGTTACGTGCATCTCGGATTCTCCGGGATCGATACGCCATTGCGCATGCACCGGCCGAGGGTCGAGGGTGGCTGCGCGTTTTCAACGCCGCCCCAACGGCGCAGCTTCTGTTCGTTGCACTCGGCAGGAGGAAAAAGGGCGCCGCTTCTGCACCACCATCTCTCCGCCTCCGCCTCTTTCCCTCCCCTTTTTTCCCGTTTTTCCAAATTTTCTGCCAAGTTTCCCACGCGAGAGGAAACCTCCCAGCATTATCTACGCGTTACGTTTACGTTTCACGCGCGATCTTCGAGATTGCAACGAACGATCGCAGAGATCGAGCCCGTCGATCTTCGAGATTAATTACAAACTCCTTTGAATTGATCCCGTTGAAACGGAAATGGGGGATGAGGGAGGGAAGTGGAAATATACGTGTAAACCGACGTTTTTCGACGACGTCTCTCTTCCTTTATTAATTCTTCTCAAAGAGTTGGAAGATTTATTATACGCGAGCTGAGTATTTGAACGAGGGAAATGGAATTGAGCCCAATTGAGCCGAGCAGCTTCGAAGAAAAATCTTCCCTCCCCCTCTCGGTTTTCTAATTTACCTAACGAAGGTAGGGGCGAACAATAGGGAGGAATTTAGGACTAGGCTAGAATGATATTTGAAAAGGGTTTCTGACAACGCTCTTTATTCCGTTGCTTTCTCGTTTAATAGAGATCTTCCGAGCGTACGTCGGATCGAGCGAGCAGTTCGCGATCCTTTAACAACGCGTTTGATCGCTCTTTCGCCTTTCTTTCTTTCTTTCTTCCTTTCTTTCTTTTTTCATAGACGACTTAACTAGGGTAAAATTTTATTTGGTTAGCGAGAAAGGGATTTTTCTTTTTTTTCCCCCCTTTTCTGCATCTTCTTTCAACGCCCATCGCGCATATCGCGGTAAATGGGATTATTTTTCCAGGTTTCGTCGTTGCACGAAGCACTAGCAAGCGTGTTAGGGAGCCAGTTTCGAATGGAAGCAGCTACCTATCCCATTCCGTATTCGCGTACACTTTATTACTTCGTCCTTAAGTATTTTTTCTTTTTAATAAAATCGACGAAAAACTGCAAGTTGTTTAAAGATCAAATATTTACCACTCTTTAAGCGTCCACAGTTTGACAAAAGCGTCTTTGAACTCTTTCAACCGGTAATTTTTCTCGTAACGAGAATCAATTTTGCTTCGCTCTAGAGAGAGAAAGCGAGAGAGAGAGCGAGAGACGGAGGGATATCTTGAACTGCAGAGTGAAGCGCGTCGGTAAATACGCGTGGACGGCGTTACATCAAAACCCTTTTATTTTTAGGGGCGGAAGGGGAGAGGAGGAAGCAGAGGCGAGTTTACATTTCAACTCGCGTTCGAGTCGAGAAATACGGTGGTGTGTTCGTTAAGGTAGAGGAAGAAGGCCACTTCCCATCACCGATATCATTTTTCTCGGCCGGACGAGAATACGACCCATTATTATACTCTCCTCTGCAATATTTTATCCTTGGCAAAGTCGTTCTCTCTTTGCGCTCAAGCTTCATCCCGCTACACGACGGTAATAAACTTTTTTCTTCTTCTTCCAAACTGACGAAGGGGGAGCGTGATCAGCTTCTCTCTCTCTCATAGAAACGTGTTGCGACGATTAGAAGATTATTCGATCGATGCAACGCATTGAAATGATTGCTCCGCGTGCCTTTCTTCTTCATCCGCTTCGCTTAGCTTCGAATGCCAGGATCCTATTTACTTATCGATACAGAAAGGGAGATTTATGACGTTGTATTTTCCGTCACGCGGGAATATTGGCTCGTGGCTGATCACAATTGTATACATCTCATTGTGGAGGCGAGTTATTTCACGGGAGGTCGATAAACGAACCCAGTAAATTTATTTCGAAGAAGTTGGAAGAGGAAGTAGCTGGATAGGGTTAAGGTTAGAAGAAGGACAGAAAGGAATCGGCGAGATGGAAGTTGAGACGAGCAGGGACTAATAACAAATATTCCCAGTTTGGAATAAATAAATTCGTGAAACATTATTATGCATTTGGTTAAAAGCACGCGTTCGAGCACGTCTTGTATAAGGAAGGCGTTGCAAAGTATTCTTTTACGCTTTATGCATCGCGCTTTCTTACAGAAGCGTTTTACCGGAATGGGATAAGAACGTCTTGGCTTGTGTTGTCTCGAGTAAAATTCAATCCCTCCCTCTCTTTCCTTCTTTTTAAAAATATATATATACCGCGGATATAACGTACGATATCGCACGTGCATACGCAATTTCACCCGGAGATTCCTCGAATAAGAGATATATCATCATCGCTCGTTTCATTTTTCCTTTCGCGCTTTCAATTACTCTCCTCGTACGTAGGGGATTTTCTCCGCGTCGAGAAAGACGGGAGGGGAAGACGAGAAACGAGGGAAAAACGAGAAGAGAACAACAAGGACGTGAGAGGGAGAGGCAATATGCATAACGTGAATCCCGGAGACGTGGAAAGTATAGTAGCTGGCGCAAGGGTTTCGAAATTCTTCACATTAATTAATGTGATGTCACGCATCGAGCGATCTTCCATCCTTTACCCTATTTTGCACACGAGGGAAACTAGGATAAATAAGCCTAAAACTCGTTTCTCTCCAATGAGAAGGGATGGTTTTCCCATTCCATCGTAAAAATCCAACGAGTTTGAACGAGCATTGTCCCTAAATCATAGCGTTCCCTTTCGAAACATTCGAATCGTGTTTCACGCTCCGCGATCCCATACTTAGTTCGAACCAGCTGTTTCTCTCCCCTCTCTTCTCTCTTTCTCCCCTCTCCCTTTATTCTATCTCTTTGTCGGTTGAAATTGTTAGCCGCATTGTTCAAGAAAACGACATTTGTTCTCGCAATTTCGAGGCAACGCCAGAGGTTTCCCCCGGCATCGTTGAGATCCGCGTTGTTCGTTCACCGGGTGGAATTCTCTTCGGAATTCTCCTTTCCCCGGAGATTGTTAGAGAGGGAAGTGGCCGGTGGTATCGGCGGAACAGAGATTTCAGAGGTTAATAACGACCGTGCTCGTGGAGACGGGTTTTAATTCCCGCTATTTGCAAAAAAGATTATCCTCTTTGACCGACTATCTGACTTTTAATCCGTTCTATTTACCCTGTCCCTGTAGGATTATCCGTCAATAATTAACGCTTGACCTGTTGTATATGTATTTACACACGCGTGCGCGCCTGTATCCAAGAATAAAGATTAAGTGACTCGACGCGAAATTACTCGTCCATCGCCGCGCGACACGTATCTCGTACTGGAGTAGTGACTTGGAGAGTATAGATAAATGTTCCTTCTGATTTCTGAGAGAGGGGAAAAAAAAAAAAAGAAATGGCATAAATTTCCATAAACGTCCGAACTCGTATTATTTCCATGAACGACGCGACTGGGAATACGAATGTTGAAGAAACTTTTAAAAAAAAAAAAGAAAAACCCGCGTATTTCTTCCAATTCCGCGGCACTGTTCGAAGACAGTTAAAGCTGGAAAATCGTCGAATCCAATTTCATTATTTTTACTTAGAAATAATTCGTCGTAAACGTCACGATTCGTTTCTTGATTTTACGCAAACTGCAAATTCTGAGGTCTGAGCCACGTAGAGGGATTCTTGTGGTATTCTTCGAGGGTACACGAATGCGTAACCGGATATGTATCTGGGAACGTTATAGAGTGGCAGACGAGCGATATCTCTCGGTTGATCGAGAACAGTTCTTCCTTCCAATTTCGTGGCTTTCCGTTTTCATCCTCCCTCGCCCATGCGACACACGTCGCTCTATTCCATCTTTTCTCATCCTCTCCTCCTCCCCCCTTCCTCTCTTTAATCGCATAGTCGCATCATTCGCTCCAGAGTTTTGATCTCTTGGCTGACGTTAAAGCAACATCCTACGATCCTACGAGAACATCTCGACAAAGGAGATAAGATTAAAAGAAAAAAGAGAGAGAGAGGTCGAGGAAACGTCATTATAAAGTAGGGAAGAGAGAGAGAGAGAGAGAGATTCGCAGCCGCGTCGGGAATAATGTCGCGCAACTGTGGAATGGGGTAACGGGGCGCTCGAGCAGCCGCTTTTTAAATCCGGCCGCTGCGTTGGAATGTATATCGCGGAATAACAAATTTATTCCCCGAACTGGAATAATTCTTCCACGCCCGTCCCTTCTTCCTGGGATAATAACTTCTTCCTTAACCGCGTTATCGTATCCCTCGAATAATTGTGTGCGCGGATAAAGGGAGGGGGAAAGAGATCGTTATCCACACGTTATGCATCCAATTCGTCGGTGGATTTTCGTCGAATAGAAATTCACGGAAAACCTAAGCTTCGCTCCAATACGATAGCCGGCTTTTAATTAATTCTAAATACCTGTTATTATTCGTTGTCGAGAATTATCGCGGATGAACACGATTACCCGAATTGGTGAATTTGTTATAAACTTATATATACTATATACGTTACAAATTGCGCGCGATGTATAGAGGGAGAGAGAGAGAGAGGGAGCGCGTGTGTGCAGTAGTGTGTGTAGCGTATTTGTGCGCTCGTTAGTGGTTGGAAATACGTCTCCCCCGATGCTGGGAGGCAAATTCGAAAACAGTCACGGTTCTATTATCTACCAGCGGTGGTACAAGAACCGCAACAACCGCAATGAGGAATCAATATTCAAAAGGAATTTATTTGTGTAAGTGGGCCATGCTTGTGCATATACCGTGCAATATTGCGTATTACCGTCACATTGTTTCCGTTCTTTAATCCACACACAAGTTTCGCCTAAATTTAGTAGCGCCGGTGTTATCGTAACTCGCCATCGCGCCATTCGCAACTGTTTGCTGTCTCTTAATTATTATCGAGGCCCGTTAATGAAATAAATAACACCGGCCCCTACAATTTCAACCGAGCGATAATTTCGTTATCTCCGGTGTTCCAACACCTCGTGCTTTCGAGTGGGTCCAAGTAGGCATCGAATGCGTGAGCGAATCTTTCGAGATGTCGATATTCGAAGGCAGCTTATCCGTCTTCTAAGATTGAGAACACCTTTGGGAAATACGTCCGGTAACCGGCACGTGGCGAGCACCACCACTACGAGGCGTTTCAATTTTCGCCAGGCGTTGCACACCGTTGCAATCGTATCGAGGATCTTAATGTTTTTTTTCCACACGTTTCCGCGATATATTCCGCCCTCCCTATATATTATTGCATTCTCCGCTTCGTTCACTTTTTGATTTCGTCCCTCCATTTTCTTTTTTACCTCTGCTCGAATCGCACGGATGGAGCGGGAGAGATCGGCTCTTGCGAAATCAAGATTGACGCGAATACTTATAGATTCTCCGAGTTATCTTTGGAGACGTAATTAATGTCTAAATTGGGATTTGAACGCGGCACGTTCACCCCATAAATCAGTCGCACACGATCCGTTATTTTTAACATATTTATCATGATAATCGTCGGAAGGGAAGATCGAATTTCTGCGTTCGAATTTTGATCGGAGAAAGCAATCCAAGTCGCGGAAATCCCCCGATTCTGTACGAGGAATTTCTGCAACTGGAAACGAGATCGTTTGGATTATCCTCTCGCACCTTGAAGCAATAACGAATCAATTTACGTACCGTGTAGCATAAATGCCAGCCGGTCACCGATCATGGCTCCCATGAATTATTGATAACTTCGTGTTGCGCGCATATACATATACGTATATTCGTTTCGTCGATTCCCTTCCCGATGCGTTCGTTTCTCGCGGGATATATAGCTATCGGATGCGCGAACAGTTTCGAATTCCGTCGAATTTTCGTTAGTGGAGTAGTGGCCCTAGCCTCTCTCCATCCGGCCTCCGAATAGGGCGTGTTCGCGTTGTCCAAAGGCTGTGCAGAACAGTGGCAACCCCCGAGGAATTCCGGCGTCTGCGCCCCTCCCCATCCCCCAAACAAGAACTTCACGCATACCCGTTTATTTTGGAGAATCCTTGTAGATCGGAGGCCCTCGGAAATACCTTGCACATACCTATGTATCCCGGCCCAGGATACAACAACGGACCACCGCATATCTGAGGTCGTCTCGCGTACCTGGTTGCATTTACGTGCACGCGTTTGTCACATATTTTCGACCCGTTTCCCTCCCGATTAACGGCTCGCCTCCCCACGATCGCGTTCCAATATTTCGCGTTGGAAATTTGAAACGTGAACGTAAACGGTATCCTCTCGTTGTTTTGCGTTTCTCCCTTTTTTATTACGCTCGATTCGTCCAATTCGAAAAATATCTTCTCTTTGAAATTCGCGCGCGTGTGTTTGTACACGCGTGCGGCAAGGATTCGGGGAAAATTGGGTGGAAATCCGTCGCTTTATTCTTGGAGCGAGCGAGTAGCGTGGAAAGGAGATCTCCAGAGTCCTCGCTCAAACGAATCTCAGTCAATATCCAGACGTGTTCTGGTCGCTTGCTCAACAAGTTACAACGCTACGGTTTCCGATTCGTATCGTTTTCGCCACTTTCGCGGCATGCGAACACTTTCCTCTCGCGCTCTTAATAATTCAATAAGACGTTCCTTTCTCTCTCTCTCTGAGTGTTTTAATTCCAAAAGGCGAGATCTCGAGCCTTTGATCAGACTGCTAATCGGAACGAATCGCTCTCGAGTATCGTTTCATTACACCCGTACTATTATTCCATACCATTCCAAAATGGAATTTCGAGATGGGGAGAAGATAAAAAAGAAGATAAAAAGGGGGCGTAAAAATTGGAAGAATTACGGTTTAACGACCGTGAAAGTTACTCTCGCCCTTCGACGTAACGTTAACCGCGATCGGGTGGTTGGGAGGAGAAGATTTTAATCGTTCGATATCGTTCTTTTTCCTTTTTGCACGGGGGATTATGCGTTCATCGATAACGATATCCGCTCGTACAGCTGACCCATTAACGTCTTTTGCCCTTTAGCTGTAAAAATCTCACTCACCGTTTCATTAAACGTAACAATTTCGAGCTCGTCGAGGGAGAAAAGGGTTACAGAGGCGCGAGAAACGAGGCGGAGAAAAGGAGAGGCTGCGGGGGCTATGTCCGCATCGGATAAGGCTTCGTTTCTATTGTACAATTTGAACGAGGAGGAAAGAGGGAGGGAAGGGCAGAGGAACCTTTGGGGGAGGGAAAAGAGAAGAGAAGAAGAAGAAGAAGAGAGGAGAGACGTAACGCAAGGCACTCTCTCTCTCTCCCCCTATTTTTTATTTTTCTTTTTCTTTTTAACCACCCCTTTGCCGCCTCTGCACTCCGTTCAGCACCCTCTGACGAGTCGACCTCGCACCGCCAGTGTCAGTATCGACTGGGATACCTCGTGGAGAGAACAGCAACGAGGAAGGACAGAGGGTAGGCGAGATGCTGAACACGTACAAGTGGAACGGAAAGCAACGGAGTAGATGGGGGCGAGAGGGAGAAAGAGAGAGAGAGAGAGGGCGGTTCGTCGATGCTCGGCAAGGGTCGTGCACAGTGCCGTGCTTCAGGTGTACCTATCCTCGGGGAAATTCTCTGGAGAGAAAATCGCGCAACCCTTTACCCCGAATCAGCTAACGGGATAAACAAGATAAACGATGCTTCGCTCTTCGACTTATCGTCTCCTCCTCGATGATCATTCTCTCGTGGTAGACCGGTTTCTCGTTTCGAGAAAGATACCGACGGAGAAGGGAAGATCGTGCATATCGAAGTGGAAGAGCGAAGGACTCCCTCCAGGAGGAGGAATATAGACACAGGGGGGAGGAAAAAACGGAAAGGAAAAGGATAGGACGCGCGTAGGACGCCTCCTCGAGATTTCCACATGGTCTCGCGTGGTGGTTCGACCTCGGCTAGGTTCGGCACGGTTCGGTCGGTCCTGTCGGTGCTGCCACATGGTCGTCGTCGTCGTCGTCGTCGTCGTCGTCGTCGTCGCCGCGTTTTGCGGGGTTCGCGAGCTTTCAGGGGCGGCACCTGGCTGGTGGGGGATCACGGTCGTTGTACATGATCGCGCGAGAGCAGGACGGTAGCGGCGGCGGTGGTTGCGCGCAGGGGTGGCGGCGATGCTCGGGCACGTTCGGGCGAGTTCGCGAGTGATCGGCAGCGTCTCGCGTCGGGGCTTCCACATGGGTTGGTATTGGCTCCCGGGGCGCAGGGTGGCTTGTGCGGCGGGGCTCTAACCGGAGAGAGATTCTAAGCGGCGAGAGTGTAACGGCGAACGAGCGAAAGAGAAGAAGCGGCGAGGAGGCGCGCCGTGGGGGGGCAGAGAAGGACGAAGAGGGCGAATGCGCGATCGAGCGCGAGCGAGAGGGAGAGATACACGGCTCGCCACAACATCCCCCCGTCCCGCCACACCTCCTCCTCCTCCACCACCTCCTCCTTCTCCTCTCTTTCCACCCTCGGAACGGGCAGAGCGTCAGTGCTAAGGTGGGTTGCTCGGTCGGAACATTGGCAGAGAGAGAGAGACACGTCCTGGGAGTGCCTGCTGCACCGACACGATTCCCTGGTGCAGGACCCGCAGCAGCAGCAGCAGCAGCAGCAGCAGTGGCAGCAGTGGCAGCAGCGGAGAGAACGCGCGCACCGCTGGAGCGAGCGTGAGTGAGAAGAAGATGAGAGATCGACTCTGGTGACACTCTCCGATCGACACGCGCCTAAACCACGTACACGCGCGTAACCACGCACGGGATAGAGAGAGGCGAGAGAGCACGCATACATAGACGCGCGCACCCACGCACGCACGCACGCACGCACTCACTCGCGTACGTACGTAGGTAGTATCGGTATTGGGAACGCAGCTGGCAGCATTCGCTTCCGTTCCAGGAGACGGAAGGAACGGAGAGGCAGCAGCCTCGCGGTTCAGGAGGAGACGCTGATGAGGATTTTCGGTGGATGAGAGCTAGCTGCCGCTTCTGCTCTGCTGTCGTCGTCGGTGGTGGTGCGTAGACCGGAGAATACGGTGGCGTGGTACGGTAGTGGTGGTGGTGGTGGTGGTGGTGGTGGTGGTAGTAGTGGTAGTGGCGGTGGTGGTGGTGGCCGTGGTCGTGGTGGTGGTGGTGGTGGTAGTGGTGGCGGTGAGATCTTGGACGAGCGAGAAGCAAGCCGTTGAAACCACGCTCGGAATCATCATGAGAGAATCGAAAGGGTGTTGGGCGAAGTCGGTCGAAACGGTGGACACGGCTGGAATAGCAGCCTTCCGTTTGATCGGTTGAACGGTGGTGCACACGTATGTACGTGTACCGTATCTCGGGGAAGAGGACAGAAAAGGTGGAAGAGAGGGAGAGGAGGAAGGAGGAAGAGAAAGGTGTGTCGTGAGGAGACCAAAGTCCTCGGTAGGAGGTGAGCGTGGCTCGAGGGTGGCGGTGGCCGATGGCGAGTGATGGTAGCGGTGGTGGTGGTGGTGGTAGTAGTGGTGTAGCGGTGGGTGCTCCGAGCGGTGAATGATCGTCGTCAGCCTCGTGGAAGAGGCGGCCGCCGCTTATGCGGGCTGCCG
Source organism: Apis cerana (assembly GCF_029169275.1). NCBI lineage: Eukaryota > Metazoa > Arthropoda > Insecta > Hymenoptera > Apidae > Apis > Apis cerana. The sequence continues at coordinate 7,847,269 of NC_083860.1, forward strand.
TGCGTGCCGCATCATCGCCAGCGAATGATCCGAGTCCGCGGGGGATAGAGAGTTGGTCGGAGAGAAAGAGGAGAAAGAGGAAAACGAGGAAGGGTGTCGTAGCGAACGGCGAACCACCACCGCTCGCTCCTCGAATCGAGATCGTCGTGGTTGTCGCATCGGATCGCAAGGTGGAAGTTCGCGTCGAAGGGATACGAGAAGGAGCAGGAGGAGGAGGCGGAGGCGGAGGCGGAGGAGGAGGAGGAGGAGGGGGCGGAGGGGGCGGGGGAGGAGGAGGTGGTGGAAGAGGAGGAAGAGGAGGGAGAGGAGGAGGCGGAGAAGGAGGAGGAGGAGGAGGAGGAAGAGGAGGAGAAGGAGGAGGCAGAAGTCCGCAGTCGTCGAGCTGGCGGCTGGCAGGAGCCGCTAGATCCCGCCGGTTATGGCAAGTTGGATCGCGCTGTCGGATTTCTGCCGGAGAACCATGACGAACGCGTCGTCGTCTAAAAGAACGAACAGGTTACGAGCGAACGGCACGAGCGTGATCGGAACGACGTTCTCGACGAGGAACGATATTGTCCCGTTGACTACTACTACGACCAGGAGGACGACAACGACGAGGACGACGACGACGACGACGACGACTGCGACGACGACGACCGCGAACGCGGCACCAGTAGTAGCAGTAGCGGCAGCATCCCAGAGGAAAAATTCGAGTTTGAGAAAGATGTCGAGGCAGATGTTTGGGAAAGCAACGTTCGCGTTTAACGGCACGTCGATCGTAACTATGATGACGACGACGACGACAACGATGACGACGACGACGACGACGATCACGACGACGACGAGGATGATGATGATTACGATGATGATGATCACGATGATTCTGTCTCGTATGCCCACGCTGTCGTTAGCCGTGATGGACAACGGTGTCGCAGTAGCCGGCTCGCACGGTCTCGGGTCATCGAAGGCCTGGTAGCGCGTAGGTAACGCGTGTCGTACGGTGTTTTGTTTACTCGTTGGTACCAGTGGTGGTGGTGGTGGTGGTGGTGGTGGTGGTGGTGGAGGTGGTGGTGGTGGTAGTGGAGGTGTTGTTGTTGTTGTTGTTGTTGTTGTTGTTGTGCCGTCCGGATCTCTTCTCGGGGCTATCGTCTATCTCGGATCTATCGGTATATATCGGTAGTGGTGCGTGGCCCTGTTCTCCGGTGGGTGTTGTTGGTGCGCCGTCCCTACCCACTCTACCGATCCTAGCTGGTTGCGACGTGGCGGCCGGCCGCCGGTTCCTCGTTTCGATAGCCGCGTACCCGCACTGCGGTCGACTCTCGGCTAGATACGAGGGCCGGGAATCGCGCGCGTCTCGGTGACAGTCCTCCCGGTGATTGGCCACGAGCACGACCGCGACGAGGACCGCGACCGCGACGGTTACGCGTCCGGTTTCACGCGCGAGACAAGCTTACGACGACGACGACGACAGTGACGGCGGCGGCGGCGGCCACGGCACCGGCGACAGCACCCGCTACGGCCACGACGTCGGGTACGTGGGGGATATGTGCGGGTGCGCCACGTCCACGCGACGAGGACTGGGGACTGCTGCGGGTAAATCGGCACGGCGCACCAAGTCCTCGTGCTCCCTACACAGCAAGCCCGGGATACGGTAGCTCGTCCTTCACCGTTACTCCTCATCGACGCCCGCGGGCAATGTGCCCACCCGCCGGCAGAGCAACGTGAGTCTATCTTTTATTCTCCTCCGCTTTCTCTTTTTTCTTTTTTTTTCTTTTCCGCTCAATCCTCCATATTTCCTCCATTTCGTCCTTATTAATTTCGCGTCGCGTAATTAATGCGCGCTAATGTGTTCGTAACCGTGTTTTCAATTTCTTATCGTTTATATTATTGTACTGCTATCCACGAATGTATACAATGTCGTACGTCGTACGCGTTCCGCGTATTACGAATTCCAAGAATTCGTAATACGCCAGCTGTGTTATGTTTACGTATTTCGTACGAAGAAAATTTCCTCGTCTCTGTTTATATTATATACGTGTTATATACACACGAATTGTATACGTACGCGCGATCGTTCCTCATTTCGATCGTGTCGTTGAACCCGAGTACACGCGACGCTGTGAAACTGCGCCATCGTTATTTCTAACGCGACAATAGTAAAACGCCATTGGTATTTCATTTATGTAAATAAGCGACAGTCTGCACACCGGAAATTTCGCGACAATTCTACGAGCGAGAGATGTTGCGCGTGTGAATTAATTTAATTAGTCCGTCGATGCGAATAATTTTAAGGGCGTTGTCATCGTTCACCCTCGCGAGTGAAACAAGAGCGTATAATTAAATTCTTCTCTCTCGGCTTCGATCAGGTGAAACTTTAAAACGTAACCTTTCTCGTTTCACGGATAAATAATCGCCTTCTCCCTCCCTCTCTCTCTCTCTCTCTCTTTCTCTCCCTCCCCCCCTCGTTCGAGGATGATCTCTTTTTCAAAGTACCGATCCGTCCGCTTTTGCAACGCGAATCTTAAAATGGAATCGAACATTGTGGGAATCGGGATCAAAGCGAGATTCGTTTTCTTTTCTTCTTTTTTTTTCCGCGAGATATTTAAAATCGACATGCAAGCTAAACTAACGTGTCTCCTGGCGTTTCGTTAATTGTTTTTTTTAAATTAATTTTTTCTCGTTCGCAGTTGTACTCGATTGACTCGAAGTCGAGTACAAAAATATCGGTATCGATAATCGATCGAATAGAATCTCGTCATCTCTCTTCGGCAAAAAGGAAGAATCAATCCGAGAAAACGAATCGATCGACGCCTAGAAATCCTGGTTAAATACAAAGTAGAAATGTTTTTTTTTTTCTTTTTCCCCTTATTTGGATCGCGTCTTTGCTCGAGTCGACGAATAAATTGCTTCTATCCCCCCCTTCTCCTCCCCTCGAACTTTTAGGAAAGCCAACCGAAAGCTTCTATGGAATCGCGCGAAAACGTGGGAGTGCTTTCAAGAGTGTCGTGGTAAGTCTTGGGCGTAGTCCTTTAGATTCTCTTTCTCTCTCTCTCTTTCTTCCTCTTTTCCTCCTATCAAGCCGTTCTCTCTTTTCTCTCTCGCTTCTTTTTTCCCCTCTCGATACCATTTCCCTTCGATATTTCATTGATACTTTCGCGCTTCGAAATGGAACCACGGTGGAAAATTTTAAGTGAAAAATCATCGTTTCCACTTTTCCGTTGCGGTTCCATTATCTATTCCCCCGTCGTGCAACGTTGCACGATGGAAACGACGGGCGAGTTCACACGACCATGTACATATTTATACATATATATATATATATACACACATATATACGTGCGTAGTTTTCGAACGTACGAATCCATTACGATTAAAATTTACGTTCGCTTTTGCCGACGATATTTACGCTGTATTCGCGTGACGCGAATTCATGTCCCGATCTCTATTTTTTACCGTTTTCATCGTTTCACACCGTCCATCGTGGCAAATCGTAAATCCAATGCCAAATTTTTCAACTTACGCCTTGATACGCGTGATCGCGTTTCACGCGTTGAATCAACCCGTCCGATAAACTCCGTTTTAATCCTCGTCGTTCGTACGTTTATTATCGTAAGACAACAGATTCGGAATTCATCCCTCCTCGATTCGTTCGTTCGATCGATAACCTTCGAATCTAATATTGCAAGTTTCGATTCGAATCATTAATTCGTATCGCAAACAAATTTCCCTTTAACCCGTTTCCCGTTTACAGAGACAACACGAGGGCACATCTCGATCGCGATCTACGGATATCCCATCGCCGAAATTTCTCTGCCTTATCCGCGGGATGTCCATCAAATCCGTTGGAAACGGCCACGTCTACCTGTGAATCTCATCGTGCTCGTGAAATCCAATCCTCCTTTCGTTTCTTTCCTTCCCTTTCTCCTCTCTATTCGCGCCTCCTCGCACCGGAATCCCGTGCGCATCGGCGTAGGTTTAAGCTTCCAGATTCATCGAATCGTTTGAACCCTACGTATCTTCCCTCGAGATCCCTTTTTTCTTTTTTTTAAAGGGACGGAAAAGGTTCTGGACGATTGGGCGGCACTTGGTTTCATCGCGGATACGCTTCCGGATAAAGGCCGACACTTCCGTGGCTCGTGTCTCGGATGGAAATGCCGAATGGTCGAAAACCTGCTGACGCGGGACCCACTTCCGCCCCGATCCCGATTCCCTGTCATTTTATCGGCGAAATCCTTGATTAAACCACTCCTGAAACCTCTCTCTCTCCCCCCTCCTTCTGTTCAGTTTTCGATGAAACATCGGAATTTTCAGAAGCGTCGGTATTATTATCGTATATCACCGAAGATATATATTCGCGTTTTTATTTCAACAACTTTGCCACAACGCGGTTGTATAGATTTTTATCTCTCTCTCTCTATATATATATACGTATATATACACGCTTTCTACACGACGACGACGAGACTTTACTTGTTTAAAATTAATTTCGACTTTCGATCTTTTCCGCGTCGATTTATAAAAAAAAGTGGATATCGGATTTTTTGCTCGATAAAAATGCAAACTTTTCCCATCGTGCGTGCGGGTATAAAAAAAGAAAGAAAGAAAGGGAGGGTAGAAGAAACGTCATTAAGGGAAGAGAGGAGAGGAGAGGGTTGTCATCGTCGGTCAATCGTTTCTCTTAGGCGTGACGCGAACGTGATTTACCGACCGGGATATATTGATATTCAAATTTATGATCCCAACCCAGTCATGGCTCTGCGCAGGGACGAAATTTACATTCGAATTAACGTCTGCCTCCACCTCTGCGGTGGCTGAGGTTTCACGTTCGCTCGTCACGTTCGCCAACGTTCTTCGCGCGACGTCGTGAAACTTTCTTTCTTTCCTCCTTCCTTCCTTCCTTCCTTCCTTTCTTTCGTTCGTTCGTTCGTTCGTTTGACCCGATGCCAGGTATTTCGAGGGAGAGCTCGATCCGCTCGAATTAATTCTTCAAACTTTCCACCTTTTATCGCGCGAATATTAATTTCCCATCGTGTACACACAAGATCAACGTAGGGAATTGTTCTTCTTTTTCTTCTTCTTCTTGCCCGAAATCTCGACGAGAATTTGAGGTTATCTTCACACATTGAAATTTCCTGGAATTATACAACTTATTCCTTCCTCGTAATAAAGACTTTTCGAAAAACGAAAGGAAAGTGTTTTCTGTTTGCCGAGACTTTCGTTTCTGCATCGAAATGCGAATATCGTGGATGATCGTTGGAGGTGTTTCGTATACCAATTGACGGTCGTTGAATAAAAATTAAGCCAGAGTGGAACAAGTGTGTAAGAGAGAGAGAGAGAGAAAAGTAAAATAGAGTCGATTCGTGGCCTAGTCCTGGCTAATCTGTATCGAATTTACGATGATTTTCAATCGGCCTCGAATTTTCTACGATGATCCTGTTTGTTCGCGCGGATACCCACACTCTGTAACGCCGCTTTTTATCGTTTGCTCCCTGATCCTATTTTCTGTTTCACCAGAGAGCATGCGTATTATCGCATAATCCGAAACGACTACAATCTTCTTTCCTCTTTTCCTTCTTTCCTTTTAATTCGTCGCAATCGGCATTGGCCGGTCGAAATCTTTCGAATTTCTATGGAATCGGAATTCCAAAGTTTGGTTAGAATCCGTGAAGGAAAGAAATTGGAAAGAATCTTTGGTTTTTCCCCGATATAACTAGAAATTTTTCCTTTTTTATCATCTCAAGAATTAGAAATTCGATAGAATCAAAGATTAAACTGCGATTGAAATTAACAAAGTCCCTTTTCAAAATGTTATTTAACCCTCTATCACATGAACGTTTATGACGAGTTGAAAAAAACATGGCTATGCATTCTTATTTTTTAAAACACTATACGTATTCTGCATCCATGTGGAAACACACCTTTTTTATTAAAGTCCCTGATTGGGAACGGAATGCAATAGAGGGTTAATTCTCTCTCTCTCTCTATACATATATATATAACTTCGAAAATTTTCTTCGCGACGTTGATTTCTCGTTGATTCTCGTATAATTTCTCAAAATTACGAGGCCACCCCTTCTTCGAAACCGATCCGAACTTCGATTCTCGCGATCATTCGCGCGATTTCATCAGAGAGAAACGAGGCAGCCAATAATTAATAGTGGAGAGGCGCACTTTTATCGGCTTTTTTTTTTTAATCTAGAGGGTGAGCGACTGGGATAGATGAGAGTACACAGGTTAAAGCGACCGAGTTGGTCGGTCACTGTGAAGTGGTGGTGTTACACCACGTAACCAAGTGGACCGCACCCACCGCACCGCTCCATTTTCTTACTCGAACGTAAATTGAGTGATAGAATGCGAATGCTCGGGTACGCGCCTATCCGACTCCTCTCGATATTTCGGATTTTCCGACCGAGGGCCGGGTGAAAAGGAGGAGAGCGTGTCCCTCGTTCATTTTTTTTCCATCCATGCATCCCTCCCCCTCCCCGAAACGAGAACGGAGTTGCGTTAACTACCGTTCTTCGTTTTCGTCCGCGCGGATCGATTTTTGTCACCGAGATTTTTGTCGACCGCTTTCGAGAAATGCTCGTGGCAAATCCGAGATTTTATTTATTCCCGGAACGTTCGTTTCCCTTCGTTTCGAACATCGGGGGAAAATGGGCACGCGAGCGTTGTCGCGTGTCGAAGATTTATATTTTTTTCTTTCTTTTATCTTTGCCGCTTTTGTCCCACCATTGTCGCTAATTTTCCGTTTTTCGTGGCAGTGGAAAAGTTAGGATTAGGCCGGAACACGTGGATCGAAAACGAAACTGGGCGTGGCTATCGTGAAAATTTTAGTCTCCTTCCTTCGTTTCGATTTTGACCCGTTCCTCCACGAAGTAGATTTTATAATAAGGTAAATCGTATAATTTACGTGTTTTTCTCCCTTCCGTGAAATTATTCCTTTGGATATCGATCAAGCATTTCCACGCACGCGATTAGATTTGTATCAAGATTAAAATTTGTATCAAGATTAAAGCTAACCTCATTTGTTTCATGCTGTTTACTGTTATTTTAACTTGACACGTTATAATTATACGAATCGCAGAATTAAACGTAATTCCTCGTCGAATTCATCGCGATATTTTTCGAGCACGAACCGTTTCACTTTGAAATAGCCGAAAGCAATCGAACGTTCCGGAAATACGCTTTTTTTTAAACATATTTTCTCGATTCTGCGTTTAACATAAAACTCGTAATTCTCGAATTTCTCGCGCATCTAACGTTCGATTCCCTCGGTCGATTTGATTCGCGAAACGAAAAAGGAATAAACCGCCTCGAAATAACCGTGAAAAAAAAAGAAGGAGAGAAAAAGAAAAGAAAAATGGAAGAAAAAAAAGAGTGGCGAAAACACGAGGGAAATTGCGAGCTCTTGGAGAGAACCGCCGCGAAATCATCAAATTGCTTGTTTAACGAGTCAAGTGTGTGTGCATAGCGCTTCGTTTCCTTGCCTCCTTTTATCGATCTGCCTCTCGAGCGATGCACTCGAACCGATGTCTGAATGCGGATATTCAAATTCACGTTGCTCGCGCGGGATGCCAACCGGCTAAACTTTCCGGCATTATAGCGGGGATATTTTCGGAACCAACGAATCGAAGCAAACCCTGCTTCCTCCTATACATCCAATTATTTCCACGTTTAATTTAATTATCTTCGAGTTGATTCACCTCGTCGAAGAAGTTTTTCCTTTTCGTTTCTCCCCGCGAATTATTTACGGGGAGGTTCCGATCCAATTTTCCATTGTCACGAGGGAAAGAATGGGATCTATATTATACGCCAACATTTTCGTTCGTCCAACTTTTTTCGGACAACGTATTCTTCCTGAATCCTAATTTCGAGACTCGGAGGGATCCAAGACACGATCGAAGAGTGTTTATTTTTTACTTCGCACGTAGGAAGAGGAAAGGTGTACGTATTTAAAGTTCGAAGATTGAAAGATCGAGGACGAAAAGATTTGGAGGAAGAGTAAAAAAAAAGAAAAAATGGCGAGCGTGTGGGATTCTGGCGATCGATAGAGTGGGAGCAGGCATTGTTTACGCCGAGTAAACGATTCGATGCTGAGAAATTTGCGACGAAATTTTTTCTACCGTTCGATGGAGAAGGTTAATCCCCTCCTCGTGGAGGAACGCTGCATTTTTCATTTTGAGGTCAGGACCGATTTAGCGAGGGGCTGCAGGGGTTGTTAAAGCTGCTTTCGAAGCGATGCTGCGAAATTGCGTGGTTCCCCCTCCCCTGCCATTTTAAATCACTCGAAACGTTTGTTTTAAACGTTCTTCCCAACGTTCTTCGCCTCCTGTCTATCCCCTCTCTCGGTCGATTAATTAATTTTTTCTCTGTCACGACGAACAAACGTAACAACTCTCTCTCGACTCAATCCGAAGAAAAGAGAGGGAGAGTCGTGCGAAGAAAGAGACAATCGAACGATCGACGATCAAAGAAATATGTAAAGACGGGGGGTCGATCGCCCCTCCCTTCCCGCTTATCGAGGACGTCGATTTTCATCCGGCCGTGGCAAGTATACACAGACTGCATTTTTCATTTCGAGGCTATTGCCGGCGCAGTCGCGAATGCAGGTTAAAGCGACCGAGTTGGCCCCTCGCTATGAAGTGGCAGTGTTGCACTCTCCGAGGCCAAGAGAACCCGTCCATCCACGGCACTGCTCCATTTTTCTCCCCTTTCGCCGGTCCTCCGCTGGTCAGAGGCCACCACCCGATACACGAGATACCACCACTTTGTAATGCAAATGCTTCGCGATAATAATTTCATCCCTCTTTCGCACGGCTCTCGCCCGTAACACGGCCCGTTCCACGTACGGTATTAAACCGTCGTCTCTGTTTGCGTGCGTGCGTGTGTCTGTGGGTGGGAGAGAAAAAGAAAAATGGAGGAAAAAAGGGAAGGAAAGGAAGGGATGAGGAGGAGGAGGAGAGAAAGGACGACGAGTGGTATCACCGTGTTGACCGAGTCCCGAGGAAAGCAAGGGAAATGAGAAAATAAGAATTTGCGAACAGCCTGTGGCGAACCACTCTCCTGCGAACCACTCAGTCACGCTACTGACTGGTGCATAATCGTGAATGATGCACGAGGGACGCGCCAAAAGTAAAGTGCACTCGTCCGGTGAAATTCTGCGATTGTTATTTTTTTAATGAGCTTGTCCAGTTGGTCGGTCGAGCTTTAAGCCGCGAACTACCCCTTCGTTCGCACGGAGGATTTAAACAGTCGGGAAGACAGGAGGAAATTTTCTGTTCGACGGATTATTCTATTCGCGACGGATTATCTTTGGCGACGAGATGCGAGATATACATGTGTATATATGATATGTAATGAAATATTAAGCAGGAGTTAAAATACGTAGACGGGCGTTCCTTCGTAATCCAAAGAAGAGAAGATACCTTCGAGAATTTGTGTGCAAATAACGTCATCGGCCTCGTTGTGATTTGTAATTTAAATAGAAGCTTCGCCGTGATATTTTACATATTGCGTTACCTCTGATGCATAGTTATTTTTTTTCTTTTTTCTTTATATGCATGCATAAGATGTTTCCCCGGCTACTAAATATGTATGCAACCAGCGGAATGACGCTGGAATTCATTCGGAGTAAATATTTAATGACGAGGGAAAAGTACGGTTAATTTTAATTGGAATTGGAAGGTTTCAACCGATTACGAAGGGATGCGTTTTTCGGTGATAAATTTTGGAAAATTGATTCCCAAGCCGGAAACGAAAAAGAAGGAGAGGGAGGGGAGGGAAAGTTTCCATTCGAGATATTTTCAATTTATTTATCCTCGCGGAAAGTCGTCGGATGGTATGCCACCTGTTACAGTACACCCCCGTAGATCGATAGACAGTAAAAACGAGATATTCCCGAGATTATTGTTTACCATGGAGCGCGATCGCGCGCACTCCAATAAAACGAGTCGACCGATATTATTGGGTGTTGCGCGTAGAAAGTTGTTGCTTTATTATTAAAATGGGCCGACGTCGATGCATCCGTCCGAGTATTAACGCGAAAATATTGACAACGTTCTATAAAAGGAACCGATTGGATCCCATTTATAGAATACCGAAACTCGCCAATCGTTCCAGACTCGCGTTAATATTCGCATTTACGAAAATTACGATTCGCGAGAAGGGATCCAAGGGATCCAAGCGTATTTCCAGCTTGGAATTTCTTTCGTAATACGCCAAGAGTGTTTAGAAATGGATCGACCTCTTCCGTTACCTTCCTCCCCTCCGATTTCATCCTTCCCTTGTTTCCGCATTGCTGATCCCCGCGGTTAAGCAGTAAACCGTGTGGCCGCGTGTTTAAGCGCTTTAAAGGATCCGTTCCATTCCGAGATGGATTCGGTCTGGAATACGGTTATTAACGTTGATTCTCTACGTTGTTCTTCCCACCCTCCCTTCCAACTCCCTGTTTGCCTTCACGAATTTTTCTTCTCGGCCAATTTTCCTCCATTTATTTTTTTCCATCGTACGCGTAGAGAGAAGAGGTCGAAAATGAGATCGGTCAAAGAAGGAAGGAGGGAGGAATCCCGAAAAGGAAGGATCCCTAACGATTCTTTCTACCCGCGTCCAGATTGTTATTCGAACGCCCCGGAATCGACAGGGTTCACTGAACTTGGGAAATGTTCCGGCTGAGCGATGATAGAGGGGCGGGAGAAGGGGTGGAAAGGAGGAGCTGCAAAAAATTGTCCTCGTTAAATACGACGATCTCCATTTGTCTCGCTATAAAGAGATTTTATGGCCGTCGAGTAGAGGATTCTTCCCCTTCCCCTCCCCTTCTGGCTTGAATTATTTTTTAACGCACGATCAAAGGTCGATACGATCCCGCGTTCGAATCTTTCGATGCGACGATTTTTTTTTTGAATTATATTAATTTTTTTTCCCTTTCCTCCTTTTCGCACTTTTTCTTCTTTTTTTTTTCTCCTTTCTCCTTTCTTTTTTTTTTTTTTTAATATATTTTCCAATACTCATCGCGTTCAATTCCAATGGCCTCTCTCTCTCTCTCTCTCTCTCTCTCTCTCTCTCTCTCTCTCTCTCTCTCTCTCTCTCTCTCTCTGCAACAAACGAAGAAAACGCTCGCGGAGGAACGCCGGTTTCAATTTCCCTCCGGTAATTGCAATTTATAACAAAACCCGTGGTCTCGATCGCGAACAAAACGCGGAATATCGCAGTTTTTTTCATCGTCCGATGGAGTAACGATGGGGAGGGGGGGAAGGGCGAGCGAATAGGGAATAGAATGCTTGAAACGCGTATCCGGATAAACGGGCAGTCTCGAAAAGGAGAAAAAAGAAGAAGAAAAAGAAGAGGGTTTCTCGATGGGTCGAGAGAGGGAAAGGGATGCGGCAAAGGGGTTGGTCGAAATAGAAGGCGGTCGAAGGAAAAGGGAATTAAGCAGCGGCCCCACAAATCCGGCTCCCCACGTTCGCGCCAGAGGAGAAGGGTAGTTTAAACTGTGCGTGGTGAAGAGTAAACGCAGCCGTGCACAATAACACAGAGAGCGAATAACCTCGAGGAACTATCCCGTTATCGGTTATTCTCTCGCGAATTTTTCGCGAAAAATTATTATTACGATATTCGAGAGATTTTTTTAATACGATACGAACTATACGATACTCGTAATTAATCGAAATATTTATCAAATTTGGACGGAGTTAAAGTTGAAAAGTGAAGGATCGACTCGATGTTAAGAATTGGATATTTATTTTTTTCCATCGAGGATTGGATCGTACGTAATTGCGTGCGTAAATTGCACTATGCGTAAAATGGTCCTGCGAAGGTTGATAATCGAGGCCGGAAGACCTCGAGGAGGAACTTTTCACGAACCTGTTAAAGTTTCGAGGGTCCAGCGTGCGAGAGGGGGAATTGCTCCTATCCCATTTACCAACCGAATCTTTGCCGAAGTTGGAATAGTTTTTCCTCTTGTTTCTTTAAGTTGCACGACTTCACGGGAGTCGTCTTTCATCCCTTTCTCTCTCTCTGCAAAGAGGCGCTTTCTGGATGAAGATAAAAATCTCGAGAGAATTTCTTTTTACCGTGTATATATATATATATATATGTATATCTTGGCGGATGATTTGCATTAAAGGGGGCAGCGTTTGCTGCGTTTTTATTTACATTTCGCGGTACGACGATCGAGTTCCGCGTTATTAGTGTCGGCCATCGTTTCACGTGCCACTGCCTTCTTAAAGGGATGGAGCGTTGTAATCGACTCCGTGACGAGATATATTTCCCTTCCCTTCTTTTTCTTCTTTAAAACAAATCGATGCATCCAGGCATAATCCTTTGTCGTAAAACTTGTCCGATTTCGGTTTATCGGATCTGGTTTATAGAATTTCTTCTATTTTTTTATTTTTTTTTTCTCGTGTTTTCGTTTAGTTTCGAATTACCGTGGCGAAATTTTTCTAGATTTTTAAACGGCAATTTTCCAGAGAATCCGATCGTGCCTCGATTTCTGCTCTTTTCCAAACACGATATGTCCAAACGCGGATGTGATGATACGGCGTCGTCGAATTCTCTCGCTCTGAATGGGCAAAAACACTCCGCCAGATTAAAAAATATGGCACCGGTCCAGCCGAACGACTACACTTTCGACTTCTTCCCTTCCATTTGGCAAGTTGGTCGCTCGTAAAAATTCGTCAGGGTTCATTGGGAAGGACGTCGGGTACCGAAAATTCCACCGTCATTTTTCCCACCACCCTTTCCTCCCCGTGAAATCATTTTCCTTCGATATCGATCCGGGGAACATCCGGCCCATCTCTTCCCATAAATCGGCGTCGATGTCGTTGAACCGGTCATCCATTTTCGTCGTAGTCGCCGCGAAAACTTGCACGCTTTTTCTTGAAAAATTACTCCCCCTTCGACCCAAAGACCCAAACTCTCCGATCCCGAAGGAGTCCCGGAAGTCGTGTTCGAATAAAATGGCGTGTCTTTTTTTTCTCATTGGTAGATTATTCACTTTTCCTTCCGTTTCTCCGTCAAGGAAACTTTACTCTTTAAAAAAAAAAGAAAACTTGCGTGAAACGGGAAAGAGGAAGAATCAGAAGAAAATTTAGAAAATTTATTTGGTGCATCGATTTTCTTCGCTTCGCCCTTTCCTTTGGATATTTCTCCTCTCAAGGTTTTTCCCCCCTTTACATTATTTCCCATTCAGAATACGGGTTTCTTTGCGGCGAGTTGATCACCGTGACATCGCGTCTTTCTCACTTGCTTGGATAGACAAAGACGAGACGAAGGATTCACGCGAAGATTCCGTCCATGAATTGGAATTATTCGAGGGGATAAGAAAGTAGTAGTCTTCCGACGAGCTATAGAAAAAAAGCGCTCGAAATACAACTACGATTCGTTTCACGTGATCCTTGCTTGCTCGTCTCATCGTTCGTCGATACGTAGCGATCGGTTAATCGCTACGACACGAGAGAGAGAGAACTTACTTTACCCCCTCTTCCGCTCTGATTATTTTCGAGGAAAAGGAAAAATTAAGCAGAATCCTTTAAGCAATCCTTTCGAAGCGTGTAAGCAACAGAACCGCGTTTCATTCGCCCATTCCCTTTTACTTGCACAGCGATACCAGATGAAATCCTTTTAATCTCCGGTTTCAGAAGGGGGGAGAAAGGGGGAAAAAGAAAAAACACGTGTAAAATATCTCCCCAGTCGAATAGGTTTCGAGACTCGAATATATACCTATGTATATTCCTCGATGGTATCGCGAGGCTTCGATTTTTCTCCCGTTCCTTTCAAAACGCAACGAAATGAAAATGCAACCGGAAAGTCATTCCCACTTCTATTCCTCTTGTGCATATGTACGTGTACTCGCGTATGTGTGTATGCGCGTGTGTAGTACGCACGTTTTAATGGTCCCAGCATTCATATTCATTTTCCCTTTCGTTTCGAATGTATCGCGTTACATTCGGATGTCGAGCGTGGCGCAACTCGGTTTTTCCTTTACTTTTTGATCGCGCGTACGCGCCACCGTCCCGATTTTCCCCCGTTTTTTCCCCTTCCCCTCCTTTTGTTCCCGCGCTTCCTTTTTGCATTAATTTTTTTTCTTTTTTTCCTCGAAAAAAAATCGTTGTCCGCTCAACGGAACACCTGCTTTCCGCGCGAGAGATCGAGTCCGGGAAATCAGCGTGAGTCGTAAAGAGAAATAGGTGGTCGGAAAAGTATCTTGGATAGGGAAATCAGTGCGCGGATCGAAAAGATCGCGGGATCGAGTCAATCTTTCTAGTCGGAATCGAATCGAGGAGAGAGGAGTTGTATATTTTTTTTTTGATCGAAATCGGGATCAAAAGCTAAGTTGCGTCATCCGATCGTGCATTTTTCAGAGCACTTTAACGGATGAAAGCCAGGGATATTTCGAGGCGAGGAAAAATGGTTTTATTTCGTCTCCCCCGAGTCGTTCCTTACACCCTTCCGTAATCCGGAATTATAAATATTTTTCTCCACGCCACGCGACGATTCGAATCCCGTCGTTTCCTATCGAAGTAACAAAATGATTCATTCCAGGAACTTTACCTCGATTGTTGATCGAAAGATCGGATCGAAACTACTATCGGGATCGGAAGTAGCGCACCGCGGTACCAAATTAAAGTTGCATGGAGGAGGATGACTCGAGGATTCTCTCGTTGAAATTGAAGGGCGGAGCTTTTCTTGGCGAACGGTTGCCCATCGGTCGGGTAAAAAGCGGTTAGCTTGGGAAATTTATCAATGAAAGTAAGCCGCGCCGCTGGGGCCTCGTAAATACTCCACCACTCGCGTCACGTTGGCTGAAACTCCCTGTAGGTGTGTTGCCCGCCGGGATCGTTCATAATTCACCATCCGATTTGAACAAAGTTTTCCAACTGGCACGATTTGCTTAATGCGCCATTGTCCTCCTTTTCACCTGTCGTCCTCATCAACCTTCCTATTTTTATATCCCCCTTACCGGAGGGGAGAAGACGGTTCGTCGACCGGCGCGACATCGATTTCCCGAAATTACGAACGCTCCAACAATTTCGGCCCGATTCGACTTTTGCCGCGGTTTAATTCGGTTCTCCGGTTTAGAAAACTTTTTAATTCCGCCACTGTTATTTCGCCACTTTCTGGCACACTT
Organism: Apis cerana; assembly: GCF_029169275.1. Taxonomy (NCBI): domain Eukaryota; kingdom Metazoa; phylum Arthropoda; class Insecta; order Hymenoptera; family Apidae; genus Apis; species Apis cerana. The sequence goes on from NC_083860.1 coordinate 7,862,372, forward strand.
TCGGTCGACTCCCGCGCGCTGCTCATGCTGAAAGTTGGCGTGGCCGGGCGAATCGATCCGCGCCGCGATGCGAAGAAAGGGTGCGTAACGTAACCCTCGCTGCACCTTTCCGCGAATCAATTTTTCCCCTTTTTCTTCCTCCCCTCTTTTTAATACTTTTTAATCTTTAAAAATATTCGATTAATCACCACTCGTGGAAATTGAATTGAGTGGAGACGTGAGGAAAGATTAGGCGAGAACCCTCCCCTTTGGGCAAATGGAATAAATGGCGTTTGTTGTTCACCCCCCGTTCGTACATCTATTGTTATTTACCCCAACCATTCCCCAGCTTGCGCGGATATCCGCGGTAACGGTATTATATCCAGGTAGTAACTCGCAATTTAGAATTAATAGGGACGAAATCATTTGTTTCGCCTCCCTCCCTTATTAACCTTCCGAGGAATACACGCGCAGTCGTTGACGTCGTTTCTCTTCCTCCCTCCATCCCCCTGCTTACCCGGACTGAGAAATTATCTTCGGAAGATAACGAAGGAGCGAAACGCTGCGGGACGATTTTGAGATATTTCGATAATTTATCAACGTCGCTGGAACAACCCGTTGGTTGATCGTTATCGATATCACCTCGTCTCCCTTCCCCCCCTCCCCTCCTCCCCCGTGGAGAGAATCGACGAGCGCGTAACCGGATCAGCACGTGTTTCCGGTTTTAATTAATCGCGATCCCCGATAAATCCAATTTTACATCGTCTGTTTAACCCTCCCTCTGCTCCTACCTCTTTTCCACCGGAGGGAAAGAGGGAGAACCTGTTCAAATACCGCGCGAATCAATCGCGCCGAAGAATTCGCACCGCCTATGCTCTTTTAACGAGCGTATTCTCCCCCTCCCTCTCTCGTCTTTTAATTAAATTCCTCGAATCGACGGGAGGGGGGCGAAGGAGTCTCTTCTTCTTTTCGCAAGATCTAGCTGCCTCGATTTCACGAATCGGAAGTCGAGACTATCCAAAGGAAAGGGATTCGATGGGGGTGGCTGGATCGAAGCGAAAGAGGGGGAAAGGAGGAGGCACCGCCCTTGAGGAGGAAAGAAAATTTCCATATCCACGCGATAGGAATACAATAGGTAGCTCCGATACAATTAATTACATGGAAACTGTGTGTATCAAGGAGCCGGCTCCTCTCCGACCACCCACCCCCGCCCAACTTTTACTTACTTAACCGTAACTTCCTCCCTCCCCCCATTTTATCCGTCCAAGCCAGCCAGGTTGTTGGATAATTTTAATTCATGACCGTGCTTGCGCCATTCCTGTCCCACCCCCGCAAGGAATATTAACGGCTCGCTGACAAGGGGTGGAATATTTGTAAAACTATGCATAGCCCAGGGATACTTGATGGGGACATGCCAACGTGCGGGTGGAAATATGACGAGCTTCCAGGGAAAATACCCCAGGCACCAGAAGCCGAGGTGAACTAAAAGCGCTTTAAACTGTACCTACACACGTATATACATATATATACGTATCCGAGAAGGATAGTTCCTGTATACGTGTATTCACACATGCACCTGTACAACCTGTTCCCGTGAAATACCGTGAAGGCAAGAAATGCGAGGCACCAAGGGGCGCTCCCTCCGCCCTTCTTCTTTCTCTTCTTCTTTTTCGCGATTCTAAAAGATTAAAGTATCTCGGTTAATTAATGCGGCCTCCTTCGTCGGTGGTTTTAAAGTGGGCGGAAGGGGAGGTGGACGAAAAGGAGATAAACGATGACGGGGATGGGATACATCACCGCGTCTCTCCGTCGAATCTAGGTGTCGCGCCTCCTCCATATCCTTACGAGATGAGCGTGTAAAAGTTAGGCGATCATACGCGAACGAGAAGAAAGGAGCGGGAAGAGGGGTGAAAAGAAAAAAGTAATTACGGGGGGAATTTTTTTTGGAACGAATTGGGAAGGAGGGGTTGTCCGTAATTTAGCACCGATTCCAAGTTCCGCGTTTCGTGGAATACTGGTTCGACGCAGCGGTGTTCCTCTTTAACCCCCTTGACACGTTTTCACAGTCGATTCGAGGCAACGGCCACTCGCCGCGCCTCGCCTCGTGGAGCCCGGCTTCCTAGCTTTTTATCCCGGGACAAATTCTGCGGTTTCCCCTGGCAAGATTCTATCCTACAAAAGCTACGCTCCTTTTGACAAACTTCCAATCCAATCGACAAACGAATCGATCGACCCGACCGATTCCCGGGGACACTCAATGCCCGCCCGCCTTTCCAGTCTCTATTTTTCTCCTTTTCTCCTCGTGCATCCTGTGCACCACCACTCACCCCATCGTCCACTTTGTATACGTATCAACTTCTCCCCCCCTCTCTCCTTGATCTTCGATCCAATTAACAATTAAAGTTTAGAAGAAAAGTAATTTTTATTCCCCGGATCGATATTTTTCACGTGTTTAATTTTTAGACGAATGTCTTGAAACTTTAACAATTATATCGTAAAATTTCTCTTAAAATTGAATTTTCCTCGAGGACGATCCCATTTTTTTTTAAAACGGCGCGATCCTCCGGGATCGTCTTGAAGGGAGATCACTTGGGGAACGATAATATTTTCAAAGCTCGTACCCATAATTCATACTCTTGTTATCTCGAATAACAATAAACGAACTCTCCGTGCTCCCCTCGATTCGATAATTCTGCTCGCTCGCGTTCGACGAAAAAGAAATTAGGAAAATTTTTTCACATGGCGTATTTTCCTTGGTTTTATTTTTATTACGGAGAAAAGAGAGAGAGAGGAAAAGAGAGGGATAGATTCGCCCCGTTGCAAAATCTGACCCGGTTGTTCATTTCGTCGGCGCGAACCGCTCCTTGCAGATTTACTGCGCGAATCACGCGGCCGCCGGAAGTGACGTTTGCACATGCACGCGCGATTTATTTTCCGAGAACGAGAGAACGAGGCGCCCCCATCCACAGCCGTGCCATCCATCCGCCTCTGTTCCGCCCCTCGTCACGCTGAATCGACCAAGCGCGCTTTCAACACCGCCCTCTTCACCGCGTCTTGATTTCTCAGGGCTCGAGGTAAGCCTCCCACCACCGCGAGTCGTCCTCAGCGTCCGCTTTGATGCTGGTCACGCGGAAGTGCAAATCTTCCCTCAACCCCATTTCGCGGCCGGGGAAAAGCCACCCACGATTTTGTTTGTCTTTCCGATATGCCGTTTCGCCAACCCGATGTTGCTTCGTTAAGCGTGTAAATAGAATAGTAGACGCTTCCTCGAAAAGGAAAATCGTCAAACTCGAGAGAGTAATTTTACTTACTCTACCCCCTCCCGCCCTTCTCTTTACTCCGATATAATAAGTCGAAGAAACGAGGAAGCATTCTAAGGACTCGAGATCGAGTTAATTGGAATCGAATTAGTTTGGAAGAGGGGGAGAAATGCAAGCGCGTTTGTCGAATTTATGAATTTCTATGATTCTCCATTTCGAGAAGAGAGAGAGGGAGAGAGAGAGAAAAGAAGAAAAAATTAACACGCTCGCGGAAAACAAGTGATCGGAGCGAAACGTTTTGAAGCTTGGACACGGATATATATTCTTTCCATACGTCCCTCGATCGATCGATGTTGGAGATAGATATCTCGCTGATAAATGTCCTTCCAAAAAAAAAAAAGGAAAAAAAAAGAACGGCGCAAAGTTGGCGTATCGATAAACCGATCGAGAAGTTGGTTTTATTTCACCGATATTCACAACCGATTAAATAAATCGCGCAAATATTACTTGTTGAAAATTGCTCGTAATAATCCGTCGACTGTATCGTACTCTTTCTCTTGTTGCGCAACGCAACGATTTTTAAATGGAATGGCCGTTGGGTTCGTGCAATTGATTTTCCTGTCTTTCTTTTTCTTTTTTTTTTTTTCAATAAATTGAATCCCCCGTTCGAGAATCAATGAAATATCGATGTATGTATTCGCTTTCGAGGGGATATCTCCTCGAGATTTCCATTTGATCGAATTTCGACGCGTCGAATCCACGAGTTTTCCCTTCTCGAGTCACTGGACCCACGCGACCCCATTCAAGGTCACTCGACGACTCCCCCACCCGGATCCCATCCGGGTTAATCAAGGTCCCCCGGTGCGGCCACTCGGTTGATTCGCTTAATTAGGCGATGGCTAGAGGTTAACGACATGGGCGTTGCCTCTCGTGGATTCGGGGCGGAGTTTGGGGGGCGAGACGCGCGTGGACAAGAAAAGTCGGGGGAAGAAAAAGTCGCGGGGGACGCGAGAACGCGCATCTAAAATTCTAGGAGCTTTGTGCCGTGTCTATCTGGCGGAAAGAGCGGGAGAGTATGAACACACAGACGATGGGGAGGAAGCGGCACGGGGGAGAAGGAGGAGGAGGACACTATGAAGAGGAACTACGACACGACGTGGACGACGCGCGAGACAAAGGAAACGATGGAAAAGAAGAAGCAGAAGCATCCACCGTGTATTATTTTCCAGGATGATGAGGGCGGCTGCGCTGGCAACCCGGTAGCTAAGCCGGCTGCGCCTTTTAGGGACTGCTGCAGGCTGGGGAGACCAGGATGAGAGGACGAGACGTACAATTAGTACCGGCTTCCCCTCCCTCCCCAACCTTTTCGCCGCTTTTTCGTCCGTCGACTCGACTTGTCAACTCGTTGCTTTCCGATAACGGCCTCGCCTTCCCTCCCTTCCTCCCTCCTCCCATCGATCAATTCTCGAACACTGGAATGGGACGTTGGAACGGCGCGGTGAGCGAGGGCAGGGGAACGGGCAAAGGTTAAAGACTCGGAGAATCATCGAGGATCGGGATCCACGGCCGGAAGGGTGAGATTAGTTCGTGCTCTCTTACGTGTAAGGGGAATGGAGGCACCGTGAGGGAAGGAAGGTAATACGGGATGTTGTTTGGGCGGGGTTGAGAAACTGCGAAATGACTGCGGAGAGGCAAAGTTCCCCCCTCCCTCCGCCTTTGAGGTTCGACGCACGACTACATACCTCGGATACGCAATTTCACTTTGTTCGCCATTCCTCGCGGCGAAGATTCTCGCCAGCGTGGATTTAGCGAGGAAATGTTATTCGAAATGGTATATAAATCTACCAGAGAGGCGCAAGAGGCGGGGGAAATCAGAGTCGGAAGAGGGAAGAAGGGTAATTCTTTCAACGTTTATTCCGACACCGGCGCTTTCTTCTTCTTCTTCTTCTTCTTCTTCACGGTTGCTTGAATTTTCGAGCAAGAGTTTGCGGGAAACGGGGAACAGGAAGAACAGCTTTGTGGACCCTGTCTACCCTTATCGCGGATTCCAGGCCATTGTCCAGATCCCGGCTCGGCCGAGCATAAAGTTTCATCCTCCCTCCTCGGTTTTGCCTTTTCCCTTGCCCTCCCTTTCCCTCCCCCTCTCTCCCTCGAATCCGACCACGGGTGCGTCGGGAAACGCATTAAGGGATTGGGGGCGGTGAATCAGTGGAAATTAGTACGGCGAATAACTTGCAATTAGCCGGTGAAAGGTATGGTAATTGAATTATCCGCGAATTATAATTGAGAGATGGAAACGACGGGGACGAATCAATAACGAAAGATTATAATCGTGCGGGATTATTTCGAAAGCGTGGGGTTGGCGCATAGGCGCGAGAAGGAAACGCGGGCCTTTCCCATTATCGTCACAGGTGACCCAGTGACACGCATCAGCACTCGTTTCGCCCCGCTCGAAAACTCGACACAAAAGTGCGCCGCGAAGACGCCATTGACGCGCCGTGAAAGTTTTATCGACCGTCGTCGCCGCTCCTCCCACTCCTCCTCCATCTACCCTCAACTCGTTTTCTCGTTTTTTCCTCCGCGAATTCGTACTTATTCCCTCACTCCTCCTACTCGAGAGAAACGATTCTTTCTCTTCACCTTTATCCAGATTTCAGGGATCTCTGTCGTGGATTTTTGTTTCGCGAGGGAGAAGAGGGGGGAACGAACGAGTCGGTGCTGTTCGACTTGGAGGTTCTTGGGGATCGACTCGATCAACCGGATTCTAATTTCGAAGTAATAATCTCGTAGTGGAGAGGCAACTCGGTTTTGGAAAGGTGGAGCAAGCAGCAACGTGACCCGATTCGCGGTGAAGGCGCGTGAAAATCGTCCCCGTACAAATATGACGGGAAGGCGGGAGAGGGCAGGGTGCGACATTTCATCCGGCGGAGGACTTGACTTTTCGTCCTAATTTCGCATTAATCGATTTCGACTCGCGTACGTTGCATGCACGCGTCGACTGCAGAGAGAGAGAGAGAGAGAGAGAGAGAGAGAGAGAGGGAGAGTTGAAACGTATAAAACGTACCAGGACGTGCGTTTTCCTCTCTCTCTCTTTTTTTTCTTCCCGCCATCCTTTTTTTCTTCCTCTCCACGAATCGTTGTAAATCGAAGTCGGTCACAGCTGCGGCTAACGGTCCGAGCTTTTATCTCTTCCTAATGAAACTCGATTCCACGATGGCGCAGCTTCTGCTCGAATAATATTTAACCATTGGATTTTTATTCCAAGAGAAGCGGAGAAAGATGGTTGAAAATTTTCGAGATATAATAGGGCCGAGTTTGAACGAGTAGTAAATAATCGACCCCCGATCGACATCGATGTTTCGCCCAGAAAAGAGAAAAGAGAAAATGGAAATGTTCGAAAATTCGGAGGCTACCATCGTTTTATGGCGGCGATCGAACCGTATTAGCGAGCCACGTTAGGCTGCTTTCTCGGTTCACTAGGCGGGGAAGCGATGCCGTTTGCAAAGTCCTTCCGAACTTGGGTCGAAATGGATAGAAATAGCTCGATGGCCGTTCGTAATGGGCAAAGTTAATCTCGAATTGTCTGTTGTTTCGTTGGGGTCAACAGCGACTTCAAGGCGTGCGCCAAAAGAGTGCCATCCAAGATTTAGACGAAGGGGAAAAGTTTGTGACAAGTGTAAAAAGTTGTCGGGAAAAAAATATTCGCGAAAGAAGAAGAAGAAGAAGAAGAATATCTCGAGAGATATCTAATCCTTTCAAACGTATAACGTAACATTGAAATATTTTCCAATCGAGGAACGTCCCCTCCCCTCGATATCGTTTATTTCACCCCAAACATCCGAACGGTTAACATCGACTCGGGAGGAAATAGAGGTGTAGAAGGGTGAATGAGATCTCGAAGCGTTTCGCTAATCTCGAACATCAATATTAGCAGTAAGCCTTAGACATAGAACTTGATTAGCAGGGCAACCGATATTCCACGTTTACATCATCCGTTTACTCGAGACTTCCCGATGGGGCATATCGTGGTTGCCGAGACGATATTGACGGCTTCGAATACCGCCTACAATTTCCGTGTCCATTCCAGATCTCTCCCTACCTCGATGCGATACCTTTGAACGTTTGCACGCTACCTCTTCTAACCTTTCCACTTGCCGTTGTCCTCGCCATCGAATGGAATCACCTTTAACCGGTCGAAACGCATTTCGATTCCAGTCGAATTCTAGGAAATAAAATGCTCGATTTAAAGCGCGAAGGGATATTCGGTGCGTGCAATCGTGTGTGTCGTCTCGTTGGACGAGACTAAATACGATTTAGAGAGGTTAGGATCGTTTCTGGAAAATCGTGAAATGGAAGAACCGACGTCGGAGATGGCGTGTGGTTATCGCGAAATAGCTTATTCGATAGGTACGTGAAATAGCTTCTTGCCGATATCTCGTTCGTGTTTTATCAGAGGTTCCATCGATATATATTCATGACTCGTAAACCTCTCAACTATTCCATTGAAACGTTTTAAGACAATCGAAAATATACATACCTCGTACATACATATATATATATATATATATACTTGAGATGATAATCGTATGATCTTTCTCGATCTCGAGAATTGGGTTTCTTCTTTCGAATTAATCGTTGGATAAAAATTTCATCCACGGAATGGATGAAGCATTCTTCTTCCGGTCATCGATCTCTGCCGTTCCTTGTTTCCCAAGTCGACAAGTTTAAAATGAAATTCTTGGCAAGAAGTTGCGGGTCCCTTCCCTCTCGATCAACTTCCCCGCGAAATAACCGAGAAATTCATCTCGCGAAATCGTTTCACGCAATACATGTACATATATATATATCGAATAGGATTAAGAATCGTATCCAAAATTCGAGATAGATGTGGAAAATTCGTCGCGAACCGGTTGTTTTGAGTCGAATACGACGCAGAAAGAAGACGGGAAAAGCGGAAGTTATAGTATGACAACGAATGAAAAACACGCGTTAAAAAGCGCTGCACAATCGTGGAGAAAACGTTGGGATTGCAACCGCTTTCAGACGATGGAAAACACGTTAACACGTTTTCAGTTTGCTAAAAGTTTGTCTCGAAAAAATATTTTTCACAGATTTTCTATTTCCTCTCTCCCACCCCTCCCTCCTTTTAAGGACCCGTGCGTTCCTCCTCTTGCCGATCACCATTGTCGTCTCTCTCGTCCTTCTGGCTTCGCAATTTTCTCTTCACGCATCTCGCGACTCTCGCCGAGACGAGAATTTTTATTATCGATAAAATAAAAATTCCCTCCACGGTGGTAAACACATCTCCATCGAGGCTATCGCTTCGTTCGATACCGGGTTATCGACCACGGTAAAAATATATATCGGTGTATGTATCCCATATCATTTTTTCCCCCATAGAAATGGCGGATAACCGTTTTTAACGGCGTCTACGAGACGGAATTGAAACGAGTCAAGTCATACTATTAAACTGATCCTTCGTCGCTCCACCGATTGATTAACAATTGCACGATATATTTATATATTGTATTTATAGATGCTCCCTTAAAATTTTTGTGTACAGAGTATACACCCGTAAATACACTCATGTTTCACGTAAAGATGAAGCAATCGAGAAGAAGTGTATCACTTCTTTTCACGGGGGGAATTGGCTGTATTGCCCGATTCAATTACGTTATCCGTTGTACCGCGAGCGAAAGAATAATTTAAGTGGCGCGCGTTTTCGCCCCCTGTTCGGCGTTAATCCGTGGAATTAGAAATTTCAAGTATGCACCCTTCCCTTTCCAAGCATCCGTGGAAAGCTTGGGTGCACCCGTTCACGCGAGAGAAATAGTTTGGGTGGCGTCGCCGGTATTTACCGTGGCTGAAAATAATTTTCAACGGGGGTGGGTCGAATGGCGTTACGAGTTAAGTATACCCATCAAGAATTTTCCACTCACCGCCAGTTATAGCGACGTTGCTCGTATATATTGAGTATAGTATATATATGTATATATATATATATATGTACAAATGTACATATGTTTATGTATATACTTTACAGCCCTCGAGCGACAGATTTAGTTTGCGTAATTTAGTTTGCTTTTACGCGGTTAACGGAAGAGAGAGGAGGGAGGGGTATCCTAAATTTAATATAAACTCGCGTCATTGTTAGCCGGCGAACTTTTATGCGCGACGATTTATTACGAAGCGAGTTGTTACCCCCGCTCTTGGCTTGGTCAACGAGGGTAGGGGAGGAGGGAGAAGAATTCGCATTCGATGAAAGGAACCGGCCTCTTTTCAGCCACTAAATTTCCTTTCGCGCGACCGCTCGAATTTCCTAACCATCCACCCGTTCAATCTTCGCTTTACATTATTTACATTCTCGATCTTGTTTATTTTCCCCCGTTTGCTTGTTTACGAATTCGTGTTTGTATTTTATACGCGCGTACTTTATCTTTTTTGCCGAGATTTGACAATTTCGCGTCTAGAATAGAAGGGGTGACGATTTCAAAATTGATTAAAGTAAATATCGATCCGTTGTATCATGCGTTATCTCTCGAAGATTTTTCCTTCACCTTCTCCTCTTTCTTTCTTGTGGATTCTTGCCGATTTCCTTTCTCTCGCGCGGCAAAATTAGGCAAAAGTTTCGGACGAAAGTTTCGGCTCGCAGAGGGGCGAGTGAATAATCGAAGAGATACGTCTTCGAGTCGTCGTCGAAGCGGGTTCGAAGTTGGAGAAGTTTCGCGTTTGGCCTAAATAGACGCGCGGCGACACAGGTCGATTCGACGGAGATCCCGTTGAATTATTTAAGGAGGGAGCCAGGTGAAAAGGAGGAGGCAAAACACGGGAAGAAGCGTGTGTGATGTGTTGGCTGTTGGCTGTTCGTTCCAATGGCGCGGAGCAAATTAATAAAGCGGCCACTTTAAACGATGATGCTTGACCTTTTGATTAAAATAGAGCGCGACACCGCCCTCGCTCTGATCACCTTAATTAATCGCCGACAACGGAATCTGTCTAGACATTGTGACCGCATGACAGTAATAAAGTAAATAACGCTTCTTCTCGATCGCCTCCTCGTCGAGTTTCGCCGTGATTAATCGATATCGATCGGTTTGCCAATCATTAAATCACAAAAATTTCACCCTTCGAAAATATTCATCGAGTTTCTCTCGATCGATCCGTCCCTCGAAAATTTTCCAAACCCAAAGCTAACTTAAATTACAAAATTTCTGGAGCCGGGTTGTTGCTGCGTGGAGCTACTCTTTTTTTGCACAAATTTGTCAGCTCTGAGTCGAGCTCTTTCTCCATTTCTCCCACGGTTTCTCCTCCTCCTTTTTTTCTCTTTCCTTTTCCTTTTTTTTTCACCTGTTTCCAAGGCAGACCCCATTCTCTCGCCCCGCTCTCTCTCTCTCGGGCTCCGCCGCTTTGCATAATTTCTATCGCTGCAAGTGGAGCACAGAGGTGCACGTAACTGCCACACGTTTTGCCCCGGCGTGTATATACGTGTACGTGCACGGCGCACCCTCGTTCCACGCAACGCCGTGGGGGTAAATTGACACGAAGAGAACGCGGCCGTCCACGGATACTTATTAGCGAGCAAACAGCGACTCATTCGTTTTTCGATGCTCGTATTTCTCGATCGACTTCCGTCTATTTACGTTCCATATATTTTATATATATATAAAATTATTCTCGATGGCGGGTTACAGGAAAAACTGAAAAAGAAAAAGAAAAAGAAAAAGACGAGAACGGTGCTGGATGAAGCCAGTGGATGTTGCTGTGATCGGTAATGTAATTAAGGAAGTGAATCCTTGCTCGAGTCTTCTTGGAGAATTGGTGGGCGAGAAAGGGATATTCGGATTGGAGAAAAGTATGGGGAGGCGATTCGGGATTACGGATAGGGGGGATGTAAAGGGGGCGAGGCGCTGGTTGGTTGAACCGATAAATTTGGATTAATTTCTAGAGGGACGTGCCGCGTTAATTTATATAGGGGAATATAGGAGGGATCCCCGAACAGTGGGAACGTTGGTTTCATTTTCTCCTGGCTTTAATCGATACAGCCGCTGTCCTAAAAAAAGAAATTCGGGTTGTATCGCGCGCGAAATTCTGGCTGGCTCATCTATCATTTCCATTTACCGATTCGCGATACTTGGAGGGGGAGTTCATGGATATGTAACACGCGGCAGGATTTGCAGTTATTTAATTTATTGGAAATTAATTAGATTCGCTTAGCTTGCCTCTCTCTTTCTCCTTCCCCTCCCTTCCCCCTCCTATCTATATTTACGATCCTCGATTTAAACTGTGTTTCAACCGATTAAACGCGAATCCTCGGTCTAACGTAAACGCGTGAACTTTGTGATATATCGGGACGATAAAATGGTTGGCCGTCTAAAAGTTTGGGAAACTCGTTAAAAGTTAAGGAAGAATAGATTTCGAAAGATCGAAAGTCCCGGTTAAATTCGATCGAATCGAAATTGATATTAAAAATTAATGTACAAATTTCTTTTTATCCCATCGTATGATCGTTGAATCTTTTTTCGATCACTTTGTGATCCTCGTTCGTGCCTGGTTAATTACGTAACAATACCAGCGATCATTTCCATCCGTGATCCTTTCTCCATTGAAAGAGAAATGTTATTATTTCTCGACGGAATCGAATTTATTTTCGTGTCGTCGAAAATGCGGGATCGATATTCTCTCTCTCTCCCCTCCCCTCCTCGTCCCATCCCGTCCCATCGTCATCGTCGCCTCGAAAAGTTTAATCGTCCATTTCCGTTGCAATAAAAGAGGCAACGAATAAAGCTTTGAATAAAGTTTTCTCCTTTTTTTCGCGAGGCCGTTGATTTGCTCGTTCATCGTCAACCGTTTGCCTCGCGATAGCGCGACGACAAGAACGCCGTAACGAGCGACGTGCGTAACGGATATCCCCCATCGCGGCAGATAGATAAAGGAATAATGGAGGCGAGCTGACCGCGGCCCGTAATTTACGCAAGGAGGGAAGGAAGGAGGGAAGAAAGGGATGTTTCAACCCTCGACGAAGCTTTTTCAGTCGGGCGAACAACTCGAGAACAACGAAAGAACGACGAGTGTCTTAACTGAAAAAATGATTTCCATAAGCTTCCCAATAAAGAAACAGAAGAACACTTCATAAAACACTTCGAACATTAAATCGTTACTGCGTTACTCTTATTAATTGGACGGATCCCGAGATGATAATAACAAAAGAGGTGAAAAAATCACGAAACGTGGCGGCGGCGTTGAGAGTCTCCTCTCGAGCGCGAAGGGTTAAACGCGATTCGTTTAATGGAAAGCGGGAATCGGCTGGCACACGTCGAGGAACACGTGGCGAATCCTGTCGATTCGAAATTCGACGCGTGATGGGGGAAAAACAAAAAAAAAAAAAAAAAGACGAACAATTTCCAATTCCGTTTCGTCTATTATTCGAGATTTGTGCTCCATTCGAGAGGGGGGAGGACATCGACGAGCGTTTTTTTTCTTCTTGTAACCTCTCCGGCGGGAAAAATCGGGGGAAGGGGGGAGAGAAGAGGATTGTGGGTGTTCTGGGAAAGCGCCGGTCGACGAACCGCGTAGCTGGGAACACGCAGATACGAAATTCCGTTCCGCTTGTTATTTTCCGCGGTACACTGGAAAATGTTCGCGCGAAGGATTTCCCCGGGAAGCCATTAATTTGCATCCTAATCGAGGAAATCATTACTTTCACCGGGGTATGGCCCATTTACAAAGTAAACAGATTAACCCCCTCCGCGCCATGAATATTTAGTTTTAATGTTAATCCTTTAATTAATATTAATGCACCGTTATCAAACATTGGGAGGGTGTGTTTAAACTTTTGGATCGAATTAAACACGGTTCCCCTCCGCATGCACACACACGTGAAGTCCAATCGAGGAGGAACGATCGAAACGATCTCCCTTCGAAATCCCTTTTTCTCTCTCTCTCTTTTTGTTTTTCCTCTCCCAGATTTTTTCAAACGATATCTTCGTCGCAAAATCGATTATTCGTCGTGGAGTTGGGATCGTAGGGGAGCCACGATGAGATGTTGAGTCCCTTCTCTCTGTTTCGTCGCTTGATCCGCATAGTTTTTCTTTTCTTCCTTCTTCTATCCAAATAAAATTCGAGTCAACACCATCAAAGTAAAATTGCTTCTACTCGTTTCGCCGATCGTTTCCAATCTTTAGGATGAGAAAAAAAGAAAGAAAAGAGAAAAGTTTCATCTTCGATAATTCGATCTTTACGATATTCCTGAAATTCAATTCGCTCACGAAGGAGTTCGTCTTTGCAATCGTCGAGTCGCACTACTGGCTGACACGTCGCGCCGCGTAATTATTCAACGTTGCATACGTTTCTACGAATCCACCGATCCTTCCTTACTTTTCACGAACAGCCTCGTTACGCAAGCAGCCAAGGTGATTCAGAGATGCTCCGTCCCGGGATCGTACGTCTTCTTGAAGCCAAATTGCCCAGGGTTCGCGTCACTGTGCGGTGTTCCAGTTATAAATAACGGTCGGTTACGTGAGTAACCTGCCGAAAAAGGTTGCTTTATGCGACCCATCCCCCCCTCTTCCCTCTCTTTCTTCTCTCTCTCCACCTATTTTCTCATTCTTTCGTCCAGCGCTTTACGTGCTCTTACGTTCATCCTATTCACTGCGCACACGAAGGCCGAAAACTGGAGAGGAGGGAAATTTTCGAGAAATATTCCCAGGTATTTGGCTAGGTTTCTCGCGCTCGTTGCCTCGATAGCTTCGAAAATTTTGCACACCGTGTACGAGATCTAAAAAAATCTGTGGCGGGTTGTGGAGAGGGGGCAATTGGAGGGGGCCAGACGTCGAGAAAATATCGTAATCGACGCGGGTGGCGGCGATAAATCGGGCGGTGAATCGGCGACTAATGACGAGTCGGTCGTAATAGTTGGACGATATTACACTGTCTCGTCGATAACGAGCAATATTTCAATGCGCCGGCCGTTATTGCCACCTGAAGTGACGGCCATGATTGTAAATCACTGAACGCGATTACCGTGGCCGTCACGATTCCTGCTTCCCAACTCCTGTCGTTAATAAACGTTCCTTCCGACTCGGGAGAGTAACGCGTATATAATATTTTTTCCTTTTTTTTTTCTCTTCTCTGAGAAAATTTATCAACACCTTGTTACATCACTCTCGACCTCTCGAGTGAATTACTCCATGTTGCGTCGCGAATTGTCGAACGGAAAAGGGGATCTTCGATCATGAAATAAGCATAAAAATCCAAAAAGAGGGTGTAATTTAGCAACGGGTGGTGGAAACGAGATGCTGGGAGGGGCATTTTTCACTGTGCGCTCGATTCGCGGCGAGGAAGAATTGTTGGTAAAAATATCTTGGAAAATGGTAACAGAACGTATGTACGCTACTGTAATTCCCTCAAATTTCGAACGGCAACTCAGATAAATGCTAAACTTTCGATCTGGAATCGCGTGGTATTTCCTTTCGGTGCACAGAGAAGAGAAGAGAAGGGAGGAAAAAGTTTGGAGATGGACTTGACCTCGAGTGGGGAGGGGATTTATCGCGACGCCCCGTTCCCGAAAATTACCAGGGCCGAACTGCTCCCTGATGGGAAGAGGGACGAGTTGAGGGATTTTCCACGAGGGTCGAACCGTAAGAGCGTTTTCTGGTGATTAGAGTTCGACCGACCGACCGACCGAACTCCGATAAAAAAAGAGAAGAGTTTGGCCGAGCTCTCCTAGGTTGAATACCATACAGGGTGTACAGGGTGTCTTCCCCTCTCGATATTTTCCTTTTTCTTGGGATTCGATTCGCTGCCTCTCCACGATAGACGCGTAGCTTGGATTAAGAAACATTAATTCCTCGATTCGAAAAGAATGATTAGAATTATTAGAAAAAGCAGAGAAGAAAGAGCGTTCTTTTCTTCTTTTCTGAAAACGATTCTGAAGAACAAAACGGGTATTAGAAAAAGAGGGGGAGGAGGAAAGAACAGAGTAAAAAAGAAGAAAAACGAGCGCGAGAGCCTTGTCCGACCAGAGCCGGTCCGTTTCCACTTAAACGCCATAGTTCGCTTTCACGTTATACGTTCTCCGTTACTCCGTGCCGAGTGTAAAGGATTACAACAGAGGACAGAGGATTTGGCCGGCAAATACTGAAATAACGCGGAATCAAGATTGCACGGCCGGATGAACGGCCGACATTTTTATCGATATGCACGATACCGCGCCTCGGATACGTGTTCGATCCTTCCGCGCGATAAAAAAAAGAAGAAGAAAGGAAAAAAAGGGAAAGGGGAGAATTAGGGTGTAGAAATATTCGCGAGGACACCCGGTAGATTGCAGGTAGTCCTGCTGGTGGATTTATCGATGGGTTGAGCTCGCGTTAAGACTCGCGGCATCGAAGTAGGGTGGGAAAGAGTAAAATACCGGCGGAGGAGGGGGAGAGTGTATCGATCGGGCGAGGAATCAACGACGAGCGGATCAAGCGTGCGCCACGAGGAACGGCACAGTTGTTAATTGTTGCTGCGGCCTGTCTGCGGAACGGGCATCGGCCACCGTTCTAAGATTTATTCCCGATTTCGGCTTCGCGTATCTAGTTCCCCCCCTCCGTAATCTTTTAATCCTGCCTCCCTGGTTTCCCGCCTGGAATATACTGTGATACACAAGATCCTCCCCCTTTGGATTAGACGAAACGGGTCAAACGGGCGGAAAGCAGATTTCCATCAAACCCGTTCTCTTATACATACATATATATATATAATTTCGCAATGAAAGAGTATAATCTCGATTACATACATTTTACATAATCGACGCTTCTTGTGTCCTTCGACTTTTTCGTTCCGATTAAATTTGAAAACGGGGGATAGATGTTGTTGAAACTCGACGCGAATGACCGGGAAAATAATTATTCACCGCGAGATTAATCGTTTGAGGAGGGAAAGAGACGAACGGTCGTCTCGATGTTTTTTTCCACCCGCTTTTCACTTTACTTTCGCGAAAGGTATCGTTTTTTTCCCTTGGGCTTCCTTGAAACCCGGTTGCTTTCATTCTCGCGGTTAATTCCTTCCTTTCGAACAAGTTCGCGCGCGCGGACGCGAGCTTCTTCTCCTTCGTCCCGCGCGGTGGAAATCGTAAACCGCGAGATTTTTGCATTTAAAAGTTCTCCTTGATACGACTATTTCACGCGCTTGCGAGTTTCAATTAAAAAAAAACGCTTGCCCCCTGAATACCGACCTCCTTCCTTTCACGCGACGTTCGAAAGACGCTCGGCCACGCTTGTCTCTCCCTCTCCTCTTCTCTTTCTCCCGTGGAAAGGCACGAGTTCGCGAGAGAGCGACCCCGATGTCGGACGATTTCAGAGTCGAACACTGGTTGGCGGGGATCGCGCGAATGGACAGGCCGAGGGTCGAGTGGGACAGAGACTTTTGAAATCGGCCGCTTGTTCCACGGACTTTTTCAGCCTCGGTCGTTAATTTGCCGTGTTATAAAAAAAAGGAAGAGAGAAAAGAGAGAGAGAGAAGGAAAGGGAAGAAAGGAGAAAGGGGCGGAAAGGAAGGGGAAAAGAAGGGAGAAAAGAACTCGCGTGTCATTGAGCTTCGCTGCTTAATTGGGTTAATGAGGCGATGGACGACCCGAAACGATAGATTCTACCCCTTATTCGAACCGGTCCGGAAAATTCATTAGGAAGAGTCTCCATCCACCATGCTGTAAACGCGTCGTGTTTCTTCCTCTTCGTTCTTTCCTCCCGATTCAATTTCTCTCTGAGTTTTGTCGTACACGTGTGTGTGTGTACGTGGATCGGAATTGAATTACGTTCCCGCCTAAGATATTTTCGTATTATATCTGGATCGCGGATCGCGTTACGCGCGATCGAATACTTCTCGTATTAAATCCATCCGTCAAATCGAGATTTTCTTTCTTTTTTTTCAAGCATTTTCAATCTCCAATCGTCGGGGCCGATTTCATTTTTCGTCGTTGTTTGTTCGAGAAATCGAAATCGAAGTCGGGCGTGGAGTCGCGGAAAGAAAAAAAGAAGGAAAGGGGAAAAAAGAGGGAGGTTACTATTTCCACGAGAGAGAATGGAGGAGGAGAGGGAAAAAAGGAGAAGAAGAGAAAAAAGAAAAGCGAGAGAGTAGGTCCGTATAGAAAATACACTTGTGGCGTACGTTTGACAAGGGTGAAAATCCTGTGGCAAAGCACGTTGGGGCGCATTGGACGATGCAGCGTGTACGCGCGCAGACGTTGAGAGCCGTTGAAATATCTTTCCCCGGATATGGTGCGCGTCAGTTGCAAAGCCGATATTTCAGTGGCGCCGCATATAAACACGAGTAAAAGGACCGTTTCGCGCGCCCTCCCCCTCCGCCCACGCACCGAATTTCGATTCCCATCGCCTCGAGTCACACCCGAGCGCCACCCTTCGAATTTTTTTTCGCCGTTCCTTCTCCCCCTCCCTCTCTCTCCTTTCTCAATTTCTCGAAACTTTAAAACTGTGCGCAACGGGGCTGGGGACGAGGGAGGGATGAATTCGAAAGGGGGAGAGCTCGGTGGTCGAATATCGCCATGGAATGTTAACCGGCGACCCTGCGTTTGACAGTGGAGAGAGGGTGAACACTGAACGTTGGCGAGCTCGGACAGGATGCGTTTGATGTGTACGATCGATTGCAAGCTTGTATTACACGTAACGTGTAATATGGCAATTTAAAACGGAAAAAAAAGGAGAGAGAAAAAAAGAAGAAAATATGTTCGACGACCGATTTAAGGATATAAACGTGGTAATACCGTTTTCTGAATTTTTTGCCAATCTTAAACAGCCCGGGAAGAGCTTGGGTGTAAAGAGTTTTAACTTGGTTGCTCTGGTTGGAACGTTGAACAGGTTCGAGGTTATTCGAGAGTGTTGAATCGACGTCTCTCTGAAGGAGGTTCCCTCATTGTGATGCGGATCGTACGTACATAAAGCGACGTTTCGAATTAGTTTATCCATATGGATTGAGATAGTCGTTGGCGGTAGGTCTCGGTAGATCGTCGGCCGGATTGCTTTCCATTGTGAGCTGTTCGTTCGACCCACGGCCATTCTCTTCAGTTTGCATCTAAATGTCTCCTCTCTCTCTCTCTATCATTCCGTCACCCCTTCTATTATTGAATTATCCCTACACTTGACGCGCGAATACCGTTCTCACCGGTTCACCTCTTCACCTCGAGTCCTCCACTCCTTTTTTTTAATTCGACCGAGAAAATGGCAACCGTTAACCCCACATTTCCTCTACATTTTCGTACAGTCAGTTTTATTCTATTTGATCAAGATATCCTTCCAAATTGATCGATTTTAATCGAACGATCAATACAATTCGATATTAGTAAGTAAGACTTGGGGTAAGGGGTCAGTTTTGGAAAATGTCCTTTTTCTGATAGACGTTTCGCGAAATGAAAATTTTCCCAGAGGGAAACGACAGGAGTTTTGTCCAACGAGTCTCCAATATCTCTACTTTTTCCCTTTCCAAATGGCCGAGGATTAATCCTCGTTTGGCTCGTTCGCGACAATTTATGCAAGAATTCGGGGGAGTTTTCTTTTTTTTCTTTTTTTTTTTTTTTTTTTTGCGAGTAAGGCTCGCGTTTCGAGACGCGAGTAAAAAGTGTCGGTCATTAGGAGGAACGAAAATGCGAGCCAGTGGAAAACGGTGCCAGGTTCGCGTGTTCCTGTTGTTGTTTGCACGGCTCGAGCTATTTGCATCTCGACTGCGAAATTCGACTACGTTGATGATGATGAAGTGGGAGATATAAAGTGCTTCCCCCTGTTCTCATTTTCATTAGAACAGAGGGGAGGGAGGGAAAAAGGGAAAGGTGTACACACACACACGTATCAACTTCGTTACGCTTCGTTCGTCTTAATCTCGAATTTGTTTCAAAGTTTTCCCACTATTTTTTTCGTTCGCCCTTTTGTGTACGCGCTCCAAAAATTCCACTGCGCGAATCGAAAGAGGATTTCGAAAGTACAGAAATCAGAATTCTTCGATTTCGCGCAATATATCCTAGGAACGAGAAGAACGTTTATAAATAAAATCGCGAACGCACGATTTCGATCGATCGCGCGTTCGATCGCAAAACTGGAATTACTTGGTTCCTCGTCGATTAATTGGCGACGTTGCACGGATGGATCGTTATATTTTTCCACCCATATAATTTCCAGAATTTCCTCGCCCCCCGTCCACGGGGCAGAAATATCATCGATCGTGAACGATGCATCGGCGTACGTATGGATCGACTGTGGCTCCATATAAGTTGGATGCAGATGGAGAGACGATTGATTTTTTCTTCCTCCCTCCAATTGACTCGCTTCCCTGGAACGCACGCACGCCCTCGTTCGTCCACATGCTCGCGCGTGTGTCGTTCACGAGTTGGTAAATGATAATTCAGGGAGAAGAATTTTCGGGGGAAGAACGATCCTGCGTTATTTTTTTAATTTTTATTTTTATTCTTGTAAAATTGACTATACTCTCTCTCTCTCTCTCTGTCTCTTTCCTTTTCTTTCAAAATCAAACGAATTCGTGCTCCTGGCCAAAATTTCCTTCACAAGGGACGAGGGTAATCAATCTTGGGGAAATAAAAGTTCCCCCTCTTGTTTATGGAACATGGTGTACAGACGTCATAGGCAACCGACGACACGGGCGGGACATGGAAGGCCGTTTTGTCCGTTGCAATCCTCCAATCCTCCTACGTTGTCACGCGTCAAGCGGTACACGATCCATACACCTCCTGCAAAGCTCGAGGGAGAAACCGCCCCCTGTAAATCTAGCCGCCTAGCTGTTCTAAATTAAGCCCGCGCGTCTCCTAGGTTAAAAAAAAGAAAGAAAGAAAGAAAGAAAGAAAGAACGAAAGGAAAAAAGATGTCCCTTTGAAAAAACAGATTGAAAAAACGTTCGGGAAGAAGGGGTCGATTTTATATTATCGTTTACATCCTTTACCGACACTTCTAAAGAGTTCAACCCTTGGTTTTTGCGTCGATCCGTGTCGTTTTAATTAACCTCTGGAATCTCCTCGTTGTCCTGTGGTTACGAGAGAGAGAGAGAGAGAGAGAGAGAGAGAGAGAGAGAGAGAGAGAGCTCGCCTGAATGCCTCCCTTGTTTAACCTCTTCGTTACCAACCTCGCTTGTTAATCGTTACAATCGATAGCCCATCGTAACACCACCTGGAAACCTCGATGATTACGTGTACTTTGGCCGCGTGTCAGACGTTCCCCGTTTAAAAAAAAGATCATTTTCACCGGATCGGAGGAGTTTCGAAGAGAAATTCGTTGCCACAGAGAGAAAGAGAGGGAGAGAGAGAGAGAGAAGAATGGAAGCAACGCGAGTTTTTCACGTCCCTTTTTTTTTCCGCCCCGTTAAGGCGACGGTTTATTTTCTTGCCGGCTTTTCACGGCTAATAGGCAGACCGGTGAGTGAAACGAAATAGAGAGACGGTCCAATTAATGCGCCACCCGAACGTGTGTATAAAAGCTTAGTTAGCGGCTGTACGTGGCGCGAGATTCGATTAGCCCAGTTGCAACGCTCGAGCTGCGCCGGGGACACTGAACGATGACTACGTGCATTCATCCCGCCTTCCTTCCTTCCTTCCCCTCCCCTCCCTTCTTGCCCAGTCCCCTTTCAATAAATGCACGCAAAGTTTCCCGTCTAAATCTAATAAACCGGACGTTTAACTAGCCGTTGTTGCTCGTTGCCGCTACTGCCGCTGCCTCCTTCAATCAGTTTCCCCTTTCATTTTTCATTTTTTCGTTTTATCGCTCGGTTTTTATTCAATCGCGCTTCCCTCTCCCTCTTTTTTGAATACGTTCTCAATACGCACGGCGTATTATTCGCGGTTCTCTCGAATCAAGATATTTCATCCAGATCCTCGGCTCGGATCCAGTTATAAAATATTTCACGAGTGACGCGGCGAATATCCGCCGAGTTATTACATTCCATGCTTCTACCCTATCTATCTCGAACGAAAAAGAGAAAAAAGAAAGGAAGAAAAAAGAACGTATCAACGATGTAATCGATCTCGATTCTCGTTCATCGAAAGGGAACGAAACGTGTATATCGAAAACGTGTATATCTCCGTACGAATTTTGGATCGGCGAATCGAAATTAATCGAGGGAGAACGATTAAGGCGCGCGTCAGTCATCCGCGACGAGACCTTCGCGGACGAGGAACTCGGCGAACTGTGACGAATTGCCAATAAACTCGAATCGCGATCGATGCGATTTTATTTATTCCACGAATCGAGACGTGTCTTTTCCCCCATTTCCAACCGTCGTTCCTCACCGATGGATAAACGGGTCTGAAGCGAATCCTCGTAATTATTTCGTATCCCGATATGATCCAGATTGATGGATCTATACCTGCTCCTTATGCACTCCCCGCTATATAAATCGACTCCACCACCCTGCTATCCTCCTTGATCACCCACTTCCTTTCTAATCTTTCTTTTATTTTCGGTAAAAGAAACGTAGATACGTGCGAAGAAAGACAAGAGTTTCGCGTTGGAAACGTAGCAATACAAATTCCCTTACAATATTTCTTCCAGCGGATACGTTGGAGGGAATGAAAAATCTTGTCCTAAATTATTTCTATCAACCACCTTCGATATTCGACGCCCAGTTATAAATCACTCGGAATGTGTCGCCGGAGGATCGAGTAATGACAACGATCCCCCGTTAAATTCCCCTAAGTATATCTATATATATAATATATATATATCGAGAGACTCGATACCAGCCACCCTCGTCCTCCCAGGAGATTGACACGGGACGATAAACTTGGAAGCCACGCGAGAGTCCATCGCGAGAAGCATCTTCGATCGAGGGCGAAGAAGTTGTGTACGAAACGGAAGGGGCGCGAGGAATTTCTCGGTAATTAAATTGACGGGAAGAAGGGGTGGGAAGGGGGATTGATAACGACCACCTCGGGTTATCACGGCGCAGCCTCGATAAAGGGAGACCGCGAGGTCCCGACTCGGTCCTGGCCACCCGCCATTTTTCATTTTCTAATACGGGGAAATGGTCCATCGGCCGGCCCACACCGATAAAAACCTTGGGGTGAAACTTTTTCCCGGAGAGGGGAGCTTCTCTTCTATATATCGACTTTTTTCCTCCTGCGGTTTCGTCGTGAAAAATATATATTTCCGCGATATCGGATATTTTCCACGTTCTAATTTTTTTTTTTTCAAATCGTTCGCATTTTCCCTCTTTTTTTTTTTAGTGGAGACGATTTTCGTTCGGACGAAAATCCAGTTCGATCGGAGGACAACCGCTCGGAAGAATTTATCGGAGGAGTTTAACGTGGATCGCGGAGGATCGCCTTGTTTCTCTTCCTTGTTATCCGTGTAATTAAGAGACATCTCGCTTTCCTTTTTACCCGTCCGATGGGATTTCAATTGAGCGGCGATTGGAACGCGACTCGCCCGAGATTCGACGAATATTAAATTATTATTTCTCGTTTCGCGCCCGTTGCTCGACGGACAATATCGATAATAACGATATCCCAATAACTTTATCCACCGCTTTTACATCCGTGGATCCGTTTCACTTTTACATCCGTGGGTGGGCACGTACCGCGTCGTAATTACTGTCGCTTCGCGGACGCGCAAAATGCAAATGACTGGGGGAAAATCAATAAATCGGCATCGTTTCGACGCATTAGTCAAACAGACAGGAACGTTGATACGTAATGTCAGCACGCGTGCTTGGCGTTTAAAATAGAAACCGTTGATTAAACGTGATGCCCGATTTTGTAAATTTGCAACCCCCTTTTATCCTATCACGCTGGATATCGCGCCCAAGAAACGAATCAACTTTTTCCCTTGGAAAAAAAAAAAGAAAAGAAAAGAAAAGAAAA
Source organism: Apis cerana (assembly GCF_029169275.1). Lineage (NCBI taxonomy): Eukaryota > Metazoa > Arthropoda > Insecta > Hymenoptera > Apidae > Apis > Apis cerana. The sequence continues at coordinate 7,885,463 of NC_083860.1, forward strand.
GAAAGATTGGCAAATCGAGAATTTTGGATCGAAAGAGACCGTTCGTTTTGCGTCGAGGGTTTGATGTATCTTTATGAATAGAACGTTTGTTAATTTCGGTGAGAGTTATTTACCGAACAGACGTACACGTTGTTCTGTGCGGACAAAACGGTATCTCGAACGCATAATTTTCGCGCATTGGAGAGTAGAATAGCGGGCAGATCCGATGCATCGGGCGAATTTCCAACCGAGTTGGAATCGATACCGCGGCCCATAAAATCGTAAATACGGGGACAGTTCTTGCGGATGTGCAGTTTCAACGGGCGTTTCGATTGTAATTTTACGGCCGTGGTATCAATGAAACCGGCCGTGCCCCGCCGATATTTATCCCTCCGCCGGTCCAATGTATAAATTTCATTTGCGCGCCGATAGTTAATACGCAATACTTTTTACGTTAATTTTCCTCGATTAACGGAATCACGGGGGCCAGTGATATCGACGAGATTTATCTCGACCCGCTCACTCCGACTCTCGTTCGCGTAACGTAAAAGTGGTGGTATCGACGCGAGCAAGGATTTTTACGCGTTTGTTATTTTTATAATGGGACAGAAACGCACGTGTGTGGTAAAAAAGAAAGAAAAAAGTAGAGTAAAATGAAAACGGGACAGGATCGTGAAACCCGAATTACTAAATTTTCATATAATACAAAATGTTACAAATGTTGGACCCCCGTGGATAGATTACGTTTCGCGCAAACGAATTTAACGTTATTCAAATGTATACGCGAGGAGTTGGAACGAAGCATTTACATATACAAATATATTTCCCGTATTTTCTTTAGCTTATTACTCGAAAATAATTTCGAGGGTTGATTTGATCCGTAAAAACTCGCAACTAACGAAATCATTCGTATCGATCGACTTCCACTCGGGCTGAAACGATATCGAGGATGCTCGCAACGTCGACGTCGCGTTTAACATTTTAATCTCGATCGATGGAAAATGTATCGCGGTGGCGGCCGCGTGGGAATCGGGCTCGTTTATATTCGAAATCAACGAAGGAACGGCGAGAAGTGTAAATCCCCGGATAATGCGGGAAAGTAGCTTTTCCCAGGCATATATAGGCGGTAGTACATTGATAATGGGCCGCAGGTAGGTCAGCAACGAAGCGATAAAAGTTCCTCAAGAGGTTCCTCCACCTCCTCCTCCCCCTCCTCCCCCTCTCCTTCCTTTCAGCGACACAACAATGCCCCGTTGAAGCCCTCCTTTATGGGCGGTTACGCTCTTCTCCACGGCTAGTAAATGACTTTCGTCTGGCAACCAACTTACCGCCTCGCTACCTCGTACCGTGATTCGCTTGAAAAGTTGACGTCAAAGCATTATCGAGACGCCGACAAGCACGTGTCTTGTGCGCACGTACTCGTAAAGAGAGTGACACCACCGCCCTCCCCTCTATTCGAAACTGATTGTTGATCAGGGAACCGCCCAACTTATCTCTCCCCAAGATAATTTCGTTCTTCGAAACTTTGGAGGAGGAACGCGTAAAAAAAAAAAAAGATAAATCGATCCAAATTCCCGACGCGCGATGAGAAATAATAACAAGATCGCGAGCGACCTTAGTTTTCCAGTTTATCCGGACGAATCGTATATGAAGCGTGCTAAGTGATGGATGGTTATGGAGGGAAGAAAGGAAAATTGAGACGGACGATACCTATCGTATCTATCTTTCTTTTTTCCAATATATATATATATAACACACGTTTCAACTTTGTACGAGATTTACAATTAAGTTATCGACTGAAGGAGGACGAAAAGAGGATGGTTGGATATCGACAGCGAGCTAATACACACGAGATGATCGAAAGCGTGTGGTCTAACACAGGTGAAATTATTTGGTTTTCAGGGGTGGACAAGGCGTACGATGCTTAGGGATGCTTGGTCGAACGACGGTGGGAAAGGCTGGTGGCGATGGTGGTCTAGGTTGGGCGGATTGCTGGCGATGGCGACGGCCATTTCCTGTCTTGTTGCCCCGTTTCCGGGTGCCTCGGCCAATTCGGAAGCGAAGCGTCTCTACGACGACCTGCTGTCCAACTACAACCGCCTCATCCGCCCCGTTGGCAACAACAGCGATCGCCTCACTGTCAAAATGGGACTGCGCCTCTCCCAGCTCATCGACGTTGTGAGTAGACAACCCTCCTCCCCTCCCATTATTACGACCCACTGCACCTACCCTTGCTATTCTAATTTCTTATTTATCCCTTTCTCTCGATATAACGATTATTATTATTCCTTCCTTTCCTCCGATCGAAACGCATAATTTCGACGCAACGGGGACGGAGAAGCTCGGTTCGAGAGATTCATCTGGGATGATGGACACCTATCCCCGTATGGAGTCGCTCGTCCGCGCTGCTCGCGGTTGGATAGAAGTCGAATTCCGTCTCCCGGAACCGGAACTAATTTACAAGCGGTGGCGAGCGGCACACATAGCGCTCGAGCCATTAATTGCCATAATCTGATCGCAAGCGATCAATCGTGTCTCGAGGTGGGCCGAGGTTCGCCTCACGCCAACCGACCTCTCTCTCCCGAGGTCATCTTCTCAGGATCGGATCAATGCGCTACAATTACGCGATTGTCCGACCCGAGCCCCCTCCCCCGTCATATATACGTGGCCCGCACCCACCATTGGGCGAGGGGAGGGAGCCGCATTGTCCTCCTTGGTTATTACATTCGTGTTACATGCTTATATAGCCCGGCCCCTGAATTTCAGCTGTAATTACCTCGATCGACGGTTGTCTATAGACTAAATATACGTGTTCCAAACGTGTCCTCTTCCTCCTCCTCCTCCTCCAACTATAATTAATTTGTTATCGCTCGGCCAGCCACACGAGCCCGCTCGCATTCGGCTATTATCAACCGAATATCCACGTTGTAATTTCGCTAAAGGGAGGGAAGTATAAGTGGGAATATTGAGATGAAAATGGGGGAGGTTTTGCACGTTTCTTTCGGTTGTTACGGTTGGCGAACGAAAGAGGATACGAAGAGGAAGATCGATCGGGAGGGAGAGAATTAACGTTGATGGAGGGGATTCGGTCGAAAGGTGAAAAAGAACGGGAGGAAAATTCGTCAGGTCCTTTTTCTTGGTGGAAACGTCAAGGAGGAGGGGTCAACGGATGCGTCAAACTAGGCGAGTCGCGTGAAAATAAATTCTCTTCTTTCTACGATGCGAAAGCAGGCGAAATCTAATTGTCGAGCGCGCGTTTATAGAGCGACAAAGTTGCAAGAATTGGCCAACGTTATGCGATTAAATCTCTTTATCGTTGTTTGGACGGTGCTTCTCTGTGTCTTTGGAATCGAATTAAAATCGATCGATCCGAAACGAGCGCGTTCAGAGGGGCAAAAGAAAGAATAATTAATCGACGAAATCCTGGTCTGGACCGTTATTGTTACCACGTGAAAATGACGCGACAGCCGGTCGCGATTACTCCACGCGTGGAAAACTTTTCTCCAACTGTAATTATCGCGCTCATTCATCGACTCGAATCGAGAGGTTCCCTCCCTGGAACGACATTTTCGTTGCCCGATCCTACTTAGAAGCGAATCGATGACGAAAGCCAAGCCATTTCGAAGAATTCATTTCGATATACAATAAACGAAGAGAGAGGATTATTGTCAAAAATATCCAAGCAACGAATTATCGTTGAAAAACTGCTCAGAGAGTAAGATTTCCCGTTTCCACTTCCACACAGGGATGTTTCAAATGGACGAGCGTGAAATAATTCGATCACGAGGCAAGTGTAAGGCAGAAGGATTTATTAGATCGCACGATATTTTTTCTACGCGCGAAACTATTCAACTGCTCCGTGATTCTTATTCAACTCCTTGTGGAGATGATGGCGGTATTTTGATCGCGAAGCAAAGAGGAGGAATGATGAAACCGTCGACTCTTCGTAATTTCCACGGGAAGGAAAGGAGGGAGGAGAGAGAAGAAAAAGAAAGAAAAGAAAAAAGGAGGAGTTAACGACCGGTAAACTGGACGAACTACACGGGAAACCCATTTGGCGGTGACGATTAAAATAACAGCGGACGTGGATGATTGTTGCACGCACGACGTTCCAAGACAACAACACGCGTGTACAAATATATATATATATGTGTACACACACACGTACACGGAGCAGGCTCTCTTGAATCGGAATTGAAAGCTCGCAGCCCCCTATTGAACCGAGCATGATCGGGCTTTCAGAGTACGATCCCCTTTTCGACGACGTGGAATATCCGGTCGAATCGATTCTTACCACCGATGTTTCCCTCTTTCAGTCGTGGCCACTCTCCCCGTGTCACGCGACACGGCCAACGCCCACTTTTCACGGCCGACGAAAGCTTCGGAATCCGATCAATAATCGCAGGCTAACCGTGGCCAATTGTTTGCCACGCGTAAGTGGATGCACGACGGGAGAAGTTCCTCTCGCGTGCGTCGAATCCTCGACAGGAAGGATCGACTCCTCGGCCACGGGGTTCCCCTCCTCCGTTCTTTCTTTCGTAAAGATGGGTCGTCTTCTTAATAAGAATTTGCAACAGAGAGAGACTTTGAATCGTTTTTCAATCCGAGGGTGGTTAAAATGGAGAAAGAACCGGTAATGAAACGTAAAACTCGTGATCGCGATACGCGAAGAATTTAAACGCTTCGGACGGAACGGATGGAAGGGAAGAGTGGCAATAGGTTAATGGATGTGGCTGGCGTATGATGAGGAGTACCATGTCCCAGAAGAGCGAGGAGGGGGAAACGACGTATAGCCATTATTTACACGGCCTCCTTTCTGAAAAAGGAAAAAAAAAAAAAGGAACCACCGGCCTTCGATCTTATAAAGATTAACGAGCCACGCCACGCGTATTTTTTTAACCGGGCAAAGAGTAAAGTAGCCCTCGCCGCGAAATATCACCAACTCGGCTCGCTGTATCGCGAGGGGATTTCTCTCGCTGCTTTCGCAAACAAGCGCGCGGAAAAACGGGGCGAAAGGAGGAGGAGGAGGAGGAGGAGGGGGAGGACGAGGAGGCGCTCCGTGAGATCGAGCAAATATTGTCGCTTCATATATGCTTTCTGGTATCCAGGCGGCGTAGAAAAACCACGATTAAACGCCGGATGCTTCGGTGGAATGTGAAAAAAAAAAAAAAAGGAAAAAGAAAAAAGGAAAAATCCGGCGTGTCTCGTCGATGTTGATTCGTTCGATGATTCGATTCGACGAGCTTTATATCGGATGAGAGATGGCGACCAATCGCGACGAAAGGAAAAAGAAAAGAGAAAGTAAATAAATGAATAAAAAAAAAACAGATGAAATTCGAAGAAACTCGAAGAGGATTTGGACGAAGGCGAAAGGGAGAAGGGGAAATCGGCAGGTAATCGGTGTGCAATCGGCATCGATGATCGAAGTGGTCCAATTAAAATGGAGGCAGGTGTAATTGAAGTGCGCGCACGGAACAAGGGGAAACGGTTAAGTCGTGTTAAAGCTGCAGAGAGAGAAACGATTTGACGGTTCGAAGGGCACACGGCCGTTCTTCTTGTGATTCCAAACCCTTCGTTTCTTCCAATTATTAAGCTTCCGCGATGCTTCTTTTTTTTTGGAGGGGAGCAAACGATTCTTCTCGCGGCATTTTCGCAGACGGGGGAACATCGACGCGATTATGACGCGAGGCCAGGGAGTTTGACGATCCTTTTTTTTTTTTTTTTTTTAATTAGACATCGAACGACGACAGAATTTAATTGCGCCGGATACCGATCCCCCTCCAGATTCGCTTCTCGACGCGAATTAACGCCCAAGAAACGAAGAGCGAGGATCGGCGACGCGATGGACGATGCTTTAATTAAACGTTGGATAATTGGCCGCGTTTCGACGTTCGATTCTGTTTCCTCGGGAATTTATCAGGGGATCGGCAAGTTATAGTTAGCCTTCCTTCCCCTTCTCTCTTCTCTCTCTCTCTCTGTTTGAATTCAATATTCACACGATATTGAATTTTCGCGATAAAAACGAAAATTCGCCGAGCTTCCTCCCTCGGAAACTCGTTGGCCGGTGCGGATTAATCGACACTGGATTCCGACAATTTTCTAAATTAGTCCCCCTCCCCACTCTCTCCTCTTCCCACGCTGATTGGATTACAGAGGCCGGGCCTCGCTTTCGAATAAACAATTAAACCGAAGCTCCGTTGTCGATCGCGTAACATTAACGATGCAGCTGCGGAACTTGAGGGAGGGGAGATATATTCCGTCCCTGTAAATCGAACCGAGGAAATTACACTTTTCGATCGAGTTAAATCGAACGAGGCAAAGCGAAACGTTTTCCGTACGTAATTGTCCTCGAGGGAAGAGGGATCTTAGACGCGATGCGAATAAGGATTCGTCTCGAAATGGAGAGCGAAGAAATTTTTGTAGCAGAGTTTGCGTTCACGACAGAAGGGGAAAATTATCGAGGGAAACGAACGATCTCTTCCTTCGGTCTTTCCTTTCTCGTCGACGCTTGGCGGCGATTTTTCATGGAGGGTGGGGGAAGAGACTCGTTTAATTCGTTCCTCCATCACTGTCAATTAGCTCGTGTTTCGTCCCGCAATTAGGTCCCCTCGCGATATATCGCCCCTCGGCCGAGATACATCATATCAGCGGTGATTCGAAGGGACGGTTGTTAAGGTAACGTTACTCGCGACGGATCGTGTTCCTTCGTCGTTATCAGCCCCTCCGCGATAACGAAGACTTTTGCTCATTAGGATCGGGTGGAAGGAAGTTGCTTCGATAGCGATTCGACCTACGTGGTTTCCCTTTAAGGACCACCCGGCTGGAGTGGATAATAATGGCCCCTGTTGGTTTAAGGGACCGTTGGGGAGAATCGATTTTCTCCAACGGTTGTCACCGAGCGTCGCTTTTAAATTGACTCGATCCCGGATAAATTCGACCCGTTGAAATTGGAAATTAGCCTCTCGTTACCTCGCCACAGCGACACTCGGCTAATTCGAGCGGTGAATCTTTTTGTGAAGAAAGAGGGAAGAAGGGGAAAGAATGTGAGGGATGACGGCAATAATCTCGTATTATCGCACGGTTTTGGAATTTAATCCATAGCCGGTGAAAATTGTTTCGTTGAACTTGCCTACGTACCCAATAAAACTTGGAAAATCGTCTTACCGCTCGTCGTATCGCTTAAAACGAGCCAACAGCGTTCGATCAAAGTTCACGGAAGTTTCCAAAATATTGTTCGAAAACCTTGTCATTCGTTACCCGTAGTTTCCAAGTCAATTTTAAGTTTGACGCGGAGTGTGTCGGGGATAGCGTGAAATTTGCATAAAATCGTCCAAGGGAAAGAACGCACTCGTCCGTTAATACGAAGTCGCGAGCGATCGTGCGAATCGTATGTTTGAAATGAAATCGAAAAGAGGAAAGGGAAAATAAACTCTGTTTCCGGGATAATAAAAATTACTCGGGTTTCCCTGCTTTCGTATCCGCGTGTTCCTCGGAGCATCGAGCAGCTGGGGATAATTGGCGAATACGGTTCTAAATCGCGCATAATTAACAGCAGCAGTCATTTCCTGCCTTATTACCGGTCGACGTGAATAATTCAATTTCCCCTCGGCCCTCATAGGTGACTGATCTCGGCCTAATCCCGATGATTAAACGCGATTCCAGTCATTTCTGACGCGGTCGCGACGGCGAACGGGTTAAGGAACTCTGGGGGAAATTCCTGGGAACGGAGATTGCCGACATTTTGCCAGCCAAACCTGAGCGAAGCAGAAGCTATTGTTCATCGGTGGAAAGAAGTCTGATTGATTAATTTGGAAGGAAACGCCTATTTTCACGATCAATTCATAATCCAAAACGACGATTTCGTGATAGTTTAATTTACAAACGTAATTTCGAAATAATTAATCCCTTTCGAAAATATCTCACTCTTGGATGATTATAACTAACTCCTAATAAATGGATGGTAATTTTTATTTTCGAATTACAACTCTTCTACTATCACTGTTACTACTATTACCATTGTAGCGTCAGGAAGATCGCGAACAAAGCGTCTGAAGTGGAGATAGGCGAAGGCCCCGAGAGATTTCTTTCCACCGGTGAACGATGAAACCAGAAGTGGCAGAATCGAAAATTGATTCCTTTTCGAAAGAGAGGCTCCACGACGGAGAATCGATCGAGGAAAGTAAAAATGTTGCTCCTTCATCCATAGAATAATTACACATTTTCCTTTAGTTTAGTGACTAACCGCCGAGTAATTGTGATAGTTAAGCTCGCAATTCTAGCGGTCTTTACCAGAAGAGAGAGAGAGAAAGTGGATATTACGAGCGGCTGGTCGAGTGGTTTTCATGCTCGAGTCGAGATTTTCTTCGCGTTTCGAAACAACTCCGTTGCCGGAATATTCTCTCCGTTTAATTTATTTATACGGTGGCTAGATAAGTGGTCGCCGATCGAAAGCCCCTGGACTAGACCGATCTGTTCTCGGTTAATTAAATTTCGCCCAGTTTTCACGAGCTCGTTGATAGCTCGAACGATAGGCGGCGATCGTGCCCTCGCCAGGGCAATTACGACCCGTGTAATTTTCCACGAAAATTTTCCACCACGAGAAATCCCTCGACGACCACCGCGTTGATATTAATACGCAACTTGATACGCGAAAAATGGAGCAATTCGCTGGGCGGAAAATATCCAAAAGGACGCGTTAACCAACGAATGTAATCAACGAGGAGGAAAAAACAAAGTTGCACGGGTTGTTAAATCGCTTATTAAAACCGACTCTCCATCAGCGGAGAGGAGAAGATCGGCGAAACGTATTCCCCCCATCGAGTCGGATTACAATGGAATCGCGATCGTTGGTTGAAAGTTTGACCAGTTCCTCGGATAAACCGACCTCTCTCAGCTTCGAGAGTCACTCGTCTTCCCGCGATCGTCCCCACCCTGGACTCCGTTCCTTCCAGTGTTCTCGATTTCTCCACCCTTTCTCTTCTCGTTTCTACCCTTCCCTTCCGGAACACGATCCTCGACTCGAGTCGTTCCAATCCCCCTTTTCTCGAACGATTCTCAAAAAAGAAGAGAAAAGAAAAGAAAAGAATCGCGAGAATTTCTCCCCCTACGGGAGAATTCGAAAGAAATCGGATCCTTCCGTTGGTTAGAGGATCGAATCGAGCGGTGGCGAGAAAAGAAAAGCGCGGTGGACCAACGCCGCGCCGCCAACAATGCGCGATCGATATCGGCGCGTTTTGGGCTGCTCGCCCTTGCGCGCGAGTCGATGGTACGCAAAATTGATGACGGTGTACCGACAGATCGGCGAGATTCGAGAGAGTCGAATCGCCCTCGCCTCTCCTGTTACCGGCCACTTCGGGTAATTAAGTTTCCTGTAGTTTTCACAGGCCAGTGGCCACGGCCTGGTCGTCGCGGGATCCAATCGCCGTAACTACCGGCCGCAACTCCTGCGTCCTATCACCGTTCCAGGATATCGAACGCCCCCCTCGGAAATTAGAACCCTTTCCTCCTTCCATCTTCTTCTCTTTTCTCTTCTCTTCTCCCCCTTCTTCTCCATCCTCGGCCGGAGGAGGGAATTTCGGCGAAGATTTAAAGGAGCGACGTTACAACAAAAGAGCATCGATTTATAAATAAAATTGTCAATTCGTTTGTTTTCACTTAATAACGATCGGTGGAAGTTTGCCGTTATATTATTTCGCTCGTCCTGCGAACGAGAGTCCCTATTCTTGTTCGAATAACTATACTTGTAACTATACTACAATGACCGAGTTATTCTATTTGCCCGGCCACGGCTGTTTTATTCCACTTGTCCGACTATAACCGTACACCGTTTACCTTACAATGACGGACTTGCTCCATTGTCGCTCGAATAACCGTTTTCATTCCGCTCGTATCCACTGTTGTCGGGATTATAAACGAAAACGGCCCCCCTCCCTCCGATTATTACCTGCCGATTAAATTTTATTTAACGCGAAACGATGTCTCGGCTCGTTGATTCGACACTTTTTTACGAATACGTTTCGATTCGATCGGAGGGGATCGATGTTGGCGTTCCCCGGAAATCGTGGCAGTTGTAGCTCTCGTTTCGCGAGTCGAGTTAAGGGAACGAGAAAGTTTGCCTCGAAGCACGTTCTTGATCCGGGAACAGGAGGAATGGAACGATGCAACCTATTACACGACCGGCGAGCATTCTCTTCGATCTCGTCGTGGCTTTGTCAGTCGTTGCTCCTCTTTATAAGTCGTCGTTCGATCTTGCGTCCCCTTCCCTTTCGTCTCGCGTACCCGGTGACCCACAAGTCGGAGTTATTATCGGTGTCCAAAGGAATGCAGGGGGAAATGAAGGGGAGGGAGAGGGAGAATGGAATTGTTTTCTGCGCCGTTCGTTCGATCCTGCGCCACGGAGACGCTCCGGCGAGACGTACATGCGTGTGTGCAAGAATAATCGGGAACAGGGGAGTATTGGACTCTCCTCGATCGAAGATGTAACGCGTGTACGTTGGAAATCTTTTTCCTCGTTATAGAAGCTTCTCTCTATTCCTCCATTCTAATATCTCTAAAATATATACGTAGCGATATATACACGAAGTAGAGTTGGACACTTTTGAATTAAGTGGAAAAGAGGTAATTTCAACCCAATGAATATCATCCGTGGACTCTGTTCGATCGAAGATACGCGTGTATTTGGGAATCGTTTTTCTCGATATGGAAGCTTTCATCGTGTAATATCCCTAAAATTCGTGTAGCGATATATACACGAAGTAGAGTTGGACACTTTTGAATTAAGTGGAAAAGAGGTAATTTCAACCCAATGAATATCATCCGTGGACTCTGTTCGATCGAAGATGCGATATTCTTCCATCGTGTAATACCTCTAAAATTCGTAGCATTACTTATACAGACGTGATCTCTTTCGTATTAAGTGGAAAAGGCATAATTCCAATCCAATGAGTTAATATCGGTGTGAATAAAGGAATTGGACTCTGCTCGATCGAAGGTGTGCTTGGAAATCGTTTTCCTCGTTATAGAAGCTTCTCTCTATTCTTCCATCGTGTAATACCTCTAAAATTCGTAGCGTTATGCAGGCGTGATCTCTTTCGTATTAAGTAGAAAAGACATAATTCCAATCCAATGAATTAATATCGGCGTGTAAAAGAATTGGACTCTGCTCGATCGAAGATGGAAGTGTTTGGAAATCGTTTTCCTCGTTATAGAAACTTTTCTCTTCTTCTATCCCATTCACCAGTGTCACGATTAAGTAGGAAAGATTCGTGAGGAGTATTTCGTCCGACGAATTAATGTCGTTGTGCAAAGAAATGGAATTGGACTTTGCTCGAAGCTAGGCGTCAGAGTTGGGCATTAACCCGTTGAAAAAGTAACCGGTTAATTAAAAATTTCGAACAAAGTTGGTTTAAGTAATTACTCATTTAAAACGCTTGAACAACATTTATTCTATAGCTGTTTCAGTCGATCCACTTTTCGACGGCTTGCCATTGCAATTATCTGCGATTATTATTATTGTCTTAGGCAATTAACAAATTGTCTCCAAACTAACTTTACTGTTAAATTTTCCTCATGATACACTTGGCGTTTACTCCAAGATTTTCCTTTCCTCTTCACATACTTTTAGTCGCGCAGCATTATATATATATCAATGGCCCGTTTCGAATCGAGTCAAATGATATCTTGCCACGCGTTACGTATCTCGTAAATTCCAATCGTACACGCGAAATGTTACATACTCGAAACCTGATCCGAATACGTTGATTCGAATCGCGTCTCGAAACGGAAGTGGAGCGAATCTCAGGCAGAGGGTCAGACATGCGTAGAACGTATCTTATCTCCTGCAACGCGCGCGTCAAATCTTGGTCGCTTAAGGTGGAATCGAAGCTCGAACGAGAAGGAAAACTCGATGGATCTCGGCTCCAATCATTTTATTATCTTGGCCCAGGGATCTCGAGTGCGTGAGTCGAGAGGGTTTTGGGTCGAAAAGGAGAAAACCGTGGCTCGGATTTTTCAGTGTTTGCGCAACCAATCTTCAAATAATAATCCATCCGGATTTACCTTCGTTCGAGGAATCGTTTACACGCGTATTCCACTCTTTCGTGGATTATACTCGTGGATCTCGCAAGGAGATTCGTGGAAAACCTTTGCTTTCGTGTGCTATCTTCTGCGCGAAAAGCAGAACGAAGTAATTATCGTGTAACTTTGGTTCGCGAAGTAACATAAAAAATAAAATAAAATCCTCGTTTCCTTTCCTCGTTCTCTCTCTCTGAAGTGAAAACAGGCCGATGCCTGCAGATTCGTCGGCGCAGAAAAAATTCCAATCAACTTCCAGCCCAGCGATGACTTTTCTTTTGTTTCTTGTTTAAAAAAATCTCACTAAATCGTATTCTCGAGTTGTTCTATCCCCTTGTCTCGAAAACCCTTGTCATCGCCCCCTTGTTGTCAAGAAAAATATTAACCGCGTGGTAAGAAAGTGAAACGGAACGACTCCTTGGCGGAAACGGAGTCGTTTAGAGAGAGAGAGAGAAGAAAAACGTAATAGCGATTGTTGGTGATGCTGGTTGCAACCTTGTCTCTGGAATACGTTCTCGCAGAACATTATCCAGGCAGGCGGTGATTTAAAGCAAAAGCAGCTGCGCTCGAGTGGCAAAATACACGGTAGTTAAGTTGCGTTGGGGAGAGAGATGGTGGGGAGAAGGAGGAAAGAAAGAAAAAGAAAAAACAAGGAGGAAAAGCGCATTAAAGATAAGGCCGCGTATCTCGGCAATGAGCGCGCATCCCTTTCTTCCGTGGGTGTATCGCGGACTCGTGGGGAGGGTACCGGAGGATATCGATTTTCGCGTAAAACCCGCTATCTTCTCTGTTGACAACGGAGGAACAGGGAGGGGTCGAAGATTTCTAGCGGCGATCCGCAAACCGACACCGTTGGACACCTCGTTCTCCCCCTTTTTTCGCCTTATCGGAGAAGAGATTTTTCAAAGAGGAGGAAAAAAATGGAGGAAAGAAAATGCGTCTCGAGGCGTGAAACGACGCGTGGTGGATGACGAGGCGAGGGCGAGGTCGTAGATCCTCCTGAATTTTACGGCCCTCTACCTCTCCCTGATTATAGTTTTCTTATCGATGCCCGGCCACCTGCTAGCTTTTACGAGCTCCTCCTCCCTCGCTTCTTTCTTTTATTGCTTTCGCAAATGGACCTGTGTTTCCCTTGTCGTTGATCGAATCCCTTCCCTTCGTTATACACACGATGAATTAATACGAATAACATTATACATAAATAGCGTTGTTTAAACAATTTATCCTTATTTCGAGTTTACCTTTCGAGCTAAATCGAGATAACTTGTAATAATAATAATAATAATAAGGATTAATTCCGTGACGATAATTCACGCCAATTCCCCGGGAGACAAGGGAAGAAAGGACGCGGAGTGAACGAAATGGGCTCGTAAATAAAATTCATGGGGGCGGCGTAAAAAGTATCGCGTCGTAAAGGAGGGGGGAGGGGATACACGGGGATAGTAAAATAAAGACAAATATCCTCGTGTAAAGTTTCGATTCTCTCTCTCTCTCTCTCGAGGAGAATAACTGCGCGGAGGGAAAGTTCAGGATCGGCTTTAAGGCGCTAAGGGAAAGGGTAGGTAGACTGTTTTTTCTACACGTTTTATACACGGCGGCTGGTATCGCGAGGAGCCGCCTCGTGTATCACATCGTGGCATCACATTTGTTCACATTGGTTTGTTCGCATTTGACGGAGGGGTTTTTCCCTCTGTTGGAGTGTATCGAACCGAGGGGTTAAAATTAGCTATTGCCTTCCCTTTATGCGCGTGCACGCTCGCCGTTTGGACAGTTTCCATCCGGCTGTTTATCCGGATGGACCTGTGGAACGGACAAATAGAACTCCATCCACGGTGCTCTTTCATTTTTCAGAGCGCGTGGATAAATATAAAGGAGATACGGATTATTCCGGTGATTAATTTCGCTGTTTTAAAATTAATAAATACGGTAATTCACTACGTTCCCATCGGGTAAAATAATTTCTCGGCCAAGAGGAGGCGAAAGAGAATTTCCGCGAGAATTTACAAATACGTACGCTCCTGGAATCGCAACGTAATTAAATCAATTATTTCATTTTTTCGTCCACGTAACGTTCAACGTTTGTATCTGATCCGAAATCGAATCGTATCGACGACGCTTTCAAAGTTTGAATTTAACAAGAATGATTCCCTCTTTTTTCTCTCTTTCTCTCTCTTTATCGATTGAAAAACGAAACGTAACTCCGCGATACGTCAAAATTTTCCCTCCTAAGTCGTGATCCACATGTAATCTCGACCAAATCCTTCCCTCCCTCCGTAAACACGAAACTTTACTCTCTTTCTCGGCAAATATCGAATTCCATCCGTTGAAATTGTACGGAAGAAGTACGGTATTTCGGAAAAACGGCGATCGAACCGGAAGACGCCTCGCTATGCAGATCGTCGTTTAAAATCGCTTGGCCCAGCAATAGTTCCCTCGAATTCTCCTCGTATCGCCAGTTTCGAAGTAGTATCCTCGTGCTCTATCGTAATTGGTTATACTTTGACAATAATAACCTTCTCTCGAACTGACGTCCTCTGGACGGATCGTCGCTTCGAAGTTGCATCGTCCCGCGAAGTTGGCGCGGAATAAAGGATCCTCTCTCCTCAAAGGAAAGGTTGGCCGTGGTTTCGGAGCCGGAGTTTCGAGCGTCGATTTACGCGTCGTCGAAGGGGAGGAGCGAAGAAAGTTTTCGCTTGATCTAATTTGTCGGATCGGTTAACTAAATTTCGTATCCTCGATTAGAGAGCGGCGAGAGACGAGAACGAGCGAGAAAAGGCAGGCATGGCCGAGCTCCCATCGTCATTTCCCCGGATATTTTCCGACCGACGGGGATAATAATATATTTGAGAAAGTGGTCGAAAAGGAGGGTAGACGCTTTTCGCCAAGATTCAGAGGAGGAGATCTATCTCTTCAATATTCCACGGTGTCGGCACGGTATATTAAACGAGCCGGAGCCTTCATCCTTGGAACGTAATCTGCATATGTATTTCAAATTCTGAGCTGACGCGTCAAACAACAATCTGCATATGGATCGCGGTATTAGTATGGATCCCCAGCTTGTCGGCCCCGTTAAATAATTACGTGCATTGTTTCGCGAAGCGGGGAAAGGAGGGGAGGGGAGGGGTCGAAGGATCGAAGGTGGCAATTAACCGCGTTATCGGTTCAATGGGAATCGTTCGATCGAACGTGAACAACGTTGTAGCGTTGCGAAGGGAAACGATCGTTGCGCACGATTGGAGGGACGAGTGGAAAACGTGGAAAATGGAAAAATGGGCGGAAGACGGCATCGTTGCCGGCTCGACCAGAGCGTACGAGGAAACGTCGTAACTTGCCGGTAAAAACGTTTGCGTTTACCAGTTTTGCTCCGATTCTGCGTCCCCTTCCTCTTTCCCGTCGTACAACAAATACCTGAGATATCGAGATCGTGTCTCGTCTTTGCAATTTTCTCCTCGCAATTTTTCATTAAAAAAATCTGAATTTTCATTTTCTCTCTCCTCCAATCGAACACCTCGTGGAGAGTTAAGAAAGTTAAGAAGGACGGGAGTCTGACGGATGATCCGTCATCGGATAAATTGCAGCCAAGTTTCGTCTCATCGACGGAAAGAGAGAGAGAGAGAGGGAGGGAGTGATGAAGAGAGATAAAAAATACTAATAGAAGCAAAGTCTGGTAAAGTTTGCTGGCGCCAGGGCGGAGGTGGGGGGTGCACGCGTGTTATATAGACCGCGATACGCTCGAACGAGCGCGGCAGCCACTAATTAACCCGGTCTTTAATTACTGCCGGCGCTTAGCATCTCGACCGCGGATGCTCGCCGCGTGAAATCGGGTGGAATGATGCCGGTCCCGGCATTAGCCTCTCCTCCATCGCCACCACGCACGCACGCACACACACACGCGAAAGAAGGCGCGGCTGCGCCCAAGATGAGGATAAAGAAGAAGGATGCACTTCTCCTTGGCCGTCTAGCTCGTGCCGCGAGCGCCTGGAGGGTGGGTGTCGAACCATATCGGTGGCGATCGATCGGCCAGTAGCAACGTAGCGCGTTGCAACTTGCGTTGGAGCGAAAAACCGCGACGTATTATTGGGAAAAACGCGCGTATGTAAATCGTGGCCTCACCGATTGTGAAATTCCATGCAATTTCTTTTTAAATTGTCGAACGACGAACTTGCTTGTTGATCGAAGGTTAATCGAGGGGAGAGGGAGGAACCAGAAGAAGCGTTTAACGAGTTGAAACAATCGAGGGACGAAGAGGCCTTTCATCGCCCTCCTCGATCTTAGAAAGTCTATTCTTCGAGTTCGACGAACAATAATCCCTTAATTAACGCCAGTGTTTGTTTGCTCGATATCGACGTTTCTCTCTCTTTCGCGATGTGAGATGCGAGGAGAGAATGGACTTTTTTTTTACAAATATTATTGGAAACGAGGAGGAGATTAACTTTCAGCGAATTTCGATGAACTCTTCCTCCGAGATCGATCATTTTTTTCGAAAAGTCATTTTGACGTCGAAAGGGAGGAAAACGCGTCGCGTATCGATTGCTGATCCCTGGGAAGGGATCACCGCGAGATAACGAGGTTAACAATAACCGATCGGCCGCGATTCCTGCTTTCAATTTGCACGGCTGACAGCGACAGCGTACCGCGTGAATATGCAAATGAAAAAAGTTTGGCGCGAGGGAAGTTTCTTTCCGTTCGTTCTCGACCATTGTCGAGAGGGGGGGATGCGAGGGAGGAACTTGGAGGAGGAAATGTCGAAACGCGGCCGTCTTTCGATAGACGGTGTTTCCATCTCGGCGAAACTCGCCGGATTCCTCGCGAAACCGAATTCCTCCTGAAAAGAAACTTTCCCCTCCCGATTCTTCCTTACTTAACGGAACTAGATCTGTTGGACCGCGAAATTAATAAACCGCGGAAGGAGAGCAATCACTCTCGAATTCGACTCGTGTTCCACGATCGATAAAGATATATATATATATATAATTAGATAAGTGGAAAATATTTTTGGGGACGGACAGAGCAGGTAAGGGAAAGGGGAAGAGGAAGAGAGATAAAAAGAAATTGGTCTGTCTGTGGACAGGGGGCGCGGTCGTGGCGCCACTCCCCGCGGAACCGTCCGCTCGCGCTGATTTAAGGGTGGTGGCGCGCTTTCGAATAACGCTTTGGCGCCGTCATTATCGCAGTTAACGGGCATTATCGCCTCTAATCAGAAGTATATTTATTCGAGGGGGTGGTGGGTGAGAAGGGGTGGGCGTAGGTGGACGTAACCGCGGACGAAGGGTGGAAACGAGCGGCCGTCGCCCGGTCGCCACGCCCGTTATTATTTCACCGTGGGGCGCAGTTGTAAAAGCGACGTGCAGCTGCAATAGCTGCCGCCGTTTGGCCGTCCGTGGAGCCGTCGTTGCAGCCGGGAGTGCAGCAACCGCGGTTCGATGACCCTCGGTCGGATTGCAGCGGCGACGCTCTCGCGCATCGATACGCCTCCATATTCTCCCGACAAAAGTAACGTCGAAACGTCTGCCCTCCCCCCTCTCCCTTCCACCACCCTCTTCCTCTCCCTTCCCTTTATTTCTATCCGGCAAATTTTCCATTACGCTCGAAGCGTGTTACGGGCCGTTATCCGGGACGGGGGTGCAGGCAAAGGGGAGTATTACAGGGGAACGACTCGTTCGGCGAACTCGCGATAAATAAAAGAAGGCATCGAGGAGGAGGCTGGTATTGTCCCTTCCCTCCCAAAAGGAGGAACACCGTTTCCACCATGGTTCATGGATCGTAATCTGTTTGACTTGTTGTTGTAATCGAGTTATTCCGTCTTATTCCGTCCCGCCAATATTGACTTTTTCCATTTGCTCGGATATCGTTGCTGGTCCATCGCCCAGACTTGTACGATGTTATTTACAATATTGGTTGGAAATTTTCGAATAATACGTTTTCATCCGATTTACTCGATTTACACTTCGATCGAGTTTTAATATTTTTATTGTCGGTTATTATTATTGTTCCAGGATGAAATTCGTGGCGATTGCGAAACGGAGCAAGGAGATTATATTTTGCGACGAGGCTTATTTGTCGGACGACTGATCTCTGTCGGGGGAAGGGGATGTTTTTACGAAGGTGGAGGGAGGGGGAGGGCAAAGCTGGATGAAAGCTCGCCGAGGAAACGGTGTATATAAAACACTTATTCGAAAACTGGTGTTGATGCAGCGGCGTACGGTGTGCGTTCTATAAAACGATTTCCCAGAGACTGGGAGATCGCGCTATAAAACGATGGCTCGTAAAAGCGGTTTGGAAGATGTCCCGGAAAATGTGATCTCGCAACATGCTGTACGATCGCTAACGAAATTCTTAACAAAGGCTTCGACGTGTTTCCCTCTTGTTTTACGACGCATCGACGATGCATAAAAAGGGGATAAAAAAGAGTTGGATCGAACGTTTGATGCGTTTTTTTCTCTTCTTCCTTTTCTTCCTTTCTTTTTTCCTTTCTTTTTTATTCTTCGATATCGATCCTTCGAAAATTTCCACCTTTCGTTCCAGCGATGATCGAAACGAACTCGCCGAATTTCATTAAACATGAACTTTGCTCGAGTTTTCTTCTCTCTTCTCTATATTTTCGCGCTCTCCAGTTCTTCTTTATTTTTTTTTTTTTTTTAATTCATTTCGAAAAGAAAGACACGCGGAACAGTTAAAAATCCCGTTACCGTCAACGGGACACCGTTGTTTTCACACGACAACTTTCACTTTTGCGCCTTATCATCGTGTTTACAACTTGGCTACAAAAGAATTCAATTCCTTGCCTTTTTTCCCCGATTCACGATTCAATCGGTTGACGCGAATCGAATTTCTGTCGAAGGATAAAATTTATCGGCCCACTCTCGGATCCATCCTCCCTCTTTTTCTTCTCTTTTCGAACCGATCGAAAGTTAACACGAGAGAGTAAACAAAATCAAAACAAAAGAAAGAGAGACAGAGAGAGAGAGAGCGTGAAAGAATCGAAAATTATTACCGGATGAAAGAGTCCAATGGACCGTCACTCTTTCGGGCCACTCTTTTTTTTAAAAATTCATTAACAAATTAATCCCTTCAGCGCCCTCTATTCTCCGGATCCGGAGGGAAAGTTGATAGATACGTTTGAACACACCCTCGACATTTTCCTATCTTTCTCCCTTTTGTTATTCGGTGTTAATCGAGCGAGCCATCTCGTATCGGACTAAATATCTATTTCAATTTCGTTCGAACAATGGAACGTGCGAAAAATCGATAATTTTTTAATTAAAGCACGGGCCAGCCGTGACGCGAGATCGATAATAATCTCCCCTCCTCCCATGAATATCAAGCAGAAATTTGCCTATACCCGCTGAAATAGGCGCGTTTTTGGATTACAATTATCGATTTGGACCACGACGCGCGTAACAAGATTTAAGAAGAGAGAGAGAGAGAGAGAGAGAGAGATAAGAGGGGAAGTCGACGCGTGTTGAATTGCTCGTGGTAAAATCCTCTCGTAAATGCGGATAATGTTTGTGTAGAAACGTTTCGCTCGTCTGCATTATGCAGCGGTTTCATGCGGCGTTAATTGATAGTACATTTAATTACGATCCGTTTAGTTGGGCGGGTTGCTCGTTTGGCAACAACCTCATCAGCCGGTCGATATTGGCGCGAGCATTATTTTGACGTAAACCACGTCGCGCGTGAAAGGAAGATAGGGAGAGGAGTGAGAGGGTAAGGAGAGGAAGGCGCATAAATATAAGAAAGAAGACTAGCTTCGATCGAGCCAACGCAATCGTCCCCCAAATTAAATTTTTTCTCGGAACGTTTATGTGTATTTCGTGTTTAATCGTCTCCCCGACATGAACGCTCATACGCTCGCGACAAATGGGAATATCATTTCAACTTCATGATTCGTGAACGAAACGAGATTCTTGAGACAAGTTTTATCACCAAATATTGTCGATAAGAATTGGACTACCGTATCGGGGCTAGAAGGGAAACGAGAGTTTCGTTTCGCCGGATTTTAATTAAAAAGCTGCGCGGTTAGTCGCGATGAATTTGCGCGAGGGATGGAAAAGAGAAGAAGAAGGGGAGGGGAGGGGAGGAGGATAGTAAGCCAAAAAAAAATAATAAAAATAAAAATAAAAATTAAAAAAAGGCTGCGTTCCGCGTCCTTTGAGCCGAGTTTATCGAAATCGAATTCTCGTGAAACGCAGCTGGAATTGATATCGCGATTCGCGCGCTCCAATTCCGACGTGTGCGTTTTCCGAATAATTACGATTCGCCAAAGACGCATTCACTTTTTGGAAATAATTCTCTACTCGAAACTTGGGCGGAGGAATTGAGAATGGTTGAAAAGGAAAAGGAGAAAGAGACGAATAACGTTATTCACGGTTGGCAAAAATTTTCACAGATGTCCTCGTCGATTCACGATTCACTTTGCTTCGTTCGTGTGTTCCTTCGTTTCGCATTGGGAACCAACGTGCATTCGCAGGAGGATAAAGGAGATCGGAAATCGCTTCGTTTTCGACAGACGATGGGAAACGGAATACGGAAAACTTGATTAAAGAACTGTTTGATCTCGTTTAGAATATTCGTGGATCCTTGGACGCTCGTCAGGACGGAAATTTCAATTTGCCTCGCTGGATCCTGGATTGGGAGGAAGTGAGAAGGGGCGAGATAATAGATACGGAGATGGAGATAGAGAGAGAGAAAGGACGGACGTGGATTCGAAAGAATCCACGACACGGCGAGGAATGCTTGCTTGTTAACGAACCAATAATCCGTATTCGAATGGATCGAGTAGATCGATCGGCTCGTTGATCACTTTCTCACGGACGCCAGTCCTCCCTTTCTCTCCTCTCCATTTTTTCACTCGACGATTTTCCCCGATCCGTCGATTTATTTGAACTAGTCGGTGACAGATGGAAACGATATATATATATCGAGAATTGGGAATAGAAGTAGACTCCGATCGGCCCTCCGCGTCGATTGAATACCCTTCGTATCGAGCGGAAGCGTTTTCCCGATATTTTTAAATACTGGATCCTCGATTGTTTCTCGCCGCCGTCGTCCCCCTTTTAATCGCCAGATTTGTTACGAAAGAGAGGACTCTACGTGTGCGCGCACGTGTCCTTAACGTAGGACGACTCGGCCGAGGCTCGAAGAAAAGAAAAAGCCATCGTTCGGTTCTCTTCTTCCCGTTCCTTTTAACAAACATCATCGTAGCGGATTACTCTTTCGACGAGTTGAGTCGATCGGCTCGAAACTAATTGGGATACGGGAGGGGAGGAAGAGAGAATTGTAAGGGGAATCGAAACGGTTTGCCCGGCTCGGGATGTTTGATGAAACGGATAACAAAGGCAGGGATCGGTCTGCGGATGGATTCTCATCGAACTGGGCCGCCGTATAAACTTGGCGAAGCCGCGAGTTTCGAGGACGCTCGCGAAACTTGGCTCCCGCTAAATAGATCCTCTTTAAGGGAGAGGAGGGTCTCTGACGATCTCGTGCCGAACTAATATATATCCTCTTAGCAGTCCAGGCCGTGCTAATTGGATTTGTGTCCATAAATTTCGCGATAATCCTCTTTCTTACACACACACACACACATATATATGCACATCCTCTCGTTGAAATCTTGCCTGCCTCGGCTTGTAAACCTCGATTCGTTCCTTCTTCCTTGGCGTCCCGATCGATTCCTCGTCGACCGAGAATTTATCCCTGCTGATGCTGATGAATCGGGATAATCATCGCTGGGATGGAGAAAATCAACCCTGTCGTGGGATATACTCGTCTTGGTACTAAACTTGACAGTGACGCGGCGGTGAAGGCAAGTGGTCGACATTGGTATTCGACTCGGAAGGAAGTTGAGAGAAGTTACGGAGAGAGGGAGAGGAGATTAGGTAGAATTTCTGTCCGATTAACAGCGTCGTTGATCGCTCGAGGATCGTCGTCTCGAGGAAATATTTATTTTATCGTCGTTTTCATCGTGGAAGGTTAGGAACGACGAAACTGAGCCACGCGGAAAGTGAGAGATTGAAAACGTTTCGATAGGGAAAAAGGAAAAAAAAGGAACAACGTTCGATTGTCCAGGTTTGATCCTGGCGAACGAGAAGCCGTGGGATTGTCGTAAATGACAACCGGCAAATTGCTTTTCTCCGTGTCCTTTTTTCACGATAGACGGCGGTGCTTTGACGCCGTTGAATTTTCAAATCGGTGACGTCGTTTCACCGACGCGCGCCCACACTGTTCGATAGTCGATCCGTTTGAATGCGATTGAAACTTGGCCGAATCGACGCGGCCGAGTATGACTGGATAACGGCCAGGATGGGTGGAGAAACTCGCGCAAAATGTGCTTGCTCGCTTCTTTCGGTACCTTCGACTTTTAACTCGACACGTCGGACAACGAGTTGACGCTTATTTCCAAGAAATAACAATCACGGTTCGAACGCGCTTTAATATTCGTCGTTATAATTCAATTTCAGTCTCTTTTAGCTGCATCTATCTGAAGGAAGGTACGATAGTTAAAATTCACTTCTTCTTCTTCTTCTTCTTCTTACCGAGAAGCTTCTTTGTTCCGTCGGCCAAGATTTAATTAGATTTATCGTCTTCCAGAAGCGGAGCTTCTTCCTCCTCTTCCTCTTCCTCTTCTTTCGCGGCCAATGAAATTTTACTTTGGCACAAAGAGGGTGCACTTTAGGTCTGATCGACCGCGTCCATTCACTCATTCTCGAGCGGAAAATTACCGATTTCTTTGCGCCTGTATCGAGAGAAAGAGAGAGAGAAAGAGTGACCGTTTCAACGATAATTCTCCTTGAAAAAATTCCAAAGCTCTTAATATCTCCGCGACGCGAAGAAAAATTACATTCTCTGAGATGCAAAGATATTCGGTCAATCGAGATTATTATACAAATTCTTTTTATTCCATGTATTCTCGAGGAAACGAAAGGCTAACCTGTCGCTTCTATTTCTCCAAACAGCTAGATAGACATTTAACGAGCTCGCCTCTCAAAGAGTCGTTAAGCGCGCCGTTGACGTTTCACGGGGCCGGGAATAAAAATAATCCGCCATTAACTCGTCACTTTCGAGTTTCTCGGCTCGTCCAAACTTGCTCTCGCAGTTTGGTCACCGTCCCCCTCTCCTCTCCTTCCGTCGCCCCCTTGGTGTCGAAATCGGACTTGGTCGGGCGGGGGAGGCGAGTTTGGAGAAACGCGAGGAGAGGAGAGATGAGGGCGGGTGCGAGAGGACGACGTCAAAGCGCATCGGGTTGATTCGGTGGCCGAATGCAATTAAAACTTTTCTACTCGTAACGGTTAATTTGTCTTTGTTGCCTCGGCCCCGCAGCAAACTCTCTCCCTCCCTTTTGTCTTCCGTCCGCCAGTTTTGCTCCCTCCAAGCCGTTTGGAACGCGCGAGAGCAACGCCTTTCCCCCTCGCGCTCGTGGCCAATTGTTGGCTTTTCGGGGGATCGATCGAACCAAACGAATCCCGCTCCCTTCGACCCCTTTGCTTATTTTTGTTTGATCAACCGAACTAATTTCACGCAGCTCTTATGCTTATGTAGGGAATAATTCCTTTCTTCTCTCTCTTTCGCAAACCTTGCGTTGGAAATCTTTGTTAGTTTCTTCTCGCTCAACCTGCACCCTCGTCCTTCAAAATTCTTTCTCGCTTTTGCTTTCCTCTTCTCTTCTTCTTCTTCTTCTTTCAATAGAATCGTTGGACAGTTAGAATGGGGAATAGTTTTAACAATAAGAGGAACAAAAGGTGGAGAAAAGTATATATATATAGATGAGAATCATTGGCAAGTTGTGAATTAAATAAAAAGAAAGGGGACAGGGATAGGGAAGGATAGAAATAGGATCGCGCTAGTCGAGCCACGCGTTAGAGGGTTAATTGGGGGTGAGCAATTAAGTGTCACGACGAGAGAGAGAGCCGCCCCTGGGATGACGTATTTCCGTGATATTTAACCGCGCTATCCATTGCTGTCCGCTGTGTCACGCTCGACAGAAGCTTCTCCGTAATAAGGGATAAATTCCTCCACGCGTTATACCTTTCCCTTGAGGGGGAAGGGAAGAATATTTCCCTTTCCCGCAATATCTCGTGCCGAATCACGTGTACAAAACAGAGCCACGATTCGATCTTTTCCTCTTTTTTGTTTCTCCCCTCTGTTTCTGTGGAATGATGTTGGTTCGTAAACGTTTCTCGATCCAGAGAGAGAGAGAGAGAGAAAGAGATGGAGCTTCATAGATTCTTTCATAGTCGTAAAGAAGGTTCGAGAAAGTCGATTTTTATGGGTTCTTTGGAGGAAACTATTATATATTTGATTATTTTTGCAAGTTTTCACAATTCTGTTTCATTTCTCCTTACAAATTAGAGAGACGCATCGAGTATGTTAAATTTCATCGAATAATTCGTCTTTCGACGAAATCGAAAGAAGATCCCCTCTTCCCCCTTTCGAAATAAATTCACGAGTAAGTTCGGAAATCGTGGCGCGGAGACATCGATTCAGACGAGTCCTGAATATGCGAACGGGCGTCGTGGCGTCGCCTTGCGAAAAGGAGGAGGAGAAAGGGAGAAAAAGTTTCTTCGCGCCAGCTGGCCAACCCTTTTTTATCACCAGTCTGGTTCTACCCCTCCTCCGCCCGTTCTTGCTGGCCGGGATGTTCAAAAATCGCTTAGCCCTGGTAGATGGGCGGTCGATAAGGTGAACCACGGTCTGATTTACGATGTGGAACTTCCGTTCCCTTATACGTCCGCAGGAAGATCGGTTTTCGGTTCCTTTGTCGGCCGTCATCTCGGCCGACACGTTTCTTGCATCGTCGAACGGATGCTTTAATCCGCGCTCTACGCGAACCAGCGTTTCCAACGGAAACTGTTTTCGCGAGAAAAGCTAGGATCTCTGCCCTTTATATTATACTCTTCGTTATGTTTCTCCATCCAATTCTTCCTTAATAAATATCGACGACGTTTCGTAGACGTTTTTCTTCCCCTTGGTTTTCACCTAATTTTTCCAGACAACTACGAAAGAGGGGCGCCGTCCTTCGTGATGGCCCTCCTCATCCCTTCCTTTCTTCACATCCTCGTGTAATAACAGTAAGGGGAAATGGTGGAACGGAATGGAGTTGCTCGAATATTTTCACTGTTGCTCCGGCAATTTTAACGAATCTTCCTCCCTCGTTTGTACATCGACGAAAATAAAGGATCGTTCGAACGAAATTCCGAAAAGGGATCTCGCGAGCAATTTTAAACGCGGAGAAGCGCCGGTGTCGATGAAATTCCTCGCGACAAATGTTTGTCGCAAGAGCCGGCTACCTTTCCCGTATCGAGGACGCTCTCCCCTTACCTTAGATTCGTATCACGATTCTCCGTTTTCGAGTATACACCGACGTTGCCTTGCTGTGACGTTACGTCAGGAATTCTCATACTTGCTTCTCCTACCATTTTACACCCTCTTCTCGATAAGCGTTCGATTTGTCAAAGGGCTCGAATGTAAATAAATCCACGTCCAATTTCGCCTCCATTCAATATCGTAGCCGATCTGTCGCGTGCCTGGCTTTATTACAACGGGAAATGTTTAAAATCCTCCTCTTCTCCCCAATTCCTCTTCCTCGAATGTTTCTCGAATCGATCCTCACCCTCCCCCTTTCCACCCTTAAGAAAAGAAGAGAAGAAGAAGAAGAAGAAAAGCGACAAAGGAGGGACAAGAAGCTAAGCTAGCGAGAGAAGGTAGAGAAATGCAGCACCACCACCACGCCCCTTTTGAATATTTCCTTCCTGGACCTGACCAAGCCCCTTCGTCGGCCTTCTCTCCACCGTAGGAATACATTATGCACGGTCCCAGTGCATAATTCTCGCGGGGAAGAAATTTCTCGCCGACGAGGCGCCGCGCCGGTTGAAAATTTCCCACGGTCTCTCTTCCCTCCGAAGAGGAGGCCGGAGAACCGCGAAGAGAAAAGAAAGCGATCGAGCACGCCTCCTCCCTCTCTCTTCTTTCTTCCTCAAAATTTCTCCGAGGCGTCGTTAAACGTGCGACCGAGCACGAATTCCCAGAGCATGCGTGCATCCCGACGCGCCGCGTAAACCGGTAAAATAGATAGCGGATCGAGATCGGGAGGCAGGGTGGAGGCGGGTTTGGGGCGGTGGATAAGGGTTAGAAAGCGAGAAAACGCGGTTAAGGGGGCCCTCGAAGGCGGATGAGACGAGGAGGCTGAGACGAGGAAAGTGAAACTTGAAATTACACGCGACAGTGGAAGAAAGAGGGGGAGGGGAGGGAGAAGATACGGTGTAACGGGCGGAAAATGGATGGTCCGTGGATGGTGGTGGGAAACACGTTGCTCTCCATCCACCCATTCTTTCGTCTCTTCGGGGAGAGGGGGCCCTCTGTTCTCTTTCCACATCCAATTTCCATGACGTTACACAGACCGCTTACACCGATGCGTTTTCTGGGGAAACGTTCCGTTTAGGATACGAGTAGACGGAGTAGTTGGGTCACGATAATCGACGCGAGCCAGAGTTAATCCAACGTGAAAAAGTTGAAAAAGCAAGCTAGTTAAAAATTTCGAGTACGTTACTTTTTTAATAATTATTTATTGAAATGCTCGAATAACTTATTGAAATCCTCGGATCGCTTGCCGATTACGATTATTTTCGATTATTATTATTGAATCGAAGCAACTAATTATTTTCTAAAATTTTCCCATCATCCGTTTTAAAATCATCTCTGCTATTTCAAAATGTCCCTATATTGGATCGAAGACCACCAGAAATAGTTCCCTTTTTTATTTCTCTTATCCAGGGTAGTAAGTAAGCGTTCCTCCAGAGAAAACACTTTCAACGTCTTTGGAGCAAATTCTCACCCATATTTTATTCGGAGACAAAAGGTCGGCATCCAGGTAAACCAACTGGCGCGTCCCCCTGGTGCGACACGAAGTGAAAATATTTAAGTCTCGTATTTCCACGTTATATAACGCAAATTTTCTTAAGGTTTTAAATAGCGCGCGAGATAAACCCGGCGAATTCATTTAACGCGGCGACATAATTGCAGCGCGCGGACACAGTGATGTCTCGGAATAACGAGACTCGAGAAATTCGTAAATTCGTTTTGGATATGAAAAGAAGGACATTTACATTTACAATCGATCGAGGTGTAAATGTAACGTTTAATTGCCAACTTTGAAAATTAGACTGGGAGAGAGGGAAGGAGAGGGGAGGGAGAATCGATTAATTTATTTTAGCGAGGCTGGGCGGAAAAATTTTTGGAATAATTTTTCCACCGGCCAAATTCTTGCAACGTTACAATGGATCTTGGGGGACAAAAGCATTCGAATCACCGCGTGTAATTGCGGCAGGCGTTGGCACCGGGAGCCTCTTCTAATCCACGCGACAGTGTGTCCCCGTTGGAACACATAATTCTCGCCCTCTTTGTGAGAACGAGTCGTAGGTTTTGTGTCACGCGACACGGCTTATCTTCCTTCCTTTTTCTTATTCCCCTCCTCGTCTCCTCCCCCCTCCCTGCACGCTGCAGTTTTTCCTTCGAGAAATACCGAGGGAGAGAGGAAGGGAGGGAAAGGAAAGCTGTGTGGTGGAAAATCCTCGCCACGGATAAATCCTTGCGCCCGGGAAAAGGGTCGAAGGAAAAGGGAACGTTTGTCGAAAAACAGGAATCTAATTGCCAGATCAAAGGATTTACTCGGCGCATCCTTAACGACGCTCCTCGTTCCAAGGATCAGGCGTCGATCTCCGAGGATATCTCCCAGTCTTTCATCTTGCCTCTCTCCAATGAAATACCCTTTCTCCCTGAATATTTCGACGTAATAATAATGCGAGGACCGAATTGCGCTTGTCTGGGAAATTTTACCGAGAAAATGGAAGAAAGATAGTCTTTATACATCTTTCTAATAATTAAGTTGCATTCTTGTCTAAGTAGTGCTAATTGCAGTTAAATTATTCGTCTGCTCGTAATACGATTCTTACTCTATTTGTCTCGTTATTAATTTCTCGAATCCATAAACTTGGATTCGAATAGGGATGAACCAATGAAACGAGCAAAAGATTTTGATTTTCGTTCTGTAACGGATACGATGATACTCGAGTGGAGCGATTTGTCCAACGATTGCTATCTATCGAGTTTAACATAGAGTTTGCTCATCTTCCATGATCTCAAGTTATGTTAATACATGCTTCTACTATACTGTAATCGTGTTAATCATAGCGGTACCTCGAAGAGGTAGAGACGATGGAGATGAAATTCGATTATCGGGGGGCGAAATGAAATGTCGGCGATAAATCGATGACCTTTGTCAAATACATTGGAAAGTATAAATCGTACGAGGATCTATATTTCGAACTCGAGAAAGAAGAACTCTCTCTCTCTCTCTCTCTCTCTATCTCTCAACGAATATACGAGATAACGAAGTTAGTACGTATACACAGGTAAGATGATTTGTAGGGTTGCTCGATTGGTTCGAGAAGCTCTCGTCTACTCCTTCTTTTCCCGACTATCGCTTCGGTATCTTTCGAAACTCGATAAAACCCTTACCCCCCTCTCCCTGCTCCTCCCTCAGATAATTAGAAACTCTCGAAACTGTAGAGTGCCTTCTGGAAATAATACGATCTTCAGCCCGCCCTTTCTGCTTTCTTTTTCAGAACCTGAAGAACCAGATCATGACGACGAACGTTTGGGTGGAACAAGTGAGTACCACGCTACTTTACACTTAGAGATATCGCTTTTCCTTCGGCTCGAATACGAAAAAAAAAAAAAAAAAACTAAAAACTCGTAAATACTCTTTTATTTCAAAATTCTTCCTTCCTTTTATCGCGAATAAACATTTTCGTTCGAGGGAAAAATCGAATCAAATTCTCGTAGAATTACAATTCTCGCGGCTTTGTTCGAAATCGGAATGAAAAAGTGAAACTTTAACTCTAAAATTTCCGGCTCATTAAATTAAACGCGCGAAGCGTCGGGGAGAAGGAAACGGAGAAGAAACAAAAACAATGTCGTTCGACGCCGGCATATTCGAACAAAAATAAACACACGATGATTTCGTTCAAAATAAACGCACGACCGTCCCGACTTAACGAGCCGTAACGTCCTCAGTCGCTCGATAACCGAAGAAGGGACGACATCGCGAGGCTTCGTGTGCTCCGGCAACCGAAAACCATCGAGTGAGAGAGAAAAAGAGAGAGAGAATGAGGAGAAAAGGGAGAGGATGGAATTCGCAAGGATGGATTCTCTGTCCCGTCTGTTCCCGTCCGATTTGGAATTTCAAAGCGGACGAATTTCATTCCGCTTCTGTTCGAGATCGAAATTCAAATCGAAAAGACAGTCGATTCTTATTGACATAACACTTCTCGCGAGGTATCCGTCTATCCTGATACTTTTATCTCCGCTCCCTTCGTTCGTTTCTGGGAATTTTCGAGGCAAATCGAATTCGACGCATTTTTTTTTTTTTTTTGACGATCAACGAGAAGAAAAGAAAATGTCGAAGAGGATTGAAATAAACCGAACTTTATTCCCGAACGTAGACGGAAACATTTGCTCGCTCGTGCTTCTCCACAATCGACCGATGACATTTTCTCGACCAGGATCGTAACTATTATCGTGATTAAAACTCGCTTCGAATCGAATCTTGACGAATTACGGATCTCAACACTTCTGGAAGGTGCGAGGGGAGAAGCGAGGGATTTTTCTTTTTCCTTTCTTCGGCAGAATCGGTGAAGACGAGCTGGCAGCCTGTTGGTTTTTCATCGGTTATTCTTCTCTCTTGGCTTGGCCACCGACTCGTTTGTCCGCGTCAATGGATCTCGCGCCTCTTTTTCTCGCATTTCGGTTTAGCGGAGGGAGGGAGAGGGAGGGAAGCGCGCCGTCAGCCAGGATCGTCTGCCAACCGAAGTGGCTGTCCCTTTATCAGTCGCCGGGAATTGTTTGCCATTGTTGGAGACGGCAAAGGAAGCCCTGGCTCCTCGGCTTCTTTCGGAAGTTCGCCGATGCCTGCGAAGTACGTAAACAGCCGTTACCTACACACGCGATGAACAAGTCTCGTCTTCGTTTCTGCCTCTGTGTATATGTGTGTGTTCGCGTGCGTGATCGATCGAATTATCGAATTCCCTTGCGAATCGGATGGTCGCGGATTCGAAATGAAATAAAGCAACAAGGAATCTATCGATCGAGAAGAGGAATTAATACGATTCTTATGAGAATCGAATACGACAACTTGGCGGCTCGATTTTGTCGAGGTTGTCGAATCTCGATCTCAAGTATCCCGATTTATTCGTTATTGCCGGCAAAAAAGAGGGGGGACGCTGAATATCGCGAGAATTGATACTCACTGATAGGAATACAATTCCATTCGAGTTTTTTCTCCGTTTTTCGAAGCTCTGTCACGAGGAGAGGAGGTGAGTTTATCTTTCCGGAATGAAGAAAGAACGGTTGCAAGATTCGATGGTCGTTCTCGATAATCAGTTGAATCGTTGAAATAACGGGGAGAGGAGTTGAAGAAGGAAGATTATTATTTTTTTTTTTTTTTTAATTCGACGGGAAAACTCGTTCCACGTTCTCCTCCCGTTCTTTGTTGCCGTTTATCGTTGCTCGTTGCAAAGCCACGATCACGAATTTAATAGAGCTCGGTGGCTCGCTCAATCGAGTTTCCCCGGCTGTTTGCCGGAGGAACGGTTGTTTAATAATTGGAATACAAGGAAGAAACAGCTTTTACCAAAATTGCATCGAGCAACTGTTCCCTTTCACCGTTCACGCGCCGTTGAAGATTTTCGAGACGAGATACACCGAGTGATAAAAACAGAGACTCCCCCGTGCTCCGTTATTTATTTTATCTCCTCGATCGTTTCACTTTTACTTGTTACTTTTTGATCAAAGTCAAAAGTGGTCGTTGCGAGAAATCTTGCGAGACCTTGAAAAGAAGCCAACGACACGGTTATTTACACGGATGCTTAAGCTCGAATAATCATCGACTCGTGGGGAGGAAAAGAGCCGAATCTCGGTGAAAATCGGCGGCATTTATTCTAGAATGGCGGCATTGTTGGATAGGAGCTGGCGTATCTCGCACTTCCAAGTGCTTTCACCGCCGATTGCGAGCCTTGTCTCGGTGTACATCTCGACGATTCTGACCCTGCTGCCAACAGCCCTGTTCCACTTGCTCGATTACAATTCCACCCCTCCCCCTTTCACTCTCCTCCTCAACCTTGTCTCGCTTTCTTATCGAAACTAAAACTGTCTCCTGTTTTTCTCGGATCCTGAGACGATATTTTTTATCTTTCTTTTTTTTCTTTTTTATCCCTCGGAATTCAGCGCGGGACGATGGATGGATTATCGATCGAAATCCAATCTTTCGACGCGATTTAAACGCGATACCGATCGAGTTTAATGTCCGGCATTATTGATGCAGAAATTCCATTTCTTTTCCATTTGCGGGAACCGGTTAATCGAAGCGGAGAGCGGCTGCGGCGGGCCCCGATTCGTGTAATTTGATCGGTAAAAGGATATTTAAAGGCAATTTCGGATAGTCTCGTTTCCTCCCGAGAAGAATTTATCCCGCCACGAGAATTAATGCCACTCTCGCTGGCAACCCTCCAATTTCTCAACGAAAACAGCACCTCCTGGATTTCTACCCTCGCCCCCGACGAAACTTAGAACCTTGGGTCGTTAATCCGATCATTCGCTGTAATTCTTCGAAAATATATACACTTGGACTGTTGCAGAGTTAGATATTGGCTGATCTGCAAGTCTAGCCATAAACGAAAAATGAGGCGAATTCGAAGGATTGAGCACAGAAAAAATCTGGATCGTGGATCTTTTCTTCTCTCGTGAGAAATCAGCTTCGTCGTTATCAAATCTCGTTTAAAGATTGTTTATTTTCCTCGTTATTTTTAAACTTGTGGGGACACAGTGAACCGTAATTAACCCTTCTATCGATCTTCTTATCCTATCTTTACCTCCCTCCTTTCGAAATTAATTAATTATTTCCCTGTACGATATTTATTCGAATTCACGGATTGAATTTTCATCGAATCTCAAGCATCGAATATGACTGTTGCTGTAGCACACGCGTTTTGCACAAGAAAAAAAAAGTTGTTAATAAAAATATCCAAAGTAATCTGGAAAATTACTACATCGCAACGATGGATAAAGTTGAAACGCTTATCCAAGGAAATTTCGAATTCCATCGTTTAAACTCCGTCTCACGCATGAAAAGTCGAAAACCGAAAACGTTCGCCAATCTTGTTTGGGTGAAGGATAAGAATGGAATAAAATACGGGATCTCGATAGAGCGATACTCCAGCCCGATAGTGGAAGACTAACAAGCCTTATTTGTCGAGCAGTTTCGAAAACGATATCCAAACCAGTTTCCCTGCGACGAGCGATCGTCGTCAAATTGGCGACGTTTTTCTTTTTTTTTTTTTTTTAGTTCTCTCTCGAAACGCGTGGTCGCGACTTTACGACCTCGTACAATCCTCCTCGGTGTATCGGTGCCCTCCTCCTCGTAATTTATCGTCGGGTGGGGAAGGGAATAGAAAACTTTTACGGGCCTTGCCTGTATCCTTTCCAACCAACGATCCCACATTTTTATTAATCCACTTTAGCGTAGCGGGCTGAATCGGGACTCGAAATGAGGAATCTCGAAAACTCGAGCGAGGAAACGAAATCGATCCAAGCCAAGTTGGTATCGTTTTATTTATTTACTTTTTTGGATGAAGAAAAAACGCGGCGCATCGCCGATCGAGGCTGCAATTTCGATCGTTCAATTTAACATCGCGTGTACATTGGCTGCGGCCAAAGTGTTAATTGGTTCGGCACAATTGAATCGCAACGCACGGTGTAATCGAGCGAATATATCGAGGCCAACGAGGATCCATTATGGAATCGTGCTCGCTCTTCGACTCTACGCTAATTCTTCTCGAAATTCTCGAAACGGGATACGGTACGTACTTGATTCGAACGAAGGAATTTTCTTCGCCCAACTTTCGACGAAACTGCGGCCGGAATAATTCGCGCCCGCGAAGATCGATATGTCTTTTCGTTCTGAACTTTTCGAATTTTCTGAACTTCTCCAAGGAGAAGTAACGAATAGATAATACAATTCGAAAGGAATCGATCGATACGTCATTTTTTTCCAATACATTAGCCTCGAATATTCGGTCACGGTTCGATCGAAACAGAATTTTATTAAAAATCGGTGACAAATGTCAAAGGACTTTTTTAATTCGTTGCGTATTATTCCCGATCGTCGAATTCAACCAACAAATTCGACGATGGCTGCTTCCCTCCTCCTCCTCCTCCTCCTCCTCTCCCTCGATCGATATCATTTCGGTTCAACGCTCAGGTATAACCGAGAGGCGTTTTATTTTATTCTATTTTTTTTCTTTCTTTCTTTTCAATATTGTTTTTAGCGGCGAGAAGAATGGCTGGAAACCATTGTCGGCCATTGTTGGTATTTGGAGAGATTCCCGAACCCCTTCGGAAGGGGAAGACAGCCTGGTTAGCCGAACCGTAACCGGAAAAAACTCGAGGCAAGTTCGGTTTGCGGTTTGAAAATGGAAAAATAACGGCGTCGGCCAAACCTTGGTCTTCCCTTGTAAATTATTTACGATCTTACCCATTTCCATGGTGCAAACATTCGGCCACAGGTTGGCCGGAGGGAAGGAAATTGTTCTTTTATTCCGCGATAATTCGCTTCTCGGCGAGTTGGATCGGGAAGGGAATCGAGGCCGGAAGCGACGAATAGAAAAGAACGTCTTACCGGTCGGGATGAAAGAAAACTCACGGTTGCGGTATCTCCGCGATTGCACGAGACTCGTGGGGCTCGAAATAAAGAAAACGGAAGGAAGAAAAGGTCCAGTAATTACTTTTCCATCCTCTTAATCGGTCCGCCCCGTCTCGTCCGATCGAGATTTCGAGATGAATGCCTCCCCCTCCTCGGATCCTTGCTTCTTCTTCCTCCTCCTCTTCTTCTTTCATCCAATCCGTCTTCCCCGATTAATCGATCTCGAGAGTTTCCGGAGAGGACCGGTTTCGGTGTAATTCTTTTTTTTTATCTCGTATTTATGAAAAGAAAGAAAGAAAGAGGAGACGATTTTCAAAATAGTTGGAGAGAGATTAGAGCAGCAGAAACTTATTATCGCGTACGAAGAGGGGGGGATAATAATTGGATTGGAAGAAAGGAAGGAAGGATGACCGCGATCGAGGCGAGTTTGCGAACGAGACGATGCTGTTGCTATTTTCGTTGGAGTAGCAAGTTGGCCACGTTCGAAAGTAGTTATTAGTTCGACCGGACCTCGAAGGCTAATCTAATCGGGATTTATCCAAAGTTTCCCTCCCCTCCACCCTACGTTACCTTGGCTATTGCCGTGTATCTCGATCTCGATCCAGAAACTCCCTCGCTTTGCTTTGTTCCTTCCTTCCTTCCTTCCTTCCTTCCTTAAATTA
Organism: Apis cerana; assembly: GCF_029169275.1. Classification (NCBI taxonomy): domain Eukaryota; kingdom Metazoa; phylum Arthropoda; class Insecta; order Hymenoptera; family Apidae; genus Apis; species Apis cerana. The sequence goes on from NC_083860.1 coordinate 7,919,927, forward strand.
CGAATCGTACGGGTATTCGAGATTATAAATCCGGAATACTTGGGAATCGACCGACTGTTTACTTTAACTTCCGTTGAGAATCGATTCTACGTATTCTCGCGTGGAATAACCCGTTTAAAAAAGGCGTGGGAACGAAGGGAGGCGATTATCTATGATGGAATGGTGGTTAAAAGACGGCTCGGCTTCATTTTCTCCACCCCATTCCCCCATCGGCTCGAACGAAAATAAACGGGGCTTATTTTTGCTTTGTTTTCTGCTTGCAGGAGTGGAACGATTACAAGCTGAAGTGGAACCCGGATGATTATGGCGGTGTCGACACCCTCCACGTGCCGTCGGAGCATATATGGTTGCCGGACATTGTTCTTTACAACAAGTAAGCCGCTCGATCTAATTATGATCTGGTCACGCGACTTTTTCTTCTTTTTCTTTTCACGGAGATTTAACCCAACGGCCGTTGCCGCGTTGGATTAAAAAAAAAAAAGAACCTCAGGGAAAAAGGAAAGATGGAATTTCGTAATATTCGTTTTTCACGAATATTCTTTTCTCCTCGACAATCGTGTGTCGAAATTAAGAACGTAAGTGACACTGGTTGAAGAGATTCGACGAGAGATAAAAAAAACGACGATGAAGTACAATTACGATGGAGGATCGGGCAATTTTGCCGGGAGACGTGTTGCGCGAAATCGGGCGCGATTCGCAACTGCGGCCGCAATTTGTTCGTTCGACCGATTTTATTTTTATAACAGGAACGGTCGAGTTAAACAGCTGCTCGAAACGTTCGCGGATATTACACGGAGTACCACCGGCTCAATCTCGTGTATATATATATATATATAAAATACTCGTATCGAGTGGCGGTTAAACGCGATAAACGAAATTAGAAATCGAAAAAGTTTCTCTTCTTTCCACATTGATTTATTTAACCGGAGAATCGATGGAAGAATTGGGCCTCCGCCCAACAGGCTTTCGAATATTAAAATATCCGGAGTGATGGAAGAGAGGTAAAATTTTTAGATTCGCCGAAAATTACATGCACGAACACGATCCCCGATGTGAAAAAAGGGAAAAACAAAGGGGGTGAATTATCGTTCGGGAGAAGGGATATTCAAGAGAGCTGAGGACATTTCATTCGTTCTTTCGCGTTAATCTAGCCCAGGCTGATCCCCTTTCTCCCATTCTTTTTCCGTGGGCCAGTGTATCGGGGGAGGGGGCCGGTCACGCCGCCGCCTCCTTCCTCGTCGTCCGTCACCTCCGCCCATACTTCATAGGATTTTAACGGAAGGAAGTGCGGGGCACGGTATCTCGTAAACCGCCGTGGAATATTCCGCGCTGGTACGTGACGTTTCCACACAGAGAGAGAGAGAGACTTTATCCTCTGGTAAGACCATTTTGAAAATCCACGCCTGGAACGGGACACACGCGCATACACGTATCCAACGCTAGGAGAAATAGGACGTACTTCGAGAACGACACTTTTACGAGGAAGTGGAGTCGAACGACGCCGTTCTTGTACGCCGACTTCGTACACGTTTGTCTTATTTATACTACGTGGAACGAAAAATGGTTGCTACTTTCGGAAACGCGTTCAACGTTTTCGGGGTTGGAATTTTGCTTTTCACGTCGAGAAAGTTAATTGGAACGCTCTTCGTCTTTCTCTCAATCGAAAGCAACTCTCGTTAACTTTCGAAAGTTTTCTCTTAAGGTAAGGGGGAGATCGTGAGACGGTTGTGAAAGTTGAACAAGCAAATGAACGGGGACTGAAAAATTTTCGCGTTCCCCTTCCCTTTGCAAAGGAGAAAGAGAGAGAGGAACGCGCTCGAAGCTTCTCGAGGCGAGCATTTTTCCCTCTTTGACGAGGGATCAAACTTTCCCTTCCCTGTCTGCGACGAGTGCGTCTCATTGTCGCTTCGAAACGTGACAGGCTTTCGGAGACGGCGAGGCGAATCTCGACCAGTTTTATTTTCAATTACGCACGTGGAGTGGAAGCGACACGGCCACGCGCGATGATAAATCATAAAGAACGGCCGTTCTCCAAGTCGAAACTCTCGACATACATTACGCCCGTTTCAATTACTCGGGCGTAGAGGAGGGGGAGGGTGGGGGACGAATCGATTGTCCTGGCGGCGCTTCGAAAGGCTCAAAGTATCGGAGGCTTTGTGCGCCCCGACAGCATGCAAATGCAAATGCAGCCGCCCTCCCCCTCCCTGCAGCAGGAAGAGGGAGGGGCGGAGGGGACACAGAAGAGAAGTAATTTGTATGGAATATTCGAATCTGATTAATAATTCACCGGGGTGGAATCCTGGAACTTTGCCCGGAGGGGAGGGGCCCGTTTGAAGCAGAGCCTCGCAGAGGGCGGAGGGAGGAGGCTCATCCTTCGGTGATTTCAGGATATCGATATCAGGCCGGGGTATAATCGCGGCATTGTCGAAGGATGAATTTTGATGGACGTTCGCCCCATTTCAACCCCTCGAAGACCCGGTGACCGTGTTCCTTTGACGCGATCGAATTTTAACCCTGTGTCGAGGGCGACTCGAGGCTGTTTAATAACTTGGTCACGGCTTTATCCTCTCGATGGGCGGGAGGGACGAATTATTTATTAGCGAGGAGGGTACGAACGTGAGCAAGTAACGCGATAATGTAAGGTGAAGTTCTCGAAAGCGGGACGATTCGTTCGATACTTGGAATTCGTTGTCCGAACCGTCGAGTTGGTCGTGATATCTATTTTCCGGCGGGAAGATGGGACCCCGTATCGAATCGAATCGAATCGAAGTCTTTGCCCCGATAAACTCGTCCTGCCCGTTCGATCTCGTCTCCTTCGCGACAAGTTTCACGATCCTCATCGTGATGATATCGACCTTAACTGTCTCTCCTCATTATTACACCATTTACACTCGATAACCATTCATCTCTATAACCATTCTTACTGAAAGGAGGACAGAAATTGATGCGAATAAAAAAAAAAGGGGAGAAAGAATCGTTGTACTTGGAGGAAAAATCGAAATTTGAATTTTATCGATTATTATTAATTTTCTCTCGCAACATTTTCCACCCCCTATCCAAACATTTTCATCATCGTGTCGCGGATGGATGGATACATTCGCTGGGGGGTTGGTGCATCGCGTCGTCGACGAGCATCATCCCCTTTATTCATCGTCGAGGGGGAGAGAAGTGCACTCTACGAGATGGATATGATCGAGTGGCGAGGCGGCGACGAGAGCTAAGACGAAACAAATTTCGATCTCGAGAAATCGAGCGGATCTGGATTGTTGATCGCGGATCAACCCCGAGGAAACTCGCGTCGTGAATCGTGACGGGACGCGTAACCCTTCTCCATCTTCGATTCGTGGGAACAAATCAACAATGGAGGGGACGTTTTTCTTTTTATTTCGACGAATAGTTTCGTCGTTCGAAGAATGGTTCAGAGCTGATAGCGATCTCCAATTATTTAGAAAGGAGTTCGTTCAACTCCTTCTCTGATGCGCGACGAGACAAAATTTCATCATTCCTTTTCTCTTCTTGCCGACGATATCGTAAGCCTCTTGATCCCTGTCCCCCCTCCCAAAAACCAAGCAACCTTGATACATGAATTTTTAATTCCCCGTGGCCGAGCGCGCGTACACCTTCCCCTTAATATTTTACAACCCTGCATCCGCTTATAAAAGCAATTTCTATGTATACATGTAAATTAACCGACACTCGATGGAAACGTTTATTAAACCGAAGAGAGAGGGGGGAAGGGAGGGACAGGATGGGATTTCACTATAAAAAGAAAGTTTGCGTCGCGAGTTCGGGGGTGAGATTATTTCGGGAAAGAGTGGTCGAGGGGAGTGGTGGCCAAGTTTTCCAAATCGATAACTCGGAAGAGGGGGGCGAGGGCGGGTCGAAAGGATCGGGTCGCAATCGTCATTAAGATTAAATTTAATTAAGAAACGAAAATCGGGGAAAATCGCGTCTTTCTGCCCGATAAAAGTAATGGAACCGAATCGATACGAGCCGCATTCGATATTAACACCGCGATGAATCTGAGTTCGATGAATTCCAGGCCGAATATCGCACGATTACTCGAGTCGTCCAGTTTATCGATTGTAAGAAATGCGAAGCTTTGTGAATTTTTCTTAACGAGCTTTCCCTCGAAACGGATCGTCAACGGCGTTTCCTTCAACCCCGTTATTTTATTTCCTTATCTCGACAATCCTTTGCCCGCCTTGTGGCCCGGCTTCCGACCGACTTGTTCCACTTATCGCGACGATGAAGTTTAATTCTCGAGTATAATCGGTAAGTAAGACGGTTTCGCGAATATTTTCGAAAGATTGGAAATCGATCGAAGCAGAGATCGAACAACGTGTCCAATCGTGGAAGGAAATAAAAACGAAGGGATGAAATTTTGGGTATTAAAAAGAAGGAATATTCAAATTTCGGATATTAAATCTCGAGGTTCATAAATCTCGTGGAGGGCGTCCACGGGTGATATAAATATTCACCCCCACCCATCCCTTTAATTGTGAAGTATACGCGAGAAAGTTGCGAATTTATTAGAAGATTGGAGGAAGATGCAAGCTTGCGTATACCACAAACGCGATATGCATTCGCGCAGCCAAGTGAAAGGATGGAGGAAGAGATTCAGTTTCATTTATCAAATTTCATTTCTCTGTGTGGCTCGTGTTTAAATAGAATTTTCGTTCGGGAAGCTTGATAAAAGCAACGGGCTATTCGCAGGAGCGGAGAACAATAATGGTAACGATATTCGCGGTTAATCGAGAACCGACGTGTTTAATCGAAACTTGGATACGTTGTATATACGTTACATATATATATATATATATATATATACATATATATATATATATATATATATATACATACCCTGTTAGCTGCTAGTAGCTGGAAAATGAAAATGAAAAGGAACGTATCCTCCGACCGCGATTCTATAATCCGTGGTAATGATATTTAACGTAGATTGTTTGCGGCCAGTTGCCAACCGGTTTGATGGCCAAGTATTAAAATTAAAACAGATTCCCCGTTTTTTTGCTATTTTCGCCATCCTTTCATTCTAAAAATTTAACCCGGTAACATTCGTGCGACGTCTCATCGAAAAAGAAGAAAAGAACACGAGATGAGTGAATCCAAAGATCTCGTCTGAAATTAATAATGATGATTGCGATCGAACGTCGTTCGATGCTCGAGGATTTCGAGGGAATCGATGAATATTTATGAACGAAAATCGTTGCCCACTCGGTTAATCGCGCATTATTAGGATCGTGTGCGAAAAACATGACAGGGAGTCGAAACTAGTTTCACGGAGGTAGGGGGAGAGGTGGTAGGAGGGAGTGATGTATCGGGGGAAAAGTTGAAATTACATGGAAACTATTTCCCCGGTGGGTCTATCTCCTCTCTCTCTCTCTCTCCTCCCCGTATATCGGAGGAAAAACGATTTTCGTTGAAAGTGATCCAACGGAGGGGCGCAAAAAAGTGGAGATCGGCGGCCTCGTGTATTGGCTCGAAACAGATAGGACAGGATCCAATAAACTCGTGGAAGCGTCGGGGCGCAATCAACGATGCAAATGGCCGGTCGGCCCGCATAAAGAAAGCCGCATGCGAAAGGAGGGTAAAAAGTTTTTTTTTTCCCTACCCTTTTTCGCCTCGTCACGCCCTTGGACAGATTTTTGATCTTTCTTCTCTGGAAATGGGAAGAGAGGCGGGAGTGTAATCGACGAGATTAGCTAGAGGGTGTGGTTCTTCCGTAGGATGGAGGAGCACGTTCTTTTTGATTAATCGTTCGTTCCGTAGGAATATTCTGGAAAGGATTTTAAACCTATCCTATTCGGATCGATAAGGATGGAATCGATAATTTCTTGCTTCGATTCGGCCTAGCGACAAAGCAACGGGAAGGAATCGAGTTACGAAGGAAGAAAGGAAGGAAGGAAGGAAGGAAGGAAGGAAGGAAAAATTGGCACAAAGGGAATAAGTAACGATACCGTTGCCACTCGTTGCAATCAACAGGGGTAAATAGGGAAGCGGGCAAAAGGGTTGGGTACAATGACCCGCAGGACGCGTACGTGCGGGCTGCCTGCGCGAAATGCAAAGTTAAAATATGCAGGGAACGTACGTGAGCCGGAATCTCGTTACTCCATTATCGCCGGATTACTGCGCCTCCAGCTCGTCCCAGACGCGCAGTAATCCGGTCGCGGCTCGCGCCACGGCAACGCGCGTTAACGAAGTAACACGGCCTCAAAGTAACCGCGCACCTGGACCCCTCTACGACCCCTCTCTCTCTCTCTCTCGCCTCGCCATATTCCGCCAATTCCCCCGCGCCGCTCGCCACGCGTTTAACCTTTAAAACTTCGTTCCTACGCGCCTCATCTCCGACTCAGTTGCCCGGAGTTTCAATTAACTCTGAGCCCACTGTCAGCCTTCCAATAAGTTTCCGCGTTGCGTTAAGATCGTATAAATTATTCTCGGGGAACGATAAAAATAGCCCGAAGTTTCGAGGCTTAAGGAACAGTCTGGGGAGAATGGAATTATTCTTTACTTTCTTCCCTTTTCTTTTCTTTTTCTTTATCGGAGCGTTTAATTGCGCAAGAACGGAACCTCGCTCATCGTTCCAATCCTCGTTCATTTTGACGTATCTGGAAAGTACACAAGTTAAATACAATGTATGTTCTCATACAATTTTTAATTCCTTTCTTATAACAACGTAACGAATACGAGGATTAGATTCACTTTAATTCGCTATTAGTTTCTCTAGATCGTGAATCCTCGTTCTCATCACGCTTCTATCGTCACGATGATGCATCCGTTGTAAAAGGGGACGTATGCCCCGTCACCTTACCGCTGGGTGCATCGTCGGGTCGCCAGAGGCGCGATAACGATATCGATAAACAGCGAAACAACACGCTTGAGCTCGTAATGTCGCGGCGGGAGTGTTGACGCGGAATTACATCTCCTCCCCCCACCCTCTCACCTTCTCCTTCCTCCTTGGAATTTACCGGGCGTCGCCCTATCCAACGCGCGACGCAACGTCGAGTTTATGATTCATAGGTGGCGCGATGAGTCGAGGCACGCGACAACCTCCTCCTCCTCCTCGTCTCCCCCTCTGAATAGCGTCGTGCACGTATTTATCGCGCGTAATACGTTTAACGTAAGGCGAGCGTGTACGAGGCAGGATACGTTCGAATTAAAAGGAAATTGAACTGTTCAACGGGACTATGAAATCTGTGACTCGTAATGCTCGTAAGTCAACGGGTGAAGTTGCGCCCCTCGAGGTGCGAATTAACCGAGGTTACGATTTCATACGATGCGCAATATCCACCGTGTGTATATTCTCTGTCGTTCTCCTCCCCCACCCACCCTCTTCGTTTGTTTCCTCCTCCTTCGTTAGCCGATTAACGCTCGTATTTACCGGGGTGATTTATCGCTCCTCTCCCGAGGTGGAACAAAAATTGAAACGTTTTCCACGGAAATCACATTCCCGAGCCGGGATCCAATTTATGGGAGAATGAAATTTTTTGGATTAGCCCGATAAACTGGTTTGAAATTTGGGAAGAATAGAAAAGTGATTCTCCCGAATCGAATAACGGAATGATGATGATGATGATATTTATCCAACAATTATTACCCCTTTTGGAAATCTTGATCCGCGTAAAGAATTGATACGTTCGATAAATAATTGGAAATAAATTTCAATTTTCGTTTAATAAAAAACCAAACTCGTTCCCCGTTGAATTATTTATTTTTCTGTATTCATCGCTCGTCAACGACGCGTCATTGCGCGTGATATTCGAATTTTCGTCGAAAAAAACAAGCTTCAAAAGGATAAAATCCTTTCCATTTCTATGCACCGACGGTTGTCGCGTGCGTAAATTAAAAGAAAGGAAAAAGAGTGATAAGAAGGGGAGAAATAAAATCTTAACATTCGTCTTTATCTCGTCCTTCATCTTCGCGCGACGAACCTCCCCGAAGACGATCCCGAGACGATGTGGAACGATCCTCGAAACAAATCCTCCACCCACCGCATCCCCGAAATGGAATTATCTTCTTTGTCGAGATTTCTATGGCGAACCCTTGCTCGCCTGCGCTGTATCATCGCCCCCGTCGTGTACGCTTGCCGCCTATCCGTGTATCGTCGCCTGCTCCTCACTCCTCTCTCCCCCCTTGAGCCGCACTTTCGTCACCCTTCCCGTGTTCCCGTCGTCGACGTCGACGCCGACGTCGAGCACTCGCCCCGACATCCGGGCTCGCGTTTATAACGGCCTGGCCGGGCGACCTAAAATGTGCCAAGTGCACGTGGCCCTGTTAGGATTTCGAGCACCTGCACCCCTCGCACGGAAACCGCCCACTCGATGCCGAGCAAACGCGCTTTTCCCGCATAAACACGCGCGCGTCTCGTCGCTTCCTCGCTAATTGAAATGTCGGGGAGCGAAGGGAGGGGGAGCAGACACGTTGATTGCTAATTGGCGTGTTTCGGTTTCTAAGTGGCGGGGGTGCGACGATGTTATCCGTCGTAGGCGGTCGAGGGAACGGAAGTTGAGCGCACGGAAGGGAGCGGGTTTGATTCCCTTTGAGCAATCTCGGATTTCGAGTGTCGCTCGATTTCTCCTCGACTTCGAAAGCTTGCGTTGCCTTAAACTTTAATATTATTGGAGGAGGAGGAATTAACGCGGGAAGTTGAATGGGGATGGAATTTTGGAAAGTTTGAAAATTTCGCCTATATTTGCTCGGAGCCGGAAACGGTGGAAAGATAGAGCAACCGCTGTGGTCACGGATCGCAGACCTTCGCCGCGAAATCCACGATAATCTTTTTTACTCGGCTCGGCTCCGACCCCAATCGCGTGCACCCGGCTCGTTTGTCTTGTTTCGACTCCCCGCTATTCCCAGGTTTCAACGAAGGCTTCCTACGCTGCTACCCTCATCCTATTAACCTTCTCTCACGGGCTATCACGAACAGTTCCAAGAAGGAAGACCTTTAACGGTAAGACTCTAATTTGTAAGACTTGATACGTTTATCCATATCGCTTTCTTTCTTTCTTTCTTTTCTTCTTTATTTTCTCTCTTTCTCTCTTTCCATGCATCGATACTTTGTCATATATATATAGAGAGATTCTTTCAAATTCGATAAAAAAATTTCAAACGCGCAAAATTATTATTATCGCGACTTGTTGTTCGATAAGCCGGATAAGTTGGACAAGCATTTTGGGATATTTCGGTTATTTTGCGATTCAATCGGGCGAACGAAATTATGCGAATCGGTGATATTTCCATAAAACGGGGATCGCAACGGGGAATAGAAATTTCTCCATCGAATATATTTTCAAATTTGCCAACGACCATCACCCTTTCCCCGGACAGGATAGGATCGCATCCTGTGATCCGCGCGTGAAACGCGTTGTGCCCGAAATTGAACAAGAAAATTACACGTCCAATTATCGTTTCAATTGTACCCTCTCGATCATCAGTTAATATTTATAACATTTGCGTCAATTAATATTTCTATCCACTTACATGTACGTACAATTCTCCAGATCCTCTAAGATTCCACGTCGAGAGATTTATTTCCTTCGATAATTCCAGCGTTGGGAGGGGGAGGGTTGGTCTACGTGCTCGCTGACGCGGTTCATTGGGATTTACGAACGACGTTGTTCCCCAGGAAGCCGAAACGTGTTGCGAGTCAGTGGAACCGTTCCCTATCCTATCGAGGGAACCCCGATCACGATCTCTTATCCTTCCTCGTGCCCACTTTTTAAACGTATTAAAGAGGGATTCCGTGTCTCCCATATCGAATATTAATGTTTATAGCGATTTATGCACCCACCCTCCTTTGTTCGCCTTTCGGCATTCCATTACGGTTCCATCGAGTGGAAGGATTCGTCGTTACTTACGTGCCTTTTTCTCTTTCTTCCTTTTCTTCTCAGAAAGATAACGGATTGTTTACGAGTAACTTACCATGGTAAATTATTGTCTTTTTTCCTTTCTTTCTCCCCCCATTTCGAGAATTTTTCGACAATTCACCGAATACACTTAAATCTTAAACGCGCTTTTGTATAGATCCGGAATCAAATTTAATATACTTTTTTTTTCCCCCCTCTCGAACTTTCAATTTTTCCGCGATAAACGCTCAGTTTTTAATAACCGTAGGATATCTGCTTTTCGTAGCGGGGCAAAAGAAAAAGGGGGAGAAGAAAAAGAGAAGAAGAAAAAAGAAAGAAAAAAAGAAAGGAAGAAAGGAAGACGGATCTTAATTAAAACTGAAGTTAAACACTGTTAATAATCTGTTGAAATTAGTAGTACGAGTTACGAGCTGGCAATTAGCGATATACCCTCGTGTAAACGAAAGAAAAATACGCTCCCCCGGATAATCCTTTAATAGGAACGATAACTCTCGACCCTCGTCTTGAGAGAAAGAGAGAGAGAGAGAGAGAGAGATCACTATCGACGAAAATTTATGTACTGCGCTTCTTTCGTCGGAATTCCTTCTTCTTGCCAAGTTCTTTCTTCTCGAGGCGCCTTTCGAAAGGGGGAGAAAAAAAAAGAAACAATGCTGACGCGAGAGAAGAAAAGCGCGTGGACGCCTCGTTGATCCCGCGATCATCGATCACTCGACTATCCAGGATCCGATTTTAATTGGCCGGAATGGGATCTTTCTCCGCTCGGAAGAGGAGGACAAAAACAGGCCGCGGAATATCGCGTCGTACCACTGAAACTTATATCGATCCGCCGACCGTGCCCGTCTCTCGCGTTTCCAGTAGCGTATCAAGCTTGGCGGCGCAAAATTCAACTCCGATTTACGACAATTTCAGGATCACGAATCAAAATGTATCATCCAATCTTTCGGGATTCGATATTCCTTAATTGAATTTGTAGGAAGGAGTGGGATTTTGAGAGAACGTTTAAGGAAGAAGGTGGAATTCTTCATCAGTTTTAAAACGTATAATCAATCCTGAAATAACTGGAATTAGTTTTAATGTTTTTCCTAATTATAGTAATGTTACAGTGAACAGAATTCGCTGTTGATAACTTATTACGCGCGAATATCTTTAAAATTGTACACTGAGATGCATAGAAGAAGGACAATTAGAAGATTCCAAGAATTCAAGAGCGGAGCATCCCAATTTTACTTTTTCCTCGTCCCGACGCGAAAGCAGCAGTTAGTCCTTTCTTATTTCTAATCCTGGAGGAGGAAGATCGAGCTCGGCGGGGCGTGGATTAACTCGTGGAATTAGTTTAACGACTTAAAGTAGTCTCGAGTTTCGGCCGTCTCTCCCTTCGAATCTCGCGTCTCCCGGCGAATTCTCTTAGATAATCCGTAGAGATAATGGAGACGAGTCGTCCTCGGTGTCTGTGACGCGATTGAAACGCGAGGATAACTCCTCCAATCTCTCCCGTCAGTTCCTCCCCCGTTTCGAACGACCAGAGGGACACTCGAGGAGAGGATGCAGGGGGAGGGGATGCAAAGGAACGAATCCAGTGACAAATGGGACGTATCGACATCGGCAGAGACCGACCGAAAATTGTCCTCCACCGAGAATGATCATCCCCCATGGATGAAAAATTTAAATAGTTACTTCAATAATTGATCGTTTCTCCGGACGTAATAATAATTCGCAGATAAAAGGGCGGAGATTTACACGAAAAGCGAATCGAAATAATTGACGAATAAATTATTATTCGTAAGAGTTTTAATAACAGCAAGTAGAAAAGTTCAAAGAAAAGTTCACTTTTCTATCATTTCCAACGTTAACGCACAAGAATTCTGGCTCGAGAAGATGAGAGAAAAAGAAGAAAAATAAAGAAAAATCGAGACGATCGACGGAGAGAACGCCACCTCTTCCGGGTTAATAAGTTTCGACGTCCAAGTTCCCATCCGAGGGTGCGCGACATCGGGATCGCAAGCTTCGTTAATTACTTACTCCCAGCCGTCCAATCGTCGGGAAGCGAAACGAGTTCCTCCCCGTCGTCGAGGAACAAAGGTCTGGGCTTGGTGGATTGGAAGCAGGAGACGCGGTGCGTTTAGAACGTCAGCCTTTCGTGGCTCGCTCGCCGCGGAATTATAATCGACCGGCGGACGCATTGTTCTCCCCTCCGGGAGGGGAGGGCAAGCCTCGTGGCCTCGGCTCGGGTCGCATCCACTTCCGCTCGGTCTCCGAGCAATTTTGCACGGTTAAGCCCCCCTCCTCACCAATTAGCCCGCTGCTAATTCTCGCCGTATCGAGCCGTGCTTATGCGAATTAGATAGCTAGTCTCCTCTCCTCCCCGCTCACCTCCCCGCATAACATCCACCGAGCGTAACCTCGTGGACACGCGATCGAATCCCTCGCTGGATTTGTGAAACGAGGCCGTCGTATCGCACGAGAAGACGGGGGTCGAAGATGCGGTTTCATGGAACCTGGCAACTATTTATTGCCAATGATGAAGCGCCTCCGCCTTGTTGCGTGCTACCACCGCCTCCTGGAGGAATTATTACCGCCACGCTTGTAATTAGTGGTAATGATATCGAAGTGGCCTCCTGTGTCCCGGATAATAATCTCCATTGTTGCTATCTCGGTGGAGCGGAAGGATCGCTCGATGATCCCGATGATTGCGTTCAAGAAATTTCCTTGCAAGTTAGAGCGAGGATTTACGCGAAGAAAGAATGGAAGGGAAGAAGGAAGGAAAGGAAGAAAGAAAAATATATGTATAAAAGTCGAGAATGAGCGGAGTCTTGGCTCGAAAGATCCTTCGGTATCAACTACAGGAGAGTAGGTTCTCTGGGTAACCTGATTACAAGGATGAAGGGGGTGAAGGGGAGGAGGAAAGTTTATCCGATGCTGAAGTTTCGTAGCAAACAAAGCCCCCGCGACGATCAAGGGGTCCCGGTTTAATGCTAAACGCTGCAAATCCGCTTGCACGTGTCTTCAAAGCGGATTACAACCGGAATCAAGAGCGCGAAACTATTCTGCGGCGTTTCTATTCTCCAGTCTCGACTGCGCCGATGACGTTTGCCGTTTTTGGTAATCGGTCGAAAGTGGCGCGATCAAGTTCCCTCCGACTTTCATCCCCGTCGCGATAATAATCCGTCGTAATCATCTCCGCTTTCCTAATATTATTCCTCGCCATCACTTTGCTGCCACTCCTTTCGCAACACCTTTCTCGTCCAATATTTCGTGTTGGGGAGTAAGATTGCGAAACTTGGTTTGTTGACCAAAAGTAGCGGTAAGTAAAACGGTGTATTTAATAAAGGAAATAGGAGTAAACTTGTGGATATCTTTGTTCTGTTACGTACGATTTCGAAAAGGACAAAGCGATATCACGCATAAATATATTACAAGATATTTGAACTCAATCTGGATGCGACTTTCTTTTTTTTCTTTTACGGATCGCGTGGATGAATGTTCGTGTCGAATACAGGAATGATCGAAACGACAAGATTACTCGGCTTACGGGTAACGAGAGAGTTTTACATCTATTTTCGTATTGGCATATATTTCATTTACGATAAAAAGCCACACCTTTGTTTCGAGGGGACACGTGCGCAACCCCAATTTCCAGCGTTCATTCATCCTCGAGGCTATCCGCTCGAAATCACCTCGCACCTGCTGCCTCTCCTCGTATCAGAGATTCAAACGCGCGATCTCCGCGTGATTTTTCAATATCGCCACGACTTTGCACCACGAGAAATCTTTCACGCTCGTGTATATATATATTAATATTATTCGTATTGTTGGAGAAGAATGGAAAAAGAAAAAGAAAAAATGGAGTTGAAAAATCGAATCGAAGCGACGATTATCGACCCCGGAGGAAAGGGGGATTGAAGAAGGGGTAATCGACGAAGGGGCTAATATAATATAAGATTGGAGAGAGGGAGGGGGAAGGAAAATAGCGCAACAAGTCGTGCAATTGCAAGCAACGACAGCTGCACCCGTGCGTATTGTACCAGAAATCCCGTCCGCGTTATCCCGCCTTAGTTTATCCCTCCACAGTTGTGTTTTTTCCTCTGTGTGTGTATGCGTGTGTGTGTGTAGCGCTTTTTCCACCTTGCCTTCATTGTTTATCGTCGAGGATTTTCTTATCTCTTATCTCCGATACTCGTTGAAACTTTGCCTCCTCTCCCCTCTCCTCTCCTCTCCTCTCAGCTTCTCCAGTATCCTCTCGTTCGAATCGAAGTTTATTCTTAACGAGAATAAAAGAAAGAAAAGAGAAGAAAAAGAGGAGGAGGAAAGAGAAGAGAGGTATTTTTTCACGAGTAGTTTCGTCGATTGGAAGGGTGAATAAGGATGAAACGTAGGTAGGTAGGTAGGAAAGGAAACGGGGTTGTGCGTGATTAATTAACGAGGGAGGAGGGCGCGAATTTCATATTGGAGAGGGGGCCCTAACGAGGGCGGGTAAAAAGGGGACGTAAATCAGGATGGACATTAATTTTGTTTTCAGCGCCGATGGCAACTACGAGGTGACCATTATGACCAAGGCAATTTTGCACCATACGGGGAAGGTCGTGTGGAAACCGCCGGCCATCTATAAATCATTTTGCGAGATCGACGTGGAGTACTTCCCCTTTGACGAGCAGACTTGCTTCATGAAGTTTGGTTCGTGGACTTACGACGGGTACACGGTGAGTAATAGGAATAATAATAATAATAAGATCCTCTCGAGTTGGCATTCTCTCTTTTACCATTGGTCGATCGATCGATTCATTAACGCGAACAACATCGTACCCAGCGATGGTGAAAATTTAACCAAAGTTACGAATAAAGTTACTTGGACAATTTATTGTTATAACGATAATGTTATGACGATAATAATAATCGGAGAAAATTGTAACCGCCGAGGAGGATCGAATAAATGTTGTTCGAGAATTTTAACGAGCAATTACTTAAAGTAACTTCATTTTTAACTTTGGTCTTTAGACTTTTTCAACGAGTCAATCGACCCAATTCCTCGCGATATTTTATTTTTTATTAATTCTTAAAGATTTTCGGAATCATTATTTCACGACTTTCGTGTATTTGATACCTCTTTCCTTTTATTTCCTCTCGTCTCCTTCCTCTCCATTTTCCAGATTTCTATCCGTCACGTCATTTCGTCAACTGTGGCAAAAATCGTGTCCCATCTCTGCAGACATAACGAGATTTTTCTCTTCGCCGATCGTTTCCGCCTCCATCGGAAAGCATTCCACGAACGGGCGTTGTTACCGGTGGTCATGGCTCGGGGCACGTCGCGTAAAACTTTATGCTAAATAAAACCACGGGATTCCGCGGGATCAATGGAAAGCCACTGGCTGGAAAACTAGTAAAAAATTCCATAACAGCGAGTTGGCCGGAGGGGAGGGGAGGTAATTTGGCAGGATGTCGCGCGGTTTTACGCGGCCATTCGATCGGCCAATTTCTTGGGGAGTATCGGTTCGGGGAATGGAATTTTATTCGTTCAATAAAAAAATTGAATTTCGATCGGAAGGTATTTCTTGGCGAATCGAGCGATGCGAGATAAAGGGAGAGAAGAAAAGAAAACAAGAAAAGCACGATTACGCTTCCGTAGGAAAAAAATTTCCCGTCGAATTGGCGAAAATATCGCACCGCGTCGTGCGAGGAAAAGGAACGCGTAAAAATCGAGGAACGAGAGATTGGTTCGCCGTTTAAAGGTAATCCATTTGGAATAACATGGACGTTCTCGGGATTTATTTGCGGATGATGATACCGGGAATAGGATAGAAATGCGGAGAAATTGTTAAGATGTTCTTCCCTAAGGAAGGGGAAAGGTTGTTCGGGAAAAGTAAAGAAATGTAACCTGTCGGTCGGACCTGGAGGATTGGCTCGGTGAACCGCGTTGCAATGCGAGATATTCGAACAATCTCTCTTTTCGGAACTCGAGCTTTCCCTGTGTTATACATTCGCTCCCATCTCGTATCCGATTTATTACATTTACATATATTTCAATCTACGTATACATTTCCCGTCTCCCTTTTCTCTGACGCAGTTCCATCGATAAATCCAAAAATATTATCGTTTATAATCTCCGATCGGGGAGAAAGAGGTCGAATGAAAATATCCAGAGAGAGATCCGACGATTCGATCCGATCACAATCGAAAAACGAAGCGATTGGTTTCGAATGGCAATTTGGCAAGAGTTTCAAATTTCTTTTCGAACGATATTTTCGAGGAGATAACCCGTTAAAGACACGTTTCTTATCCAGCTCCGGTTACGGATCCAACGAGCTATTCCTTAAGAAATCGTGTATAATCAAACTTCGGTTTCGTTTCGATACCGAAAAATTATATCTTCTATCTCTCAATCGTGTTTTCCAACGCCGAGATTAATCTCCCAAGTTTTCAGAGAAATTTTCAGAGAAAATGCCGCGTCACGCGTCATGTTAATCGCGAATCATCGTCCACGATGGCTTAATTCGATATAGGAGGATATCAAGTCGGACCCGGAAGCGGCAATCAAACCCAGCGTTTCCGTTCCAAATTCCACCGATACGAATTCATCGCGTGGAATATAAATGAGGCGGAAGAGTGATGGAATTCCGGGCAAGAGCCCCGTTGCCAAGAAACGTTTCGCGTCGCGTCTAAACTATTTATTAGAAGTTGGAAGTTTTGCGCTGACAGTTCTATTCCCCTTTGCTGCTTTCTTCCTTCCTTTCTTTCTTTCTTTCGTTGCTTCGAACCCGACCCCCCTCCGTATTCCGAAACGGTTCGAACTCGGTGTTTCGTTGCATATGACGAATAATTCATGCCGGTGCAGAACCACGCTGCGAATCTTCGATGAATTTCTTAACCAACGACTCGGTGGTCGTCGTTCTTTCTCTGGAAATTGCAATTCTACGTTATTCTACGCGTCGAAACGCGTCAGAGAGGAGGCACAAAATTTCACGAGGGAAATGAAGTTGAATAATTTAAAATGGAGGAGCGGGAAAGATAGATTTTAATTGGAAAGACTCGTATGGCTCGTTGGATAATCGGGATCAAACAAAATTATGGGATTATTTGTGAAAACATTGGGCGCATTTTACGTTTTCCACTCGAATTTCCGCTCGACTATCCGACTTCAAAATAAAAACTTTCCAGTGTCCTCGAGGATCTTCGAGGAAGTTGTCTCCCTCCTCGTAACTTCTCTCGAAGTTTCTTTCTCGTTCTTCGGGCTAGCTTGGAAGTCGCCACGTTAATTTCTCATCGTTTCTCAATCGTTATCAGTAACATCTCCTATCCCAAACCCGTGTCCAATAATGGAAAAGCGTTGGAACTGAGATCTTCCAATGGACTCGAGAATTCTCTTTTATATTAATATTCGTTTCAAGGGAAGAAAGTTCGTGCACGAAGAATCATGTGTTTTTTCTCCTTCAAACCATTTTAATAACCATTGGAGAGGAAATAAATTAGAAAACTAATTATTACGTTCCACTTGAGCATCGACAATCTCGATCTATCCTTACGAATCCTCTGTGCTAGCATGTTTATGCCATCAGCAAGCCTCCCAGTTTCAAAATTGACAAAGTTATTTCTCTGTTATTACTCCCGCACAACAAACGGACACCATCTTTCAGAAGTAAAGGAAGAAACTTTGGGAATTGAAATGGACGAAGTAAAATTCTCCTGGACGAAATAATGCGTCGAGGGAAGGAACGAAAAGTGGGGAAGGCGTTGAAAAGGAAAATCCGATATAATTGATCGGCCGCACTTAGCGGCTTTCAGCTTCGAAACATCCTCCCGTGTCTTAAACACCTCCGGCAGCCTAAAACGAGGGGGGTTTAGGCTTTCTACCCGCGAGAAATATTTCACGCCTTCTCTCGCGCCCCTACACAGACGTGTCTAATCTCTCGACACTGGGGGCCGGAGCCAGGCATCGGGAAAACGTCACGATTCATCGACCCTGCTCTTCACCCTCCCTTCTCGATGATGAAACTTTTCCTCCCTCCGCTCGACGGATGCGTGCCTTTTTCCCTCGAATTCCATCCCCCTCGATCGATATACGACTCGAAGCGATTCTCCGGAAACGCTCGAACGTGTATCGATTCTCGTTTGATCACCGAAGCGAAGCTACGTCGATTGTTAGGAACGTCTTTTATAAATCGAATCCACTGATTGAACTAACGAGAAGAAAACTAACAGTGCGGTAATCGGTGTTCCAAAATAGATCTCTAATAACTCGCATCAAGAGGTCGATATTATCGTAGAAAGAGACCGGTCGAAATTTCGAAAGATGGAGAAGAAGAAGAAGTGGAAGAAGGGGAGGGAGAATAATTTCACGACAGGGCTGGATCGAAATCTTCTCCCTGTGGGGGAGAACACCATCCGTTGACCTTCTCCCGTGGATGGACAGATTTATCCACCGTCCCAACAAATCCAGCTGTTGGTGGATTTGACCGGGTGAACAACCATCGCGGGAATAAATCCCGCGCCCGGAACGATAAAACCGTTCCACGGGTGGAATATCCATTCCGATCCATCCCCCTCGACGTTCCAACTCGAGCATTTCTCGCATTTCGACCCTCCTCCGCTCCCCTCCGCTCTCGATCGCGTAATCCGTTTTGACAACGGCCAGAAGCGAAGAAATATGGGGCGCGCGTGTTCCCCGGAACGAGACTGTCGCTCGAATTTGATAACGAGATGACGAGAAACGTTCGGCGAAACGGAAAAAAATGGAGTGGCGGTTAAGAGCGTTTCGGAGCGTTTGGAGAGAGGCAAGTGGGGATGGGATAATTAAAAAATTATACGTAAAAATATCTTGATATAAATATGTATATATAGCGTGTTTCCGTAAACGTTATCGACAAAATTCACACGAAAACGGTATTATAAGAATGGGGAGGGGGGTGGAAATATCCTATCTAGGAAAAAAGTTTTGGTTATAATTAGGGAACGTTGGTTGATAAACTCGTTGGGAGAGGCGTGGAAATGTAGTCGGCGGGGAAATTTTATAAAACAAAACACGTACGCTCATAAACACCGACGATAAGTGTATTACCCTTCTATTTCTGCCGCGGCGCAAATACTCGGGGAGTAGACTGAAGCTATCGATCCGTTCTATATATATATATATATACACACGTAACGAGCAAACAAGGTTTGACATTCGACGAAATACGGCCGTTCACAAAGTAAATTGCAGGGAATGGGAGCCGAGGCTTTAAGGATTCGCCTGTTAGGCGATCGGAGCGCGCAATAAAAATTCCGCTCGGCTCAACTTCGACCCCTTCCCTCCACGCATCACAGTGGTATTATTAGAGACGTTGCGAGAGGAATATAATGGGATCCCTTTTTTCGAGAACAGTTTGTAACACTCGTAAAAGTAGGCGAGGATTCGTTCCCTTCGAGAAGGGTTTTGAATCGCGAGGCTCAACAAGTCGGATAATCGGACCATCTCGCGTTTTCTTTCCCCCGCAATTAGGGATCGATCGACGGATCGAATAGGGGTGGATGCGTTTGCGCGACTGTTGAACCCTTGCCGTGTAAATACAGCCTCGACTCGATACTCGGTAAAGAGGGATCGATATCGCTCAGACGGATGATTAACAGCCAGATATAATCCAAATACTCGAGGAATGTATTCCTCCTCCTTGCGCGCTTCCTTATATACGGTTAATCAAGGAGCGGTTCGACTATCGTTCGAAGATATCGAGGGGATATTGCTGTTAATTATGAGTTTCGAGGAGTTGGCAAAACGAGGAATATGCGGAGCGGGGAGTTGTATAGCCGATCGTGAATTGGAACGAGAAATGAATCACTTTGAAATCTCATGGAGGGAGGAGAAGGGAAAATATGACAAGAGCGGAACGAAGGAGTCCGAAAGGGGAGAGTGCGATTTAACGCGCGGCGATCTTCTCGCGAAGCTATCGAAAGATCCGAGAGAAGTGCAGGGGGAGGGATCTAGGAGATGTCTAGCCAGGGGATGCAAGTTGGACGGAGGAGAGATTTGGCTCCGTTCGCCAGGGGAGTTTATCCCCATCCACCACTCCGCCTTAGCCCGCGTCCATTAAGGGTATCCAATTTCTTTCGTTCGCTATCATCGACTTTTCTTCGCATCTCTTCCGAACAATCGGATCTCCATCTGGAAAGATATAAAATCGGATGAAAATATTGGATCTTTCACTCGCTACGAACCCGTTCTCGATCCTTCGGAGTGGTCCGAGTTTTATTTTTGGCGTATCTCGTTTCCCAGTTAGGACGGCGCATTCTCGCGAGATACACCCTTGTTATTCATCACGCTCCTCCTCCTCCTCCTCTCTTCCCGTCCCCGCCCCGTCTCTTAGTCACGTACACACGTTATTCCCTCTCTTTCTCGTCTTCGAATATTCCGTTATCCATCGAGACACGTTGGATCGGTTGAAGGGGATACGTTCGAACGAGGGGATAAATGAGGGACGGGGAAATGAGGTGGGAGAAGGGTAATAATGGTTTGTTGGTTTTGTTGCGCAGGTCGACTTGCGACACCTTGCCCAGACCGAAGACTCGAACCAAATCGAGGTCGGGATCGACCTGACCGACTACTACATTTCCGTCGAGTGGGACATCATAAAAGTGCCTGCCGTGAGGAACGAGGCGTTCTACATATGCTGCGAGGAGCCCTACCCCGATATCGTGTTCAATATCACCCTACGCCGCAAGACCCTCTTCTACACGGTGAACCTGATCATACCGTGCGTGGGCATATCTTTTCTCTCGGTGCTGGTGTTCTACCTGCCGAGCGACAGCGGGGAGAAGGTCTCGCTCTCGATCTCGATCCTGCTGTCGTTGACGGTGTTCTTCCTACTGCTCGCCGAGATAATACCGCCCACGTCGTTAACGGTGCCGTTGCTCGGCAAGTACCTACTGTTCACCATGGTGCTGGTCACCCTTTCCGTGGTGGTGACGATAGCCGTGTTGAACGTGAACTTTCGCTCGCCCGTCACCCACCGTATGGCGAGGTGGGTGAGGGTGGTGTTCATACAAGTGTTGCCGCGGTTCCTTCTCATCGAGAGGCCGAAGAAGGACGAGGAGGAGGAGGAGGAGGAGGAGGTGGTGGTGGTGGGGAGGAACGGGGGCGGCGTTGGCGCGATGAACGCCAACGGGGAGGCGGTCGGCGAGGGGGACGAGGACGACGACGACGGGGACGACGACGACGACGACGTGGAGGCGGCCAACGGGAAACCGGCCGAGGGCATGCTCACCGATGTGTTCCATGTACAAGAGACTGACAAGTACGACGCGTACTACGGCAACAGGTTCAGCGGGGAGTACGAGATACCTGCCCACGGTCTGCCACCGTCGGCGACCAGATACGACCTTGGCGCGGTGGCCACCGTGGGCACGACCGTAGCGCCCTGCTTCGAGGAGCCCCTACCCTCGCTCCCACTGCCGGGGGCTGACGACGACCTCTTCGGCCCGGCCAGCCCCGCATACGTTCACGAGGACGTCAGCCCCACATTCGAGAAGCCGTTGGTTCGCGAGATCGAGAAGACCATCGACGATGCCAGGTTTATCGCTCAGCATGCCAAGAACAAGGACAAGTTCGAGAGCGTGAGTACACGTATATATATATATATATATGTGTGTGTATGTATATATGTACGAGTCGAGACTCTCTTTTCTCCATTTTATTGAATTAAAGTATCCCTCGATCGGGATGGGAAATATTAAAATTTTTATTCTGCGTCCATACGATTTCCGAAAATAATCATCGAAAATAATAAGTGATTGGCCGATAGGGATATATGTATATATGTGTAATCGGAACGAGGATATCGTTCGGTGGAGGATCGGCAGGGATCGTGTAGGGCACGAGTATCCGCATTAATTTTGACACGGGTATTCGTCCTGAGCCAAACGTGGAATTGCGTCGGGTTACGTAACGCGTCACGGGTTACGGTTACGGTCTGTCGCGGATCGATCGCGTTTCGCACGATCGAGCGTTTATCATACCGTCGAACCATCGTTTCCGATCGGTTTCTCCCGTCGAAATCGTTGCTCGCGAGTGTCGGATTCCATGGTTTCGTTGGAATCCTACAATATTTTCATTGGAATTTCGTGATTTCCTTTGTAACGTCCTTACAAAAAAAAAAGGAAAAGAATAAAAAACACGAGTCAAGTTAGTCTAAGTCAAGATTTTCGAAGGAGAGATTCAAAAGTTGGAAAGGGACGATAACAAAAGACGAGCCGTATCTTCACTTGGATGCAAAATCCTGAAGGAAGGCACGGTGTCATCCGACCAGGAGGACTCGCGATAAGCTCGCGATCGTTTCGCATCAATCTTCCCAGCCGCAACTCCGCCTTCCTCGCGTTGTATATCTTTGGCAACCTGTTAAACTTCTCGACGCGTGGTAAAGGAAACTTGTTATCGCGTGACTCACAGCCAAGCACAGCGAAATAAAAAGAAAGGGAAAGATTCTTGAAGCAATACGATAATTCTTAGAGGTTTTGACAAAAATCGGACAAGAACTTGCTCGAGTTCGAAACACGAATCGTCTGACGTGAGAATGCGCGCATATTCGATTATTATTACATCATTTTGTACTACGAGTTGTAGAAAGTACGCGGAATAGAGATGGATGAAATTTGGAAAAAAAGAAAGAAGGAAAGAAAGAAAGAAATGATAAACGGAGCGCGCGTACCGAGGAAAGTTTCGAGTGGTGGCAAAGTTCCTTTGCTGGGCGGATGTAAAACTTGGGAAATTGATTCTGACGTTGACGGCGGTCCCAGCGCGGGGAGAACGCGTCCCGAAGTTGAGACGTTTGTCCGGGGCCGGCCGTAAATTCGAACGAATTTATGCTCCCCTATTTCATATTTGCGCGGCACACTTTCCTGGATCCATCGTGGTATCGAGTTTATTCGTGTCCCTCGGGGGAGTGATGACTTCCTCTCCTTTCCAAGGAGATCTCAAATCTCCGCCATTTCTTCCCCCGAATTTCATCGTGGAACCGAACCAGGCTTCCCTCTTCTCCCTTGGAAAAATCAAGGAAAAACGATCGACTCGTGAGCGTCGAAACCCGTCCGCGTTGTGACGTGCCGTGACACCGTGAAACAAGTTCGTGCAAGTTCGAGTTGCACGGATCGAGGGGAAGCTTGCCTCGTTTCCGATACGGGCGGGAATGGAATTTTGAACCATCTTTGCCAGGTAATACGCTACGTTTTTAGATACGTCGTTTCACCAACGAGATCGAAATTCGTCTCGAATACGACGGGTTGGCTGGTGTGACGATCAAAATACGATACTATTTATATCTTTCGATGTAACGTGCAGGGTTAAAAATGAGAAAGTAAAAAATCACGCTTTGTTACATTGAAAAGAAGATTACGTTTCGAACACCTTTATCAAATTTCATCATCTTTATCTTGCTTTAATTCGCTGAACGTATTATTAATCCTTTCTATCGATTTTTGCCGCGAGTACGAACGATACGCAATCGCTTTCACTGTTCCCCGCTGGATAAAAATCTCGGGGGGCCAATCGACTTTAGGTGTCACATTTTCGTTGCAAGTTTTTTTCTAATAGCTTCGCGGATCATTCGATTCGTACAAACGTTTCTCTTTAATACAAATAAATGTGATATATTTATCTTCATTATCAGCACCGGTGTTTGGCATCATCGCGACATATTACTTTCGATTATTTTAGAAAATTTGTACCATATACCTAAGATTAGACGACAAATTTCGAAAGGGATTAAAGATGCCAGAATATCCGGTAATAAGTAGGAAGGAGAAATGGGAAAAATTCCAAAAGATCCACGATACTTTCCACATATCTTTCCGAAATTCGATTCCACGTCGTATCGCAGTTTGCCGCATAGTTATCTCGAACGATCTTGTATCTCGAGCGGAATCGGGATCTGGACCAAAAGCCAAAGGCGGGCCGTGGCCAAATTCAATATATCGAGCCCTCGAGTCCCGGAGATGCCTTGATTTCCGCGCGCCGGCCGCATCAACCGGGCGACTTCCGCTTGCTTGGAAGGAGTCGCCAGGCGGGGTGTGGGGAGGCAGGGTGCTCGAGGATGCGGAAAGTCGGCGTTCATAAATTATCGAACGCGAGCTGTCCGCCGTTGGAACGCACTGCGGCGAAGTTCCGCTCCGTGCCAAATGTGGCCCGCGTGTCCACGCCGATGCACGCGTGGACGCGAGAGCGCCGCTTGTGTGCCACTTCCTGCCCTGCGAATTGTTTCACATTTACATTCTTCGCGCGTTCCCCCAACTTGGGATCGATTTTAAAAGTAATTTTAAAAGAATTTGGAAAGTATCGAAAATTTCGATGAAATTTGCTTTCGCATAAACGTCGATTTCCTTCGTTCTAAAAATCTCAGATTGCGTTAAGAGTTAAGGAGAATTAGTAAATGGTTTAACGGTTTGTTTGGAAGAAATGAAAGGAAAAGGAAAGTATCGAAGGTTTAGATTAAAATTGGTTCTAGAAATCTGAGATCGAGATTGAAAAATAAAGAATTCGAGAGTTAAATTTGGGTTAAAATTGGTTTCGCGCGTTCTGTTTAAGTTTGTTTTTTGAAGAAAAAGAGGACGGATTTGAAATGTCATTAATATTTGTTTGTTATTTTTTTCAAATATATATATAACTTTTCGTATTGTATTCGGGAAAAATAGGAGGGAAAATGTTGGATCGGGGTACAAGTTGTGAGAAAACTATGGGACTATATTATTCGTTATCGTGCAATATCTCAAGCGGCGCCGATATTCCTGACGCGTATTCGCTACTTGTGGAAAACTATAGGGAAACGGTATCGATCGAGCCGTTGTTCCTCAATTTTCTTTATGGGACCTTCTTTCCCCGCTCTTCTTCATTCCCCCCACGCACGTTTTCTTTACTCTGTTATTCAAACGAATTCCTCTTTTCTATGTTACTCCCATTAGATAACGTCGACCGATATATACTCGATAAGATTTCCCGTTCCTTCGAGAACGATGAAATCGAAAATTGATCAATTGATAACATCGATTAATAACAACCAACTTGTTGTTGTACTCGATAGATTCCATTTAATTTTTTCCCCTCGTAACGAATCGAACCGAAACCGAAACTCTGACGATAATTCAACAATTCCTCCTCTTTTAAATATCACTCTACGTGTCTATGAATCTACGCTTTCAAAATGCCGAAAACTGTATTTTTGTCGACGCGCGTCTGCAAAATCGCGCAAACGATCGAAGAACCTGACGCGGCGAAACGAGTGTTTGGAACGGATTTTATGGGTCGACGGTCAAACACGTAACTTCCGGGGGAACAGGTGCGTGGCCTGTCGCGTCCACGGATTCGTTAAGCTCCGCCAATGTTCCCGCGTTTGTTCCCGAAAAAAAAAAAAAGAATCGCCGAATTCCTTTAGCGCGACACGCCCTTTTCTCTCTCCTCGTGGATTCGTAAAAAAAAAGAGAGAAAAGGGAAAGAAGAAAGGGAAGAAAGAAAGGGAATAGCTGAAAGAGAAGACGTGACGTCTTGTCGTCGACCGACTGGAACGGCTGGAAACGAATGAAAAGGGCTTTGTGCGTCCATATTCTCGGGGGTTGTGAACCCTCTAGCCGCGTGACCCGTGTTAACCGCGCTTAATTCGGTTAATGTCCTCCCGCGCGTGCTTTCTTTTTGCGGGGAAATATAACACGATCCCTGTGCATCATTCTCAAATCTGGCCGTGCGCTCGCGTGAGAATCGGGTAAAAAAAGGCGCGAGATGAAAATAGCTTTGGGAATTCAACCAAGAAATCAAATCGACCATATTTCTTTTACACGAAGTCAGCTCTCTTTCTATTCGCAAGAATCTAGAACTTTCCAACTGCTTCTTCTCGTTTCTGTATCCTGTCTTTTCCACTAGATGTCTTTGGCGTTATTAATTGCTTGCAGGAAAAATCGCCAATCGACGTTTTAATTTGAGCAATATTGAGAAATTATACCCAATGCATCGAGACTTTCTTCCTTGGGAACGTGCAATAGACACATTGCTTGGCAATCGCGAAACTTTAACGCCGATTTTTCCTATTCGCGCTCGAAAAATTGATCGGTATTCAAATGTTCTTGCATTCTTTTTATTTATTTTTTTTTTCTCTCCCTCTTTTAAATAAGACACGTCGATGGAAAAGTGTGTACGAAAATTTTCTAATCCATGAATCGCCATCGAATCGGACAATTGAATTTCGCCGTTCGCATTTCATAACAGTTTCGCCTTATCGCACGACGGTAAAAACCGAGGAGCGTTTGCCCTCGATCGGGCGTGAACCTGAGTCTGGTTTTTGAATGTGAATGGCCAACGACTAGGGGGAGGGGAGAGAGGACGAAGAAATAGGGAATAGGAAGATAGGGGCTTGGATACTGATCTCTGGATTCCCGGGAAAGGACATGGAGCGTCGACGAAATTGCCTCTTGGCACCCAGTCGCTCGCGAGAAATGGTGAAATAATAGAGGGAAGTCAAGCTCGTGGAAAAAAAGTCGTGCAAAAGTCTGTGGTTCTGTGCACGGTTCGTTGCGTTGGAACACGATGCGACGTTGTAATTATAGGATGGAAGAGGAAGAGAGAGAGAAACGGGTTTCTTTCTTTCTCGGCTTGCTAATGGACTCGTTAGCGAGGCTAACTCTTGTGCGTTTACAATCGTAAACAGCGAAAATTAAAATACAATATACGTGGAGAGTTGAAAAGTTCGATCATCGTCGCGTTTTTCACGACGAGATTCAAAAATTCTCTTGAACTTCTTTTGAAAACTTACTCGATGGATTCGTCGATTTCAATGTTCGAACGATAAGAACGGAAGCAAGAATTGGTGATATAACGTATCATCTTGATCCTTCCAGATGTCAAATAGGAAAGAGATGGAATTTCGATGGAATCGCGATTAAACAAATTTTTCAAGATCGCATTTCTCGTTTACCCTTATTTCCTTTCTTCGTCGACGCGAGTCACTCGATCCATCCATCTATTTGCGAAGGATGTTGGAATAAGAGAAAAGAGTTGGTCTATCGAGACTAAAAGCATCGTATGCGTGAACCGGTTGGAAGAGGAATTGAAAAGAGGCAGATATATACGCGTTTGAGGGGAAAGTGCGATAAAAGTATCGGGTGTCTGTTTTATCGTCCACTTCCTCCCTTGTCAAAAGGAATCGAAAGGAGTCGATACACCCTTTGGACGAAGGATCGGTTGTCCCTGCCCTCTTCCCTCTCTCTCCCCTTTTATATACACGTCGCGTGTAAAAGATCTGTTCGATTGAAAGTTGGAAAGATAGGGCTCGCCTTTTAGCTCCTTAGATGCAGAAAGTTCCGTGAGATACTGGCGTGTGTGTGTGTGTATGCGCGCGCTGGATTTTTCCTACGTTCGGGAGATGATACGACGGACGTGCGGAGGAAAACTCGAGAGGAATGTTTCTCGTTCCTCCCTGAACGTACGAGTCTGGAACGAAGGGGAGGAATGTTCAACCTCCGCCGGATAAAAAGGAATAACGGTCGAATCGTCGAGCGAGATATTATATTTACGTATCTGGACTCTCGTTCCTTCGCGATCTCTTCTAATAATTCTTTTCCAACCGATCTCACGATCGTGTACACGCTGCACGAACGTTCATTGCGAAAACGAACGAGGGGTCAGGACGTGACGATACCGATAGACACAAGTCGGAGAACCTGAAGTATTTAGTGGTCGTTTTACATTAAGTGTTTGCAAGTCTCCTGTAGTACAATCAAACACATCGATGTGAGTCTCACTGTACACTAATAAATAGCCTTCGCAATAACCTATAATACAAATATAAAATTATGATTATATTCGTCAAGAATTCAACGAGTGGATAAGGATATCGCGTGTTGGATTAAATACCGAAATATAATGATATAACGACGAATCAAGCTGACGCGAACCCGATATGAATTCTGTTTCCAGGTGGAGGAGGACTGGAAATACGTGGCGATGGTGCTCGACCGGATCTTCCTCTGGATATTCACGGTGGCCTGCGTGCTCGGCACGGTGTTGATCATTCTCCAGGCGCCGAGCCTCTACGACACCACGAAGCCGATCGACATCAAGTACAGCAAGATCGCGAAGAAGAAGATGATGCTGATGAACATGGGTCCCGAGGAGGACTAGTCGACGATCCCGCGCGGCCCCGCGCCGCGTCCACAGCGGCAGCTGCTTCGTCGTCGTCGTCGCAGTCGTCATCGCGACTATTGTTGCCGGCATCGTCGTCGCCGTCGTCGTCGCCGTCGTCGTCGTCGTCGTCGTCGTCGCTGTCGTCGTCGCCGTTGTCGCCGTTCTCGTCATCATCCTCGCCGCTGCCGCCGCCGCCGCCGCCGCTGTCACCATAATCGTGGTCGTTGTCGTGGCCGTTGTCGTACAACGGCCGCCGCCCATCATCCAAACTGCCGATTTTCGCGTCGACGCGCAACAGGACCCTCTCTCGATCGCTGCCGCCAGAGATGATAGGAGGAACACGGCCAGGAAACAATATTGCTACGCAACGGGCGACAGCAGGATTCCACGAGGAGGTGGCGTCGATCTTTCCCTCTCCGAACTTGCGAGCACGGGGATCTTGTCCTATGGATTTCGATCCTCAAACTGTTTCGAGACTTGGAGACGTTGAGTGTTGAGTATTGAGAAGGGGAGGGAAGGCGAGAGAGAGAGAGAGAGAGAGAGAGAGAGAGAGAGAGAGAGAGAGAGAGAGAATGAATGGACGAACGAGTGATGGGGAAGGAGAGGAGTAAGTAGAGGAGAGGAGTAAAGTAGAGAGGATGAGGGTGAGCGAATGAGGGGTTAGCCGAGATTGTCGAGGGAGAAATGAGGAGAGGGGAGGGGAGGGGAGGGCAAGAGAGGGGAGAAAAAGTGCCAAATACGCGAAACACACGCGCAACGTATTTTTGTAAATCTGGTTTCATACGTAAGGCTAGAGTCGTGCGGCGAGACGTCGAACTGCCCGAACTGCCGATTTTATATAAGAAGACGTTTAAGAGACACACACACACACACACGTACACGCATACATATACAAACACGCGCAAGGCATACATTACTTAACACACTTAACACACGTATATATATATATATTTATATATACACGCACGCAGATATATAATATACTCGTACACACACATTACGGAGGAGATCGGTTACGAGAGGGACGATTTATTCCTTATCACGCATCTGAGAATCCATGCGCATCTACACGCGCATATACAAGTATAAAACACATTTTTGGGTAAACATTTGCGCAGAGGACCGCACGTTACAATTTATACGTGGTGAGAAGGGTTGAAACGAAGAATGGGGGGGGTGGGCGAGAGGAAAGAAGAAGAAGAAGAAGAAGAAGAAGTGGAGAAGTGAAAAGGAAAAGAAAAAGGAAAGAAGAAAAGGACGAAAAAGCGGAGAATGCATCGCGAGAGAAGATGACACGCGTGTATCTGTAGACACGCGCTGCTACTATCTGTCAACGTGCGTAGATATACTCGACCGACGATCTCACACAACGTACGAGCACACACAACGCGATATATTCATCCCCATATTCTCGACACATCGTATAATCACGGGGGTGCGCCGCGCTCGCGCGGGCACGACACACGCCGACACGCACAACCGAGCACACCAACATACGAGCTTGGAACCAAAAGGGGAGAGGGGAGGGGAGTCTCGCACGGAGCGCACGACGAAGGAGGAGAATTATCAACGAAGGAACGAAGAAGAATGGGATAGCCGCGAGTCGGTGCCAGGAAACGATGCGCGCTGCTCGAGGGGGGACACGAAGGAAGGTAAAGAAAGAGGAGGGGAAACATCGAAACTGAAAATTTCCCTTTCTTCTCCTTTCTTTTTTTTTTTACCGCGGTTTTTTTCCCTCTTTCGACGACTTCTTATCATTTCTCGTCCAACCAAGTATACGTTCTCGTTCGTGACCCAGGCAACCGTTCCCCTCCCACCCGTCAATTAATCCCGTTGCATAAATTCCTACAGGTGAATCGACAGATGGACACGCTTCAACGCGTGTGAGCGAACGTTGCCCAACGAGCAGTTTAACAGCGAGCACGCGTTTATCTGGCAGCCAATCGTATCGAGGGGATGTATATCCTTCTTCGTCGTGCGTGTTTCCAAAGAAATATACCGAAGAGAGAGAGAAAGAGAAAAAGAGAGAGAGAGAGAAAGTGTGTGTGTGTGAAAGAGAGAGAGAAAGAGAGACAGAGAAAGGAGAGGATCGCGAGCGGAGAAGCTCGCAAACAACTGCCAACTTTAGGAGCAACGGCCTCTTGAGAGATCCGATCGGTTCTCAGGGGGAGGAAGTTGGAGGAGGGGTGGTTATCGATAAGTTTGAAGAATGGAAACAGCAGGGACAAAGGGGAGGAGGGGATGTGAATGTTGTTTGGCAGGAAGATTCGACGTACCAGGGCGCGGCGCTGTCAGCGTGTTTCTCCTCTTCCCGGGTGAGGACCAATCGAGATTCGTCCAAAAACGTCACCGTTTTTTCTATCCTCTGTCCTATCTGTCTATAATTCGCCGCGTGATGGACGAAATCCGTGGCGATCTCTCCTCGTTGGAACGTTGGAAAATGGCGAATTTTCTCCCGACAGTTGCGCGTCTTCCCTCGACGAGGGAGATTCTATCTGACGAAAGAGACAGAGAGAGGGAAGGAGGGTACCGCGACCAATCGATCATCTTCGATCCATCCGTGATTCCATCGATTGCGTTTGAGTCTTTGCCTCTTTCGTTTTTCATTATAACTTCGAACCAATTCTCAAAGTTTATTCTCTTTATTCCACGATTTTGTTTCATTTATACCTCGATCTCGGTCGAGGAGAAGGGAGAAAGTCGAAGGAAGGAAGATAAGGTGACGGGGGAGGGAAGGATCATCGACTGTTTATTCTTCGCCTGCGATTTCGCCGCGCTAAAGTGGGCGGAAGTCGCGAGCCATTTCGAATCAAGAGGAATACGAGGGGGATAGAGGAAGAACAATGAGAACGGGTTCAAAGAGCAAACACGGTGTTCCCCAGCTGTGCGTTCCAACGACGACGAGATTATCGGATGTTATTCGAAAGTGGGCGCACTGGTACGCCGAAAATCCTATTATTCCTGTTTCGAAGGGGCGACACGCGTCTCGTCTCCCGTTGAGATTCGCGAAATCGAGATTCCCTCGCTTCTGGGAACGCGCGATAGGATCCTCAATGGCCCAAAATGGATAACACACAAATCACGAAAGCTTCGAGACGTTGGAAACTCGTCGATGCCGGTGCACGGTAAACCGTTGTTTCTCTCGCGCCACAGAGAGAGAGAAAGGGGGGAGGGGGAACACCTCGTTTCGATACGAGCCATGCCTTGGTATACACACACAATGATTTCTTCGCGAATCCTTCGTGCTACGTCCTCGAGCGAATCGTTCCAACGTTCTCGAAAAATGCTTTCCTCCACCAGTCTTTCAAGGTACCCGAGAACTTCCGGGAAAAGAAAAGAGAAAGGGAGGGAGAGAAAAAGAAAAAGAAAAAGAAAAAAAAAAAAAGAAAGGACAAACCTCAAAGTTCTACGAACTCACGCTTAAGCCATTCAGTCTTTCAAAAGCATCGACCATTCTCCGGTTCGAACGCGACGCTCAAAGCGTGCTCGATTCGAACGTTTATCGATCGAAAGGATGATCCACCGTCGAACGCCCATCGTTCGGCCACGTGTACCAAAAAAAAAAAAAAAAAAAGGAGCGGAGATAGAGAAAGAGAGAGAAAGAGTGAGAGAGAGAGAATGAGAGAGAGTGAGAGTGAGAGAAAGAGAGAGAAAGAGAGAGAGAGGGAGCAAGGGAGCAATATACAGTGCGGAGCAAAGGAAAACGAGACACGAAGCTCATTGGGTGGGCCGGCGAGCGCGTTGAACGCGCACACTCGTGCATGCATACACACACAGAGAGACATTGTTTGTACACTGACAGTGAAAATACGAAGGAGACGAAGGAGGAGTGGAGGCGGGAGAGGCTAACAGCACGGCCGCTCCCTCCATCCGCGAACCGGTATATAATAATCAATTTATTTGCTCACGTAAAGGTAACGGTATAATATATATTTAATATGTGCATATTAGGTAATAAATAAACAGGAGGTTAATCACACGAAATAATAATAATAATAATAATAATAATAATAATATTAATAATAATAATAATATTAATAATAATAACATTAATAATAATAATAATAATAAAAATAAAAATAAAAGAAAGAACTAAACGTAACCCGAGAACGATTGACTCGGGCAGCCCGTGGGGGCCGTGGTGATGGTGGTAGTGGTGGTGACGGTGGTGGTGATGGTGATGGTGATGGTTGATAATGGTGGTAGCAGTATGGGACGTACCGTGTTGAACGCCGATCCGATGGACAAATGGGATGGAACGAACGCGAGTGTCTGTAGGAAATGCAGGGGAGGGGAGGGGGATGATGCTTCGACTCGCCGATCGAGTTGTTACGAGGAGTGTCGTACGAGGTGGAGGGGGAGCGGAACGCGAGAGAAACGCGATTTCGCGACACCGTTGCGAGGATTAACTTTCCTTCTGGAGCACAACTTCTGTCTTTCTGAAAGTTTTTTGGTAAACTGCCAATATTTATGATTTATCGCGGAGGGACGGTTATCGCTCCTTGTTGGGGAGAGATGGGGCGATATCTTGGATATCGGAACATTTTCAAGATTCAGAGATCTGCGGAACTTTCGTCAACTTTATCGATCGAATTTGTTAATTTCTTTGCTCGACGCTGGAGAGAATGGAAATATTTTTCCCTCGTCTTTCGCGGAACCACCCTTTCCCCGAGTTTCGGCAATTCGACGCGTTGCATCCGCCCTTTCTTCTTTGTTCCCGCTGTGCGTTATTAATTTACGACTCGGCTTATTGCTCAGAACTTTACTGGAACGCAGGCGTGCTACGTTATTGCGCGACGCGTCACGCGGCAATGTACGATGGGTGTTGCGTCGAATGGGGAGGGGGGGGATTAAACTCGTGGGATTCTCTTTCGAAGGCCAGAACGAACGTCATAACGAAACGAGACGAAAAATCGGCTCGAATTTCCGATCTCTCTTCTAATTTCCTCGAAAATAAAATTCGACATTCGATTACGCGGATCGATCGATTGATTTCTCTCCGCCCTGTCGATTGCGAAACAATGCTTGTCAATTGCGTTGCACGAATCAAGTATATTTCGAGCTAATGGAAAAAGATCGTTATAATCGCGAGGTCGCGTTACATTCGTTTCGTGATGTTCGAAATAATTTTACCTCGGGAACGTAATTAACGTATTAATTTATGTTGATTATCGCAAAGCGGATTAACTAAACGGGGGAGGGCGAAGGTTTTTAACCGGTGAAATTTCGAGATTCGTTCGTTTGCACTGTTTAATATCCGGATTCGGGTTTCAATTTTTCACGAAATAAAAGAAAGAAAGAAAGAGGAAAAGCGGGGGAGGGGGGGATAAAATAAAATGAAATGGGCAAAAAGGAAGGAAAAGGAAGGGAGGGTGTAAAAAAACGCAACGTAATGCGTGGAAAAGTTAATCGACACAACGTGTAGCGGATTGCAGAAACGCGGGAACGAGTAATTTGAACAATAATAAAAACAATGGCGGAACGACGGCCATTGTTTCATCGCTTCCCCTCCCCGTATCATCCCATCATGCCTCGTCGACAACAATAATTGATACGATTAGAGCGTTAAGCATGAGAGAGAGAGAGAGAGACGTGAAATAAAAAAAAAACAAAAGAAAAGAAAAGAAAAGAAGAAGAAGAAGAACAACGGATAACAGAAGAATTAAATTAAGTTATTTGGAGGAAAAAGGAACAAGGAAGAATAAGAAACGAAATAAAGAAACGAAAACGGTTTCAGGAAATTTTACGCTGTAACGATAAAAAAAAAAAAAAAAGAAAAGAAAATGATAACCGTTGTCTCGTTAAACGTTACGTTAAGTTGATATCCGTTGATAATAAATCCATGACAATGAAACGTAAGAATACAGGGAGGGAGAGGGGGTTGGAGGGAAAAGAATAAGAGAAAGAAATAGAAGGAAGAGATCGAACGACGAAAGAGAGAGGGGGATTGATCGGTCGTCGTCGATTCGATCCACCCTCGGTGTTCCCCTTTTTTTTACGATCGTATCGATCGACGACGTATCGGCTTGAAAAAGAATCTCGGGCACGAGCACGAGATTAGGTTTAAATCGTGTACATTGTTAACGATAACGATAACAACGTAACAAGCGTAACCGTACCGTTGTCGTTTTAGCCACGTCGTAAATCGGGCATCGTTGCGATCCACTGATCCGAGGGGTTGTTTGATCGAAGGGCCCGGCGTTTATATTAATGCGCGTGTGCGCTAATGTGGGAATCGGAGCCTCGTAACGTTGTCGTGCCTGTTCGTCCCTATTAATAACATTCACCCTGTAAAAATCGTCGAATTCCGATCGCGCGTTTTTCCACTCTCGAGGAGCGATTGTTTTCCTGTTTTCGAGAAGAATGAATCAGAGATTTCCTTCGATATTGCTCGTTACGAAACAAAAGAATACGCGTGATATTTGCAAACGAGTCATTTCATCGGGTTTTTTTCTTTCTTATTTCTTTTTTTCTCTTTTAGCCGATCAAACCATCCACGCTACGATTTGTTAACGTTTATCAACGGATTGATTCAAGCTCAACCTCACCGTTAACCCCCTTCTTTTCACGGATTTTTCGCGAATGTCTATCGCGGAAAAGAGATTCTTCCCGCGATATTGAATAGACTCCGCTCGAGGAGGAACGATGAATAATCTCTCGAGATGAATGGGAACGCGAAATAATTCTGTTTCATCCGGTTTCAGAGGTGTCCGAGTGTAGGATATATCCAGGACGAAATTTCTTCTTTTTTTCTTCTTTCTTTTTTTCCCCCCTTTCTCCACCCTGGCCGGGGGTAGAGTCGTTTCAGCGTGCGGACGTCGAACAAGGCTGGGCAAGGGGTTGTGAAAGGCCGGCCAGGCGAAACCGAGCGTCGTAATTGAATTTTTCAGTCGCCTCGAGCCTTCGTAGACGCACGATTCATTAGCAGTGTAAACCCCAGGGCTCGAAATTAGGGCGGGCATGTAAGGTAAACGAGGGAACGAACGCCCGGCAAATGGATTAAAGCGAGCGAGTTCTGATTCGGCGAACGTGCGCCCGTTCTCACGGGGCCAAGGAGGGAGGCACGATTATCACGGACGTGTCCACCTTTCCCTTGGACGAGCCGGGGCCAGAGGTTTTTGATTAAAATTTCGAGCTTCGCTCCTCCTTTGGCCGCGCGTGTCTCTCGTCTCTTGTCCCAGGATCCAGGAACGGAATGATGTACGATCTAAAATGGCGGAAGTGGTGGAAGAAGCGCGCGATCGGAAAATATGATCAGGTAACAGAGAGAGAGGAGAGAAAAAGAACACAAAAAATACAAAAAAAAAAAAAAAAGAATGGCGAAAAATCCGTCTTCCTATCTTCGTGTTTTTCCAGTTTCTCGCTGTTCTCGCGTATCCGTTACACCGGATACATGGTTACACCGATAACACCGTTGTTTGTGAAGATTACATACGTACACGCAATCATACATACATACATACTGCATACCGTGTGACTGTGCATAGAATTATTTAAAAAAGAAAAAAAGAAACAAAACGAAACAAAAAAAAGGAGTAATATTAAAAACGTATAAGAGGAATAAGTGTTTACAAAAAAGAAAAAAAAGAAAAAACACTCGCGCGCGATAGCCTGATAAGCGAACCCGACAATTTTTGCGTAAGTGATAATCTCGTAAGCGTAATTATTTACCAAAAATAGATAGACCTTTCTGATTGTGACCCTCGTGGCCAGGATCTGACTTGAGATCGAAGCGCGACACGGAATGAGAATATCGTAACGATAACGGTTGATCGAGAAATCGTTTTTCTTTTTTTCTTTCCTCGTCTCTTCGCGGTCTATACCTTTTTTTCTTTTTTTTTTTTTAATCACTTTCGTTCCTCAGAATCGAAAATCTCTCGATCGAATTCTCTCTTCGGCGATTTAACGCTTTAACGAATCGATCGAATAACTTCGAGGAATTTCAATATTCGGAAAATTAAACGCGACGATGGAAATATTTTCGTGTAGAATCGCCGATTCGTCGATTTTCGCGATGGCCGCGAGAAAAAGGATGGATACCGGATTGGGATTGGTGTATATCGGGCGTGGTCCGGGTCACAGTCGTCACAAACGCTCAAATAAATCAAGTGTACCGTGTTACCGTGTCACAGAGGCTTAAAGTCTTCCGTGGGGCATTCCTGACAAAGAAAGACGATTTTCTCGGGTTGATCCGCAAACAGAATGCCGAGCGAAAGGGAAAACCGGGGCGAACGCATTTATACAACGCTGTATTACATAGAGAAATTGTCGTCCAATGGACACACACACACACACACTCAGATACACAGACACGCACACAGACACACACACCGTCGATTTAACGTGGGAACGTGAAAGAGGAATGTTAAACCGTCCATAAAGAGAATTTACGTACAAGTACGACGAACAACAGGGATTTTTCGTTTCCGTTTCGCGAACGGGAATTTTGTACTTTTCATCCAGTGAATGGTTCACTGTATCGTCCGATCGAATAACCCCATTGTTTCTTTTTTTTCCTTCTTTTTTCCCTTCACCCCCCTCCCCTTCCCTCCTGATCCCCGAAATTTCTATTCCTATTTTTCTTATTACAATTCCTGAACGTTCTAACGACGTTATTAATTTCATCTTCCCCACTCCCGCCTTTCTTTCGTTATAAGAAAAAAAAGGAAAAGTTTCTTTCTCTCTCGTTTATTTTCCATTCGGAAGAATGGAATTTTTTCCCCCTTCTTTTTAACATCAGTTCGACAATCATGATACAACCATCGAACGAACGCCTCCTCCATAGTCGTACGCGAATCCTCATACCGTAGAATCTCATTATCGAAACAGGGCCGCATCTCTTTACTACGGGACAATTTTTCACGTTTTCATCGAGACGCCTCGTAAGACTCATAGAAAAAAAAGAAAAAAAAAAAGAAAGAAAGAAAAAAAAAGAAAATAAGAGAAAAATGAAAAAAAAGAGAGAGAGAGAAGAGAAGAGGAAGCAGAGAGAACTTTTAGATTACTGTAGGAACGATCGCGATACAATTGGAGAACAGTCGAGCGACGACATTTCGCGGAAGGAATCGCGGGAAACGCGAGGGTGAAACCGATTGCCACCCTCGCTCGAAATAATCGCGAATTTCCGCCCTCGGGGCGTTCCTCCCCCTCCTCCGTTGGCGCACACTCGCGCGGTTTCACACCTCTTTTCGTGATAGATAGATCATCGTCGAGAGTTTCGAAGACGAAACGGACAGTGTACTGCCTTCTCGAATTTACCTCATTCCTCGTTTTTCCCCTTTCTCTTCCAACGAAAGGATAATAACAAAACTCGATCCGTTCGAAGCGACGATTCGAAGGGAGCAAAGGAAGCCAGCCCAAAGGAACGGGGTAGGAAAAATTGGCCGCGGCTTCCCGAATTGAAAAATTATCGCCCTTCCCCTCCCCTTCCCTCTCCCCAGAACAAAGAACCAGTATACAACATACATTCGAACAAAAAACGTTTCCCGCCGTATTTCCATTTCTTGGCCCGTTCCAACCGATTTTTCTTTTCCCCCTCCCCGCATTCTGCACCTTTTACGAACGAGCACCGTAGAAAGAGGGAAGAAAAAATAATAACAAACGTGCAATTTTACTACGTAAATCGATCGTAATTTTCGAAAAATCGAAACGAGATCGCGGCAAGTGACACGCGATCGCCTCGAAACTCTTGTGCCCCGCAACTCATCGGGGAGACCCTCCCTCTCCCTCCTTCCCCCTCCCCCCGGTTCCCTTCGATACTATATATATATGATATATATATGTATCATTGGATTCGAGGGGCGCAATATTTTTCTACCGTGTAATTTCATACTTTTTCCAATCCTCTTCGATCTCAACAACCTTTTCGCCGGCGACGTGTTGAGGACGTGTACGGGTTCCTCTGTCGATATCTTCGTTCGCGCGGCCGCCGTTAATCGGTCGGTTGGGGGGAAATCGGTCGATTTCCGCGGCACGCGCGGAATTTTCTCAGCCGTCATCGGGGGACCGCGTTCACGACACACGACACACACACACACACACACATACGTAAAACAAACACTTGGCAAACGCATGCACACATGAAGACAGGGCAGGTATCGTTCGGAGGCAGCAGCGGAAGGAGAAAGGGGCGAGGGGAGCTTCGAGAGCGCCTCGATCCCTCCCTCCCCCCCTGTGGCTGCTCATCGGGATTAATCATCGAAGTCACACGACTTGGTCACGCCGCGAGATCGAACACGAGATTCGATCGTATCCGATATTCGCAGACTCGCGCGACAAGCGCCTCGCGATGGGCGCGAAAGGAAACGAGCCGCTTTTTCTTTTTTTTTTCTTTTTTTTTCCCTTTTTTCTTTTTGAAAGGACGGTGGCTATAGGGATCTCTTCGTGTGTTCGAACGGATTAAATCGAAATCTTTGCTCAACGTTGCATACGTGTTATATATATATACATATATATATACATATATATATATATAAAGTAAAGTAAGATGATGTTATCGTCTAGTGTTGAAACATAGTGTTAACTAACACGGCCAGGGGGTGGGTCGTTGGTGTTTTTTCGCGGCCACGTCGTTGCCGCAAATGATGTTTGAAATGTTCACGTTGTGTTCACGCGTTCACGTGCGGGGAATAAAGTGGTCTTTTTTAAAGAAAAGAAAAGAAAAAAGGGGGGAAAGGGTAGGGAAGGAAAGGAAGGGACAAGCGAAGGAGGGAAGAGGAACGCGACATCATCGATGCGCACGATGTGGGCGGGGAGGGTGGGCCGTGAACCCGTGGGGAGGAGAGGAGAGGTTCAGAAAAAAAGGGGTGGGAGTGTGTAGATTTATTAATGGTAACGATAGCTAATAATGATAACTAATAACGATTTACTAATAACGACGCTAACGCTGTAAGGATAAATGAAGCATAGTAATAACGAGTAATAACGATAGCACGTAAAAAAATAAATAAATAAATAAATAAATAAATAAATAAAAGATAAAAAATAAAACGCAGTAATAAACTACCACTTAAACACAATAAAAAAAAAAACGAGTTACGGTAACGTTAAACCTAAGAGTAAAATAAAACGAGAAAAATAATAAACGCTAAAGAATAACAAAGTATCGAGTAATTAATTAAAAAGAAAAAAAGAAAAAAAAAGTACCCTTAAAACAAGTATATCGAGCGCTAACTCTACTATCGACGATTACGAAAAACGTTATACGGTATGTATTGTTATCGAGTTCCAAAGAGAATTGGAAGCGAAGGAAAAAGAGAGAGAGAGAGAAAGAGAGAGAAAAGCGATATAAGAGGATCTAAAGCGGGCAAAAGAAGAAGAAGAAGAAGAAGGCGAACGATCGTTGTTTGACGAGAGAGAGAAGGAAGACCCGATGAAACTCGTGTAAAACTGATAGTATTGTTAAGACAATCAGATACTTATTGCTCCGGCCAGCTCGATGGCCATCCGTGAATATTTGTTGTCGAGGTTTATCCCTCGGAAAAAAAGAAAAAGAAAAAAAAAATTGGAGGATGAAGACGAGAAGACGAGCAGGAGAGGGAAACGAGAAAGGGGAAGAAAGGTGTGAGAAGCTGGAATCGGTCGCGTGTCCCTTCTACATCGAACGAAGAGAGGGGAGGAAGCGACCCCCAGCAAGAAATCTTTCCTTGTAGCGAATAATGAAAATGGGATAATATAGGAGAATATTTCGAAGAAGATTGACGGAGACCTTCGACTTTTACCCCTGCATCCACCTATTCACCCACCCTCGTCCAAGGGAAAAACCAAAGAAAATCTCGGAAGGAGGAGAGGGCTCGATCAGTGGGGAACGGAAAGAGGAAGAGGAGAGACGAAAAGGGAAGGGAAAAGGAGAGAACACGGCACGTGTTCGTCGAGTGTGCCGCGGGACGCTTTTTTCTACGCCTCACATTTTCTACGGTTTCAAAAAAGAAAAAAGAAAAAAAAAATAGCACGCAAAACGAACGATTGTTGTGAAGAACGAATCAGGGTTTTTTTCATCAGGAGGGAGGAGGAAGAGAAGAAGGAACGGTGAGCACGTGAGGGGAGGGGGGAATTGAGACGATCGTCGAGAAAGATATTAACCGAGCTGCGCGTCGGGGATGTCGAGGAAGGCCAGAAATGGCGAGCCTCGTCCCCCGTGGGAGGGAGAAGGGGGAGGGGGTGCGGTTTTCGCACGCGAGAGAGCGAGGCATCGTTGCGAATACTCATAGCAAATATACTCGATATACGAACACGCGAGTTGCACGCGTGCGTACGTTCGAGGAAAGCTTCGTTTCTGACTGACAACGCTTTCGTTTTCATCGTCGACCGTCACTTGTAAATATAGGTTTTTGTATAAGAACAGAAACGAAAGTGTGAATCCCACGAATGAATTCGAACCATCTCCTCTCCGAACCACCCCTTTTGCAAAATAAAACTTTCCTTAGATCGATCTTAAGTGATTCCGATTTAAAAAGGCGAACTATGCACGCGTGCAAACACGGAGTATGCAGACATAGACATACAAATACGTACATGCACGCATGCACACACACACACACACGCATATATCGCGACCGAAGGAAGAAATATCCTCCCTCGTCGAACGCATTTTTGCCTCGCCAGCAAGCCGAGGAAACACGAAAAGAAGCGAAAGGAGCGGTGGAAGGGAAAAGGTTTCAGCGAGTCGATCGATTTTTCTACCGACCGATCGATCGATTCGAGCTATCGAGCGAAATATCGAGCACCGTTGGTTCTTACGAACCGTCTCTTAAGTTTCTTCTCTATCCTTCGAAGGTGGAAAATTCAAAGCCTTTAACCCAGCTTTTAGAGAGCTCTTTCGGTCGCTCTTTCCTTTCTTTTTCTTTTTTTTCTTTTTTTTTTTTTTCTTCTTTTTGCCGTTTCCCATGATTCTCGATGTCGATCGAGACGGGTCACGGGCGTTCGAAAACGCGTTCGAGAGGGTGGAACGTAACGAAGGAAACACGTACACGCATAAAACACTTACACGTGAACGTACATAATATATATACGCATAAGAGGAGAAAAAAGAAAGAAAGAGAAGGGGGGAAAAAAATGGAAGATGTTAGGTATAGGAGAGAAACGAGGGAGATTACGACGTTGATGTTGACGACAATGATCAACGATAATGATGGTGTGTGTTGTCGATAAGGAGAATGGAGGACGAAAGAAATGAAAGAGAGAGAAAGAGAGAGAGATTGAGAGAGATTGAGAAAGATTGAGAGAGAGAGAGAGAGAGAGAGAGAGAGAGAAAGAGAGAAACATACGAACATTTTGTTATATCCGTACGTAAGAACGTAGAACGAGAAACGTGTGTGTTATTAAGGAAGTAAACGTATCGAATCTACAGTTAAATGTTTACGATAAAATTACGGGTAATTAAGAAGATTCTAGATTTTTTCTAACTAATCGATTCGTACGGCGGACTCGTGCCAATCCTCTAGATTTACGACCTAAAACGAGATATACAAATGAGATGAAGCTGTTATCCTATATTAAGTCGGCTTGGAAATAAGTATTTGATTATACGTATTTATCGTGCGACCGGTATATGTATGCCTGGACACACTTGAGTGCCTGACTAGCCGAGCGAACCTAACCTGTTTGCCTGAAAGCGACCGTGTGCGTGAACGGTAGAACGATGAAACCACATAGCGGAGAGATACGCAGAATAAAACAAATTGAATTTGATAAACAAAATAATAATAATAATATTAATAATAATAATAATAATAATATTAATAATAATAATAATAATAATAATAATATTAATAATAATAAACAATGTAAGTTATTAACCTGGTGCGCGTGTACATGTTGCGAGAGACGACGAGAGGTGTGGACGACGAGGATTCGAGAGAAAGAGTAAGAAAGGGGTGAAGGGGAGAGAGTGCGACGGCGGCTAGAGCAACGAGTAAAAAAACAAACGTCGTCGAAAGGAGATTCTCTTTCTGTTACTCGAACTCGTCTCGAGTTAATTCGGCGAGAAGCGATCGGGGACTGTCGATCGCGAGGCTCGGATCGATCGAATCGGGCGAAATTTTCGCGCGCATTTTCATTGGGACCGAAGGGAAACGAAGGCGAGATCTCGGCCGATCCCGAGATCGCGAGAGAAAAGTATCGATGTCGTCTCGCGCCTCGACGAGTCTCTGCCCGCTTTCGTCCGTGATTATATATAAATATAAATGTGTGTATATGTATATGTACGTATCGATCGCGGTATCGAATGGAAATCGAGAGGAAGATAATCGAGCGTCCGCTCGAAATCCGCCGTCGAGAGGATTTCACGCGCCCGATGGAACGAGATCGTCATCGACGAATCGCCGATCGACGCTCGTCCCAAGCGTCGCGTTCGTAAATCCTGCTTTTTCTCCGATGGAACGAGTGAAGGGGGAAGTAAGAATAAAAGAAAAAAATAAAAAAAATAAAAAAAAGGAACACGATTTTAACCCGATCGATTTTGGGGAAACACGTTTCGATCGGGGCGATAGATTTATCCTGGACTCGTTTGAATTCGTTCGATGACTAAAAAGGGAATTTCTCGAAATTTTAACAATTTTTATCGGGTAGATTTGGAATCGTCGTTCTAATCGTACCTCCAACGACTGATTATTTTTTCACAAGTTGATCTCCAATCCTCTCGATTGGAAATTTCGAAACGTGGTTCCGAAACGCTCAAAGGGTATAAGACGTGTGTGAAAGAGAAGAAGGGAGGAAGAGAAAGAGGAAAGGAATTTTAAAATTACCGGGTCTCGGTAAGACGCGAACGTTTTATACAATTTTTAATCGGAAAAGGCCGACGAGATTTCGGCGATGCTCGTCGACGTCGCTGCGAGCGCATTAATATGGCGGCTGCTCGAACAGCTGATTGGGAAATAGAAACGTTGTTTGTCACGATCGGTTCGATCGGTCGTCGCTGCGTGGCGACAGAACGTTTAGCAGATTTATATCGTTGCGACGAGACGGTATAATGATATACATATGTACATATACGCGCGAAATATGGGAGAATATTAGAATGGGGAGAAGGAGTTGGAGAGAGAGGATAATCGATAATGTCGAAGGAAATGTTTGGCGCGAATCAAGCGTGTCGTTTGTTGCGATTTAACCATTGTACCGTTCACACAGATTCCTTCGTCACGATTGATATTATCATCACTATATTGTACTTACCATTATTGTTATATGCGACTGTTACGATTATTTATTATGGCTGATCATCGTTACGATTCGCTTTCGCGTCACGACGAGAAGCGGCGATATCGACGCTCGAACGAACGCAAGAGTGGAAAATGGAATAATGGGAAAATTAATCAGGGTGAATAAGCGTCGAATTGAAAGGAAGCGACGATCCGACGGAGAACGAATGAAAAAAAAAATTTGTTTTAAATAAACAACAACGAATCACCGAGAATCTTCCGTTGTTAACAATGCCGATCTCTCTGTCTATCTGTTTGTCTATCTGTCTGTCTGTCTGTCTGTCTGTCTGTCTGTCTGTTTGTCCGCCAGCCTGTCTGTTTGTCCGTCTGCCTGTCTGTTGTCTGTTTCTCGTGCGTCTGTGTCTGTTG
Source organism: Apis cerana (assembly GCF_029169275.1). NCBI lineage: Eukaryota > Metazoa > Arthropoda > Insecta > Hymenoptera > Apidae > Apis > Apis cerana. Next base: position 7,963,498 of record NC_083860.1, read on the forward strand.
TGTCTCCGAAAACCGAGTGCCACCTGCCCATCGTGTCCGTATTATCGTGCCGTGCGTTTCTTTTCTTTGTTCTTTCTTTTTTCTTTTTTTTTTTCCTCCCCTATCATTCGTTCCGCGACAACCCCTGCTGGATAATTCCTCCGCCAACGAACACGCAATCGACGATCGAAAAGGGGGGAGAGACGATAAAAAAAAGAAAAAAAAAGAAAAGAAAAGAGGAAAAAAAGAAACGGAGGAAGGAAAACACGATCCTTTCGGCAAGGGGCCGCCGATCGAGCAGCGTCTCCAGTGTCAGTGAGCGCCCAAGGCAATCATTTACCAGCCCGAAGCGCGACCGTCGCGAGCCTCTCGAGCCACCGACGCATACGATAGACTGTACAGTAACTTTTACGAATCCCTTTGTACATCACACTCAGCGACAGTAGTGCCTAGTAGAGCGGAGCAGCCGGTGGGGATGCGATCGATGGCTGGCCGATTAGTCCGTCGACGAAATTTCCAACCCCTCCTCCGAGCTCTCATCACTTAATCACAAATCGCCGTTTTTTAATTCGTCCACGTTTAATCATCTCTCTTTCGAATACGGAATTCCCTCTCCGTTCCTTTCTTTCTTTCTTTCTTCTCTCTCTCTTTCTCTTTCAACGACCGGGGTTAGTTTAGGAATCGGTCCAGCTCGAACGAACGAACGAACGAGTTTTTTCTTGCATCCCCTTGGCGCATCCGACAACGCGATCGAGGCTCGCGAGGGCCGGCCACTTCTTCCGAGGTCTGTAAATAATGAAAAAATGAGAGAAAAAAAAAAAAAGAAACGCGTCTCGGACGTATTCCTCCCGCGGACATCGCTCGATCGTCGATCCCCCGAGAAAACCGCTCGCGGCGTGTTCGAACGCGCTCGATCTCGTTTCCAACCGCCTTGTTGGCAGGAGGCAAGGGCAAATGGCACTTAAATCCGTCTTACAATTCCTGAGATTGCGATTCAATTGGTGGTGACAATTGGGGTGGGGGAGGGGGGTGATGAGTTTGATGAGCGGAGGACCGAGGGATGTGGGAGAGAAGGGTGTCGATAGCGGGGATGAAAAATCGTTTCCGGGGAAGGGGTGAGGTTTGGAAGAGGGGAGCGAACGACGGAAGCAGAAACGCTATGTAATATATTAATTAATTACCTAAATAATGGAGGAGAGCCAAATACCTATACTCTGAGAGGAGGGTATACATGTGACGACTCATACGTACATACATACATACATACATACATACATACGTTACATGATATACATACGTACAGGCGTTCGCGAGAGGAATACATAAACACGTGTACACACGGTTACACAGGAACACAGGAGTCGAAATGAACACAGTTTAGAACACGTATTACACGACACGCGCCTATACACGAAGACATTACACATACCGTTACACGTACACACGTTATGTATGGATAAAAAAAAAAAAAAGAAAAAAAAGAAAGAAAAAAAAAAACTAAACTAACCTATTTGTAAGCTAACGTCTACACTCTACACAACTATCCACGTATGTAAAACGATTGAAATAAACGAGCGGTTAAAATTATTGTTTAAAAAATAATAAACGTATTGAAAAAATTGGTGGCCTCGCAGATGTTACCTGTCACACCGATACTCGTGCCAATCTTTACTTCTTCTCCGCCTTTTTGCACAATAACGTCGTCGATCTTAAAATTCACAAATTATTCCTCATCGATAAAAAGCATTGTGCAAGGGGGCGCAATTATTAGCGTACGTAGAGTAGCAAAGATCGTAGAGTAGCAAAGAAAGATCGTAGAGTAGTTTTGCGTAGATTCGACTATTAATCGAAGGAGAGAAAAAAAAAAAAAAAAGAAAAAGAAAATCCAATCTCAACATCGATGCAACCTTACCGGTCGTCCATTTTTTTCACCCCTGTGGCTTCCGCGCAAAAAAGCACTCGCCCGGCTAAACCATTAGGAAGTATGACGCGTTACTTTTTAACTCTTTTTTTTTCTCTCTCTCTCTCTCTCCCTATCTCTTTTTTTTCTTTTCATTTAATAAGGATCCATTATCGGCGGCTTTTACCACTAATACCCGCCGAAAAATGAAGCGGACGAGAGCAACGGAAACATTGGACGATCCTCGCTAATGCCCCTTCCTCCCCCATTCCGTTCTCGCCCCGGTCAATCCTTCTCTCCTCTTCGGTTCGTTCTCCTGTTTTCGTGGATCGGTATTGTTGCCAGAGCAAACATTTTGAAGCGGAGTCGATGTTTTCACGATGGAGAAACGGCGAGAAAGAAATTGGAGGATGGATTGGAAGTAAGTATTAACGCGGTGTTATCGAGAGGAGTTGGATGGATATAAAAGGTAGTGTATAAAACGACGTTGAATTTTGCGAACGAATAAATTAATAAATACAAGAGAGGTAGAAAAAGAGAAGACCACGTCCACCGATTAATCACACCTACCACACCTATCTCTCCTCCCCGATGGGAGAAACTTTAAATTACGGAAATAATTAATCGACACGCGCACCTTATTGGAAAGATAATTGCGTTAGTCGAGGCTACAAGCAACGAGGCCACGGTTATTATCCGTGCAAACACTTCTCCCCCCAACCATTCCCCCTTTCCCCGCTAACGATCAAACTTTAAGAAGCTTGTCGTCGCTATCCCTTTAGATCCCTGGGGATCGACGATTTTTCTCCCCCTTTTGTCTCCCCCTTTCTTCTCTCTCGAAACTCGTCTCTCGAATCAACGTTTAATTTAATTCGCTGTCAACGGGGGAATTCATTTTGTTTCCAATATTTTTCTTCGTGCTCGCCGCACGACCGCCATCGAACTCCACCATCCGCTTTTCACTTTTCGCAGGAAGCCAAGGAACGGAAATTGCGGAATTGGAAGAATATATCCCCGTGGAAGAATTAGGATGAAGTTTCGTAGAAACTTGCAGGAACAGAGGGCAGGAAGAGAAACTCTCATGAGAGGAACGTGGGTGTGTAAAGGACAATTAAGGCAATCCTTTTTTTTTCTTTCTTTTTTTTTTTGCCCATCCTCTTTCTCTCTTCACTGCCTAAGCGAAATACAAACCGACTCCTCTCTTCTCTTTCTCTCTCTCTCTCCTCCGCGCCCCATCGACCTCGTCTCTCTTTCTCCCATCTCGCTCGCAGTCTCGCCCGGATAATAAATTTAAGTTAATTAAAGCCGATTCCTCGTGGAAGTTGCCTCATTACGAAGGCGGAAGGTCTACGCGCCGGATGAAATCGCAACACAGAAACAATTTCATTTTAATTAAACGCTGCTGGATGGAAGGATGCATAGAACAAAAGTGGGGCTCTTTGAATAATACTTAACGCGGATGCGTCCACGTGGAAATCCACGATTATCATTTCATTCGATTACGGAAATACGCACGTTACGAAACAGTGTGTTGATAAACTTCTTTCCGCGTACACGATTCCTAAAATATCGAATGTATTCGAAGATATATATTCATCTCGCAAAGATGAAACCAATCATCGCAATAATATTGCGGATTATAATTATTTTGCCTTCGATGAAATATATATATATATATATAGGTGAAATTGAGAGGGTAAACCGCCCCTTCAATTTCCAAATACTTCTGTTCGACCGCGGTTACAAATTAATCGTCCGACGGTAAAACGAACCAGAATCGGAATATACCCCATTCAATCTTGGTCGCGAAACGAAATCCTGCTCGTCCCAATCCATTCCCTCGTGGCGGGCTAGAAAAAGAGAGAATTCAGCGGGAAACATTTGTCCCGCGACTCGCCTGGATCGACCCCGTTCCATCGTTCGAGAGTTTTCGCGGCATCGGCATTAATATATCCCCTTGCGAGTTCCGTTTCTTTTTTTCCTTTTTCTTTTCTTTCCTTCCTTTTATACATGTATACATACATATGCAATCGCTTGATTCAAGCATATCTCTCCCTACAAATGGAACACGCACTATCTTTCCTTAACCGTCGCCGTTTTTCCTTTTCTCTCGTGATAACCTGTTTAATAAATCATAACACGCTTTTTCCCCCTGCCCGGTTTATAAACGGCGTGGAAAAGGTATCGTACACATTGTCGGATAACAAGTGTTGCCGGTGGTCGAGATTAATACGTTTCTTGAGTTTTCTTGCTCCTACGATTTTGCACCGGAATATCACCGTTTCTCCTTTCAACTTCTGAAACGGTGATTCTTATTAAGGAACGAGCCTGTATCTTTTCGCTTTCTTCGCTATAGTCAGACGATTCCTCGCGATTTTGATGTATATCTGAATTATAATTAACTTAGAATCTTTATTATCGATGCCCCAACTCCTCCTTCTTCTTCCAATATTCTCAAATCCTTTCCCCCTTCAATTTAAAGAAGAATATAATACAACCACCGGTAATTCATTAGGAAAATCCTCTAGCTCCTTTCCTTTCCAAGAAAAATCACCATACCCTGACTTTTAAAACGGATCTTATTAAGAAAGCGCTGTATCTTTTCCCTCCTCCTTTTTTCTCCTCCTTCTCCTTACCTTTTCCGCATCGTTGCCCTTTACTCCCTTACACTCCCTTATTCGTCTTCCCCACCCCTTCCCCTCTTAATAATTTTCTTCTCTTACTCCTCTCCTCTCCCCTTTTGCTCTTCAACATTTCTCCTCAAAGTGTCACGTGCGTACCACGAAGCTATTTAGTTTCCCCTCCTCTTCTCCTGAAACTTTGAACAAACTCGGGGCGAATTTTTTCTCTCTCGAGAGAGAAAAAACGGATCGAGCACTGGCAATGCTCAACGCACTCGAGCGCTCGAGGAGTCGAACGGAGTACAAGCTCTCGTTGTAAAGTTCGTTGTAATAACAAAACGGCAGCCAGCGCGAGCAGCGAAACGGATGGATGAAAATGGACAAGATTTCGATTCGGCTCTCTCGTCGAATCGGTTGATCGATCCGAGGGGGAGAGAGGAAGGAGAAAGAGAGAGGAAAAGAGAGAAAAAGAGATGATAAAACCGCCGTTTACCTTAGGCGGCTACTTACGGCAATTTGATCTGTAAATAATTCTTCCGGGTCGGTTGCTAGTTTGGCTGGGAATGGCAAATATCGCTTCCCCCTTCCTCCGCCCTCCCCTCCTCCCTGGTTGGCGAAAGAAACGACAAGGAATGGAAGTTTTGCGGCAACGGTTTACGATGATATTCGTTTGGCGCCCTGTTACCGCCAACTTGCCGCGGCCCGCTCGTTTGCCAACAATTTGTGCCCGTGCGAGGGAACTCTTGGCAAGATCCCCCTTTCTGCCTCGGCTTCCAACCAGTAGGAATGGAGTGGCCTCGCCCTCTTGTAGATATTTAAGTCGCGAGCAGAACCTATATTCCGGGGACCGTTTAAATTTAATGGACAATGGAATTTCTCACCCGCCTCTCACGCGTGTGACTGCCCGCCCTTCGAATATGTAAAAATTTAATTCGACTCGAGTAATAAATAAGTAATACTCTTTTCCTCAGAGATGGCGCTCGTTTCGCGAATAGATGTAGTCTTGGCGTCTGAATTTTATTCGAAAATAGATAAATTATAAGCTTCTTCTTTTTTTCCGCAGATGATTGCTGCGTAACAAGATTGATAGCGTCGACCGAATACCTGCCTTTTCTTTCTCTGCGTTACAAATATTTTTATATTCGGCGTAATAAGCGGTTAAGTAATTGGTATTCTTTTTTTTCTTTTTTTGAAAATTTTATGCAACTCCAGCCGTATTCGATATCCTCTGGCATCTCTCCGGATAATTCTTTAAATTTTTTAAATCCATCGAATGTATCTTCGCCGTTGGAAGATGTTTGGAAAGAGTGCGCTCCCCGAATGTTATTAATTTCAACTTCCTTCCCCTAATGTCCGATGCACTTTCGATATTTTTTAATCGGATGCATCGTAACCATTTCGTTGAAAATATTCCCGCGGTAAAAGTATCGAATCGATTGGAACGGGGATATCTTTCGAATGTACGAGCTTTCGTTTCTCGATACCTTATCGATTCCTCCCCATTTATATATATTATTCGATATTGTTATTTGCCGATGATTATTCGAGTATAATTTTTAACGGATTTTCGGGAGAAACAGTTTTCGAAAGCGAAAGTAGCAGTACATGTATCCACATCAATTCCGTATACACGTATAATTAATTCATCCCCTGTTTGCTTTTGCCGTGCAAACGCAATATAAACGAGATTCTATTAATGAATAAATTCTAACCAAAATGATCGTTGCCACTTGATAATAATTATGCAAATATTACGTGCATATCAAAGTAATGGCCGTCATATTTAGTTTCGTATAATATCGCAGAGTAGAAAAAGGTGGTATAAAATAAATCTCTCGCCTAATATATTTTTGTGTTTACGCGGTTAGAAGGTTGTCGTGTAATCATTTTCGCGTCGGACGCGATATTATAGATTCAGATATACGGGTAAAACGAGTAACCTAGTTTTACATCTTTTGCTGTATTTTCATTTATTTTTGATAACATTATGAAATATTTTAGATATAATTTGAATGATTTTAAAAGGGGAGTAATGCGATGTAAATTAAATTTTTTCTAAATGAACGCCTAGAGACAATATAAGAGTCAAATTGTTTTTTTTTTTTTAATAGTATATATTTTCTCATATATTTAAAATGCAGCAAGTTATTCTCTATAAAAATTATCGAATTATATATAGCAGAAAAATTATTAATTTATGAGATATTTAATTATCTTCTAAAATAATAATTTTACTACGATTCATATAATTTAGTATCTTTTTTAGAGAATTTCGAGCAGCATTTATAAATACGTTAAAATATATACGATTGCATTTAAAAAAACAAAGTTAATATTCATATATTCTTTATGCGTCCACTTATAAAAAATTTCGCGAACGACCTCCTATCATATCATGTTCTCCTAATACAAAGTCCAATTTTCAGCCAAAACTTTCGTTCTTTCGAATTTGGAAATTTCCAAGAATTTGACGTCATTTCCAAGAATTTTACAAATTCCGGGAATTTTACGTCATTTTCAAGAGCTGCTGAAATTCTTCAAACTTCTTATACTTATAGATTTTGTCTATCTTAGAATATTTTTACGAATATTTGTTTTAAATACTTATCTTTCTTGATAACTTTACCTTTATACTTATCTTTCTCCTTACTTACCTTTTTTTAAGCGTCGAACTCGTAGAAAAACATTTTACTTAAATCTAATTATAAAATTTGATATATTTACCTGTTTTATACTTACTCTTTTACAACTTCTTATCCCTTATCCTTTGCTCCACCCTTTGAATTGTCGTCCTTTCAAGAACTAAAAAGGTATAAAAAATACATGTGCGAAAAATTATTTTATCACATATAAAATAATAAATAACACATTAATTAAAATGTACGTACCTTCCATGGTTTCTTCCTCGATTTCATTTCACAGTTCATAGAGTTAATTCGATGGGAAACAATATCGTTCGTTAAAGTAGTTCGATCCGTTTCGAAGAAGTGGTACGATGAAGAAAAAAAGAAGAAGAAGACGAGGAAGAAGAACCATCGAGAAATGAGGGAATACCGGAAGGAGAAGATCCTTGGCCAGCTTCAACGACGTTATCTCGCGAAGTTACGGTTGGCAGTTTGGCGTTTACCAGTTTTTATCAGCAGGAAGCAGTCTAGGTAGTTATCCCTTACACTTTCGGACGAATGACTCTCGGAAGTTCGTAAAGTTTCATTGAAAATCGGAACCGGGCTGGACGGACGAAACCTCTAATTAAACTTTCGCGATAAACAAATTACTATTTTATTAATTAATTTGCTTAAATAATATTTCATTCGAGTGATTCTCTTCGTTAAACGCATTGCATTTTATCCACGAATTTTAATTCGATTTAATATATATACGTATTTTATACGCAATGATACAAATAAAAATAATGCAATTGAATAAAATCGTATCGCTTAATCCAAAGATCCTTAGATAGAGTATTAAGTAGAAAGAGAAGGAAAGATCTTCCCCTTTCGATATTTTCTTCGACTATACGAAGGGAGGAACGTTAATTGCCCTTAAGTAACACGATACAGAGTAATCGAAACTCCATCCACCATCCCCAGATCTCATCGTCGAGCGTAGCAAGAAGGATACATCCAGAATGTCTCTTCGATTCTCGATTATATCTCCGTACTTATATCTCCAGACGAGAGAGAGAGAGTAGGAGAAAGGGAGTATCGAGCATAAAGAAGGTCACTCGACAGCCTGAATCCCTGTAAAACTGTTTTGACGGACGCTTTCCTCCCCCTCTCCCTTCTCCTCCTTTTCCAGTGCTTTCCCAACACACTTCTCCGCTCGAGATCCTTTGTCGTTCACTTAAAGGAGTCCTGTTAAGTCTGGATTTCCAGACTTCTTCCACTCCTCCGCCTCCCCCTTTCATCCACCCTCTCACCCTGCCCTCAGACGACAGCAACGCGTTGTAATATCGTTCCGCGTGCCATTCCTTGCAACTCTCCCTTTCTCTTTTCCAGCTATCTCCCCGGAAAATATTGGATTCCGAAACGAATTTGAATTTCGCACAGATCGTCACGGTGTGGATATCTCTCAGGTCTCTCTCTCTCTCTCTCAACCTCTTAACCTCTCTCTCGGAGCAAAAGGGGGAGAGAGAGGGACGGTAGCAAGGCTCTCTCCGAGGGAAAAAGTTTTATCGAGGACGTTTGCGATACTCGTTCGCGAAATATTCTAACGAGTGGACCGCGTTTATACACGGATGGCTCGGTTTTACGAGGGGATGGCCTTCTTTTTTTTTTCTTTTTTACGGCAAGAAGAGGATAAAAAAAGCGAATCTTCGGGATAATTTATTTTCCGTCCGTATCGTTGTTGCCATATCCATATCCTCGACTCCTTCGACGTGAATCGATCGACTTTTCACGCAAGAGATCAGCGAGATCGAAGATCGAGAGGAATTTCGAATCGGGTATATATTTACCTCCCTATAAAAATGTCGTAACGAAATCGAAAATACATACCATACGACGACAACACCCACCGTACGAAACGTGGAATAACCGTGGAAAATTCTTTTTCGCATTTCTCGAAAAAAGTATATAGATGCGACGCGATCAATCGTCGCAGGATAAGATTATCCCCTTGACACGCGCTGTATTTATACACTTGTACATCTCGAACAAATGTGAAATTATCCACAGAGATTTTACATGGAGAAGGGGTGGGGGAGGTGGGATCAAAATTTCATTTAACAGCGCGTATAAAACCGCAGGGGGATGGTATCTCGGCAGGAGATGGATGCGCTTAATGCGTTTCTTGGTTGGTGAGAGATAAAGTTGATACGGCCAGTGTCGTCGAGCGATTTTCCAACGACGGAGAAGGGCTGTTTTGCCGCGCCCAACAACCCTTTCGCTTTTCGCGGCAAATTCCATCCTCCTCCCTCTTTGACCAACCAACCGTCGTCGTTTCTCTTTGAAACTTGGCAACGTTCAACGCCAACGACCAACAACTATATATATATATATATATATATACACATATATACGACACGAGACACGGAATCGCGAGACGATTATTCGCGTCTTTTGCGGGGGTGGAGGGAAAATCTCGTTACGTTTAACCTTTGGGAATTGGTCCTTTGAGGACGATCAGAGGACGGGCGTCACGTTCACGTGACAAGTAATTCCGGCTCGCGTGCACGGAGGTTTGGCCCTCTAATAACGAAACACACACCGTTCGAAAACGATAATGGTGGGTAATCTCTCTCCTGAACGAAGGGAGAAGAAGATCCTTATCCCTTAGGGGGATAAGGGGATAATCGAATCTTCTCCGACAAATTCTTTATCCGCCCCCCTCGTTTTAAATACTGGAAACGTTTTTTAAGACGAGTTGTGCGTATTTTTTGGGAAGAGGGTGCTCGCTCGTCCTTGGATATTGTATCGTGGCGCGACTGCGAGTGTCCACTTTGGGTAGAAACGAAGTTGTTTCCGATTTCACGAGGGTGTTTTATACGAATACTCGAAACACGGTTTCGCTTGGAAGGAAAACCGTGCTCGAAATTCTTGCTGGAAATTTATATATACCGAGGCGTTCCTTTTCTTTTCTTTTCTTTTCTTTTTTTCTCGAGAGAAGAGGATCTCCACTTTGGAAAAAATAAAATTGTTCCACGCGAAGAATCTGTTTCTCGCGATTGCTCGAGAGTTCCTCTCTCTCTTTCCCCTCTCCTTTTTCAAATACTCGAAACGGTTTACTTCCGGTGAAACTCTTGGAAGATTCTTAAGAAAAATTATCAGAGAGATTCGTTGCTACACTTTCCGAGTATCCGAGTTCGAGAGGAGAAAGATTTTAGAAAAGGAAAAGAGAAGAATAAGAAGAAGAATTATTCGAATTTTGTTCAAAAGGGAATCGATTTCTCGGGGAACATTGTACTCGAATTACGGGGAAGGACGACGGTGTAACGGGGGGCCGTTTCAAAGATCGCTCCGAACATCCGGCGCAAGGCGATAAAATTGCAACTTGTTCGACTAACGATCCAAAGTTTAGATTGCAACGATCCGGCTCATTGTTTCGGAGCGGTAACAATAAACGAAAAGCTGCCGACCTGCTGCAATTGTCACGAAAGTACCAACGGATTCCTATCCAGTCTCGTCTTCCGCCGTCTCCATCCGTTTCGAACCGCTTGCGGTTCCATCCGTGCAAACAGCCGAATCTGTTTCGCCGCGCTTCTTCAGAAGGGGAATCAAAGATTATATCCTCGACTCCCCTAAGGGATCACTCGACCGTGGAAGAAACCGAATACCACGAGACGATTCGTTACAAATTTCCTTCGACGCTTGAAAAAAGATACAGAAAAGTATCTCGATCGAAGTTTAACAACGATTCCTCGTCCCGTAAGAGTAAAGAGTGAGAACCGTACAAATTGTCATACACTCCGATAAGGATTAACTTATAACAACGAAAGCAGGCCCCTCCCAATCCCTCTCCCCCCGAAAAGATGCGATTAATATCCAGAATCGAGGGGGACCGAAGAAACTGGCACGTCGAGTTTCGCAAAGTCACGAGGAGGGAGCGAGTCTCGCGAAGGTACAGTACAGTTTTTGGGAAGAAACAAGAGCCAAGTACGATTGGGCGGGCAATCAAGAGTCGGCGAAGAGGGCGAGAGAAAGAGAGAGATATCGCGGGAGGCAATCGTCGTGGGAGCTGCTCGTGGAGGCGATACGCGTCCCACGAAACGAAGTTAATCGAAAAGAAGCAATTTGTCGAAGGAAGGAGGGGCGAGGAGGAGGAGGAGGAGGTGAAAGTACTGCGGCAGTGGAGGAGAAGAGGAGGCAGGCCTCCTGAAAGAATCAATACAACCCTCGCTCGTCGCAGCAACGAGAGAGTTTTTCGCGGCTCGCCTAACCCCATCCAGGAGAAAAAAGAAAAGGGGGGGGAAGGGGATTCGCGAGGCTCGCCGTGGCGCGAATGAATAATCAAACGAGGCGAGGAAGGAGAAGGGAGGGGAGGACAATAACGGGAGCCCTTTTGTCCACACTTCCCTCCCCCCTCCCTCCGTCGAGACAGATTATTAAACCCTTAAGCGGCTGCTGGATGGATGATACGGGGCCCGTGTGTTCTGTGGGGATTGCGGAATTGTTGGAAAGGAAACAACGGGGAGAAAGAACGGAGCAAAATGTTTATCGGACGCCTTTTTCTTCTCCTCCTCTCCCTTATTTGCTCGAGAATTTATTTCGTTTAACGAACTCTCGGCAGAGAGGAAACTCTTATTCTCGGGGCGAGTTTAATTCCCCTCCCCCCTCCCTATTTTATTTAGAATTTAACGATTTACGAGCTTCTTTCCCTTCCAATGTTCCTCGGATACGTCGCGTTGTTTATTATTCGCGGATAACGGGAATCCCGAATGGATACGGTTCGGTAAATAGATCCGAATCGCGGGTAACCAGAGACCCGTCTCTTTCGATTTCAATCAAATTCCTCGTCCATCCATCGGTCCCAACGTGTATAAAATCTGACTCTTGACCGAGTTCAACCGAGTGTGTATCACCGAGTTCGATTTATATCGAGAGAGAAAGAAAGAGAGAGAGAGAGAGAATTCGATACAACGAAAATTCAATCTCCGTGATTGCTTGGAACGAGAGCCTTATTAATGAAACGGGTCGTTATACAGGCGAGGGAGGGAGAGGGGACGTCGATTTTAAGACGAGAAAGGAAGAGATTGTCCGTTATCGATGGAACAACAGTCGTCGATCGTCCACGTCGAGGCGAAAATTGAATTTCCACGTCGATCGCCTGTTTAAACTCTTCTCTCTGTGTTTAATTATCTACTTTTATAATACCGCGTAACCGGACCGCGTTGTCCGGCGTCCGGATCGTAACCGATTCTCGTCACGTCACGGCCCGGCTGCTGCCAATTCTTTTCCTTTCAATTTGAACGTTTAAACGGGGGGGGGAGGGAGAGATAGTCAAGTAGCAGGACGTAGCAGTTTAATCCTTTATGAAGCGGAAAGTGGCGAGGCAACGTAGCTACGTGTTCCGCGTTTTAAAGCATAATTTAAAGAAATACGAGAAATACGGAGAACCTTTCCACTTCTCGCTCGGGAACCTCGATAATTTCTCTCTCTTCCCCCCCCCCCCGCCGCCCCCCTCGTTAATAACAAACCTCTATCTGTTTCTCTTAATCCAGAGATACGTACGAATATAATTCTGTTATTTCAAATATTTGAATACCGGGACCGGTCTCCACGGGCGAAAGAAAATTTAACTCGGTCGGATTTAGATCGCAATATCACGATCCACCGTATCCGCAACACGAGCCGTCCTCCAACAAGAATTAATATTGCTCCGATTGAAATTCCAATCCCGATCCGTGTATTTCGTTGCGAGGGGAAAAAAAAAAAAAAAAAGAAGAAGAAGAGAGATCGATTTTAAAGGGAATTTTTCATCCGTCGATGGATCGAATGTAAAAGGAATAAATAAATGAACAGAAGGATAGAGAAAATTCGCGCTCGAATCCCGTCCAAGTATCGATTACCGCGACACGCCACTTTGCGGGTAAACACCAGCCGAAGAAACGATTCAACTTTCCATCTCGGTCGGCTGCCATTGTTCCAACAGACAATCAAACAAACCCGTCCTTCCCCGCCGATCCTGGCCCAGACTTTGATTCCCGACGACAGCCACTTTGATTTCGCTCCATCCACATCCACGTCCCGATCAAACGAAATTTATCCTCGATCGAAAGACAAAACACCCTTCTTTCCAATCGTCCTAACCACGCGATCCTCTCCACGAAACTTTCCATTATTCCGTTCTACGATTAATAACCATCATCGTCAAGTTTACTTTCGCTGTCGCGTCGACGGAAGATCCTGTGCCTGTTTCCGTCCCGCTTCGTTTCGAAAAGCGGCGTCACTCGTGCAATGAACGAACGCGCATCAGTATGATGGTCACGTCGTCCATTGCTCGTAATGAGACTAATCGAATATTAGAGAATGCGATCGGTAACGTGCGCTCCTACCCGGTTCGTATGGCCTGTTTGCAGATTCAAAACGCGTGACTTCGCGATCGTATTGCCTTTGTTATCGTGGCATGATACCGTTTCCGTGCGCAGACCGATAATTTCGATCGAGGAAATAAAGAAAAACTTTTTCTTTTCAACTGCATGCGAATCTCCGTGTTTCGATTCCGATCTTTTCTTCTTTTTTTTATACCAAAAATTCTAGAATACATCCGTTCGACATCGACGCGGATTGGGGGAGGGAAGGAGAGAAAGGAAGGAAAAATTCGAGTCGTGGCGCAAAAAACCACGAATCCGTTCGGAGGATCATCGTTCGAGTGCGCGGAAACGAGCGAGTCTCTTCAACGTATGACCGCTCGCTCTCGATACGGTAGCCACTTTTGTTGTGTGTGGTTCAACTTTTCCTAGGGAACTTTCGTCCCGAGAAAAAAGGCTAACTTTTCTTTTCTTTTCTTTTCTTTTTTTTTTTCCAACGCAGCTCGTTTTCCCGAACCGGGAAAAGTTTCTCCGTTCGTCGACGAAAATGAAACCGTGTCCACTGTTTATTCGTGCACGACGATAGAATCGATCCATAATCGTGATCTCACGAATGAGAGAGAGAGAAAAAGGTTCGATTTCGATTCGACGCGTATGTAATTGACAAACGGCGCGACCAAACCGATTGTCATGCGAGCGTCTCGGAGGAGGAACGTCATTCTGAATGATGATTCTCCCTCATCGATCAGCAGCCATTAGCCTAGCTCCCTCGGGTAATCTCCTAAATTAAATTCTATCATCCATCGCCGTAATGGGAATAATCAGACAGGATTTATCGCCAATAGAAATTAATCATTCCTCAATTGCAAGAACATTTACTCGGTTTACGGTTAAAGAGGAGGGAGAGAGTAGAATTCGCTTTTTGTCGAATTTTTCGAAAGAAAAGAAGAAGCAGCAAGAGTAAATAGGTTGATTCGTTTATAAATTATGGATGCATCGTGTTTTCAACGAGGAGGAAGAGGAGGAGGAGGGTACCGGTAATTTCGAAAATGCGCTTTGAAGAACCGTCTTGTGCATAAATGCCTGCCTCCGATACCGCGGATGAAAAGCGTGGCGGCGAGGAAAAGCGAGGAGGCAGGGGTTAAGGGAAAGAAAGGAAGAAAGCAAGGAAAGAAGGAAGGAAGGAAGGAAGGAAGGAAGGAAGAAAGGAGAGGCGGCGATTCTTTGCTTCTTCTTTTTTTTTTCCTTTTCGACCCGAGGGAGCCGTGGTTAACCGTACGGAATCGGCGGTGTCGTGGAAAAGAGGGTTGTTATAAGCCGCCTTACACCACGCCCGACTTGGCCCCCGAACCTGGGCGGTGTCACTGTCACGGAATCGATATCTGTTCGCTCCCGCTCAATTTTCTTCCCAGACACGGTCCAACTTCTGTCTCTATCGTCCCCCATTCTTTTCTCCCGCCGAAAATGCACTCCTCTCTTCCTCCCTTCTTTTTACCCCCCTCCAGAAAAGAACGGCAGATGGACGACGCGTCGATGTCCCGAGTCGCTTAACTTTTTCAAAATTTCATCCCGATTTTACGGGTATTCTTGCCTCGAGGAGGATTTCTGGCAAGATTTTCTCCTAGGGGGGAGAGAAAAAAAAAAGGAGGACTCGGGGGAAAACGGGACGTAACAAAGACGATCCCTACCTCTTGCTCGGTTGTGCAGTCATATTGCAGAAACAACGTTCGTCCCATTTAAATATCAATTTAAAGCAGCGTTCGCTACGTATCCCGCTATGTAGACCACGTCCTATCCAGCGCCGTATCCCACATCGCTTCTCATCCACGGATATCAGCTCTTTACGAGGGTTTGCGATGCGTCACGTCCGACCACGTACAAGGCTGCTCTACTGGCTCATCTACTTACGCTTGGTATTCTACTCCGTTGTCCGTGGTGCACGGCCAACGTATAACCTATTTACCCACGTGTCACGTCTGACTACGCCCCGACTTGTTCCACTTTATCCCTTTTGCGCGGACTACACCAGTGCGCGTTTAAGGGAATTCGATCCGGCCAAATGTTTCTTTCGATGAATTGTTACTCGATAAATTTGTATATTTTACAATGAAAGAAAAAAAAAGAAGAAGAGAAAAAGAGACACGATCTTAAATAAATCCCGCTTTTTCTTAACGACTTTTACGCTTTTAAAGGTATGAAATATAGTTTTATACTCGGCCGGGCAGCGGCAGTTTTGAAACAGTGAGCGCCGCTTTGAAAACCAACGAGGCGAGCTTATCTCTCATCCGTGTCATTTCCTCGTCAAACATAGGGGAATCTGAGTTGAGAGTCCATTGCTGGTGGGTCAGTGAAGCGTTGCTTAACAAACGACGCGGTGAAAACCTCGAAAACCTTTTCTCTGTTTCTCCAATTCTCGGGTAATAACGATAAAAGAGTGTAAAAATAGTGTACGGTACAGTGTGGATCGTGGAAGGATCGTGACGGGGGATGGAAACGGATGATTCGTCACGAAAACAGAAACGTATCGTTTCTCTCGGCTCGAGAGAATAAATCCAAAATCAATTTCTTCTCTGGGACCTGGGTCGAGAGAGCTTCGCCCTTGTTGTTCATCGGTGGAAACAGTGACCAGGCAACGCGAAACGATTTTTCATCTCTTATCGTCGACGAGGTCGTCTCGTCACAGCGACGCTAAACCAGAAACTCGATGCGTGAGCGCGGAGAATCGAGTCGGAAGGGGGTGAATCTGAAGAAGAGGGGGAAGGGAACGAAGAAGAGGAGAAAAATAAACGAGTTATTTATCGGTGGTCCTTATTAAAAATCGTAATCTCTCCATCGAAAAAAAAACGGGGCAGATGGAATTGATGGAAGATTTCGAGGAGGGATGTATAAATACATGTATCAACGAGAAAAATCGCACAACAAATTCGTTCGTTCGTGGTCCAGATTTTATTTACATCCGAGTGTCGAGATCCGAATAACAAATGAAACGATTGGAAAAATATAGGAAAAAAGCAGGTGTCGCCTGACGATTTCCATTTCCGGTTTAATATCTCGCGATACTCCGTCTGTTTCATCTCGATCTGCATCTCTAGGCAAGCGTGGACCGCGCTCGTGGACGATCGTGCAAAATCGGGAAAGGCGCACATCTCGATTCAAAACTGTTCATAGTTCCCTCGTTTGAAATAGTTTTCGCGATTTCGTGTAGTGTTCGAGCCTTCGATCTAATCCTATTATACCAGGATCGTAACAATATTACAAAAGAATCGTTATTATCGATTCGAGTCGGCGAACCGAACGAACCCGGATGTATCCTCTTATCCGTCCTCGTGCACTCGCTTATTTCATGGCCCAATCCCATCTAACCTTTCTCCTTCACCGATAGGTAAGCTCATCCAATTACCGAAAATGTAGCGGTGCACGCTACTAGCACGATGCACGGAGTATCACCATTCTCGAGGCTGGTTTCGCGCTTACCTTGCCGCCGTATCACCTCTCCTGAGCTTCTTTCTTCTAACCACTTTACGTACCGGAACGTATTCTCGCTACGGGGCAAATAATCCTCAGCGATTCGCCTTCCATTTAATATTTTTTACGTCGATGGTTCATCGATAGATCGTCGAACCATCTTTGCTTCGTCCGCCCCGATTTTTGAATATATTATTGAAATATATATATTATATTGACTGTTCAAATTTTCTAAGTAAGTATGGTATTAAGATTGAAAATTTTTAAAGAATATCTTTGGATATCTCTTGGTGTAGTCGATTATTCTTGAAAGATATTCGCTTGTTACGCGCAGATATTTCAAGTCTTAATCATTTTGGATCGATGGATCGTCGAACTACGTTTGCTTCGTCCCGATTTTTGAATATATTATTGAAATATATATATTATATTGACTGTTCAGATTTTCTAGGTAAGTATGGTATTAAGATTGAAAATTTTTAAAGAATATCTTTGGATATCTCTTGGTGTAGTCGATTATTCTTGAAAGACATTCGCTTGAACGTTCGAAGAGAATAATCTATCCTTTCGACAATATTTTTCCATACATATTAATATTCATCGTTTGAACAACTTGTGTAACAATTTCTACAATTTCCAAAGAACATGTTTGAATACTAAAAACGACTTTAAACGATATTGCTGCTCAAGATCAATTTCAACGTAGAAAATTTCCTCCACGCTCAAAACCAAAGGATCATCGCTGTTTCTTTCTCTCTTTCCCAATCGAACCAACCAACCAACCGATTTCTCTTTGAAATTCACCCTTCTCTCTGGCAACTGGGATCCGGCATCTCACGGTTATTTCATGTTGTACCTGGCCCAGCCCCCGTAAGAGTAAGATTCGTCCGTGTACCCGGGCGGAAGCGGAGGGCTCTCAGCCGCGTCGTATTTCCCGAGGGCCATGTCGATCAGAGAGAGGCTGCATCCGGCGAACATGGCGGCGCAGTCGTGCCCCTCGTGCCCCGCTTTCCGTGCCCTGCTGTACGCGTGATGCTCCTCCGGCTCGTGATCGAACAACCGCTTCAAAGGGAAGCTGCAACAACACGGAGGGGGAAAAACGTAGCGCGACTTACCTCGAGGATGAGGGTGCAGCTGCGCCTGTGAAAAGGAATCGGAAAAGGTGTCGATGTCGCGAATTACGAGAGAGAGAGAGAGGAGAGAGAGAGAGAGAGAGAGAAAAATTTAAAAGGGACAACTCGGTTTCTGTTTCTTGCACCACGAAAGGAAAAAATCCTCCCAAGGAGGAGTGCGGGTGTGGGGGACAGAGCTCTTTTCAAGCTTATTTGCTTAATAAAATTCGTCTCAATCCCGTTCTTTCTTCCGAGGGAGGACGAGATTATTCCGAAATCCCATCGATCCCCGGCCAAAGCTCATCAGAGCTCTCTTCCCCGCCCCCTCGAAGAGGGAAGAGAGAAAGGTGGAGAATGGGGAATCCGCGCAGCTGGAGCCCCCATTTTTTCATCTTCCTTTTTTCTGCTCTGTCCCTGGTGAACCTTACGAGAACGATATCCTCATCATTTCCTCGACCAGGGTGTTCCCTTTCGGAAGCAATCGTTGCGAGGCCTCGCAGAGGGCGCGAAGGATACATGTTCTACCGTCGAAATTCATCCTGAAAGAATCGAAAATTGGAAAAATTAGAATGGGGAGATCGAAGATTCCGGAGGGAAGAAAAATATTACCCGATGCACGAGAGAGAGAGAGAGAGGAAGAGGGCCTCGAGAAAAGATTGAAAGCGGTGGTTATTCGAGAATTATTCGAGAAGGAGAAATTAATAATGTATCGTTTGAACGTGTTTCCTAGTTACACGTAGTATGAAAGGGGAGTGTTTTCTCATTTGGTCCTCTTCCAGAAAGATTAAAGTTGCCTTTGAGGCGATTGCCTATCAAAAATTCCTTCCCCTCCCCAATAATTTCACTGTTGATTTGAGTGGCCGCCGAGCCGGCTGCGATCGATCTTTCGAAAGAAAGTTATCGCGCACGTTGAAATATGAAAGTCCTTGCAACCTATGCCCCCCCTTGATATATATCAAAAAATAATAGGTTAAATTACGGAACGCGTCTAACACGCGGCTCGAGAGAACGAAGAACGAAGAATAATCGATGGCGGTGAGTTGTTCAAAGAGGGTGGAAAGAAGCGAGCGCAAAAAAGAAGAAGAAACAGAGAAACAGTTCATGGATTTATTCCGTGAAATGTTCTCTCTCCCTCTCTCATTAACGGACATCTTTATTCGAACAATACGTAATATTTATTTGCAGGATAACAGGAAAGATGGGGTGGGGAAGCAAGATCGTAATCGCGTGGTTCGCCAATTCGACTGAACGTCTGCCATTAATTCAGAGAGATTCGTCGAAAGGGAGAGTACAATCTTGGATGGAGAAGAGAAAACTAAATGAAATTACTGGCAGAATGATTCCCTCCTTCCCCAAAATCTTTCATCCCTCTCGATATCACGAATTTCTCTCCAGATTCTAAATGTCTATTCTAAGTTGCCATCCTTTGTTTCTCAAGAAGCACTGCACAACGATCGCCTCGACCAACTATCGTTATCTCGAATTCGAGTTCCATTGAATTAAGGTAATTCACTTGTACGAATTATGTATTCAAAGATATATATCCGATTTAATGACTCGCGTTCATTCGCGTAATTTTATTTCGTACCGGTATCTATATCTATTGGAAGTTGCAAAACTCGTTCGACAAATTTTCTTAGAGCGGATGAATACGAATGAAAATTACGTGGAAAGAAAGGGCAAACAAGAGGAAATCGTTTGCTCCCCTGAATGGCGAAAAATTGATTTTACGCATTGAAGAGAGGAAACCGTTGTCATATAACGAAACGGTCATTTTGAAAGAGACGACGGTATTAGAGGTGCTTAAGGGTGGTAGTAGTGGTGGATCGGATGACGGCGCCTTATCCAGACTGGAACTGGTTGGTGGAAACGGTGGTCGGTAGTTGGAGGTTGTTTCTGAATTATCCTCTCGGATCATTTCTCCGGTTCCAGGCTTAACGACAAAGGGTTATGGTACGGTCTCTTCTTTTTTTTACGCTTCGCTTTTTAGCCAGATATTTCTTCGTCCATCAACGGAGAAAGCTGCTTGATTATTTTTCTCGAAGAAAAAGGTTATTTCTCTCGAAGAACGGGAATAAAACAAGTCGGACGCGATCTGACGCCATCTTTCTAAAAGATTGAATCGGGCGTCTCGTAAATAACGCAAGTTTGATCGGTTTTTCAATACGTGATCAGCGATAAAGATAAGATAAAGTAAAGTCGAAAAAAAAAAAAACAAAATCGAATAAAAGGAAACTTTACAAATATATATATATATAGATGCAAAGAGTCACGCGTAAGTTTCGAGTCTCGAGATCACATAGAGAACATCGAAACAATTGGAAGAGAATACGAAAGAATAAGAATCGAGGGGGATCGATATTCCTCGGTTTTTTCCACGATCTCGACAAGTTTATACGACCATCGTCTTCCATCGAATCCTCCCTCCCCTGTCTGTTGATCACCATCGTCACGATACATTGACGTTTTACACTAACTCGGCCGAAATACATCACCGCAGATGACACGGAAAAAAACTCGCAGACGGCTCTCCATAAAGGCCGACGACGTTCCCTCGATCACGTCCAGACTACTAAAGCCGCCGTTACGTTTTATTATCGAGGCTGCCACTCGAGGCTGGCGCACTTTGTGCAAATTTATTCGTCCCTATGATTTTCAAATGGGAGGAGATCGGCGCTTTTACGCCGCCAAAATGGATACATCTCCCTCCCCCACCCCCTCCACGGGAACGTTTTATCGAAGCCGGTTCGAAAGGGAGCGAGTTTGGTTAATTTTTTTTTTATCCAACGTATTATTATTCATTTCCGCTCGCTTTATTCCTCTTCCCCTTTTTATCGACCGTTGATAACGAAGGATACGATCGTAAAAAACGGTGATATGTAACAAAAGAGCAATAGATGCCTTAAATTCTCAGACCAGAGTCGCCATTTTCCTCCTATCAGCAAATCTTCTCCCTTCTTCTATTTTTTTTTTTTTTTTTGCATCATTAAATATCTCTCCGATCCGTCTACCCACGCACAGATCGTCGGCAAATTCAACGATCTTTCCTTGCTTCTTTTTGCAATCACGCTTTTCTCAACAGAAAATATCTACAGAAGGATAGAAACAATTTCTCTCAACGACTTACGCATTCATAATGGTCTCCAGTTTGCTGTAAAGTTCCCGCCGATGTCTACGCTGAAGATAATAGTAGTCAGGCTTGCGATACTTGCTCCTCCCGGGTTTCACGTAATATTTGTCACTGTTCCATCCCGAATACTTGACCACGTTCTTGTCGTTTGTCGCGTATTGGCTCCCGTATTTCTTCGCCGGTTTCACTTGGTCGTGTCTCAATTGCAAGAACGGTTCGAGGGCCGGTTTGCTTTCGTTGGGCAAGTCGTAGGAGATGCCCCAATTGATGCCCTCCGTGAAGATGTTGTCAGATGTCACAGTGTGCACCGTCACGCAAAGAGCGACCTGTAACAGCGACCGGTTATTATTTATGAGGCAATTTGTATAACGTCCTCGTACAAAAGTGAAATGTCAGAGACGGAGACGAGAGAAAGTGATTCGTTCAAAAGTAATTAAAGAACAAGGAATCGTGACTTATATATCGTGATTATTTTTCGCTACGTGATTAAGATTAGAGTAAGATTTATATAGAATAGAGAGAATTGAACTTACGGAGAAAGTTGAACCCTCGGGAAAAACAACGTATCTTCTTCTTCTGGATAAACGAGCGTCGCTGTCGGAATTGACTCGATAATCGCTCAGCAGGGTGCAGAGAATCAGAAGTAGGAAGCAACACGCTTCATTTCGATTCATGGTCGAGATTCCTGGAAAGAGAGAGAGAGAAAAGAGGTGAAAAGTTAATCGTTTTCAAAAAATTCCTCGAAGCAGCTGATCCGGATGACGTCATTGCACGACCGCCCAGGATGGAATTCTGTTAACGTTCAAAAAAGTAAGTAAACGGGAGCCGCAACACCGGCCAAGTATCGGTGTTAAATCAATTCCAACGAGGATTCCCAGTTGGAAACGAACTCCGTGTCGTGCCCATTTCTCACTGTTTTCGAACAACTAGATCGACCCATGGAGAACGCGGATGGCGAAAGAACGGAGAAGCCGTTCGGCTTCATTTGTCCTCGTCTCGTGCTGCTGTTCTAATTACGAGATGAGTAATGGAACTGTAATAAAGCGGCCCTCCTCCATCCACCAGCGACCATCCACGTCAGTCAGGTTATTCGCGAAGAATGAAATAAACCATCGGCGACTCTTTGCTTTGGCTTTCAAAAAAAAAAAAAAGAAAAAAAAGAAGGAGAAAGAAATCGGATTGCAAAGCGCTTTTCTTCGTTTTTCTTCGTCGAAGAAAGACATCTCATTAATCCGAACAGGCGAACAAGGCAATTTTCCTTACGTTTTTTTTCACGAGCTATTCTATTTCGTTCCCTGCCGACGACCGCGAGAACTTGCGGATCGTAAAGGAATTGGAACAACTCTTTTCCAATTTTGCCAGTAAAATCTCTCTACAATAATCGTTCAAAGAGTTTGGTGAATACGAGAAAAAGAGGCGCGGAGGCGTGTTGTTGATAATGCTCGTCGTTTTAAATCGCGATTACCGCGAAATCGTAGCGCTTTTGTGCGAGAAGAGGGATCGAAGATCGATTCGAAACAAATCTCGAACGAAATCAATTCGATTAAACCGCGCGTTAATGCGACAACTGGAATACGATTCGAATGAGGAATTTTTCTTTTTTTCTCTTCGGAGGAGAGACGTTTCTATCAAACGATCGCCCGTTCGACTTAGCCCGAGACTTTTAATTTATTTCGCTTTCGAGGAAAGGTTTCCTGCATAAAGAATGCGTGTAATTTCCCGAATCTTCGTTCCTCCCCACTTGTGACGCGTCTCACGTCCGAGATTCCCCCGTAGAACACCGTCGAATACCTGCAGATTGCATCGGGCAATTTAACACCAGACGTTAAGATAATAATTCACGTTTGACCCAGCAGTGGTTCAGATACGGGGACATTCATTGTCGACCTGGTGGAAAAGATCGATAGGTCCGATACATCCTGAAGCCGGCGGGTTCCATCACGACGATGATGGAAACCTCCGACGAGATTTCCTCCGCCTCTGACCCTTTCTTCTCTTCCTCTCTCTTCTCTCGATAATTTGTCACACACGGTTTCGATAATAAGCGGCCCCGTTAATATCGCAAACCGTTTCGTTACGAATATGGCGAAAGATCGAAACGGAGGGATGAGTGAAGGAATTCACTCTTGGACCGGGTTGCATGCTTCGGCCGACGTCGATGAGCAACGTCGATGGAAGGAGAGAAAGGTCGAGTGTTAATTCGCGAATCGACGCGATCATCGCGCGTCCATCGATTCATCGTTCGAATGATCGTGTAAGATGCACCGCTTACCCCTCTCCTTTCTATCACGCCTCTTCGTTGCAGCAACCAATTCCTCTTTCGTCCTCTACATTTCGTATCCCCTTATCTCCATTTCTTTCTCTCTCTCTCTTTTTCTCTTTTTTAACCGTGAATTTTGATAAGGAACCGTTCTTTTTCACCCGGAAAGCTCCATATTTTCCTCCCCCGCTGTTCCATTGCCGATAGAACATTTGAAAGAAGCTATTTGGGGATTTCGTGGATCTCGTCGCTTTGTCACGCTGACATTGAATTTGACGATGGATTCGGAAGGAAGGGATTTGGTTCGGGAAATCTTGATCGAACATCGAGTGTTGCTCGAGACGAGTACATATGCCGCTCTAAGAATAAAATTTTAGGATTTATATGTATGTATATTTTTTAAAAAAAGTTGATTCGACTCGATCGTTAAGAAAAAGCGTCAAAACGAATCTATCCACCTATCCGTCAATGATAAAACACATTTGCAATTCCCCTTTCGTATCCAGCGTTATGCATCCTCGCTCCTCCCTCTTTTGATTACACCCTCGTCGTCTCGGGTTTCCATCTTTCTGTCTCCGCCCCGAGGAATTTCCCCTTTGTCGCCGTCAACAGGATATTGTCGAATACCTCGAAGGAAGTTGTAGGCCAGCCGTCGACGCTTTTCGTCCGGTCTCGTGAATTTTCCACGGCCAGGGGAACGAGGGGCTCGCGATTGCGTTCTCGCGATTACTTCGCGTGGAAGAATCCCGTGGAAGCTCGCGCGCATCGCACGCCTTCGTCACAATCTTTCGTCCCCCTTTCCTCCGCTCTTTTCCTGTTCCTCTTTTTCTAAGCTGATCCGTTGTTATTGGAGCGTGCCTAATCGATCGATTTCTAATAAAACTTGCGCGCTTCTAACGCGCGCGCAAAGAAAAAAAGAAAAAGAAGGAGAAACATGCTGCGATCCGAAGGAAAAAAAATCCGCGTGCAAGTCTAATCTTGCGTTGCAATTCTAAATATTTATCACTGTATTGTCGATCCCTGCTTATCGATTGCTCTATTGTTCCAATTCTATTGTTCTTGTTTAAAAAAAAAATATTATCGCACATGGCGCGAGAAGTCAGTTTTCCATCATCCCCTCACCTCTCCCCCTCCCCTTTCCCTCGGGTAAAAATGGTTTCACGACCGCAGCTGAAACGTTTCCACTCTATTGGCAAGGAGGAAATGTTGTATTTTCCCATCGATTTTTTTTACACGCGTTTTCGTATCAAATCGGGGAAGCGAAAATTGCCACCCTCGTTCCTCGACCCCCTTCGAAAAAGCTTCGATATTCTGGTATATTCGCCCGAAAGCGATCGAAAACGTGGGGAAATCGATCGACACGCTTTGTAAGGAGACACGTGCAGGGGGCTCGTCGTGGCGGATGACGTTCTTTCCCGTTTCGTCGCGACGAAACGAAAGACGAAAATGATAGAAAACGAGGGGAGGATATCGTGATCGCGATCGCTTAATTGCAAACCCTTGCCCCGCCTTTTCTCTTTGCCTCTCGTACGAAATCGAAACGCGCCAACTCTTTTTCCGCGAGATTAAAGGATCCAAGACGAGTTCTCTTTCTTCTTATTTTTTCTTTTTTAAAGAAAACGGGGCTGGGGTGAGAGAAATCTGCGATAAAGAGGCGATAACAGAGGGTATCGACGGGAGGGTAACGTTCGATAACTTAAACAACGAGATCCAATCATATGTGCGATTTAAATTTGGAGAGGAGAGAGAGAGAGAGAGAGAGAGAGCATCAAATCGAATCGAATGAAAGTCTGATCGAATCAGAACACCACCCCCGTTTGCCCGTTTCCCCGGGAATCTATTAGGCGAGTCAACACAAACGATTGAAATTTCTCAACTACTTTCTCTACCCTCGTTCGTTCGTTCGTTCGTTCGTTCGTTCGTTCGTTCGATTTGCCCTCCGTGTAACTTTGCGTACCATCTGAATAGTGCACACGCGATTCCATCCTGGCTGGAAAAATGTTTCCCCCCCCTCGATCAGAGGGAGCGGGGAAAGGGTGTACAAATATTGACGATTTCGAATAGGCTGAAAATCCTGTACGGATCGGTCTCGTTCCATGATATTTCGATTTTAATTAAGAGAGAAGTAGGTGGTGCATATACATACATATATATATATATATGTATATTCCGCACGAGACAACGAGTGGAGAGTTTTTCTTTTTTTTTTGAAACGCTTGTTGACGCCCACTTTATTTTAACGGCTCGTTACGTTGGTTAACAGGCGGTCGCAAGCAGATTGCTCGACAGATTATTCTCGTTATCGACAGATTTACTCAACGGATTATCAACAATTCGGCTAGATTTCGGCCATTTGAACATTCGATTTTATTCTCACTTCACACCGAATGTGATTTTGATTTCTCTGAAAATCGTTATTTTATTTCGTCCTCTTCTCCTATCCTCCTGTCAAATGTACAACGGGGAGGGGATGTGGAATCGCTTTGTTTACTCTCGCAACAGTTTTTACCGAAAAACTGTTTCGGATAAAATTCGAATGATTTTTTTAAATGAAAATCAAATTCTTTTTCAAAGTCGTCGCAACGATTGAAACGAATTCAACAAAATGTTTCGAAACGAATCGTGTACGGTCGTTGAAACGGATTTTGAAAACATTTTTTATCGACTCGATCGAGGGAGAAAATATGCAACTTTATCAGGATGATCAGCGGTCGAACAAGAAATCGCGGAAATTTGCAAATTCGGTCGACAACTTTTAACTTGATTCCGAGTTATCGAAGAAACTTATCGGTGATTTCGGTTTGAATAAAACACACACACACACACACACACACACACACGCATACTGATATCGATCGTCGAGCATTTCACATCGGACGCGGCCATATTTCAAGGAAGAGAAACAATTTCGTGAATCGTCGCTGCGATCCGTCAAAAACGAGGTCGAAAGAAAAACGAGCGCCACCGAAATGTCGCTAAGCGATGCAATAAACGACTCCCGCGAAACCAGATGATTTTCGAGGCAGATGGATGCTTTTGTCGCGCGAATTTCGAATGTTTTCCTCGTTCCGTGTCGGGCAACTAAGATAAATTTGCTCGATATATTTTTCGCGTCGATCGATGATCGATCGCCCGTTATGCGATACCACGCAGAGAATAAAATGGAATTTTCCTTGATCCACCTTTAAGGAAGCAACTAACAAGTAAACTTCTAAATCGAATTCCTGCGACCTGCTATAAATCAATCTGTGACAGTGCAGAGGATAGCGTCACAGCGCGCACATCGAATCATCCGATCGTTCTCGTGTTCGAATCCTCCGTTGACCAATTAGAGAGAGAGAGAGAGAACGAGAAGAGGAATTTCGAACCAAAAGGAAAAAGAGCTTTTCGACCAGTTTTTTTCCTCTCCGATTCTACGATTTCATCCGATGGTCGACCTCGTCGTACCGATTCGAAAAATTTATTTTATCCACGCGTATCTTTACGATTATGTATATTTTTGCAAATCGAAAAATCTTTAACGATCGACTCTTTCTTCTCTATACCTTTTCGAAAAGAGGAGGCAATTTTTAAAATTGGAAAAAGAAAGGAAATAATTCCGATCTTCCTCCTTTGTTGCTTATTTGGCAAACTATATTCAATCTACCACTTTATCGATTGAAGAAACACGCGATCCTCTTACCCGATTCAACTACTTATGTATATTTTTGCAAATCGAAAAATCTTTAATTTGACTCTTTCTTCTCTATATCTTTTCGAAAAGAGGAGGTAATTTTTAAATAAAATTAGAAAAAGAAAGGAAATAATTCCGATCTTCCTCCTTTGTTGCTTATTTAACTATAACTATATTCAATCTACCACTTTATCGATTGAAGAAACACGCGATCCTCTTACCCGATTTAACCACGGCGGCTTCTACATCAGCAACAACTATAAATAGCGAAAAGCTCTCGCGGCACGTGTACGTAACATTTCTCCTTCCCTTTCCCCCCTCGAAAGAATCGTTGATAAACGAACGATCGTGCGAAAAAAGAATCTCTTCTCTTCCCCCGTTAATGGAAAAATAAAAAAGAGGTGGGGCGGGGGGCGAAGCAGGAGCGGAGGGGGATGAAGTCTTCCCTTCCCTCCCACGAAGGGAAGATCGATCCTCCTCCCCGTGGAAGTATCTTGTAACTCAGTTCGGTAAACTCTTTAGGAAACAGGAAATTGTTAGCCCGGCGTGGAAGGGCGGCGTAGGTCGGGGAAAATGATCGATAGGTGACGGTGGCCGATAACTGGAAAACACGGAAGAAGGGGGAGGGGAGGGGGTGGCAGCAGCAGTGTTTCGGCATGAACGATGGCAACGATGTGATCTCACTTATCGGGCAACCGTATTACCCCGGCATAACCCGCCTCCTTCTTCCCTTCTCGTTTTTTTCCTCGGCAAGGGCGGCCACCTCGTTAAGGGTCGGCCGAGAAATAAATACGAGATATCGTCCAGGATCCTCTTCCCGTTCGTCGAATTTGATTTAACGGCGACCGTGAAACTATCGGATCGCGAGGGGAAAGCGAAATTGGACGAGATTCGATTTCGAAAAAAATCTGGGGCGGCAAGTCTTAGAATTTTTAGAGGGAGGATACGAAGCGAAGGAATTTTTGAAGTATCGTTTTTACCCAATTTTTCATCGGTTTTAATCTACTTCCGTAGAAGGAAGATTCGAAAGGAGAAGGAGTCCATATTATGCATAAATTTCCTATTCTACCGAGGAGCGATACGTCTGTTCAAGATCTAGGAAGAAATCGTAATATATATATATATATATCCTAAAAAAAGTTCCGAGTAACGCGCGTACTCGAAATTTCTTCCAGAATTGTTCACTGTGTACCGAAAAAAAAAAAAGAAAGAAAAAATAAAAGCATCCTCTCGTATTCACGTACGTATACCTCGCGAAACTGAAGAAAAGTTTTCGTTGATTCTCGCTTGTTCCACTGAGAAAAAATTCCGCGTATATCAAATTCAAATTGGAGGGAAAAGGGAACTCGTTGCGCAACTCTTGTACGGAATCTCTGTACGTAAAATTAGTTTACCACTCACCGATACCGCCCACCGAGGATCCTCCGCTGACGTCTTGCCGACGAATAACACCGGGGCCAATGTCAAACGGCCGTTATTGCTGCATTTCGAGAGCAGAGCGGCCATTGTCAAGTTTGTTAGCAGCCGGCGCGGCTCCCCTCGTTTGCCCAACAATTAACGACTGCCTCGAACCGAACGTGAAGAGACTGCACGTGCTAATTACCGCCACCGCTATCGAGGCTGCCAGGTTGACATTTTGCGTCTCGCGTGGCACGATCGGAATTTTAAATTTCACGCGGCCGGTTCGAACGAAAGGGGAAGAAGATCTCGGGCGGAAGGTGGCCTCGCGGATTAATGCGGATTTTCGCGGTTGGACGAGAAAATTTGGATCGATTCGATAATACGAATTCGCGGAAATCCGTGGACCAACGGATTCACTATGGCTTCTCGAGGGAGCGTTTAACGAATTTATCGAGACGAATCGAAGAGGATGTAATCCCTCGAGGTTGGACGATAAGGGATAATTTTTGACAAATATTTATATTAGAAACGTGGCCGATTTTTTCACTATCCACCAAGTGGAAAACACGTGTTATCCTCTTGTTACGACGACACTGAAATTCAAAGTTGCGTCACGCGGACGAGAAACGTCCCACGTCCCTTTTCAGAGGTGAAAAGAGTGGGAAGGTTCGGTAGGAAATTTTTTCGAAAAAAGTTGCTTCGATACCTTTTTCATCGGCCCCACGTGCCGATTACGTCCGATATAAAGAACTCCCTTCTCTCGAACCTCCAACTTTCCAAACTTGCCGCGTGCATAGGAGAGAGGGGAGGGAGGGAAAGGAGAGGAGAGGAAAGTTTCGATCGCGCGGATATGAAAACGAACTTAACAAACATGGAGACCGCGAAAAGTACCGTATATACATTTTCAACCCGATAATTCGATCGAAACGATAATTTGCTCGACTTTACATAACGTCCATCCGTAACGAGCGCGACTTCAAACAGACGCGGCTCGAGAGTACTTCGATTACCACGTACAGGCTAATTCGACGCCCCGCATATGCACTGTTTTGATTTCCAGTTAGTTCGGACGGACCAAAAAATAAAAAATAAAAAATAGAAAAAAAAGTAACTGTTCTTGAAAAGAAAAAGGGGGAGGAAAGGGGGCAAATGTCTCGGACGGTTTTCTTCCCTCGATAGGAAGGGAAGGTGGAAAATTGGGTCGTGGAAATACGCCCGTCGGGACTCGTTTCCAAGTTCCAAGCCAGTTGCACGAGAAGAAGCTCTTTAAGGAGGAAAAATTAGCGCTCGCCCCTTGTCCACCGAATTTCGAAAGGAGGAGGGGGAGGAATGATTGGACGAGGATTGGATCGCGCGGGATTGGGTCGCTTTATTAAACGCAACCCGTGGACAATCGATACTCGGCTCTCTGTTAATATCGGAGCCGAAGATGGAATCGCAGCGCGGTGAGCGCGATCACTTTTGACGAGAATTTTGAAAACTTGCACGATAAAGTTTGTTCGCCACGGAATTCCCGGGAGATCGAATGCCTCGTAATTCCTTCGGTGGTTGCTTTCGTAATTTCGGGAGGGGAGAGGGAAGGGAAAGTCCCGTTTTACTATTATATGAGAGATTTCCGCGTGTTTCGAAATTTCTCTCGCGTTTTTTCACTTTTCCTTGATTCAACTTTCGAAGAAGAGGGGAGACGATTTCTATTTTTTTACACAACACACCAAGTTTGTCGTTCCGTCGATGAATTCTCTTGAAATTCGTTTCGAATTCGGCATCTTTCCTCTTGCGCAGATTCATTCCTTCATGTTTCGCCTCGCTTCTGATAACGATAGCGCGAACAAATAGAATTAGATTTATGTATACGAGTAAACACTTCGATCGCTCTTGACACTCGAATTATCGAATCATCCGATTTCATGGAGGATAACACGAATCTTTTTCCTCTTTTTCCGATAAGAAAACTCTTTATTCTTAACCTAGATCGTTGGAATGGTACAAATGAGACAGTAGCAATTTTAAGAGAGAAACTGGGCATGGGTAAGCAACTTCGCACGGCGTCTCGGTTCTATAAGCAACATCGTAGGAATCGACTCGTCTCACGTTGTCGACGTTGCTAAAAAAGAGAAAAAAAGAAGAAAGAAAAAAAGGAAAAGAGAAGAGAAGGAAGAAACAAGTAAACGTGTGGATAACGGAGATTCGATGTAACTTCACAACGGCAAATATCGTACCTTAATATCAATCGAAGGGCATCTTCCACGAAGGAATCGCCGGGTGGACTCAACAAAGTTCTCGCCTCGCAGATCGTTCTCAACGTGCACTCCCTTCCCGGCAAGTTTTGGCTGAAAGGCAAGTTTCCCTTCAGAGAAACGTGGGCGAGACAGAGAATACGCTGATACCTGTTCATACCTGTTCAACGCCATCTCAAAGGTGGCGTACAACTCTCGCCGATGACGTCGTTTCACCATCCACTGTCTCCTCTTGTACTTGTATTTGTTCTTGTACTTCTTCTTGTAATCCTCCGTGGTCGGTATAGGCCAGATCACGTCGAACTCGAACACCATGTTCCAATTACTGGGCAATTTAACGGGAATCGGTTGCAAGATGGACGCTGTTACCTGAAAAAAAATCCCAAAATTCATTGCCATTCCGTAACACGAATCGAATCGAGCAACCGAAAGAATGGATTCCCGAAAAGAAAAAAACAAAAGAAAGAATTCCTAACCGTTCTCCCGATCGAGAAATCGACGCGATTACCCTCGAACCGTGGTCACACCGCTCCAACGTTTCCTCGATTCGCGTATTCTGCCGAGAACGCACTTTTCCCCGCTGCGCCACTCGAAACCAAACTGCCGATACTTACCACGAACGTGCTGCCCTGTGGAAAAGCGAGACGCCTCCGCCTGGACAGCAGCAACTCCCGCGATCTTTGACAAGGGATGGCGTGGTCGGTGTCGTTACGGTGACACCCGTCGTCCCCGAGGAGCGGCTCGAGGATCCTTGCCAGAATCAGCATCACCGGCCACAAGCCCCTCATTTCTCGGAATTACCAGCTGAAATCAGCCGTTTCGCGGTGGCCAACGACCACCGCTCAGTCCTCTCCTGGGAGGAGCGGGTCGAGGAGCGAGTTTTTCTGGAAGGACGGCAACATTATTCGCGGTTAAAGGGGCCGCGCCACGGGTTTTGCTCCTCCACTCCGCGGCCACTCCGTGGAAGTTCAAGCACGCCTTCTCGCTCCGTCCACGCGTGTTTGAACTTTGTGTTATCGCTTCGTGTTATCGCCCGTCTTTTTCTCTTTCTTTCTCTCTCTCTCTCTCTCTCGTTACGTAACGAATCCTCTTTGAGAAGATCCTCTCAGTTGGCGAATCTTCGGTAGAAAAACCGATTCGAATTACAGAAAAAAACCGATCGAAAGATTTTCCAGGAGAATTAATTGATATGATGCTTTTTCATCGATGATAAAATTTCACATCCGTGTAACGATACTCGTCATAGGAGATTCGATTCAGAGAGAGAACGTCAAACTTAAATTTCTCGGGAGGGAATGAGAATCTTCGAGTCGAGTCGACGATTGAAAAATAGAAAGAGAAAGAGAGAATTCCCAATTTCGAATATTCCTACATTTTTTCCTCGTTATTTAATTAATATTAATAGTCTCGTCTCGAGGAACGAAACGACTCTATCGTTGAATTGCGCAACGCGTCGCTCTTCTATTTTTGCCCCTATAATTACAGAAATTATCCCGAGCGAGGGGTAAACAATGAGCGCGTGTATACGCGGAGAGGAGGAGGAGGAGAGACAGGGAGAGAGAGGTTGATGAATGGAAAATAGGCAGGTAATTAACGTAACGCAAAACGTTCGCTCATAATTACTGACCTTTTTTCTTTTTTTTTTTTTTTTTTTTTTTCGGTGGGAAAGACGGCGGCCAAGCGAATCCCAGGCATCGGGGATTCATTTATTCGTGAAAGTATTGGCCGGCTGTAATTTCGGGGATTCCCCGCGCTCGTTTAAAATGCAGCGACCCGTTTAATTAGGGGCCATCGGGCGGTGGACCGGGCGCCGGCAAAATCGGCTCGTCTCGGACGTCGGATAAATCACTCGTCGAGGGACTCGCCGCGACGGGACGGGGAAAAAAAAAAAAAAAAAGAAAAAAAGAGAAGGAAAAAGAGGGGGGAGAGGGTTCAGCCCCAAAGTGAAATTATCTTATCGCGAAGGCAACGGCGAAACCTCGTCGCGGAGGTGTGCTTTCAAAGTTTTCACGAAATTTAGGATTTCGGGTCTGCGATCATGATCGCGGAAAATCCTATCCTGTAAATCGAATCTGTCGGAATGGTGATAATTCAACGTGAAATGATGAAACTTACGATGAAAATTATAATATGAAAAAAGCATCGTAAGAAGAATCGTGCTCGAAGATTGAAAGAAATTGCCAATTAAAGTAATGGAATATTATTACTTCTCTGAAATATATAATGAATAAAGAAAATGTATTACTAATATAAGATAGATTAGAATTAATCCATAAATGGCTAGATCAAAGAATCTTAAGTCAAGTGATGAACCTGTTCGGTTGAGCATGTATGTCATGGGCGGCCGTAAATTAATTTTAGTAGTTTTGTAAAGTTTCGTAAATAAAATATATGGGCGGTAAAAAAAAAGTAGAAAGTTTCTACTTTTCATATATCCAACTTTTATTGCGTGGAACGAAGTGGAACATATAAAAATATCATTGACAAATCGTCGCATTTGTGAATTTCTGAAACACGAAGTTAATTAACTTTAACCTCGATTTATATAAAAAAATAAAAAACTTATTGATAATTAAAATAGACGTCATATCCGTTATAAAATTGAAATTTAAATGCTTCTTAATAAATTTGCACAATATTTCTCAACTATTGAAACGTGATCGATCAGTTATCGGTTAATTTTCTGCCTATCTCTAAACGTTTAAAAAGAGGATTGAAAATTTTAATGTACGATTACAATACATTGATTATTTTTTACAAATTTGAAAACGAATTTTGTCCACCTAATTATTCGAACCAATGTGCGACGCTGTAACGATGAAATTTTGAGAAGTGAGAATTGATTAGCGTTGGATGCAAAAAGAGGCTTAATCGTCAATCGTCAGTTCCTTAAACATTAAAAAAAAAAAAGTTTGTCGACCATTACGAAACGTATTCGAAAACGAGATTCACAGGATATTTACAAAGAAAAGAAGGTAGAATCTGATTAAGTATTTCGCCGAGAAGAAGTCTTGAATCTTCTTACATCCAACGGTACAAATTCTAAAATTGCAAATGACGTGCAAATCAAACAAATTCCACGAGGTCGAGATTCGAGAGAAAGGGAGAGAGGGGATAGGATGTTAATGGCGGGTGATTCGAGCGCAAACCTCGGCTGACGTTCTCAAAGGGGGAATTGCGTTACATCGAAATGTGTGCACGCGCAAACACGCGGTCGAAAGCGAGATACGCGCGCGTGCAAGCAAAATACCGAAACCAGGCCGCAATCCCCAGGAAGGGTGCGTGCTCGAGCACATGCCACGATATTATTCCAGGCCGCGGTGTTGTCCTAGGGCTGATGAATCCGCCGATAAGGCTCCTTCGCTCCACGAATACCGACATCTCGCGTCGTCTTCCACGATTTATCGCACGAGTTCATCCTTACGGATAGATTTACAGAGAAATTGTTCAGAAGCTGTAATTTTTTCTTCGAGTCAAGTGTACGATTTACCGGACTGGTTTTATAACCAAATTATTCAGGATATTTTTCGAACGCGATTTGTTCACGAATCATCACCGTCGTTTCGTAAAAAAAAAGTAAATGGTTCTGTCGAAGAAGAGATTGGCAATTTTTTTTTATTCGTTCTTTAAACAAGAAACGAGCGATCTTCGTTTTATTCGCGGGTTAATAATTAAATAATTTTTGGAGTAAAAGTATGGTGATTGGACGAAGGCGTAACAGTGGTGATACAATTATTTGGTAAATTAAGAAGAAAGATTCTCTCAGAACACAACATCCGGACATTTCCACTCCGCTTCGTTGCAATTCTCTTTTAGGAAGTAAGCTCTCTCGTACTCGGTCGTTGGATCACCGTCGTCGTAGCTCGCCGGCAATCTGAAACGTGGAAACTTGTCTGAATTATTATCGAAGAGAGGATTGTTAAAGAATAATCCATCCAGGCAATCCTGGCAAACTGGTTTCGAGGAGAAATTTCGCATCGATGTGAAATGGTATCAGAATTCATCAGAGGAAAGAAACGAAACGAATTTTTCTCCCGAATCAACCTCTTAACGGGTCACCTTTTTCTCGAGCCTACATCTCGAAACTAAGTTCGAAATATCTCGAGAGAAAGTTGGAAAAAGTCTCGCGTTTCATCGCCTTCTATCGAAATAATTATCGGGAGAGGCATCTCCAAGGAACGAAACAACGAGCTCGATCGAGCCGCGGCTTCTCGCAGCGCCCGGAAACTTCATAACGATTATTAAAATGGAACGAGGAGGAGGAGGGAGAAGTTGTCGAGGAGGAATTCCGCGAGTGGCCTCGACGGGCTTTTCCCCGATGCAGCCTGGGGACGACGACGTTAAGCGCAACACCGGATGTCATGAATAAATTCAACGTGTTATCGAAAAAGTGTAACGCGACCGGCTTGTCACGCGGCTGCCCCGACTTTCGAACCAGAGCTTCTCGAGTACCGAGTTCTCGAAAAGACGGCGAGACGACACTTTGATAACGGATGCATCCGTCATCCCCTTCCCCTCCCGCGTCCTCCTTCCCTGACTTTATTCCCCATTTTTCTTTAAACTTGAAACGTGGAACGTGGAATTTTTTAAGGAGAGGAGAAAAAAGAAAGAAGGAAAGAAAGAAAGAAAGAAAAAATCATCGATCAACGTTCGATTAATCAACGCGCGTCCCCCCCTTTTTACCATCGCCTCCTCGATACCATCCCCCCTCCCCCTCTTTTAATCAATCTTTTCGGTAATCATCGTTTAACCATTCCATCGTTGCCCACTTGGTGATCGTCACCTTCTCGATGCCTTCTCGATGAACATTTGATTAATCTGCGTTTTCCATTCGTTCCGCCATCTTCTCCCCTATTCAATATTCCATCGATCAATCTTCCAGCGCGGCGGCGATCTTCCATTTTCGATCGATCCGGCTGATTGAAAAGTCCAACGAACCGCGTATAACATCGCGCCGTTTCATTTACGAGCCAACAAACGCTAATTACCCCATTCATCTTTAATCGATCTCCCTTTCCATCCACTTTGCCGCCGAGAACCGCCGAGATCGCGATTAATCCTTAACGAATTTCGAAAGCTTTTCCTTTTTTCTTCTTCCACCGTTTACTTACCTTCGAGCAAAAGTTTCCAATTTTTACTTTATCTCGATAAAAAATACCAAACACCAGTCGTCGATCGTTCGTCCCCTTTTAAATAAATAGGACATACTCACGTGAACACCGTGTGGAGAATCTCCCGCATGAAAGATCCTTTCCCAACGTCCCTTCGACTCCTCCCAGCCGCGTTGCAGATCGCCTTCAAAACGCATCCTCTCCCATCCTTGCCCCGGCTGGACGGCGATATGGAACAACACACAACAAGGTGGTTTAAAGGGGGACGGTGCACGGGTCGTTTATCATTATCAGCCTCGTTATCGTCCCTCGGCTGGCTCCATTCATTAAGTTGGCGATAATACCATCGGTGCCTCGATACCGGCGCCAACGTGCACTCTCCTCCTCCGCCCTTTCCAGTTAACCCCGCCCTCCTCAACGTCCCCTGCCGCTAAACGAATGCCGGCCAATTACGGAGGCTCATTAAGGTTCCAAGGTGTGATCCGATCTATCGCGACGTATCTTGGAGGAATTTTCGAAAAAATCGAATCGAAAATACTCCTCCCTCTCTACCAACGATGCGGTTTATGGTCAGATGCGAAGATACGAAGATCCAAGATTAGAGGAAATTGGAGGTTGCAGCCTGTTAAGGATATGTGAACGCGTGTTTTTAATGGCTGTCGCCGAGATAAGGCATCGTAATTAGTTCAGGAACGTAGGGGGTGGATATTTAAGGATGTAAATGCGAACTACGTTCGGATGGGAATCGGTTGGAATATCGCGAACGGGCGCGTCGCACATGCCACGCGCTTGATCCCCTTGGAAAATGCAAATGTAGTACAGTAGAGACGGGAGGAGGAGATCGATCGAATCGTGTAGAAGATCGATTCAAATTCTCGAAACGTAGGGACAACGTGGAATTCGATGGAGTTTAACCATTAATTTTCTACTTCCGATATTAAATAATCTTTGCCAGAAACTTTGTCGAATATATACACAGGCTGGTTCACCAGATATCATCATCCAGTGATTTTTATTATTTATATCAAAAGTATTTCAAATTAGGAAATATTTTAAATATCCGAAGTAATATCCGGCGAACGTACTCTCTACATTCTACGACTCGATCCAATCAGCCAGATTATAGATTAATTCAAATATTGCTGAAACGGGAAGAAATCTGTTTTTTCTAGAAAAATGGAACTTGATGGAAATTGTTACTGTTTAAGCATTGCGTTAATTTCCTACTTCCAATATCAAATTAATTTTTGAAATCTTCTTCCACAATCTTCCATGCATAATATACACAGGATGGTATATTTTCGCCTCCTACAATTTTCATCCTTGTTATTATCCATATTTATACACCGAAAAATGTTTCAAATGGAATTGCGCGGTTTTCACTTACTTGTTAAGCTTAAGAGATATTTTAACTCGTAAGTAATATCCGGCGAATATACCGGTGCACTGTAAGACTCGGTGTTATTAAAATTGGGACAACCGATGTTGCCGCTTGCTCGTGTTACCCTCGAATGCGAAACTCGCTTCGTGGCTGCATGCGGATCCGGTTAAGAAGCCGCAATCAAGAGAACAATGGGTGGAAGGGACCAGACCGCGATCAGAGAATTCGAGAAGAGAACGGAGAATTCGAGAGAAATAATTCCGAACGAGCGGAACGTATTTCCACCAACAGTTACGGATGCATTTCCAATTGTGACAGTTTACCAATTCGCGGGGAACGTGTATTTATCGTCTCCTGCGGTAGAGAAGAGAGAGAGAGAGAAACGATTGAAGGAGGGTCGGAGGCAGAAGGAGAGAAATCGATTTGGAAACGTGGCGGGGGAGTAAATGAAACGAGCATAAATATAAAAATTAATCTTGACTGCCATTTTGTCGGCCGAGCGGCTCCCGATGCAGCCACTTGACAAATGGTTACCAATATCGGCCCGATCCAAAGATATTTATGTAAGCAGTGCGCGATGCTCGACCGCGCGCGTACAACGCTCTAGCAACCGGAATGGCTGTATTAATCGATCGATAACGCCTCCTTTTTTTAGAGTTACGCGCCCGAATAATGCATCGCTGGATTCACACATACACGTATCGTTCGTAGGATTTGAACGACGACGACGAGGAAGATGTTACTTCTTCGTTTCTTAATGAGAAAATTCACCTCGGAGAATTCTTTTTTTTTTTTTTGGTTCCGAATAAACAAGATCGTTGATGTAAAATAATCAATCCTTATCTAGTTGGTAACGAAACTGCTTATAAAGTCTGCTTCTTTTGTCCCGAAATAATGGAATAATGGAATATTATATATCGTCAATCTTTCTCTTCTTAAGAGAAGATCGTTCGAAGGGACGGAATTGTTCTCTCCTCTCGATTCCTTCGCCTCTAAGCAAAATAATTCGACGATCAACTCGAAATTTTGCGTCTAATAGAATTTAATTCGTCGGGAGGAAGACGCCGGGGTTCCTCGAAAAATTTGAATCAAATGTCATTAATGGCAAATTCTCGCGTTGAATATCCGTGTTCGTTTTCTTTTTAACGAGGAAATCGTCGTTATTCCCTCTTTCTCGAGGCTCTCTTCCTTCTTTTTTTTCGTTTTCTCGACTTTAAACAAAATAATGCAAAATAATTCCACGGTCAAGTGGTCACGGAATTTTTACCGTTTTTACCGATAGAAACCTAGCCTTTCTCCACCACTTGTCCGATTCTCGCTGGATAATCGCGGAAAAACGACAATGAGAAGCGGAGGAGGGTTAAGTGGCCGGCGACTCTCGAGCGTCCCGATCCCTTTCCTCGTCGTCTCTATCGCGTACAAACGTTGACCCACGAAAATGGTGGAAGGCGATCGCGAAACGATAGAACTTCCCGTACCTTTCAACCTCAAAGCACTCTATTTCCCTTTCTCTCTCTCTCTCTCTTTCTCTCTTTATTCCATCTCGCGTACCGTTTCACCTCTTTGCTCAGAGGTCCAGGAGAAGCTGGAGGACGAAACAAAGCTCGACGCTGCCGAATCGAGCTTTCGTCGCTCGTTTCTCTGTCGATTCGAGAGAGAAAGGAAGAAAGAGGGAGTAGAAAAGACAGAAAGGGTGGAGAAAAAGCTGCAGTTTTTCGCGGACCAGCCGCGATTGTGCGAGGTTCGCGTTAAAGCGGCTCCTTTCGAGCCATGATTCGAGCCCTTGCCTCGAGATTTCGACCGTTGGATGAACGAACGAGGTTATTGGAGAAAGTAGCCCCCTTTGTTTTCACGCGAATAACGCCGCCTTCGATCGGATTAAAGAATGGAGCGCGCTTCGAGTCGAGGGTAAATCGAATTTTTAAAGCCTCTGCTCGTCGTTTTTTTTGCAAATCGTATCGATGATGCTTACAATTCTCGTGAAAATTTTTATAATAGCCACCAGTGGTTCAAAGAAACGCTTCTTCTATCGCTTCCACACTTCCTTTTCCGAAGGATCAAATTAATTATAAATCCTCTCGAAACGTTGCTGCCGATTTCAATATCTTTCCAACGCGTTCTCGAGATTATCTAAGACTATATAGGAAACATAAAAATCTAAACTGATTAAATTTCGTTGAAAATCCTCGAATCTTCAAATAGAAGAGGACTGAATGGTATGGAGAAACGCTGGTTAATTTTTGAAGAAGACGAACAGTTGAACGAAGAAATGCTTGTTTCTGTCTCTTCCATCTTCTTTTTCCACCACTTACCTTGCCAAAAGTAGTTCCAACTTGCGATAGAGCTCTCTTCTGCTTCGACGATGATAATCCTTGAACTTGTTGGACAGGGTGCTCTTCGAGGGCAGCTCCCATGCCTGGCCAGCCGTCAATCCGATGTTGAACATTCCTCGAGGCTTGGAGTAAGTAGTGATGGTCATGCAATACACCAGCTGCGCACGAATAGAACGTTCGAGATCGAATCGAGAGAATGGCTTCTCGGGAGGAATATCGCGCGGATCTGATTCGATGGTTTCTTTACTGGCTGTGCAGATATATATGTATATATATATGTATGTAAGCATCGAGTGGAGGAGGGAAGGAGCGACGATGTGCATTCCTGGCATGTCGGTTCCAACACTTCACTCGGAAATCTTGCAACATACTGGGCTGAGATAATCGATTTTCATCCTCGAGAAGGGAGAAAAGAGCAACGAAACGCGATATAAATTGGTGATAAGAAACATTCCTTGCTATTGCTCACGCAATACTTCTTGCCCCTGTTTCCTTGCACACGCGATCATTATATTTTATTACCCTGTATTCCAATGAATCGAGAATATGATGAAAATCGAATAACCGTATTCAACGAGCAACAACCCTTCATCGTGAGAACGACGTCGTT
The DNA here is from genome assembly GCF_029169275.1 of Apis cerana. Taxonomy (NCBI): domain Eukaryota; kingdom Metazoa; phylum Arthropoda; class Insecta; order Hymenoptera; family Apidae; genus Apis; species Apis cerana. The sequence continues at coordinate 8,003,679 of NC_083860.1, forward strand.
ATGATCCCATTTTCGCCGCGGTAAACTAGAAAAAAGAGCAAGGACAGGGAGGAAGGAGCAGAGGTGTCGATGAAAATTCCAGGGTGAAAAGATGCCGACAGCAATTGGGAGATTGGAGGCGGCTTGACGTCGTCCCTCGATAAAACGTCGTCCAAGTGGTTCGATGAGTCGCGCAAGCAACGAGGGGGTAGAAATTCGTTGCGCGCGATGGAACAGCAAATTGTCGGCTGTCAAAAACTTTACTTTTTACGTGCCCCATCGATTCCAAAACGTTAATCCCTCCCGTTCGAATTTCCGCGTCCCATCAACGCGTTTCATCTCGGCCAATTACTCGTTGGAAGTAGCAGCACCACGCCTCTTCCCTTCCACCTCCTTTTAGCGCTTAAATTTTCCATGGCCCCGCCGCCCTCTCGACGAAACACTCGAGGACTCGCGAAATGCAGGTTTCCTCCCGGGCCGCTTATTAGAAATTATTAGGGCGTCGTTTGCATCGCAACTTCCGCCAAGTTATCCAGTTAACCGGAGGACAGACGGTGCATGCCCCATTCTGACGTCGTAACCGAGTTTTCCACGATGCGATGTGAACGAAGGATGGTCGAGTAATTTCACCGAGAGAGAAAGAGTGAGAGAAGTATATACATATATATATACACTCACTTGAACGTTGCTTCCCTCTGGAAACACCAAGTATTCCCCCTCGAATCCTCTCCTCGATCGTTCGATGCTCCTGTTCTCGATAGACTCGCACCAAGTCGCGCCAAGATTCAAGATCCAGAGGGTAAAAAGTAGAAGACGCATGGCGGTCGAGCGAGGATCGATTTGGAGAAGCGAGAAATCGGTCGACGCGGGACAATTCGGCCAACTGGCTCGCTCAGAGGCAACAGAGAGAGAGACGTTAAGTGAAATACCGAAGATGATATAATGGACGTAGCATAATGGCGATTAGACCGTTTAGCGTTTTACGGTTTAGAAGAAGGGGTCGTTGAGCCCGCTTAAATTGGCCCGTTAAAATGTACCCGGTGGAGATCGTGTTTTGACCGTACACTCCCTGGACACTTGCACACTTACACTGCCCGTGGAATCGTTCGAGGAACCGCCGTTCTATGGAGGGCGATTGGTAAAGGAGATTGTGCGCCCGTAAGAGTCGCGTTTTTCAATCTTTCACGGACAAATTACTGTGTGTCGGCCGTCTTTGTGAGAGAGAGAAAGCTTAATCTCTATTTGCCGTTCCCTCATCCTCAATCTCGTGAGAAAGTACGGGAGGGATAGAAATCTTTTTCGAGAAATCTTCGATACCTTCGAAAGAAAGTCTTTAGAAAGATAGTTTGGATCTTTCTTTTCCGAACGATTTGAAGAATAAAGGAAACGCATCAAGTTTGTGGAATTTTTCTCTTTTTTTTTCTTTTCCTCTCGCTCCAGGCTTGGTGATCGTTGAAATTATAGGTATTCGCATGCATGTACAAAACTGTGCAGGAAACGCAGGTTAAAAATTAGAAGGTATCCTGGTCGAATATTAATGGACATCGGCGCACCGAAGCGGGCCACGTTGAATAAATAACGGTAAATGGATTTTTACGTGGCGGTGGCCGCATAAATAGCAAAGTTCGAAGAGCGAAGAGAGTTGGTGCCAGAAACGAATTAATAGAAATAGGAGGAAAGATCGCGCGGAGCTCGCCAAGTAATTAGAACGATGGGGATCGGTGATCGTCCTCCCCTCTTCTCCCCTTTCCTCCTTTCGAACCGCTCCGAAATTTCACACCGATGGCCAAAAATGTAATTGGAATCGGCCGCTGCTGGAATTGCGGATTTTTTCGCGATAGGGGAAGATAAATCTACCCCTCTCCGTTTCACTCTTTTTTAACCCTTTTTCTGACCGAAAGTTTTACTGCTATCCTCGATCGTTCCCTTAATTTTTCGAGAATTATTCAAAGTTGGATGGGTTTCGTGTTATAGCGGATTTTTCGTGATTCTCTGGTAAAAATCTCCCCCCTTTTCATACCTTCTCTATTACTTTGGTGTTCTCAGGTCAAGTTCATTATCCTCCAGGAACAGTGTTTTTTAAAGAATAATTTTAAAAAAATATATTTCCTTCTATTTCTCCAATTTTCGTCAGATTAATTTCTCCACCGATCTTCTCGTCGATTGTTAATTTCTGTCGAGGGAGAGAATTTTCTTTTTACAACTTTTTTAGGTAAGGGTGTAATTTGTAACGCAGGTTGAACGCACGTTTATTTCCTCCGAATTCTCTTTTCTCGTCGAGACGTATTATATTTCAATCAAAAATATTTCAATCATCTTTGCATCACCTTGCGTGGAACTATCCACATATCGATAACGAAGCATCTTTGTGCATATCGAGCGAGTGCATCTTTTTTCTTTTCTCTTTCCAACGAATATAATTTCATCCAAAAGTTTTCCACCCTATTGAATTAAAAGGAAAAGATGAATACCAAGATTCCACTCGAATCCTATCTTGATTTCGACCGAATGCAATTCCGACTCGAGCTGGCCTACATCGAGCAACGATACGAGAGAATCGCGATCCTTCATACGATATTACAACATTTTTAATTAATATTAAAAATAAATCGCCGTTTCGGATTTTCAGTTAAAGCACACGCACACATATACGTAGGAATCGCGCAAACATTCAAAATTGCATAATTGGAAGTTTAATGCGTTAACGAATTGCAACGGATGCGTTTAATTGTCTCCCTTCATCATCTCTCTATCTCCATTCAGGCATTAACCTGCCTTAATCCTCTTTGAAAAATAAAATTGCACGTATAGGGATTAAAATAACGTTAAAAAAAAATGGACCTCACGTTTGTATGATTATTTTATTTCGAGGAAACCGTGTGGAAATTTTAATTCTTTTTTTTTTTTTCATTCTTTCTTTCCCTTTCTTTTTTTTTTTTTCCTTTCTCGTTCCAAAAGCAAAGCGAACTTCGTCGAATAGATGCCGTGAATCTATTATTATTAATAAAACGTCACGAATGCATTTAAACGTTGTTGTAATGCTTGGTGGTTAAATATTGGACATTTAAATAATACCGCGATGCGCGATATTATTTCCCTCCTCTTCCTCTTCCTCCCCGTTCCGTTCTATTTTCCCTTTCTCTCCCCCCCTTTCCCCGTTTTCTCCTTTCCCTTTTGTAGACTTTTTCACTCGGGCCCGTTTACAAAAGGGTTGAAAGAGCGGGCAGGCACAGCACTCCGCCGAAATGAACTGTAAATCCGCGGTCACTCGGTTGACCATTTTGTTAATGCAAAACGAATTACCGCGAATATACCGACATCCTCTAAAATATCGCGGCGGTGGTGAAAAAGTAGTGAAAAATCTTTGAGAAAGAAAAAGGAAATAGACGCGTGGAGAGGAAAATGGGGCGGGCGATAGATAGTAGGCAAGCTGCATTGCCATTGAAGGATCATCAACTTGCGTAACAACTTTTATTCGATCGATCCGTACTTACCTAACAAATACCCAAGCTGCAACTTGGTTTAAATGGATTAACGCGATTTATTCTCTCTATCCAACTATCACGATCAGCATACACTCTCAACATACGATACGCTCGCGATCAAACGCTAAAAGTTTAATTTTAATCTTTTAATCTTCCCTGTTAATAAAGCGTAACTTGAAATAAAAAAGAAAGAAAAATTCCCTGACTCTTTCACTCGCGCTCATTTCCATCGATAATCCATTCATAAAATAGAGATAGCCGCGCACTAGTCGTAACCATTCGTCGAGCCATTCTTATTCCATCGACAATTGTCCAAAATTTCCATTTCTCCGCATCGCGTTCGAATATATCCGTCCACTTTGCATTCGAAAATTCCCTGCCCCCGTGGTGTGGGTCGCACGATTCACAGAGAAAGAGAGAGTGAAAAATTCGAAACGAAGATGCGCTCGACTTTGGCAGCGATTCGACGGAAGAGGGCGAGGGGATTAGGCGACGGTTTGAAAAATCGGCGAGGTGGAGAGGCGTGGAAAACGCGGTCAACGTTCGCGCACGCATACGAATAGCGTCCAATTGCGGAGGGATGACTGAGGGCTCCTGAGCCTCAGAACTCGAGCTCGTAAATGGAGTGGCGGCAGGTCGGGTACAGCCCGTTGCAATCCTCTTCGCTCGCGTAAGCGCGCTCGTAAGCTTGATCCTCGGATCGCTCGAAGCGGCCACCGTCCCCTGGCAACCTGCAACAAGAAGAGGGGACGGGATTTTAAGACGGTCGAACGGAGGTGACCGAGATCGAGAGGATTCGATTTCAGATTCAACGGATCCGATCTCGTTCCCCTAAGAAACCGAGAAAGGCGAAGTAAGGGGTGAGAATACGTTAGGATAATCCCTTTAAAGCTACTTGGATGATCATAGGCGATTCCATTCAGAATCGTAATTATCATTAGATAGGGAGAGGGGTGGCGTGTAATTTCTTTGCTTTGCCCCGTTTTCGAATGGAATGGAATTTAGAGGGAGAGGGAGAATAGGTGGGAAAAAATTATGGACAAAGCGCAACAGCGTTGATTCGTTCGAAACGAGTGGATCGGTTTGGCAAAACCGATGGTTAACCGGTTACCTGAATCCGGGACATTACTCCTGATTCAATCGTTTCGCTTGATTAATCCCTTTAATTGATTATACGCCGTCCCGGCCAGATGTTTTAGTTTCATAGTTGCTGCTGAGTTTGAATAACGGTTCGAATTAGCTGTTATCCCTGTTTCGTCATCGAATACAGTTGTTACATATGAGAGAGGATATACGGAATAGAATACCCCTCTTTTTCGTTTTTTTCTTTTGTTCGGAATTCGACGGATTTTCGGTTAATATTAACGTAAATACCTCGATGAATATTAACCACGTAATTACTATATTGCTACGGCTGCTTCGTTTCATATTCATACGTTGCATTTGTTATTAATGTAATTATGAATATCAATCGTAATTTCGATAGGGATCCGATCTTTTTTTACGATGGATATCCCAGGATTGTAAAAGGTATTATTTTTTTTTCTTTTTTTTTCTTAATCTACATAGTTTTAAGAGAAGATTACCAGCGTCCATGAATAATCGAAATACCGATGAAGTAAACGCGATACCCACGTAAAGATGGCGTGCAGCAGCTCCTGGACCAGGCTCCCCTTTCCAACATCCTGTGGACTCCTCTGGGCAGCCTCGCACAGGGCCTTCATCACGCAAGCTCTTCCATCCAGACCCGTGCTGCGGACAAATCCTCGTTTAAAACATTTGCTCTTTCGCAAGTGTGTCAAAGAGTATCTATTATCGTATAACAGATCGATAAAAGTGATCGATGATGGAACTTCCACGAGCAAGACTCGTGGAACGTTAATCGACTCGTATTAATTAAATTCCTGCGAAAGGAATATAAGATATTCGCGAGATATTGATATCATCCTTCGAGGTCTCATTAAACGTTCGTTTGTTGATGAAAGAAAAAAAAAAAAAAAAAAAAAGAAAGAAAAAATTGCGAAAGAAAAGTTTATAAATTTTAAAAAACGATTTCACGATGTATCCTTTCTTTCTTTTTCTTTTTTTTTCAGAAGCTGTTTATCTAATGGAAGATATTAAACGACGTTTAAACGACACCTTTATAACCTTTTGAATAATTCACTTTATTGCTCGTGCCTCTTATTTAATATTCGAGGGGTCCGATGTGTCGACAGCGCCGCGATTTAAATACGAATCACGAAAATAAAGGGAATGCGTTACACAGCCGGAATCAAACAAGCGACGTCCTCTTTCTGTTTCGTTATTCTCGCACGTTCCGCATGAAAATTTCTGCGCGCATTTGCATGTGGCTGGCCGGGGGGGAGGAAAAAAGGGTTCCATTTGCATGTTACGTCACGCTTCGAGGACGAATGGGAAACGAGCTCTCGCTTTGGATCGAGACGAAAAAGAAAAAAGAGCGGAAAAGGGAAATAAGGACGAAAGTGTACGCAACACCTTCGCGTGTACTCGCTGTTTCTGCGGTCAATCTCGAAGAATTCGACGATTAAGAGATTATATCAAGGAATTCACTCACGATTCCAGCAGAGCCTCTATCTTCGGGTACATGACGCTTCTGCTCTTTCGATCGAGCAACTTCGATATCTTCGAGTCGACTTTGCTCGGCAACTCCCAGGCCAGGGCTGCCGTTATCCCCATTATTACATCGTTCTCCCTCACGTAGGTTCCCACCGTCAGGCAATACACTAACTGGAAAAAGAACACGACGAAAAACCAGCGATACGTACAGATTAATTACAGATAAAATTGGATGTACGATAGTCCTAGCTTCGAGATCACAAGCCAAATTATGAAATTCGAAGGTAACGGATAACAACGAAGCGATAAAAACTACACAAAGAATATAAAATTCTACCATACCTGCATATTACTCCCTTCCGGGAAAATCAAGTACCTCTTGCGCCTGGACAGCGTGGTTGGAGCGTCGATCGCGTTTTCAGATACGCAGATGGCGAGGAAATGGAGGCACGCGAAGACGAGGAAAAGATCTCGGATGCCTTGCATCCCTCGAGCGCCGCCGCGATGCGACTCTCATGCGTTCCGTTGCACGATGGGCCGCCGTCCAAAGGGAGAAAGAAAAGCACGAAAAAAACGCTCCAACTCCTCCCCCTCCTGTGGAACGAGACGAAGAATCGTATCCGCGATTCGGTTGGAACGCTGTTTCCGCACTGACCGTTCCACGGGCAAACGTGCAAAGTACGTTTCCAGAGCCCCCCGGGTAACGGGAACGTGAGACCCGTGTTTTTCCACGGGTCTAATGAACAGACTTTGGCCACTCGTTCGACAATTCGTTCGGCAAATAATATATATACCTGTAAATGTGATATTATACATCGGCTGGAGGTGGGCGGTTGGTTATTATATCCCGGCCTCGAGCGTGTCTCTTCGATCGTAAAATTTTGGTCATCAGTCTATTTCTATCATTTTTTTTTTTTTTTTTTCAATAACTGTAGCAGCCAAAAATTTGCGCACTCTCCTCGTCTCGTTCCGTTCATTGACGCGCAAGATACGATAGCTTAAATATTATTCATCCCCTACGTTGCGATCTATTAAACCAAGCCACAAGTCCACGTATTTCGTTCGAGATGGAGAGGGGGATAGAAATCATCGCGTTCCAAGACGGGCGAGGATCGCTTGAAATATGTATAGAGAGAGAGAGAGAGACGGAAGGTGGCTCGCTCATTGTACTTTTAAATGCGCGTTTATATTAATTCGCACTGTCTTCCAGAATGTGTTGCTGCTCCCTCTCTCTCTCCCTCTCGAAAAAGTGGACGGCCGACGCGGGGGTGTCGCGGAGGAGAGGGAGGAGAAGTGCCCTTTTTCACCGGGGCGACGCTTATTTCCTCATTTCGCGGGTCATAGCGGCGGAACGAGCTGCTGTTAATTGCATATGGGAGTTGCGCGCACGCACACCTTCTCCTGCGCCCCCTCTCCCTCCCCAGAAGGGGGAAGAAGACCGCAGGACAGTTCTAAATTAATGCTTTTCGTTAACGCGTCGCTGCCGACCCTCCCCCGCCCCCGACACGGATGCAATTATAGGACCGTTGCTGTCCACGGAGGAATGTGGACAGCAACTCCCCCACCCCATCCCTCCCTGCACGTATCCAGAGAAATAAGAAAATTTCACGGTTCGGTTCTACTTTTACTTTTACCACTCTCTCCGTTCGGACGGGACGGACAGGTTTGAGTGGAATTTATTTTCCGCTGATCCAGGGATCGCCTGATTAACGGGCGAGGAGGTAAATAAATCTCAATTATCGGTCAATTCCTGTTAAATCTCTGTACTCTAGAGAAGGATTTTTATTAATTTACGAAGTTAATAACTCGTCGATCGAAAATATTCCAATATTCCAATCGGATATTTCTCAACCAGATCTCGTTCAGGCTTCGTTTCGTCGATTCACCGGCCCGTGAAATAGTCGACGCCGATCAACTCGAGGGGGCAACGTCTTACGTGGACGTCGCAGTAAACAGGATTACCCGTGGTACCGTTGTGCGATCTGAAAAATTTATCGTTAATAACACCCCTAATAATAATAATAAATCGTCGTATTTCGTCGCATCGATATCTGTTACCCGGCCAACAATTTCAATATCTTCGCGATCACTCCGTCCCTCTGGCTCACGTACTCCATCGCTTGACAGATGTTCTTCAACAGGCACGATCTCCCGTCGAATCCGTGGCTGCAACCACATTCCCTCCCATATTTTATCCGTGTATACGAGCAGAGAAAAGTGTCGGTTCGTCCGTCTTCTTCGAATCGAGCCAACGCTCGGGGCGATTTTTCGATTCGAATCGAGAGAAGAGCGAAGGGATGAGGGAGGAAAGGGAGGAGGAGAGGAAGGGCAGGGCAAAGACTGCGGGAACCGAGCGAGTAACGCGGCATTGGTTGAGGGGAGGCCGGAAAACCTTCGGCCAGGAATCCACCCCTTCTCGGATATTCCGAGGCAGCAGGGCAATTTCCTAGGCTGTACGAGTCCCGTGCACCAGGACGGTCACGGATCGCTACGGATCCATTATTCACGATCTGTTAAACTATTTATTACCTCTCGTATACGATCTTGGCGGCCTGGTGAACGTCGTCCACGGACCTGACGAACCTGGTAATCTCGGACCCGGTTGGAAGCAGCCACACCAGTTTGAAACCAGCCGCGTGTGAGAAGATGGTCGTGTAAGGGAACATCGTGACCTTGAAGTTCACCCTGTACTGTAGCAGGAGTAGAAAGGTGTCAACTTGGCGTCAGAGGGGATCCATCGATCACGATTCGAGGTGATTCCCTGTTTTCTCCTCCTCGTTTTATCGATATTCTGGGCAGGGGGAGAGGTAATAGCGGCGGAATCGCGAGTAAGGGGCGTTCACGGGGTACGGTCACGGTCACGGAGAAGCCCGATTGTTCGAGGCCTGATTGCACAGCCGATGATACGTGATGGGAATCGAGCGGCCTCGTGATCGATTCGGGAGTTTTCATTGCGGTTTAGGTCAGCCTGGCTGGCCAGTCTAGGTTACTGGTGGGGCATGATCGAAAACGCGCACTCTCGGGGTTAAAAATTTCATATTGGAAAGAATACCGGTGTGGGAGGGGGAGGGGACGACTTTGAGAATAATCCAATATCATGGCAAGGAGGAACCCGCATATCCTCCCCCTCCCAGTATCCAGTATCCAATATCGAGTGGACAAAGTTAAAAAAAAAAGAAAAGAAAAAAGAAAGGGGAGAAAAAGGGAGAGAGACTAAAAAGCAAAAGGGACACGTGTGTGTCCAGGATCCAGCGCGAGGGTGAAATTTCAATTTCGAATCGACAACAGCATGCAGAGGGTAAACTCGATCTACGCCCGCTTACGATGTGCCGCGTTCGAAGCAAGGCAAGGAACAGGCTGCGGCAAAGTGACGGAGGCAGGTGTTGCTGGCCTCGCTGTTTCTCGCGGCGTATATCTCGTCCAGGTGGTCGACGAAATCAGGCGCAGAAGGGGGCGGGCGCAAGGTGTCTGACGCCGAATCCGGCCAGTCATTTATCAAACATCCTTCGACTCCTCGACTTTCTCGGATATTAAGAAATGAAACGAAGAGAGAGAGAGAGAGTCTCACTTTCCTCTTCCTTTTTCTTTTTCTTTTCGAAAAAGATCCCGTACCGTACATCGAATCTCCAAGATTCGTAAGGCAAAAGAGAAATAATAAGAATAGAGGATTTGCGACTCGCTTCGGGCTCCACAATCCAGTGACGAACGTGCGATTGTATTCGAAAAAGGGGGCGATGATAAATCGTTGCTGCGCTCCCTGAATAGATTCGGTTCAATTTTTACATCCTCTTAATCGTACTCTCCTCGTATATCTTCTTCTCGCGTATCTTTTTGCCCGTTTCCACGGGAACGAAGTACGATTAAATATTTCAAAAATACGTAGATCAAAATGATATCGTAAAAAAAAATTTAAAAATTTAACGATAATTCCATCGAAGAAAAATAAGTATGAAACGTACATGCTACTCCCTTATCCGACCGAACTCCCGTTTCCTTCGTCGAGTCGATTCCTCCACGAGCGAATAATTTAATTCGAAAATAATCAATTCCCCGATAAATCAAGCATCAAGCACGAATATCGAAGCTGGGATCCGCGGTATCCGATAAAGCGCAACGTGATACCGCATTTTTGCACTTTATTATTGCACGCCCCGAACACAGTGCGGAACACCGTACGGGTGTGTGTATCGATTTATGGACGGTGATCTGGAATTCAACGGCTGTCTCGTATGTTACATACGGGGGAGGGTGTATAGTGCACGTGCAGCATCGCCGATACCACGGTTCCACTCGAGGTATCGTAAGTGCACTGGATCATCACATGGTTGCATAATTCTTCCAAGCACGAAATGCGATCTAACGGCTGCTGCACCTGGTGCATTCTTCCTCCCGAAAATCGTAAACAATTACCGGGAATAATCCACAGAGCGGAGGAAATTTACTCGTCTAATCCCGCTGCGGAAAAATTATCGACAATAACCTCCTTTCTCCTCCTTCTTCTTCTTCTTCTTCTTCTTCTTTAATCCCATAGTTCTAAATAAACACGGTAAGAGAAGAATTTTCTCTCTCGAGCGAGTTGTTACATTCGTGGAACGAGCGTTCATCGGCGAAAATTGGACTCGACAATTGGAAATAATCGCGTTTCGTTCATTGGACTCGAGATTCTCTCTCGAAAGTAACGCGTCGAAGCGGATGTTCGTCTCGGTCACGTGATCTCAGCCACGGGGTCACACGTTCGCCGGTTCACGAGTAAATATCCGAAGGAAGCGAGGAACGACAAGGATAATGGATTCGGCTTCGGGATACTCGCGCGATACGTTTTAGCCCGATCCACGAATTACGTTGAGGGGCAACTTCATCGTGCATTAATACGGTCCATTACAGAGTTGCTCGGGCGTCGTCGTCTGGGCGGCGAGGGGCGGCCTTTTAAGGCGAAAATACGGCGCAACGATCGACTTACATTAGTCGTGGTCCTCTATCCACCGGCACATATGGCGCATAAATTTCCTCCCACAACCGCAAACTGGATCACGTCGCACGGACGGAAACACGGTTAACGGTGTAACCGGAAGATTATGCTTCTAACGTTACGGACGAATTCGAGTCGATTCGCGCCGATTAAAGGACGAGAGCCAAGAGATGCGAGAGAGAAAAAGGGGGGAAAGGTGTACAGAACTGCGACAGAAACTATCGCGAAATTAAATTCGTTTTATGCAAACGAGATGATTTCGTAAATCTTCTTCGTTACTCGAAAAAAAAAGGAATAAAATATATATATATCGACGAAGGATTAATTTCTTTGCGCGCGAACGAGACGGAAAATTTTCCTTCGATTATTATTAAAACAAACGAAGAAAGATGGTTCGGATAATTCGAAAAATCTGCGTCAAAGTTACTTGAGGAAAAACGAAAAAAAAAAAGATTCAGACACAGAAAAAGAAGATTAAAAGAATTTCTTCCACTTACATAAACAAGCTATATTGTGAACTATATATATATATATAGTTTACAATCCATCCATTAATCTTCATTGATCACTCGATTAAAGAGAGAGAGAAAGAAAGAGAGAGAGAGAGAGAGAAAGAGTTGATGGCTTTACTCACAAAAAAGGAGCTGCCCTTCCGAAACGACAAAGATCTGGCGGGTCTGGTCACAAGTTGGGCCGCGGTAATGAGGGTGAGACAGAAGACGGCCCGGAACAACAATCGCATAATCAATGGATGGCGGGCACCCGGCCAAAAATCTCCAACTTGCGGCTTGCACCGAATATCGTTCGCCTCGTCTTGCACGAATCTTCGCCCGATGGGATTGAGACGTTGGGCGGAACCAGCGTTCCTCTTGGTTATTGATAACGGTGCTTTGCCCCCTCTCCCCCTCGCCGGCCACTAACGACTTTTTCCCCCCTATTCGCCAAGAGATCTTGGCTCTTGGTCTCTCCCTTTCCCACGAACTTTCCTTCGAACTTTATCAAGCTGTTCCTTTCTGTTCTCCGCCGTTTCTTTTTTTTTCTCCCTCCCTCTCTCCCCCCGATATACGATATTCGAGAATGTCTGGTTATATTCGAACGATCGAAACACTCGAATCGAACGAATGTTACTGCGAAGAGAAATTTTCATTTGATAGTTTTCTTTTTCTTTTCTCTTTTTTTTTCTCTACAAATTCAATCAAACGGCGAATCGAATATTGTAGAATGGAAGAGGGAGAGGCAAGAATTCGTTTCGTTTCGTTTCGTTCCGTTCCGTGTCTTTTTGAAAATCCGTATTTTCTCTGTACATATACGAGCGCTTATTCGAACGGTTCATTAAACCTGGCATGAGTGAAAATGCAGTCAACTACACACGATTTGGAGAGGGTTGGGAGGGAGAAAGAAGGAGGAGAGAGAGAAAAAAAATGCAAGGAATAGAGCGAAGCGCGAGGATTTTCAAAGACGAAAAAAGTTGGTACGATGTTGATGTTGAAATAAGAAAATTCTCGTGTTTTACTTTCCGCATAACATCACCCTGGTTAAATCAACTTTGTTTAAACCGACCTACCTTCGCTTTAACTTCCGGTTGAAATAACTCCATCGCGCGCATCCAAAATACCCGTAAAACTCGGGCTTTAATAACAAATTATCCCGCGTACCGTTACGCACCTATCTTCTCGCCCGTCTCCCCAATGTATTTATGAATCTAATCTCGCAGCTGTAACCAAAGTACAAAGTTTCCTTCTCCTTCCCTCTCTCTCTCTATATACATATATATTTTTTCTCCTTTATCTCTCGTCGATTAATCTCTTCTTTAACGCGACGCAAGACGCCCAAGACGCCAAGGGAAACGAGCGATTAAGCTCGATAAAGAAGCGGTGGTGTGAATCCATCAAAGAGTGTCGTATTTAATTTAAACGGGTGGTTCGAGAGATGAGATTATTCCGCCGGCATTCTTAATCAACAGGAAAATTCTCGATAAAAAGTCGAGCGTGCCAATCCGTTTATTGTGTAGCAACGATGTAACGACGAAAACAATCGTGCATTTGATTGATAAAAGATAAGAGAGAGAGAGAGAGAGGAAGAGAGAGAGAAGCGTAGCACCGTAACCCGGGCGCGAGGCCGGATGTAACTAGGTCGAGGAAGAAAATGGAGGCGTTGAGGAGTGCGCTTGAACGAATAATGATGGATATTGTGTGTATAACGGTAACATCTTATCGTTACGATACTCAATAAATCGTGGATATTCTGTCTAAAATTCCCTGGCCAGGAGGACACGTGGAATAAATCATCGAACAATTATTTCCCCTTCTTCCAAACGTGGCCGCTTCCAAATATTCGTAGTCCATCGTGAAAGCGTCTCCTTCGTCCGGCCTGAAACGAAAATATCACATTTCGAACCCATGAATTTCGTTTCGACGCGCGACACAAAGATGGAAAGACAGCCCCGTCCCCGAAAATCCTGATTATTTATTTATCGACTCAATCATCTATCTTTTCGATAGAAGAATTCAGAATCTTTGGGGCCAAGTTTCGATCCATTTTTTTCACAAAAGAAATTCTATCGATCTGTTACGTTAACAACAAGTGCAACAATTCGCCGACCAATCCCTCGTCCTTCAACGATGTCGATGCCGCTTCGCAGATATTCTTCTTCAAGCAAGCTTTTCCATCCACGTTACGCCTGGAAACGATCGTTAATAATTAATATCCGGCGGAAATCGGCACGGTATACGTTAAACGACAATCTAATCGAAACGTTTATTACATCGTCAACGATTAAAATGCATTATCTCGTTGGTATATGATTACATTTAAACATTTAAGCTAATTTATATATATATATATGTATATCCGAATTGTTCGTGCGCGTCCTGTTAATTATTTATCAAACTTACACCCAACGATAACACGCGTTTCTACATTCGTTTCGATGAAATATTTTCAATCGAGTAAAAAAGTCGTGGTTGAATTAATTATTAACCATGAATAAGCGATAAAAATGACAAAGGCGACGAAACGATTTGTAAATCGCATCGTCCATTATTAACTCGAATTTTAAACGTTCCGAATTATTGATTATTAATCGATGGTGACTACTCCCCTCCATTCAGTTACGAATCTTTTGCCGTTATACAAATCCAAGATATCGAAGAGGTTGATTAATCGAGGATCGAGTTATTTTTTATTTATTCGATGGAAACAATTTTTTTCTCGTATTCTTATTATTCTTATTATTATTATTATTATTTCCCATCCTCGATCCATCATTCGACAAGTAAGATTCGTGCAAGATTCAAAGATTCTAGAGGCACTTACATGTCAAGTTCACGTTGAAGAATGTCGTATACAGGGACCCTCTCGCTCCAACTCGCTCTACGTCGTCTTCGTGACAAGTCTTCGAAGTAGTTGGTGAAGAAGGTGGCGTTGTTTGGCAACATGTATTGAAACTGAACGTTTTGGCCGTATGACAAAATCTGGCCCGAGACCTGCACCGGCATCGCGAACCCCACCACGAGCTTGACAGAAATGCGAACAAGTAAGCGAGTTTCAGTCAGAACGCACCGTGATTTTGATTCTTGAAAACAAATTTTAACAATATACGATCCCTTGTTCGGGCGAAATGATAGAATTCTTAAGTAAACGTAATCCAATTTCAGGATAAAAATTTTTCGAATAATTACGCGATACAAAAGAATCGAGAAATGAATTCTTTCAGAGACAAATACCCATCGAAATCGAAATTATATCGTGCAATTGGAAGAGATTTGCTTCGATCCTCGAAAGTGAAAATATTATGCAAGGAAATAGTCGAGTCACAATTATGTTAAGCACTTGGAAGCATTTGGAGAATGGTTATAATAAACCACGCGGCGGCTATTATCGGAAGAAATTATCAAACGAGAAAGAAGTTCCACTTCGCGATGAATCGCGAGAAGTGAAACTTTCGCAAGTGTAAAGAATTTATACGGCCGAGAGATAGAAGGGGGGGAGAGACGAGGAGGAAGACGAAACTGGATAGTTCTCCTTTCTTCTTTTCTTTTCTTTTTTTTTTATTTCTCCTTCCCTTTCAAGTCGTTTCCCGAACAGAGATAAATCTGGCACGCGTAATGAAATGAAAAAATTAGCGGAAACGGAATCAAACAAAAATAGTTTCCCCTACCGCTGTGCTTGTACCATGATGATTTTTACATTATACCTTCCACGAATATGAAAACGAAGATGGGAATACGATCTATGTTGGGATAAAGTCCAACAAAAAAAGAAAGGAAGGAAGAAAGAAAGAACTGGTGGAAGGAAAATTTGAAGCTCACCTTGGCGAGGCTAGATCTCAACTTTTCGAATACTGCTTAACCCTCATTCGTTCCCAAGAAAAGATATTACGGCGTCGCTGAATTACCTTTCTTCCTCCCACGTTTCTTAGTTTCATCTCTCTCTCTCTCTCTCTCTCTTTCTCCTACTATCACTTTGCCTATACTCGAGCATTATCTCTAACTCGAGCGTAACGTAAATGTTTTATTTTTCTTCCTTTCAGGATAAGAAAAAAAAATTCTTTTCTCTCTCTCCTCTTAAAATCAGGCGAAAGATATTCAACGAGAGTCGATGATATCCCTCCCTGAAGTTCTCACTTCGCGTTCATCGTGAACGTATCATCCGTTCGTTCGTTCGTTGGTTCGAGATCACTCATCGCGCACCTTTGTGCAGGTAAATATCCAACCTTTCCCCGTCTCTCCCATTGAGCTGCACATCCCCATTGAAAGGTTGCGCGACACGCGAAAAGGGAGTCGCGAGTCGTGGAAAACGGATGGTTAAATAAATTCAACTCGGTGTTTTCGAGACACCGTCGTTCCCGTTTCCGTCCGGCACAAAAGTGAAACGACGCGTGCTACAACTTCGTAATTGTCCTGGTGATAAGGTAGAAGGAAGGCTTGGAAGGCCCCCCTTCCAAGTCTCGGCAAGCCGAGCGAAGAGACATGGAAGTAATTCAACGTCGCCCAAACCCTCTCCTTTCCACCGTCGTCTCTCCTTGCATTCGTTTCTCCTTTTTCTTTCTCACTTTGAAGCTGCGCTTTTGACGCAGTGCAGCTCCGCCTGTTTAGATACATACTGACCCAGAAACCGGGTGAATTTTATTTCACGCCAGTTTCCCGCCCTCTCCCCAAGGCGAACGTCCAAATATTTGCCTTATAGTCGTTCCTGTTGCTTGGAAATTTGCTAATCAAACACTTTTTACGCCGTGGAAACCGTGGTGACGTCGATCGGGAGTCAACATCCTCGATTCGAAATCCACCAGGGGAGCTGCCGTCCGCCCGCGCTTTTGCGAATTTGGAATACCAGGAAAGGAATGGTGAAAGAAAGCGGGGATCCTTTCGATTTCGAAGCATCGATCGCGCGTTCCATGAGAGAAGGTTCGAGACGAGAAATCGGAGAGGAAGAGGAAGGGAGAAGAGATAAAAATAAATAAAAGGAGTATGCAAGCGAACACGTCCATACCCTAAATCCTTGACTAAGACTCGTAACTAAGACACTGGCGTTAAACTCCCTCAAACAAATTCTCTGTTTAGCTCTCTCTATTCCGTTTCCTTGTCCTTGTCCGCGCACCACCTCCTCGAGGAGGGATCCAACCGGCCAACTGCTAATTAATTCCGTACCGTGACGGAGACGACGTATCCGAGACGTTAATTGGCGAGAAGAGGGAAACGGGAAATCTCTTTCGCGTTTTTTCTCTCCAATTTTCGGATTTTCGAACGCGAAATTGACCAGAAAAATGTTATATTTTTACACACGAGAGCTCTCTTTCTCCTCCAAAATTACTTTTTTTCCTCTCAATCGTTTCCCTTCCGTTATCTCCGTTAAAGGAAAATTAATCTCTCTCATTTCTAATTAACTTTCCCTCGCCCCAAAAAATCTTCCTTTCTCTCACAACAATCTGATAATAAATCAAAGGTGGATAACGAAAGACAGACCCCTCTCCCCATAAAATCAAAGGAACAATAAAATTTCAAGCTACATCCAGCGATATTTACGCGCTTTACGAGGAGACGAAAGAGAGACGAAAGGAAACGCGTTTTTCGTTTTATTTATCTTTTGGAAACTATTACTCTGATTCGTCGATACCACTAACTTTCGATAATTCGAAATCTGATTATCAGACGCTTGCTGATTAATTATTTCAACGAAGGATTCGCGCCCCGTCCAATCCAATGAAGAGGGCGCGCCAACGACGCTGTTATTCAAATTAGAGCGCGCGAGTTAAATCCTCCTCGTGGAACGAGGGGAGGCGTGTTCCCGCGGTAATCCCATCAGCCTCGAAGAGGACGAAGCTGAATTATTATTAAGTTTTATCGCTGCCTACGTCCAAGTATGGATAAATACCTTCAAAATACCGCCGAGAGGGTAAACGAGGGGCGGTGGGTACAAGGCCTGCCTCTTCCCTCGAGCTTCCCCCTTCTCGCTCGCCTGGATCCGTCCCATTGCCGCGAGGAACAGCAACGACAATCTCCAGTCCACCTTCGTCCGAATAAACATCGCCGTCCCTTATTTCCTCCTCCAAGTCTCTCCTCCTTCGATCCTCCTCCTGGAAATGGAAAGATCCATCGAAAATTTGATCGAGAATTTCCTCCTTCTCGCTGGATCCGATAGGAATTTTTCCATTCCTTCGTGGAAGAGGGGTAAAAGAAAAACGAGATTGAAGAACTTTGAATAAAAAGAAAAAAAAAGTGAAACTATTTCTCGAAAATTAATGGATCAACTCACCTCCGAGACGAAAGAAACTAAACTCCTATCCGAATTTCGAGCGTAATTTCTTCCCCTTCCCCTGGGCGAGGCACAAACGCACGCTGCAGCTCGAAACTCGTAGGCCACAAGTCTGGTCGGGGATTCTCCAACTTGCCCATCCACGGCGAAATTAACGTATCATCTGTCAACTCATAGGAGCATAGTTGCGCTCCAAGAAGGTTCGTACGACCGACTGTAGTTCGGTCGGACGAGCTAATTTTCCGTCCTTGCTAGACAACCCAGCCCATCCCTTTTCCTCTTCTTCGCCTCTCTCTTTCTCTCTCTCTCTCTCTCTCTCTCCTCGACGACGACCGGTTTCAATCGTCACTTCTCCGTTTCGTTAACGAGACAGGAAAACAAACCGACCATTTCTTCAAACCGATCTTTAAGGTCGTTGACGTTTCACTTTATTACCTCGTCTCGCCCATTTTTCCCGACGCAGACAAAAACATCATTTTTCAAAAAAAAAAAAAAAACGGGATGGGCGAATCATCGACGAGACTCCTCTCTCCATCCTCCATGCTTCGCCCTCGAGAGAGAAAGAGAGAGAGAACTATTGCTTCAACTTGGGACAACTCGCGAGATAAGTTTCAAGGCAAGGATAAGATCCCAAACTTCCGCTTCCGACGTGACAAAAGGGAACTGAAATATATAAACAAAAGGGAAGGGAAAAGTAGTCTTTCCAACAGAGCGAACAAAGTTGCCACGTGAAATTCTCAGCTTCTCTTCCCGGATCGTAAGAAGCATTCCCTCTTCCAGAGAGAGAGAGAGAGAGAGGGAGGAAGTGATGAAAATGATGTTTCCTCGTTGTAATATCCCTATCCCTCATCAACGTGGTCTACGTGGTGGTTTATAAGTCGATGCAAGTTATCGAGAAAATTTCCTCGATGGAAGATTCTTCGGGAATACGAGACGTATCTTACTCGAGGAGGATCTTTCGTTTCAAAGATACACGGACGGGCTCGAGGCTGTGAAACGTTACCGGAATACATCGTCCAAAGACAAACGCGCGATGAAGAGGAGAATAAAATGGAGAATGGCGATAGGAAATGGCGACAAACAACGGTATCGAGAGAAACAGAGAGGTGGTGGACGCGTTAGGGAGGAGGCTTCCACCACCGTATTTCAGGACGAGCATCAACAGCGAAATTTACTTAGGACTACTTTCGTTCCGTTCTTCGTTTCCATCGCAAGCTGAAAAGTCTGACCGATATCCGCGAATATCGTGTCGAAGTGGTACAAATGTCGCGTTCACGTTCGTCCAATAAATTCTTCTTCTTTCTCCTTGAGAAAACACAAGGGAGGAAAAGAAAGGATCGCACAAAATAACTCTTCAAGGATCGAATTCTTATTCCCCCCTCGTTGACAACGATCGCTTGTCCTAGAAAGGAAACAAGCGACAATTTCTCGAGATTAAGCGAGATTAAGCGAATCGGAGAACGAAGTATCTGGTTTGTAATTATAAAAAGCTCTTTTATTGCGAGTTATATCATAGGAAGGAAGTGGGGTGGTCGAAACATAGAGCTTTCCAAGGCAGCTCTCACTTACAACGAAATTTACTTAGCACTGTGTTCCGTCCCCAAACCCCTCCGTAATAAATTCTTTTACGATAAAGTCACCGAGCACGCTCTCCCACACATACTCTCTTTCGATACGTGTTACATCCGAAAGGTATACAGCTTCTCGAACGATCGACTCGTCTCGCGCCGTGTTTTTTTATAACGCGTGAAAAAAGTTTGCGACGGATCATCGACAAATGTTGTCCATCCGAATCGATCGATCGATCGCAACGAGAGGGGGAGGGCTGCAAAGTTCGGCGAAATCAATGTCCTTCCCCCATTTCCCTAGGGGGACGCGATCTCCGTGAACGTTTCGAGGGGTGAATCGGTGCAATCGGGATAGGCGAGGATGCAGTCGCCTCCGGATCTTCCCAATAGTTCCGCATCTCGGTACGAGTGGTCGACGATCCGGCGAGTGGAGTTAACCGAATCTGGCAAGTCCTCGCTCGGCCTAATTGAGAAATTTCAACGCGATTCTCACTCGTGGCACGCGAGTCATTTCTTGCCACAGGATGCTTCGCTCGTGACGAACTTTCCAAACGTGTGATAAAATATAAAACGGAAGTAAAGTTTGCAATTATGTCGAAGCATCCTACGACACGGAGTTATTTCCTTTCGTCTTGGAACGGAAAGAAGAAATTGTTTGGCGATGAAGGCGAAAGAAAAGGGAATCGATCGAAGGAAAGCGCAATTGTTCCAGTGTAAATCGAAGCGATCTGGATGTTATTGATATTCGACGCGCATTGTTTCGAGGAACAATTGTGGCTGGATTACGATCGATAGAAATTTTGCAGAATCGTGTGTGTACAAAGGGAAAAGCTACGCGAAATATCTTCCATTAGAAGCTTAATGCACGCGCCTAACTTGGTCGCAATTAAAGTAGCCGCTCACTGGCTCGGTTGCAATTTCCTTCGAGTACGCGGCCGGAATGGCAAATTCCTGCCCGGTTTCCGATCGCTCGGCCAATCATTCGTTCCATCATCGATCAACCATTAACTCGATTCCAGCCTTGCATTACCACCGCCCTTTAACCCTTCCAATTTCCCTCCCCCGATCGCTAAATTAACGATATCGCTGGTCCAATCTTTAATTTTCCAAATTTGCTCCCCTTGTGAAAACTTTCCATGGGTTTTTTCCTCCAATCAAACGTAGTAGTCAGTCGTAATCAAACGTAAAAATTTTGCATTAAAACGACGACTGGTCGAAGTTCGGAATAATTCGTCGATCGAACGAGTCTCTCGTTGTTGTATTCTCGATACAACAACAACAGAAAAGAAAAGAAAAGGAAAGAAACGAATGGAAAAATCGTAGAGCAAAATCGTTAAACGTTGCCACGCCCGGATTTTACTGCATTATCTCGGTGTATTCGTGCTTCGTTACGCGAGGCACCGTCGTCTTACTTGGTCGTAAGCGGGCAGGACAGCCATTAGAGACTTCCAACGGAATTCATTAACCGGAAGCTCCTCGAGAAATGAACTTCGTTTCGGAAAGTACACGAGTCAAAGCGCGATTCGTCGGAACCAACTTACGTTAAAATTAAGTGGATCACCTCCTCGAGGACGTCACGACGTGTCCTTCCAAACGGCGTCTCCGCGAGTTCGCAGATGGTCTTCAGAAGGCACTCTCTCCCGTCCTCCCAACCGTGCCTGAAAACAAAACGCTCCGATTTTAATCGATATCTCTTCCCCTCCTCTCTTCTCTCTCTCTCGCACGTTTCACTTCTCCTCCTCTTTTCCTTTATTTCGTAATTTTATTTAGGAAATCGATGGAAATCGAGCCCTTCGGCGAATCGTGCGCCACGATATCGGTTTTATAAAATGGCGAAAGGGAACTTCTTAAGCGCGCTCTCCCCCGCACTTCGTTCCCATCCGAGAAATTCATTATCCTGGACAACTTGCCTCGAATAAAATTACGTCACCGGGGGAGGTGGACGCAAATTTCGAATTTCAATTTTGCGTTTAAACACGTTCTTCGAATGCTTTCGAATTAAAGACACGTGGAAAAACAAAAGAGGGGGAATGAAAATCCGAGAAATTCATTATTCCGGACTTGAATAGAATCGTATCACCGAGGGAAATGGATGGATGGATGCAAATTTCGAATTTCGGTTTTTGCCGCCGCGTTTAAACGTTCTTCGAATACCTTCGAATTAAAGATACGTGAAGAAACAGGAAAAAAGAGAGGGGGAGGGGGATGAAACAAACAACGAACGCTTCTGTCACCGATAGAGAGAATGACCAGAGAATTCTCGACGAATCTCATCTCTCTTGTAAAACTCGTGATGAGAAATTCACCCTATTCAGCCGGCTAACGATCCATTTCACGCGACATCTCGCCCTCCTCCTTGTCAACCCTTCGTATCGGCCAACTCTCTTTCTTAACTTTCGCTCCAAAGCTAAATTATTCGTTTGTTATTCGCGCCCCCCGGCCTCTCTATCCTCTCCAAAACGGAGCAATTACCCTACGCCCCAATTAGGTTACGCTTCGAGCTCTCTCCGCGTCTTTGCTTTGACGCTGCAACATCGGCCACGCCCTCACCTTTCGCGAACGGATAACCGTTAGGCGCATCTTGGCAATCAGTCGTTTTATCACTCCAACCTTTTCCCCGCGCTCCACTAAAATTTCGTGTTAATCGAAATTGCGAACCTTCTTCTTAACGATTCGTAAGAAGCGTCGTGGAACCGGTACCGGGATCTCCTCCTTCTCTCGATCAGTTTCATAAAATATTTTTCACGAACCATCTTCTACTCTCCTCGTCGAACGTGAGACGAATCGTTACAACGAAATAAAATTCGTTTAAAGCTGAAAAGAGAGGGGGAAATAAAGGGGTTGAAACTGGGTTCCCCAAATATCAGTGGCGCACGCAACAACTCGAGGCCTCGCTCCCCCTTCGTTTCAATCGTAATCAACCGCTCATTGTAAGCGTTATCGGCGATAAACACGAATGTGGCGAATCACGGGTGGATGATGCTCGAGTAGAAAATGGAATTTCATTAATTCCCCCGAAACGATTGAACGATCTCGGCCAATTCCGGTGTCCCGGTTAATTACGAATTTATTCGTTCGTTTCCAGCCCGTGTTTACCGATTCATCGGCCCGCTTATTCTTCCGACTCGAGGACCGATATCGAGCCGATCCGTCCCGATCTCTGTTTCCAGGACTATTTGCGCGTGCGTCAATTTCGTTCCGCCCACAAAATCGTTCCATCCACCCCCTCCCCGCCTTGTTCCATTTACTTACCACTACGGGGATCGTATCGTACACTCACCGATCCAACAGATTCTCGATCGCCTCGTAAGCGTCCTGCAGATTCAGATCCCTCGCCTCCCTGGCCAACATTATCGTAGGCTCGAGCTGCGACAAGTTGGACGGAAGTCTGTAATTGAATTGGAATGCGGACGAGAACACCACGCTTCCCCTTTTGTTCATGGAAACCGGAACCGAGACGCCGACCGTGAACTGGAAAATGGGGGAAGGAGGAACGAGTTTAATGGGGGGCGCACGAAACAACTTCAAGGGGGGAGAAGAAATCGGAGGGAAGGAGGAGAGGAATGGTGGAGCTATCGTTGTGAAGTTTTTCTTTTTTTTTTCGAGAGGAAAAGTTTCGTTTGGGAAAAGCGCTTTCGCTATTGGTGGCACTTTCCTCTCTCTCTCTCTTTTTTAAATTTTTCCTTCGAATTAGAAGAGAAGAAACGAGACGAATCCGTAAAAGTAACATGCTAAACTTCAATTTCTACATCTTTCTTCGGATCTCCGCCAATCTGGTGATGTAATAAACCGTTCGAGTTTCTTTTCCGCGAAAAACGGCGAAAGAAGGAAATAACCGCAGGAACCGCATAAAGGGGCAACGAAAACCAAGGAAGTAGCGAAGTGGATCTTGACACGAACGTTGTGGAGCGAAGCTTTTTAAAAAACGGATATATATGTATATAATATTTCCACCTTTTGTAAATTTCTCAACGGTACACCACTGAAATCCGAAAAATAGAGTATTAAAATTACTTTCAATTCGATTACAATTTTGGTTGGGAAAAAATTGTTCCACGCTGATTCTACTCGAGTTTGACTGATTTCATTCCGATATTAAATTACGAAAGCGGATCTCGATGATACTCGAAAAAACACTTCTTCGAGTACGAAAAGATTTTAAACGGGAAAACGCGAAAATCCGATTGAACGTGGAGAATATAAAGGCGTGTAAGAAACGGGAAAGGGAATTAAAATCGGGGGGAAAAGTTACCTGGAACAACGTGTTGTTGGGATAAAGAAGGATACTTTCGCTTCTCCAAACGAACGAGCACACTATCACTACGGCTCCCAATGGAAACGAGCGAAACATGTTAATTTTAAAACACTTCAAGTTAAAAAAACGGCAAACGGAAAAAGATTTTAGACAGACTTCTCGACGAGCCAACGACGAATGGGCTACCAGTTCGCGCGACCGACAACGCGATAATGAATGCGTAGTATTCGTAAAGGAAGACCGTATGGTATGTTGTTTACGTTCGACGTTCGTGATTGCGAGTCGTTTGGAGAAGCGGCTTTCCAAGAATCACTCTGCGGTTAAATTGCACGTACAAATTCTCTGGAAAACGAAATGTTAATTTCATAGACGAAAACAAAGGTCGAGGAGTAACGCACACGTGCGAACAACGTGTTTATTTTCTTTCGATTCGATTTTATTTTAATTTTAATATCCGACGATAAATTATCTCGTGCGATGAGCGTTTAGAAAGGAAAAAGGAAAGAAGAAGAAGAAGAAGGAAATTTGCGATCGAATCGAATAAGAGGGGGGAATGGAAACGCAAACGCGTTTCGATATGCAGTATGGAAAACCGAAGCCCGATTCATCGGTATATCAGCTTAACCCCTGCCAACGATAGCGTTGTAAATCCAATAATTGGCCGGCTGTTAAGCAGCTTTAATTAATTCCGTTTCCAACGCGGCGCGATTAACGACCGAAGTTGAATTAAAATCTCATCCGAGGATAGCCGGATCTCTCCTCCCGAAGAAACGCGGATTTCTTCCACTCAGAAATTACTGCCTACTTTTTTCCTTTATCTTTATCTTTCGATAAACAATCTTTGGTCGCGCTAAAATTTTTAATTCAATCTCGCAGAAATTTAATCGATTTCTTTTTCTTTTGTTTTGTTTGAAATAGAAGGGAAATTGAAGGAAAAATTGTCGTTTCGATGCGAGGGGAGAATTATTTTTAAATCAAAATTAGAATCGTGATACTCGATTTTGTTTGTTTATTTAGTTATTTTGATTTAGTTATTGCGATAATCACACGTTTGGCACACGCAACGCGGTTGGCATAAACGATATCATCCCATCCAATATTGCAATCTTGCTGAGAGGCAGCGCCAATTGGCGGCGTTTGCGCGCGTATTCGTAGAATTGTATTAAAAAATACATCGAATATTATTTATACATTTGATTCCATTCTTCCATTCCAATGTCGAAATTAAAGCGAAGTTATTATCTCCAATTTCCAAAAATCGAGCTTGTCTCGTTTCTAATACGAACGGGCCCGAGAATGCAAAAAACACGATTATGAATATACAGATGTAGATTAAAAGAGAAGAAAGGTATTTAAAATATTTTCGAGGAAATCGGCCCATTCCAAAAAAAGAAGCGATACCGTGTTACGCGATCTCTCATAGACGCGTATCCTGAAAGAGGGCAACCCGCCCTGAGCCTTTTTTCATAACGACGCCATATTTTACGGTCACGTGGATCGTAAAACACCGTAATGACGATGGTAATAAAGCGATAACTTATGACGGGAATAATGCGTCGATGTCGCGAGAAAAAAATGATAAAAAACGACCGCATTTGTCTTCATCCCGGACCCCGACGCGCTCTTGTCTCCTACTCCTACTTTCAATTACATTCCTTCCTATCCGAATTCTATCCTTGGTTTCTCTCGATCGATAACTCGCTCGTAATCGCCGAGGTTTATTTCAACCCGAAAGAAAATTTAAAAAAGGAGGAGGGAGGAGGAAAAGAAGGGAAAAATCGGGGATCCTCCGAGATGGTAATTCGAGGCGAGGCGGAAAGGAGGAGACTCGTTGGAATTCTCGAATTCTACTCGATCCGATCACCTCTTCTTGTTTCGAGAACGAGTTCCAAAAAAGGGGATCTTGCCGCAGGAATTACGAATCTCTCCCTTTCGATTTGTTAAATATTTTAATGGAATGAGTAAACATAACGGGGTGGAGAGAGGAAAGAAAGAATCTTCTTATTTACTCTAACTTACTGATTTTAAATAACGATGACTCGAGATTTCTCTCTCTCTCTCTCTCTTTGTCTTCGTGGAAACAAGTTTTATACACAAGATAAATTGTCATGGAACGAAGGAATAAAATTCAAAGTACGAAAAGGTAGGAGGTTAGTACTTCGAGAAGGAAAAAGATTTGGCCGGAACGAAAATTTATAATGGATGGGCCGATAAAATGGCAGGGGGGAGGGGACAGAGTGGATACGCCCGCAGAAGGAACGCGTCCGTTCTTTCGTTCCGCGTGATCCACGAATTTGATTCGACTGGAATAATAAAAAGGAAACGAAGGGAAGAGGGGAAGGGAAGCGTATCATTTTCGTAGGAGAGGGAATATCTCGTGAGATCCTTGTGGAAAAATCCAAAACCTTCCTTCCTTCTCCTTTCTACTCCCTTCATTCTTCCATCGTTACTTCCCACAGTTGCACCCCCAAGAGGTCGGGCGAGAGTACGTTGGTGGAAGGAGCACGTCTCGCGAAATCGTTCTCACTATCGCGGTTTCGAAGCAGACCGGAATAGTAACGAGAGGAAACTAGAGACGTCCGTAGAAATTTTCATCCTCCATTGTTTCTCCCCTGTCCTCTCCGAAAAATCCACAGCCAGAGGATCTACCCTCCTCGAGGATGCGAAGATGCAGACCTTTAGTTTTTTAACTCTAGTCCATCGTTAACCAAACTCGCTCCACCCCGATCGAATTTAACGAGGGGCCAATTTGATGACACGATGATAATGCGTGATAAAGAGAAATAATAAACTTAATTCCCGCTTTAATTCTCTCTCGACACTCGATAGATCTTGCCGTGTCCATTTTTCTTCCCCTAATTCGACATCGTGTGGAGGGGAGAGAGGAAGAAGGAGGAAGAAGATGTGAGAAGAGAGGAAAACGAGATAAAAATATTCCGTATACTTTCATTAATTTCACACGGAACGAGGATTGAACCTCGAAAGAAATTCTAAAACTCTTCTTCCCCGAAGAATTCGCGAAACTCGAAACGAAGAATTCGCACGGTGGGGAATTAATACGGGACCAACGCCCATTCGGGGAAGAGATCGACAAGATAAATCCACGGTAAAATGTTGGAGGCGTTCGACTCTGGGCATCCCAACGGGGCAAACGTTCCACTCTTCCGAGGATACTTCTCCGTCTTCTCTTCCTGTTTTTATTTTCCCCCCCTCCATATTATATACATACCAGGCGGAGGAGAGTGGCTGTGTCCTGTGCCCCTCGTCTCACCCCGCCTTCCACGAGCTTTTCCTTCCAGCTTTTAAGCGTTACGCGTACTTGGCTCGCCCCGCACGATAATGGACTATGCTTTTTAAAGTGCTTTAACACCGGCTATTATCGTTTTGCAACCGGTTCACCGACGACGACGTCCACCGAATTCCTCCTTCCTTCTTCCTTCCATCCTCCCGACAAAGTGTCGATCGAAGCCGATAAGAACCTCTCTCTCTCTCTCTCTCTCTCTCGGGGCGGAACTTCACGCACGCCTAGATTGTCCATTTATCCCTAATTCACCATCGTAAACGATCGCATAAGTCGGGCGGAATTTTCAATTCCAACTTCTCCACGACACCGACCACCCGTTTCGAAAACTTTTTACATTATAAAAGGTCTAATGCGATTTAAGGAAAATCCATTCCCGGGGTGTGAAATTTAAAAGTGGTAGAGGAGAAAACTTTTTTTTTTACCTTACCCATTTCCATAATTAATGCGAAATGTGGCGAGATAAATATGTAACGATCGAAGAATGAGTAGGTGTGTGCGCTGTTCGCTACCGCTATTCTTTGTAATAATGATAATAATAAATTAATCGTGGAACATTTTTCGTGGGAATTTGTATCGATTTTATAATTTTATATCGTCTTTCTGTATCTTCTTCGAATATGATAAACGAAATTTTGAATCTCGGAGATTTACAAAATGTTACGTAAAATCCTGTGTTTTTATCCCACCACGAGCGCGATAATCTATGGTTATTCATAAATCAGTCAGCGTTAAATCAATACATTTTATTCGCGAAAGAGATCCTAATTCATTAGAACAGACAAACAAGATTATTTCTCTTATTGATTATAGAGAGAAACACGAATTCGAAAAGGAAATCGGAAATCGGAGTATTCACCGTAACGGAAAAAATTTTGTTTGCAAGAGAAAACGGTTAAAAAAAATAACAGATCCAAAGAATATTGGAAATCCTCGGAAATTTGTACAAGTTTCGTTCGATCCTCATCGAACCAGGCTCGTTTCTTATTCAAGAGTTGTTTAGAGACGAGAGTTTTTAGAGTAGTCGAAAGAATTTTGTTCGCGAGGGGGGCCGCGAAGATTCTTTAATTTCGAATTCCTCCTAAGAACTGGCGGCGATTGAACTGCGGGTCGCTCGACTTTTAGGCAAATGAAAAACTTCCTCCTTGAGGAAGAGAGGAAGCTTCAGAATGCTCAGAAAGAAGAGGACGGGGTGCACGGTTAAGAAATGCTTTCACGGTGGCTCGACACCTTGAGAAACGGCCTCGAACGGATGAATTTTAGGATGCATCGTTTCAACATAATCGAGCGTTCAACCGGATTCTTCCGGAACGATCACCTCCTCCTCGATGCACTCGATGCCCTCTCTGGCCGTGTACTCGCTCTCTCCGATAAATTACAAACACGAGGGCGTGATCCCTTTTTCCTCTCCTTCTTCTTGCTCGCGCATTTAGGCTACTTTTTTCGGATGAAAAGGTTTTTAAGAGCAAATGTTTCATTAGCCTCGTTTTGCACGATGATTAACATCGTTCGCCGTTATGAAATATTTTTTCAAAGAGTTTCCCAAGAGAATAGAACGAGGGGACGAGAAAATTCAAACGCTTGAAATGAATAATCGCAGTGAGCAAAATTCAACAAACGATTAAATTTAAGAATTCTACGTTCAATCTTGTTCGAATAACTGTAATTATTGGGTTGTTCGAAACGTTTTTTTTTCATGACAATGAAATACCAAGTCGTTTCATGTATAATCACGAACACTCGAATTCGGCTAATTCAATCCCATGGCAATTTCTCGGTTCATCGATTTGCTTCGATCAGTGCCTTCATTTCGTCTTCATCAGCTTCAACTGGTCTTCCAGAACGTGGCGCATCTCGATGTTCGAAAATTTTGAAAACCAGTTTTGACACTGACGTACCGTTTATACACCTTCTCCATAGACTTTGCACGACTTTTTTGAAACGGTATTCTTACCTTTTCGATGATAAAATATGCCGAAAATGCTTCTTCTTGAATCTTTGTCATCGCACACGAAAAAATACCGCACGGAATCAAACGAATTTTTACAAAATAAACCAACGGAATGCCAACTCTCAAAATATAAAATATCAACAACGGCTTAGAATGAAGTTGGCTGATGAACGTTCGACTAGCGACACTCGTGTGAAAAAACGAAATTACTTTCCGACTGACGCAATGATTGTGAGGTTATACGAAGAGTGATCAATTACGATTGTAAATGTGATATTAACTTGAAACAATTTTTTGCCCGCAAACGTCGATTTCGATCGCACACGAATTAGAAAGGATCGTCTTCATCCCAAGAAAAATGGTTCGAGCTCCAACTGAACGGAATGTCCACGTGTCGTCCGGTCGGAATAGATTTCACGTGATCACCGTGGAGAACACGTCGAGCATACTTCTCGGGCATTCTGGATAAAGGGCGTGGCAGTTTTCCGCCGACATCTGCTCGCCCAAACGCTCCGCCGCGCTGTACTCTCGATCCCCGTACTCGTCGTACCGCTCCTCGGTGCTCGAAGGCCTGAAATTCCAAAGCGCGAGTACGCGTCTCGAACCGTGAAAAATTACAATCGTCGTCGTCGCGAGAGATCCGCGGGACGAGGAAACGGTCTGGAAAAGAATTCGGTGGGTCAGGAGAAGGAAGGATGAAGAAAGAGAGAGAGAGAGAAAGAGAGAGAGTGGCACTCCGGGATCGATAACGCCAACAGATATGCAGAAGGAGCTTCCAAGTTATTTACCAGCTTCCCTGGCGTTAATCGTCGTGCAGACCATCGCTTAATCCCTCGCCATTCGCGCTATTATATTATTAATTCATCAGTAGGAGCGTAACTTCGTACTCCGGTAAGTTAATTTTCTTTGTAACAAAAATGTTAGAATTGAAATTTTTAATATATCCCATTTCGTCAATTTTATAATTCTTTTCGAGATTTTAATTTTACTTTTTTTCTTTTTTTTTTTTTAATCACTGAAACATGCAACAAGCGTGACAAAACGATGCACAATATGTGCTTATATGCTTAGATTAGACTAAATTGATTTTGTAAGGATCGTCAATTTTTTTGCTCCTTCTCTTTCTTCTCTTCTCTTCTCGGTGGCTGGACTGGATTGAGATTATTATCGAAATATCGGGATAAGAGGCTTGGATCTTTCTTCCAATATTTTCTTTTTTTTTTTTTTTTTCTACTTTTCACGATTACCTGAAGAAGACATGCAACAGCTGTCCCAACAAACCGTGAGTACCATCGAAAGGAGCGGAGGCAGCTTCGCAAATGGCCTTCAATAGGCAGGCCTTCCCACCGAATCCGTACAGGCCAGCCGCCTTTTCCAACGCTTTATAAACGCTCCATCTGCTCTTCTGCGCTCGAGAATAATAGACTCCCGGAACGGTGAAGTCTGTCGCGTTCGATGGCAAGTTGTATACGATCTTGGTGAAGACACCGATGATTATGCTTTCGCGGTCCAGTTGCAACGGCGTTCCCAGTCCCAGGATCAGCTGTATTGTCCGAAAATTACAAAAGATTTATAAGTTTAATTTCAATTTCACGTCATTATCATCGAGTACGTATATGTATTTATTTTCCAAAATTTTGTGGAAGGGATCATTTGAGAACGAATCGAACGATCGGATTAAAGGTATTTCGTACGAAATATTTTTCGAGAAGTGGAAAAAAAAATATGGAATATTTACAATATTTACGTTTCTCGTTATATTTCGCGTTTTCACGGGACGAAGCTCCGTTTCGAGGAACATTTTCGAACGGAATCCATCGGTACGAGCGCGTAGATTCGATCGGAGAACTCGTTGTTACACCGGTTATTCATGAGAACGAGATCCCCAAAGAGGAAATTGGATGAACTCAGACGAGATCAGGTTAAAATCCTAGTTTCCGGATTCTAGGAAACGGATCGTGGAAATCCCTGATCCTCCCTCCGCTATCTCTTCCTTCGCGTATCTGTTTCCGTGTAGAAATAACTGGTAGAAAGGGTTAATCGTTGGGGTTACGCGATTTCCGCCTGATCATTTTCACATCGAAAACGAGGCGAGGGATTCGCCTTATTCGGATACCGAGATCGGGATTTTTAACGATAACCATTTACATCTCACGTAAATAAAACGGGATGTTTCGG
Organism: Apis cerana; assembly: GCF_029169275.1. Classification (NCBI taxonomy): domain Eukaryota; kingdom Metazoa; phylum Arthropoda; class Insecta; order Hymenoptera; family Apidae; genus Apis; species Apis cerana. The sequence continues at coordinate 8,034,695 of NC_083860.1, forward strand.
AGATCGCGCAACTAACTGTTTCCACGCACAAACAGATTCGTTTGTATAACGGCGAAACACGAGAATATCGACGGAGAAAGAGAGGGTAACCGTTAAAGTGGTAGCTCGCGTAACCTCGTGAACTCGGAGAGTTTCCCTCCTGGACAAAGTTTCCAAGGAAACTATCGTAGGAGGTATCGATATCCCTCGAGGATGGGAGTGACGAGAGTCAGAATTTCCGGATCGACCACTTATCCGGACGCGAACAACGGAATCGCGACAAGTAGATGCGATGGTCAGCTCCTTGATGGTCGACGCCAGTAGCCGAACAGCCTTCCAGCTGTTTGCGCATCGATTGGAGAAAAAGAGAGAGAGAGAGAGGTAACCCCAACCTTCTCCTCCCCCGATATCGTTAAACTGTCTTCCCCAGACAGACGCGGGCCGAAAACGATTCTCCGTGGAAATTTTCGCGGTTTTATCGAAAATTCATACGCCAACCCCCTCGTCGTCGCCCCCACGTGTGCGCAATATGAATATGCATGCGCATGCACGTATGCCGCCGCACGGGGGCTGCACCGAGCGTGGCGATACTGCCTGATACTGCCCCGCGGGGTGGATATCCAGGGGTTGTATATCCACCTGGTGCAGAAATTGGATGAACCTTGAAAGGGGAACGCGGATCGGATCGGAACGTTACCTCTCCCTCTTGTTCTTATCGTCCCCTTATTGTAATTGGCGATTTTAAAAGAAGGAATTTCTGACGAATCGAATTTGTCTCGAGAGTTTATCCAGATAGGAGAAGGGAGGGATGTTATTTAATAGGAAAGTTATGTCTATCTGGAATTCGTTTGATTCGGTACACCGCGAGCGGAAAATCCAGGTAGCGTTGTTGGTGCAAGCGAAACTGCCGCTATCCCGATCTCGCTAGCCCTGTTCATCCCATCAACCCGACCAGGTTGTAATCCGAAGGACGACCATTTCCAAACACGATGGACGGAAAATTGGATGAGCCTCGGACATGTGGCGTGGCCGGGAATTATTCAAGAAGCGGTCGGTTACGTGAGCCAGCTCCACTGTTCCCCGGTATATTTTCTCCTTCCAAATAATCGAGCGTACGGACGATGTACTCGGCACAAATATATCGTCGCGATTCTTCTGATAAATAGAAAAAAAAAATCTGACAAATCCGAGATATAAGATCTCCGAGATCGCTCTCCAACTCGCGTATATACCTTCCACGGAATCATTTTCGATCAAGCCACGCGTAGGAAAAGGTGGAGCAGAGGCTGGAATCGTTGGAATTTTCCCTGGAGCGTGAAAGGAAAGGAAGGGAAAGAAAAGAAAAAGGTTCGATCGCGAACACTTGAGCGACTCCCCCTCGATCGATTCATTAGCCTTCGTCGATCTTAACCACGGTTTTTGTACGTACCAGAAGCTGGGAGTCTTTGGGGAAAGCGAGAGCCCTTGGTCGCCGCGAGGGACTTTCCAACAGGCCGGTGAAATCGTCCTTGTCGTCCTCGAGCCTCTGCGCCAGACACGGCGACAGGGAAACGAGGGCGAGGAACACCACCGAGGACAACCTCGCCCCAGCAGTCATCCCGTTGCGGTTCTCCAGGTCCCCTCGAGCGATTCGTTCGTTCTGTCGAGCGGACCAACTCGAACGGACGAACTGGTAGGCCGATCTCCAAGTCCAAGATTCGAAACGTATATAGGATAGGATAGTACCGTTTTGTATCTCGGCTACGACGAGTAACGAGTGTAAATATTGATCGAGAGGTGGAGGTGAGCGGTGTGCCCGTCCATTCATCCGGTTCGCACCGGGAGGACTGTTAATCCGACGAGAACACTTTGGTAACGGGACTGTTGGTTAACGAGCGCGATTCGAATGCTCTTCTCGTCTTTGCCAAATCTTTGCTTCGTTTTGGGATACTCGTTTTTCCTTTTCGCAAGATTCGAGGGGCGGATCTCGGAGGAAGAAGAGGAAAATTCGATCGATATTTTGGCTAGATTTATTTCGATCGCTTTCTTCTTCGCGCGAAAATCGCGCGCGGAGGGTTTCTGGATTTTTCTCGAGATTTTAAGGCGGTTAAACTTACTGCTCCGCCCTCCGCGAGTCAGTACATTTTCAACGATGAAGAAACTTTTGGGGCTGCGCTTAAATCAGCGGCCATCCGCGCAATAAAACCCACACGAAAGTTCCGACCTGGTCTAGATTCCTTCGATTCACCGGAAGAGGGAGAGAGGTTGGTGGAACAAGGAGATCCGGTGAAATTTTAGAAAAAGATTTCGTGGTGTGCGTGTATATATATATATATATATATATATGTATATCCGATCCAAGTAACTCCAAATGATTCTTGGTCGAATCGTCGTTACAGTGGAGCTACGATTTTCCGTCATTAAATCGAATCGCAAACCCCCTTTCCAACTCCGTAAATTCATCCTCCGTTACATATACACGAATCTTTTTCCTCGTGAAACGTAACCACGTGAACCGAACGCATACCCCTGCCTTTTATCTATCTGGGTTAAACGGTATCCATTTGTCCTGCTCCTTATCCGGCTGGCCGAGACGTCCGATCCGGAAATCGAAAGCTCGTCCCTCGTCGTTCTCTCCGTCGACCAAGAAAAGAGAGAGAGAGAACGAAAGAGAATCGATGGAACGGCGGTTGGAAACGGAGTTGTACGAACTGCGATTAAATCGTTGGATCGCCAGTCTCGTCGATGTTTCATACACGCTCGGATGCTGGACGTGTTTCGAATGTTGTTCGCCAATTTCGTAATTTGTAATTTAACGAAGGTACGAAGAACGCGTTTCAACGCGTTTTTTATCCACAGCATTTTGCATCGAATCATTTCAAATTTCGTAGGAAAATATTTTTCTAAAAGGTTTCTTTTCGAGTTTTCTTTTACAGTTTTTTCTTTTACAGTTTGGAGAAAGTAGAAATTGTATCTCGAAATATGAAAGAAATGGTAGTTGTGAAATTACGCGCGAAATATGTAGATAGAGAACTTTTCCCGTAGGGTCAGTTTCGAACGGTTCTCGAAACTTTATCCCGTTGCAATGCTAATTAATCCGAATGGCTATCGACTTGTAAATGGCTCGATGAGTTTTACCTTTCGAGCGTGAAAGAAAACTCCTGAAACAAAGGAAAAGCGTCAACCAGTTTTCCTCGACTGGTTAATATATGGAGAGGAGGGAGAGGAGAGGAAGAGAGGATTTGGAATTTTCGTTAGGGTTAATATATGGGCAGAGTTCTCGAAATTTTTCAACTAAAAAAAAAAAAACCTGTCAAATATACTACAACTTTTCTTTCTTTTTTTTTTTCTCTCTCTCCTCTCCTCCAAGCTTCAAGCTTGTCTCAACTTTCTCCACGGTGAAATTTATTGCTTCGTAGCTTGCCCGATTGCTAGACACTATTTATCGTTTTCCATTCCCTGACCGCGTCTGACCTCTCTTTTTCCCCCACGTTACGATCGTCCCGTTCGAATCGAAAGCGACGATCTTTCGAGCGAGTGTCCTAATTGATGTCCTTCCCCCTCCCTTCCGTTCGAAGATCGAAGAAAAGTGGGAAAAAATTCGAAAATCTTCTCGAAAACAAGGGAACCGGTTTTCTTCGGTTCGGAAACCGGCTCTGTATGTCGCCGATAACAATGCATTCGTTAAACCGAAATGCCGGTTGACGAGCTCGATTCCACGCATCGCGAATTATCGCCAATTAACCGTGTACACCCTGCGAACCGAGTGGAACGCGGAACGAGTTTGGAGATAAAAAAGAAGAGGAAGAGAAAAAAGGGAGGGAGAACAGAGGGGGGGACTGGAGAAGAGTAGGGGGAGAGGGTGGTCCTGCAAGAGCTCAAAGGTTTCGGCCTCGGTGGCGTTGTAACGACGCGGAAGTAAAATCGTATATTGTCGGCTCGTGTTAATTACCACGAATGGCTTTGCCCTGGAAAAACCATCCTCTTCCTTCTACCTCCCCTCCCTCCCTCCCTCTCTCTCTCTCTCCGCCGGTTTCTCTCGGTCACCAGCGTCACGAGCCACTTTTTTTTCCTTCCCCCTCCCCTGCCCCGCCCTCTCGCTCTCTACACCCTCTATAAATTTCAACCGGAGTATTTTCTCTTTACGTGTACCTGTTATTGAACGAGAGAACTGCCAATAACGGCGGATAACTGCGTCACGTTTCGCCACGCGAACTCCCCCTTCCCCTTCTTCCTCTCGATCGCTGCTAGACCCGCCGCCATTCGCGCGCCCTTTTCTTCCCTTGATATTTCTAATATCGTACGACATCGGCGCACATAAATTACTGCCCCGGCTTTCGATACAGTGTTTCGTTTCAGCCGCAACCCTCCTCCTCCCACGGGACTTTTCTACTCCCGCCATTTTCCAACGCGCTCCACCTTCGACGAGTTAACGCGTACCACTGCTGACTCGGAAGAGGGCTTCTCGAACGTTTGTCGTTTCACGGCGTAGTACGACGATACTTTCACGCTCCGCAAAACACGAAAATATCGCGTCGAAAATCCTTTGCGAAGCGAGATTTTTAATCGTTGATTAAATCGAATTGGAAAAATGTTTCGGACTTTGGGCGAGATGGAACGATGACGCGAAGGGAAGGATAAAGTTGGAGCGTAGAATTTATTGTTCCATCGATCGAGTATTATTCAGAAACAGCGTTAGCCGAATCGTTCGTGGACCTCGGTGAAGTAATCCAGGGGGCTCTCCTCGCATTCGGGAAATATAGTATCGCAGGAGTCGATCCCTCGTCGGCCCATAATTTCAGCGGCGTGATACACTCGATCAAAGTCGGTCCTGAAGGCCTCGGAGGTGGTCGACGGTCTGAAAAGCGACGGGAAAATTAATCGATCGCCTCGAGTTATTTAAATTTCGCGTTACACAATAATCCCCCGAATGAATTTCGTCGAAAATTAAGTCGATCGTTTACACGACACCTCTGTTGAATAATGATTGTTCGTTGAATATATATATGTATATACACATTCGATTGCCAATCATCGTTATCATAGATACCCTTCTATACACGATCAATTAGAAACTAGAGCAACTGGAAACTCTTAATTTGAGACGATAAGAAAATGTTCAAGGATATCACGTGATACGTATTTCATTGAAGAAATGAATATTCGCTATTATATAATTTGGGTTCATCGTGCCTTCAGAGGATCGGTCAGATACTCACGTGAGGAGAAGATGGACGAGCTGGGAGGCGAGGCCGTGAACTCCGTCGAAAGGCGACGCGGAGGCCTCGCAGATCGCCCTCAACAGGCACGCTTTTCCCGATCGCGAGTCACCGAGGGCCGACTCGAGGATCTCGTAAATTTCCCATCTGGTGAGGGCGCGCGCCACGCCTATGAAACGGGCATATAAAACAGCGGATCAGCGGATGAGAAATGGGGACGATTAACGGGGTCGAGAAGCTACGTACGTTGCGCTCCGCGGCGTTACGCAACAAAAGGACAGGCTTGTTAATATGTAAAGCAGCAAGATCCCCTTCTTATCCAGGCCGTGACGAGCGAGGTTAATTCGCCGGCTCTGAGTTGGGGGTTGTGTTGAGAGGGGATGATTTCGAGAAACAGGGGTGGGATCTTCCGATCAACGGGGGTCGAAAATTCACTCGTGTTAAGATTCTGTTGAAGTTGAACGCGAGAATTTGCGACTGGGGAATTTGGGAGAAAGAAAAATGGATGATCTCTGAGAGGGTGAAGAATTCGTGGGAAAGGAACGAGGTAGGGGACCGAGGGGAGGAGAGAAGGGAAGAAGCGAACGTTTGGGCGGAAAAATGAGAAATGCCGGAAGCTGATGAACGAAAGAAAGAAGAGAGAGAGAGAGAGAGATAGAGAGAGGGTGCGTGGTAATACCTTGGTAATCGGGGTTCGGCTCGTCATTCCCGTCGACCTCGACACCGGGGCTGATCGATCTGTCATAGCGAACGTATGAATCCGTCAAGTAGGAGGCGTTATAGGGCAGGGCGTAATTAAATTTCATCACATATCCGATAATCGTGCTGACGTCGACTTCCATGGGTAAACCGAGGCCGAGGATGAACTGGAACGGTTTTCAAATACACGAAGGTGTCATCGATCGTTTATAATAACCGGCAATCGAATCCCAACTGGCAGCCTCGTTCTCGTTCTAGCTGGTTAGCTCGTGACATTCGACTGAACGAAATTAGATGCAGGAGGAAGGGAGAGAGAGGGGGGGATTATCACGCGAATCATCTGCCGGTGAACGGGAATAATTCAAACCATTCGTCGATTGATGACAACTGCACTTACGAATCCAAGTTAAATTGAAAATACGAAAAATTATTCCCCCCTCGATTCGAATCGTACTTTCAAAAATATTGTACGTACTCGTATTTTTAAAGTTTACAATCAGAATTCTTTTATTTTCTTTATTTTTTTTTTTTTAATACCTGCGCGCGATTTTCTAAATTGATCGATCCGTTCATCGAGCGATCTCATCGCCTCGATTCCCAACAACGTTAATATATCGTTGTTTTCCGCCATTTCCGCCTGTACACGGTTCGTAATCGTTTACAATTCCCATGGAATTACGATTATCGATCGATCGTCCAATTCCACGGTTGAATCGCAAACTATAATAACGCGCACGCTGCAATTACAGATAATTGCATCGCGATTGCGTGTATGAAACGCCTATCGAGCCATCACCGAGTCAGACACCGTTGTGTCTTTAGAAACGTACGCCCCTCCCTTCGACGTACGTTCACACTTTCGCCGTTTAACGCAACGTATGTGCATCGCTTAAACAATTAGCGATCGATATCCAATTAGAATCACTGGCACAATTAAACGCACAGGATGGGGGAGGGAGGACTAAAGCGACAATTCGTAGTATTACGATGCAATTACCCGTCGATATAATCTATCGGGGTAAACTTTACCCCTCGGATAACTTCCTTCGTTTGTTAAACCGTGAAATGACTGAAACGAATATGCTCGACGCGAACAATATACAATCACGTTGGACTCGAGTTTTCCGAAAAGAGAAATAAGAGATATTATTACCGAAAAAAGAAAAAGATATGACACGGTTACCGGAGTACCTGGACTTTGGTCGGCGCGTTCGTTCCAGGCGTTGGAAACACCAAATACCTCTTGTCGCGTTCGAAACACGATCCAGAATGTTGACTCGTGAACAGAAGCGAAAGCAGCAAGAAACGCCGCATGGCGATCGTCCAAGTGTAGCAGAGCGAATACGTCGGAAATCTTTTGGTAGGTCCAATGATCGACCGCCAACCAAATGGCGAGTGCTCGTTAATAGACCCAATTAGTCGTGTATCGCGAGTTCGGCCGAATAATAAACCGGCTTCGATCGCGGTAAACGGCGTGGCATGGCGAAGTGAGTGCATCATCAACGATACCTCGCGGTGAGATTAATGCGATGATCGATTATTTCATCAGCAACATTCCTGACGAATTGTTCTCGATTCCTCTCTAAAGAAATAATATTTTTCTCCTTTTCTTTTACTCCAAGGATGAATCAGGATGTTTTATACATATCATTCTTCGAAATGTTGGGGAGAGAGGTTATCTTCGATTCGCATCAACTCTAACTCTTCCTTTCCTTTCTCGCAATTGTATCACGGCCGCGATATTTCCATTATTTCCGTATTATCCACACGCTGGACATTTCGTCACGATCGTAAATCTTGTCTAACACCGCGGAGAAAGAAGAAGAGAGGAACATATATCCTCCTCGGAAGCGAAGCGCCCTGGAGATTGATTCGGAACGACCGCTGATATCGAGTGGAGAATTTCCCCTCGAATATAAACGCGAATGGTGTCTCGGCGGATGAAAACCGAGCCAGGCTAATGAGAGAGAAAAACGCGGTTATGAAAGGTGATTATCGAGAGAATAGAATCGAAATCCCTCTCTCTTTTCCTTTCCCTTCTTTATTCGCTAGCTGTCCTCGACGCTCATTTCCCCTTTTGAATAGGGAGGCGGGTGATTCCGAGTGGTCTTGGGGACCGGCTTGAGAAAGGAAGAAGAAAGAATCGGATTTGCGGATCAAATATGTCGGAGGGATGGTTCCACTCGTCCGGCTGACACCGATCATTTGGCCACAAAGGAGGGAAGGAAAATTGCCCGTTTGCCGAGTGGTAGACTCCTCGATGGAATATCGCAACGGACGGATCGATCGTTATTGTAAATTTAAACGAATAATCCCCATCCACTCGTTTCGAAGCGGGGTAAAAGTTTATAAACGCAAGAGAAATTTCGCAATCTTCATCGATCCAATCCAACTTCCGTCGCCGGATGAAAACATCGTCTCCTTTTCACGGATTGGACACATCTCCTCGGAGCCGGTAACTGCGGTTCATTCGTCTTCCCACAGGCCGATGAACGCTTTCACGTGACCTGCGAGCCCAGTTTATTTCGGCGACAATTTATCCCCATCTGGACGAGGAAACCCTAAAAAATAGTGGCACGCTTTCATCCACCCCTCTTCCTTTCCTCCTTTCTTTTTACTCCCCGTTGGATTCGGTAATGGGAGGAGGAACAGGAAGAAGAAGAAGAAGGGATTGTGCCATTCCGCGTACCATTGCTACGAGGTGAACGAGGTTTGCAACGTTGGAATTGAAACGATAAATTGCCAACACCGTGTGCACACGATCTCCGCGGATACCGTAATCGCCCGCTCGAAAACACTACTCCACTCCCTCGAGCCCGTTACTTCCGATCCTGGGAGTAGTTATCGCGTCCCGTGTTACACGATTTGCTTCAATTATAGCTCGCGATTTTTTTCAAAACCTCCGCACAGTTTTGCCTGGCCGCTCCAATACCGTTTAAATTGGCGCTAATAACGAAATTTCTCGACTGGCCGCGAAGTGTATCTGTTAACGTGTTAACAGAAGCGCGTATCAAATTTGGTGACGATTTCGTCTTCTTGATCTTCTGAAACAGAAAAAAAAAAGAGAACTTACGCGAGAACAAATTTTACGAATCCGATCGTTAATTCTCCTTCCATTCGACGTAACATTCAATTTAAAAATCGTAGTTGGCGCGCTGCGTGGAGCAAAATTTTCGGTTCGAAATTTATCATTTTTCTGGGTCGTTGAGATCGAAAATCGCGGCCATTTTTCACGGGAATAAACGGGGTATAGCGCAAAAAAATAGTTCGAGAATTTTCGTAATAAACGTGTCATATTCTCAACCGGAACGTATGATGATACAGATCCTTGGTAAATCGTCGGCGTTGCAATGTTACAGAGATATCTGTTAATTTCGTTACGAACAGCGTCGCTCGTTGATGCTCCTGATATGATTCAAAATAAAACCAATGATTTTCCAATTCCAACGCTCTAAAAAAGAAAAAAAAACGTGTCTCGAAACGACAGACAACGCGCCCAACAATTCCACGTATGGAAGCATAAAGTACACGAATAATCATGCTTGCTCATAAATTTATTTATCGACGTGTATATACGCAGTGGCGCGAGGAAAGGCCAAAAAATCCAGTTCCAAAAATTTGAAAATGCGGCCAAAAATCCCTTTGGGAAATGCATACGCGATTACCCTTTATTTTCGCACGGAGAAAGTACGTTTAATAAACGGTAAACGGAATAATGAATTCCGCTTCAACGCAAGTGTGGATAAACAAGCAACAGAAGCAGAGGCAGAGTTTTAATCCGTACCGTTTGCGCATCGAATCGCTCTCTCGACGCGCCAAACTTCCGGGACTATTCGTTTATTATTATTGTTATTATCATTATTATTATCATCATTATCATTATTCGAACGGAGAGGTTGGAAGAGAAGGAGAAGAATCGAGTGCACCCGGTTCATTGTGGATCGCGTTATTCCTGTTTAGAACGGGGAATCGTAATTTTGGCCAGCCTTTGAACGGATTTACAGCGGTCTCTCACGGGGCTGGCCGCGGGAACGTTACATCTCTATCATTAAAATTAGAATGGTCGACGCTCAGAGGAAATTACAGACCGCCGGAACTCGCGGTGGATACCGAGGCGAAAATCTAACAACTATTCCGGACACGAAATGCACTGTAGTATGTGTGTGTGTGTGTGTGGATTCGTAGGAAAAATTTCCCCGCTCATATTTCGCTCCCGTACGAACTTTGTCAGAGTTTCCTCCGACCAGCTTTTTATCCCTGCGCTTCTTCTCGTTTCTTTTCGAATCGGGGGAGGGAACAGGATCGTTCTGTTTTTGTTCTGGAAAAACCACGGTGTTCGGTTGATACGTTATTTGCGAGTTTATTGCGGCAGAGAGATGCGGGCGATAAAATTTTAACGTTAAGGATAAAGTTAGTTCGCAATGATTCGTCCAATTACCAAGGTTAATGAACAACAGGCGAGATTATGGGAAGAGCGGTTAACTGTATTTAAAAAGGGGGGAAAAAGGTTATTCCAGGATATTTTAAATAAAGTTGAAGTAATTTTATTCGAATAATTAATTAATTTCTTATTCCGTTAATATTTTCTCTCCTCGATGCTTTTCGATGTTTTTCTCGTGCACGTTGTATATATATATATATATATATACGGAACGAATAAATCGTGTTTTTAAAGCTTCTCGATGTCACTCGCTGCTTTCAGTGTTAATCGATTGCAGGAAAAAAAATTGTATTAACTAATCGATCGTTCTGCTACGTGATATACATAATTTGACGAACACAATGCAGCAGGACTCTTCTATCCTTCGTGGATGGTTCTTAGAAAAATCCAGGATTCATGGATACCAGGGATTAATTATATTGAAGGAAAATATGGAAGAAAAAATTTTTTAAAAATACGCTACATTGTTGTAGCGATACTGTTTGCCGCCGTTAACGCTTTCCTCAAAGATAAATTTTGCCATAAATCCGTGTCGTATAAATCCTGCTGGCCATTTGCACGATCGATATATTTTATTATAGCACGGCTTAACCGCTGCAAATTATTCGAATGGAACGAATGAAATAACGAGTGTTGGTGATAATTGTACGATTTGCAGCCTTATAAATTCGATCGGTCAGTTAAATTCGGATCGTCTTCTAATTGAAATTAAATATTTCTTCGAATTCAATATTTTCGAAAGCTTTTTTCGCCCGTTTCCCCTCGATCGAGTGAATTAAATAATTTTCCACGATCAAAAGTGGAGAGAGAGTATCTCGAAAGTATCTATTCTTGATCCGAAAAGCAAGAAACACGAGGGAATAGGGGGGATAATAGGAATAATGTCGCCGACTATAGGGTGTGACCTAATAAATCCACGTTGAAATTCATCGACACGTAACCAGCATAGGATTCAATTATTCCGAGCAAAGAGGCAGAGAAGGAGGAGGAGAGGAGGAGGTGGTGGTTATTAATTCATGGGAGTTTTCTTTTTTTTGTGGATTATGTAAATCGAGTTTTATCGCTCGTTTGGATATCTGGCATCTTTGAAACTCGTTGAATGATGCAAAGGTTTTAAAGAACCCGGCTTCGAATTTATTGAAACGATGATCGTCGATGGCGATCGAATTATATATCAAATATCCTGTTACGCTTCGTTTAAATTTATCCTCGACAACATCTGCACAGAACAGAGAAGAAGAGAAACGAGGAGGACCGAGCATTAAAATGAATAAAACGGAAACGCTGTGCTGTTGGCAAATCTATCTACGATACTCGATAAATTTTTCGGAAAAAAGAAAAGGAAAATTAAAATCTTAACTTCGACAATGACAACGAAAGCAAGGATAAAAGCGGGAGAGGAGATCGTTGGAAAGAAATGGGAGGAAAAATTTTTGCAATTGGGAACGCGGATGCAAATTCTGTTTAAGAAATTACAGAAATTACGATCGTACTTATAGATCGGGAACGGATTATTCTTTTTTTTATTTTTTACTCCCACGATGATCCATTATTCATGGACTCGCGATTTTACCGACAAAAAGGGTACGATCCAGGATTAAAGTGAAAGGGGAGGAGGAAAAATGGAGGATTTCTCTTTTCTGGGCCCCGTTCCCTTCCCAACCATCCCCGTACCACCCACGATATCGCTTCTCCACCAATTTGGATCTCGTATTCTTGTTCGAGTCTAAGGATAAAGAGGGAGTGGCGAATCGCCGTGGCTATTCATTTCGAGAACTGCACTCGAAGGAATCGCGTTTTTAATCGCGACCCATTACGAGCGAAAAATCTCGACGATTTGTCTCGGTAATAAAGTTATTTATTTTCAAGTATTAGAGGCAGGATCTCAGAAATGAAGAAAGTACGCTACAGTTCGTCGGGAAGGATGGATTTAGCTATAGTTTGGATAGGAAATAGTTATGAAACGAGATGGTTGCCGAACGATGATGGTTGGTGGTTGGGTAAAAGAGGCACAACGACGACGGCGACGCTCTGTCCCCGTAAAAAGGTAACAGACGCATCTGCGGTGAATAGGCACTTCGTCCTGAGGAGGAACAATCGTCTCCGACCTGTTTGTGAAAACGGAAAAGTGTCGCTATACGTCATGCACGAGCGGTCGATGCACGGGGAATAAACGTTTCTGGAGCAAAACGACGAGAGAAAAATACAAAAGGGTCGAGGAGGCAGGAGATATTCAGGCGCCGCTGTATTTTTTCTCTTCTTTCCTTTCCCCCTCCCCCTCTCTTTTTTTATTTTTTCTTTCGTTGTGAACAGCCGCGAAATACTCAAACTCGTAACCGAAAATAGACGAATAAGATAAAAATTGATCCATCCTTTGGTCGTCACTCTCCTTTAATTCCGAAATTTGCCGAGATTTCTCAATTATTTTTAACTTCGAACGGTGTATCCTGACTGTATTGCGTTTGCACGATGATCTCATTTTTATCGATAAAAACGAAGTAAATATTAGATAAATAAATAAATAATGCGAATTGATCCTATTCGCTAAAAGAAGTTAATTGGCCCTTTTCCATTATTGATTCGAGCGTCAATATATATTTTCGTCCTCGCGTTCTCGTTCTCGAATTCTATTTCTTTTCTTTCCTTTTTTTTTTTTTCTTCTTCTTCGAATCTTATTCACGTTTGTTGCAGTTTATCATCGTGTTCCGATGGTTAAAAAACGAACGCGCACTCGTTAGCAGAGAATGAGCTCGTGTGCAGCGTGTGTATTGATGTAAACGAGAAAAAGGGATTAAAAACGGGGGAATAATCCACGGCAAAGTGGTCTCATTTATGTATGCATGGTTTAACCCCAGCAGCATTTCCACTTGGCATAGTCCTCTTTTTTTCTATTTTTTTTTTTTTTTTCCTTTTTTTCTACCTCTTTACTCGCCACGCTAACGCTAAAATCGGTGAAGTTTTTTAATCACCGCCATCCCACAGGCCACCACGATATCTGACGTGCCACGCGTCGAGAATCGTAATTGCATTTCAAAACGGTGGTGCGCCGCCAGCGCCATCCCGCTCGACCTGTTAACGCGGACGGGAAAGTTTTTGGCTGACTTTGGAAACCGCCTTATTGGCGGTGGCTGGCTCGAACGAACGCCCCCCTTGAAAATATCTAGGAAAGGACGAGAGAATCGATGGAGAGAATTAAATTCCATCGTGAAATTCAGTGGAATGCTAATGAAACTTCGACTTCGGATGTCCGGATCCCTGTTTCAACCGAAGAATAATAATAGTTCGTTCGAAATATGTACGTACAACAGATCTAACTCACGTTTTCTCTTCTCCTTCCTCCTTCCATCCATTTCCATCCTCTTGCTCCTAGGTTTACACGTAATTATCGTTAACACGGCAAATATCGTTAACAAGGAAACCGGTTTTCTACCGTGGAAAATGGATCGGGGAAGACAGTTGCACAGCTTCAGAATCGAGTCTCCTGTTCGAGTTAGCAGTTCACGTGCCCTTGAGATCGAGGCATGTCGAGCCATCGGGACCAACTTTTGTACGTTCAATAATTAAACGTAAACCGATTATCGTTCGTTAACGGATTCAACCGGACGAGTTCACGCGTTGAAAAGTTCCCTTTCTCGAAGGGGATTAAACCATCTTCCGACACCGTTCGATGAATTTTCATCCGACCGAGGAGACTTTAATTTCATTATCCGCCTTTCTTTAATTTCTAATTTTAACTTCCTCCTCCCCTCCCCTCCTCCTTCCCACTCCCCTTCCGGATATGCACAACGCGATGATTTCTTTTCGCCTCGAAAAATATTCCCGCCTCCTTCCGTTCGCGCGTTTCTTTTCATTCAAGAAATACCGCGGGGGAAGAGGTGCGCCGGTTGGTCTACCAGTTGAAAAAGAAAAAAAAGAACAATCTTCCTTTGTAGCCTCTTGACGGTGAATCTGGCGCTGATACTCCATTCGACCGGCTCGAGATCCCCGAATTCGAAGCTCGCGGAGACCCTCCATCGCCCCATCCGATCCCTCACGTTTCCGGAAGAGAGTACCTTAGGTGTGAGTGTCAAGGGGAACCGAGTGAGATAAAAACGAGGAGGGGAGGGGGATTATTCGAGCGAACGAAATGAAAGTTGGAGTTGGAGTGGCGGTTAAACGGTGGTGTGTTTCTCTTGTTTCAAGATATTCGTCGCGTTGGCCATACCGCTCGAGGATCCCTACAAATCGATCTCCATAGCCGATTTCTTCGAGGCGACGTACGATCTGCCCACCAACGTGACCGACCAATACCTCTGGCTGAACGATGGAAAACGAAGGAAGAGGAGAAGCTTGGACAGGGTGACGGTTTATCGAGTTATAGAGAGCAAGTTTGACAAGTGAGTGAGGGAAACGAACCATTTCGATTACGCATATGAAAGGTGTATAATAATAATAATAAGTAAAATTCTAAATTTGAAAGTAGAAATCTCTCGGGGGAGGGGAGGGATATCAAATTTTATATTATTTTATCTTCCAGTCACTTATAAATATTGATGCAAGGATTAAAATTGTTCGAGCGAGGAGCTCGAATATCGTCTGTTACTTTCTTTTTTTTTCTTTCTTTCTTTTTCTTCTTCTTTTTTCTCTTTTTTAATTGAAATTTGACGAGGGAATTCGAACGTTATCCGAAAAAAGAAAGAGAAAAAAAGAGAAAAGTTGGGGAAACGCGGCTACGGATGGACGAAATTCGAGCTTCTTTATTCTACGCTGTGATAGAATAACGCGAGGAACGTGGAAAATGTAGAGGAACGTAGAAGAAAATATATAGGTTCACGGTTCTGGTGACCCAGAAGTCGTAGTAGGTCAGCCACGGGACGGTCTTATTTTATTTTTCACTTTGCTCCCCTGACTTTGTGCACAGCTACGGGTATCAGGGTCACGAATGCCTGCTGAGGGCCATTTGCGAAACTTCGGAGCACTCCCTCCTCAGACATAACGGACTCATTGGTGACATTCTGCACGTGATCTTCACGTAAGTTTCTTCGTTAGCTTTTACATAACACCATCCAACCCCTCCCTCCACTGATAATCGCCCCCGTTTCCGCCCACTCCCATCCCTTCCTACCTAATCTGCCCTTTCAACCCATCCACTAATTCCTTCAACCTCTCTTCTAATTCTAATTCGGACGAGCTAATTTTCTTTTCCTTTCATACCTCGCTCGATGATAAACTTTGTCACATTAATGACAAATTAATCGACGTAATTAATTATCAAATGCGATATATATATATACTCTTTACGAGCACCCATTCGAAATAAAATCGAACGAGTATAATCTGCCAATAATAATAATAATAATAATAATAATCAGTTTCTTTGGGAAAAAATCGAACCGAAACCGAGGAGCACTGATCGAGTTTGTCAATTTTCGAAGAGTTTACGAGTCTAAGGAATCTAATTGAATATATTTCGCTCAAGAAAGAAAAGAAAGAAAGAAAGAAAGAAAAAAGCCACCCTTTCCAGCGTTACAAGAATACAATTATGGAAGAGGTAGAAACTTAGCTCTCATCTCTCGAAGTAAGAACGGCCGGATCATTTCCAACCCTTTAAAATCCGGCGGAGGAAGATCGGCGAAAGAGGCGGGCTATCCACGGGCTGGGCTTGGAGAGAGAGCTAGCGAGGGGCCATTGTTCGCGCGGAGCATAATGCGCTAAAGGATTCAGCTGGAAATTTATTCGGCGCGACCTCCTTTCGCGCGGCGAAGAGAGAGGAGGAAAAAAAGAAGAAAGAAAGAAAGAAAAAGGGGGGAAAAAAAGAAGAAAAAAGAAAGAAAAAGGCCTTTTTTCGGCCTGGTCCAAGGCGGCGCAAATTGGAGTAGATACACAGACCGTGTAGAAAAGCAAATTTGGTTTAGCTTTCTCGCTTCTCACGTACGTACGCCCGAGCCCCTTCCCCGCCCACCCTCGTGTGCCCGTGTGCGCGCACGCTGTGGTGCACGCGAGCTCGTGGGTGGATAAACTCTCGAGCCAGGGACGTATGAATAAAAAAGAGGGCCCGCAGGCGGCCGTGACGCCGCGCCGCATTGTCGTAGTCCTCGTCTTCGGACGGTCGTGAAAATTCCACGAGGCCGGAAATGCTGCGCGCCACGCGCTCGTTTATTACTTCAGCGAGAATTTTCAACTCGATCGAATACAGGATCTACGCACGGGAATAAACGAATTGAAGGAATTTCTGTGGAGATGATTTCCTTAATAGAAAAAAGAGACTATATTTATATGGGCGATTAAACGGAAGCGCATTTGGACCAAGAGTTGCTTGCCTTGAGAGAGGGGAAGGAGGAGGGGAATAAAAATTGCAAACGAAGTTCGTTTTTCGTCCAATCTCCGCGCTCGAGGAGGAATCGGAGAATATTCCTTTGAAATACGGCGACATTTTGGATTAATTTTAATTTAACGAAGCGGTGATTAAACAGGGGAAATGGAATTCGGACCAAGAGTTGTTTATCTCGCGAGAGAGAGGAAGAGAGGGCAAAGTACAAGAGGATTGAATAAAAATTGCAAATGAGCTTCGTTTTTCCCTCCGTCGAAGTTGTTATCGCGTTACAGTGGAAGCGTTGTCATTCTTGAGAGTCATTTCGCACGGGTCTCGCGGGTAATTTGAGGGGATGAAAACCGGGTAAGAAGACGTGAAAGAATCATGGAGGCAGCTTGCGCTTTGCCTTCTAGCTGCGAACGAGGCGTTATTATTAAACTCGCGATAAACCCTGGTTTCGCTCTTTAATAAAGATGTAATCGTGTAAATTGCGTAAATTGTTCCGAATCGTGGCTCGATCGACGATAACGAGAAAATTGCGGGGAAACGTATCGATAACTTTCCCATTACTCGGGGAGCAACTTTCGAACTTTCAACATTCGTAAGGACAATGAACTTAAGAAAGGAGAACTTTTTCCAACTTCTTCTTTTTCTTCTTCTTCTTCTTCTTCTTCTTCTTCTTCTTCGCCCTCTTATTTTTCCAAAGGAAAAGTGACCGGGCTTTCAGATTGCATCGAAAGGAGTGAGATTCGATTTTTCGTTCCGCTTTACTTTAAAAATAAATCCAAGGGATGGAAAGAATTTATGCGAGAAAGCACGAGCGAGGAAGATCTCGAGTCTCGCTCTGATAACGAAATTATATTGTTTTTCACCTCGTATCTCTGCCGCAGGAAGGTTGCAATAAAGCAGAATAAGTGAGAAACCGGTGAAACTCGTGTTCCCTCCATTCTCCAGTCCCCGAGATTCGAAGTAAGAAGGGACAAGAGCCGAAATAAAAGCGCGATGAAACCGTTCTTACTCGTTTTTTACGAGCACGCGACATATGTCCCGTTTCCCTCCCACGTAATCGTCTTTTTTTGGCGGTTCGTAGGGACGACGAGGGTGGTCAGGTGTATAAATAAATACGGGAGGGAAATTCCATGCTCCGATTCTTTCACTCACTTTCTTTCACTGACACCGAGCTTTTGAAAAACGGACTTTCCACTCGTCCTTCTTCCTTACTTTCGAGATCCGATTTTCCGAAAAATCTTTTCCACGGCAAAGTATCGAGGATTCTTTGAAGGAAAACGGAAGACCAAGTACGGAAGTACGAACTCGACCAACGACTTCGACTCCTTTGACGAGTGTTTCCGTGCGATCATAATTCCATCTTCTACTTCATTTTATTTTCTTTCTCTCCTCTCTCGCCAACGATGCAACAGACGTCGCCTTTCGAATCATATCTTTTCCACGTTATTTCTCGCGAACCGATGCTTCCACGATACGAATTTCTCGCAGGGAAATGCGATCATCCTTGAACCGCGTTAAATCGATCCAATGAAAGAATTTACGTACGGCAATTTAATGGCCGACGAGTCACCTGACGACACTCTGGAACTCGTTACCGAGCCGTATTCATGAGGGGGGGAAATAAGGAGATAAGAGGAGAGAGAGAGAGAGATGGAGAAAGAAAAAAAGAAAGAGCTCCTTATTATCGTCCAGGTGGTACGTACGTACAGTGGGCGTTGTTGTTTTCAGACCGACAAGCTCGCGACACGAACTACTGCCGCAGGACATTCTTCAGGCTGAAGTGGTCGGACGTAATGGAAGCTGCTCCGAGTACCGACCGCAATGCCCCGTGGGACTCTTCGACTTGATTGGAGTCCTCGGTTGAGCCCAGAAAAACCACCAAGGTGTACCGCCGCTTGCACTCCGATCGGGTAAACAATTCGATTTCACGCTTCCACTTTCACGAGATACTCCCTGTTCCAGTTTCCAACCATTCCGAGTGCTTGGAATATCGTCTCGGCTCGTAATGGATTGATCGTTTCGCGATCCAACGATCGTATCATAAATTATAAGAGAAGTTTAAAAGTAGGGAGGACTAACTTTTTTTTAACTCGATAAAGAACGACGAATCTAAAACTGAAATTAAACAATGTAAGTAAAAAAGTCGATGGGGATATCACTTCGAACGATCCGTTGCGAAGGGACGAAAAGAAAATTTTAAATAAGGGATTCGACGTTGTTAAATATCCTTGATTCTAATTCTCCTCGACAAGATCTATGGATTTACGTGTAAAAAATGAATAATAAATAACGTCGTTACGCTGTTTTCTAATGAGAAATTGTTAAAAATTGTATTGTAATTGTAATAAACAATTTTCTTTTTTTAATTAAACGTTCAATTAGCGACAAGTTCTCGAACATTGTAAATAAAGAAGCAATCTCAGAGTTGATTCCGAGTCCATCAAACAACCCCTTTCGCAATTCGCGCGGCTGTAAATTCCTGAGATTTCCTTCCCTGAGATTTCGTCCCGCTACGTGCAACACCACGTTTAATTACAACCCTTCCAAAACAACGAAAGAGCGGGAAAGAAATAAGAGGTATCGTGCGACAATACGGAGCTCTGAAAGTCTCTCGAATAATCCTATCACGCATATATATACAGCCTCGCAGATTTATCGTTCTCTCGAGGAATAAAATTGCAAGTTTCGTCGAATTATCTTCGCGCAACGCCTTTCTTCGTACACCTGCGCGATCGTTGGTCGATTCCAAGCGTATTGTTCTTTCGAGACGCGTCTCTCCCGCTTCTCAATCAATCGATCCCTCTTCCACGAGGATTTTACGTAGACGTAAACGCGAAATCGGAAATCCTAATATCCCAAGCTAAGTTTACGAGTATTGTAGGAGAGAAGGGAGAGAAAGAGAGAGGAAAGTTCGCCTCTTGATAATAGGTAAGCAGGGTTTACGCGGTAAGTTCGTAAAACCGGTTGAATTTTACAGTATGGTATGGGTGTGAAGTCCACGGGAATTTCGACACTGGGCGGAAGTAAAGCCGGATATTTTACAACGGCAACTTGCACGAAACTTTGGCCAAGTTTCATTATGAATTTAAGGGGGAGAGAGAAATAAAGAGGGTGATAGAGTGTGGTTAAGCACACGGCGATTTTCACGCTGTGCTCCGCGTTTCGGTTGGCTGACAATTAACCGGACAAATTGTAAACTTTTAGAAAACGTTTTGCGCCGGAGTTACACACGCGCCGTGTACCTGTATCGTAAAATTATTAATATCGGATTAACGTCAAATTTTGCCGCGACGGATTTATATTTACCTCCTCGTGTTTATCGCGCGTTTGCAATTATCGTGGATTAACGCGGAGGGGTAGGACTTCTGAATTTGGCCATGCACGTGTAACTTGATCCGACAAAATCGGGATCAGAGGTCCCGTAATCTGGGGAATCGGAATTTCCATTGGACGAGAATTGGACGCCGTGCTGGACCGATCGTGTCAATGGGCCCGCCTCGCCGAGCTATTATTGTCGAGTTATTACGCCCGAAACCTCGCGCGCCTGTTTGTTCTCCGATTAGAAACTTAACATTAATCATTTCGCCGGTGTTATTGAACCATAGAAACCGTTCTCCCAACGCATCGAGTCTCAAATAGATCGCCCATCATCCGTCTACGCGTGGAATAAATAATAACGAAAGTATCGGCCAACGAATTTCAGGTCGACTGTCAGGTTTGAGCATCGAACGGTCTTACGTAGTCGTATGACGCGTGGAAAATTCATTCACGGAGCGAGGTTTAATCGGGTGGTTGGCATGCACCGACCGCGAGAGACTCGATCGGTTAATGAATTTCGAAATTGGTCTGTTAATCGATTTCCTTTACACCCCGTTCCCCGTTCGATATACGCTGCTCTCTATCACCCTCGAACAAGATTCCGACATTGCCAGAATTTACGACAGGCTGAAAACTTTCGCGAAAATCTTTGCCACAGTCTATCGAACATCTCGAAAGAGCCGCACAATTCCCGGCCAAAGGTCTTAGGAAATTCAAACGTTTACAACCAACTGTGGGGCAACTGTTAAGACGTTCGCCCAACTTTCCAGCTTTTCCGGACCAACGTCACACGACCCAACTTTCCCTCCACTCGATTAAAACTCGCCAAACCGAGTCCTCGTGAGCTTACTCGTGTTTCCTTCGACCGTATATATATATATTTTTTCTTTTTTAATTTTTCAACGAATTACAATTTAGTCATCCTTAATTAGCTCAATGCTTCGAATCTTCGTTCACCAAAGCTGCGAATGTTGAATAAAATTTATCGATCGAGGACGATCCATCTATGTAACGAGACGAATATACGGTAAGCTATGAGTTGCGCGTCTGCACGGTTTCCTCGTTCGCCCACGTTGCTCGATAGTCGAGAAGAGGGAGGGAGTGACGAAGTGGTGGATAAGTTAATGCGTTAGGCGTTGACATCGATGGACTCGGTCCTCTCCTGTATGAAACAAAGGGTCGAAGAGGACCCTGGACGTAAGGGATTCCCCCGTAAACGATTATTCGTGGGGCGTAAACCACGTACGAGGGCGGAAAAGTGAGCGAGAGTATGTTCGCAATCTTCCCTGTTCGTCGCTTATCGACTGAGATATATAACGTAACGTAATAAACTATCTGCAAAAAGAAAAAAAAGAAAAAGAAAAATCGATAGAGTTGGAGATTAATTAGAAATTCTATCGCGAGTTTGTGGTTGGTTTTAGAAGCGCGACAAGAATTTCACCAGCAAGTAAAATGTCGAAACAAAATGTACAAATGATTCTGTCGATAAGAGGACAAACACGCGTAGAGAGAGAGATCTGTTCCACCACCAATTCTCTAATTAATCGCGGTTCATTCGAGACTGTTCCCTTCCTTCGACGATCCGTTCTTATCAGACGCGAAGATTGATTAACGCTAACGATTTTCGCCAAGGAAACGTTTCCTCGAGGACGATTCGGCTAAACCTAAACCTTTGCAACATTTAAGTTGGCGAAAAAGGTGTGCGGGGAAGGGGCCAGATTCGACGGCAGGTAAGTGTAGACTAGTGTAACTTTTGTTGCGAAATCCCCGTTCAAAGGAACGGCGGGCAAGTTGCAAATGAATTTTCAGTTAAATAGTTGGGAGCAAGTTTTTGCAGCAAAGTGTCGTTAGCGACGGGGGCTGCTTCTTTGATGTATCCCGTAAACCCGAGCGCGGCAAAGGAAGAAGAGCTCGAGGAGTGTCTTGAGAACTTCTCTGAAGAGAACCTTTTTTATTTCGATCGACCTTTGACTCGCGAATCTTTCCGCTAACGGAGCCAACATGGATCTCCTTTTCAAGGATCCGTACACGTTACTTCTTCATATCTTATTCCCGTGGATCTCGAATCCCCCCTCCGTTATTACTCCCCGCCATCTCGAGCATCTTGCGTGATTCCTTCCTCCTCCTCTTCTCCTTCTTCTTCTTCTTCTTCTTTTTAAATATTTCTGGTTTGAAATATTAAAAATAAAAGTACGAGAGGGGCAAAAAATGGCAGCGAATCTCGGGAAAGAATGCGGGGAAGCATCCGGGAGGAACGCAAAATTCTTGTCCCGCAACAAACACTTATTAGAGGGAAGGAATGTGCTTTCTTCATTCACGGAGAGGGGAGGGGCGCCCTTCTCTTTAAAGAACTACTCGACTCGTACGTTTTAATAAGAAGACGAGGCGGAGGAGGAAAGGAAGGACAAGATAAGAAATCACGCGGAACGATAAATCTAGAAAGTTGGCCGTAGTTTTCCGCGGACCTTTTCCTCCTCTCCGACACCTCCTGCCGAGGAGAAAAAAAAAAAAAAAAGAAAGAAAGAGAAGGAAAAGAGGAAGGAAAGATCGATCCGCCCATCAACTTTCCTCCCGGCGAATATCCGGAAAACAAATTTCCACTTCCCGTGGCGGGGGTCCGTTAAAAATAGTTGTCAATGTCGGGATCGATTCTCGCTGGATTCACGGGAAGTCGATTGATCCGTTGAACCGGACAACCCTCTTCTCCACACTCCGCCGACGATTCGCCGTTGATTTTTGCCCATCGATCGCCGGTGGAAGTTCGTTAACCGGTGATTACAATATTTATACGGGCGAATTGAATCCTCCTCCTCCCCCCTCTCTCTCTCTTTCTTTCTCTCTCTCCAGCATTAATTACTTTCCGCGAATTTCACCGAATAATCCGATCCAGTAATAACTTCCATTGATTCGCCACTCGAGAACGTCGAATCGCGATGAAATTTGCATATCGACTGCGAGAAATTCGTATGCGCCATGCCCTCCCCCCCGAGTCGACGATCTCGCGAGTTAAGGATTCTTAACTCGGATTATAACTTGGGATATCCATCGATCCGGCGGGAGAACGAATCAGCGATTATTTCGAGGATCGAGAATGAAAGATCGAAGTTTCGAAATTTGAATTGGTGGAAGAAAAAGAAAAAGAGGGGAGGGAAGATGAGGATTTTCGATTTCGGAAAAGGATAAAAAGCGATTGTAGATCTGCGAGGATCGCAAAAAAAGGAAAGGGGAAAAGTTAATTTCGAAATCTAATCAACGCGAAATCGGGAATAAAGCCGGGAATATCGAGTCGAAAAGGGGGAATGGTTACGAGTTGCAAGTTCAAAGAGTGACGCGACCGCTAAGCTTGCAACAGCGTTGTATTCCGCAACGATGAGGCAATCTGATAGGATTCAAGTACGGTCCCGGGTGAAAATAAAGCCCACCGTGGCCACGATTAAACCCTCTTAGTACCAAAGAGGACAGTTCCGGTAGGGACGGCGGTTGGTTGGGCTGCCGAAACGAAAATCGATGCCGGCCGCTCTTTCTTTCTCTCTCTCTCTTGGAGAACTCTCCTTTTCTTTTTCTTTTTTTCCATCCAAATCCATCGAGTCGATTAAACCATCGTTCGTTTAAAACTTGACAACGTAACGTTGTTATTGAGATATATTAACAAATCTTCAGAAGGAAGCTCGCTCGAAGGAAAATCTTTGGCAAAGATCTTTTGCAAGATACAAAGAAAATTCGAGAGAAAGAGAGAGAGAGGAGATAAAATGGGTCGAGTAAATAGTAAAGCTTAAAGAAACGAATAGAAAGGACAGAGGAGAGGGGGGCAAGAGTTAGGCGACAGAAAAAGAAGGAATCGAAGAAGCGGATGGTAATGGCACGATCGAGGGAGAAGGAGCGAGATAATGGAAGAAGGGGAAACGATATTTCAATCTTCATCCTCTGCGGTTACTTTTTTTCCTCGATTCACGGGATAATCGCAACGATAAACGAGGGGGGCGATAGATTTCGTTTTGGGAGGCTTGACACGAAGGAGGGAGAAACAAAGACTTTCGCGAGTCGATTGTAGCCAGTCTGAAACGAGTCGAAAAGAGAAATTGCCATTTCCCATGGCGTGTATCCACACCAGGCTTGCTCGTCGTTCCGTTTGAACAAACCGCTGTCAACGACCAATCCTTCCATTCTCGGTCTTTTTGCCGGTCAAAAGCCGTCCTGCGAAACCGCGAAACTTTCATTTCGTTTCGTGGCGGGACCCGTGCCGCAGACACTTTGATTACGATCTCGCAAATAACTCTTCGACCGACGAAAAATCGACTGCATCGCCCGAGCCACTCGTCGATTCGTGTCCGGCGATTTTACTCCAACAGGGCTAGTTAAACGATTCTGATCGACTCGGGATCCCTCAGCACGGTTTCGACCGTTCTTTTAAAAAAAGATAGAAAGCTTTCTGCACGATTCAGAGATATTTGGAGCGCAACGAACGTTGAGATCATGGAAAAGGAAGAATCCAAAGTATTTACAATACCGTTTCGAACGAAAGTTAATTTTTGGGAAAAAAACGAACGAGTTTTTTCTTTGATACCTTATATAAATAATGGAAATGAAAAATATCGATATCGATATCGGATGAAATAATTCGATTGGTAAGAAGTTTCGAGCACCCAATTCGAATACAAATCTTCCGTGAATCCTTTCGCTTCGAGACCCGGTTCTAGCATAGAAACCCGAGGTCGAAAAAACTAATTGCATTCCGATGTAGCTCGTTTACCATCGGAGCCAACTAACGCGCCATCATCGTGGCCAGCGCGAACCTTTTGTCATCCGCTAACTTCCTAGATTGTAATTTTCCCCGTAGATTAACTTTCCACGGATCGTGGATCCACTTCCTTTTTCCGTGAAACTTTCCTCCCAATCATTAGCACGGAACTCCCACGGAATGAGACGGACATTACACTTTACCGAATACCTTTGTCCCTCGTCTCTCTCTCTCTCTCTCTCTCTCCCCACTTCGAAATTAAAATTGGAATCGTCCAACGTTATCCTTTCTCTTTTATCTCTCCCCCTTTCGTCGTCCTCCTTTCCTTACGTAATATCGCTCTTATCGATGTTTAAACCCCGGGGTTCACCTTTCATAAAACGAGAAAACCCGCCGGCTTCGAAACTCGCCACTTCCCTCGACGGAAATTAATCGAGTCGAAAACTTTACCGATACATCCCCAGCGACGACGATGGGCTCGAGAGAAGATAGATCAACGTCGAAACGTACACCGATCGAGCATCCGCTAAATCGCGCACCGAGCAGGGGAAAAAACGAGGAGGGTGGGAAAGAAGCAGCCGCGAGGGGGGTGCCTTTAACTCGATTAACCACGGAGCCGGCATCCAGCAATGAGAATAATTATCGCGAGCGATCGATCACCGTTTCGGAGGGTATTGGATTAAAGCGCTATTAACGGCTCCAATCGATTGTTTTCGAGCCGATTCCCTCTCCTGCACGCGACCAAATATCGATTATTTCGGGGATCCATCCTCCCTGGAACGCGGAGCAGTATCGTCGTCTTGTCGGCGATTTCCGTCTACGCGACCGGCTACGAAACTAATTTCATTTTTATAATGGCTCGCTCCTCTGTCAGCGCGAAGCCAATCGGACAGGTTGGAGAAGCCGCGCCAGTTCGATCGGTGAACAAGCCTCGACCATCTTTTTCTCTTCCTTCTCTCCGTCTTGAGTTTATTTTTCCTGTGATTCGGATGTTCGTAAATTGGATGTCGACGTGCGACATCCATCGGTTTCTCGCATCGTTTACGAGATTGGTTCGATGAAATTCATTTCTCAGCGTTTCAAGTAACATCCTCTTTTCTTTTCCAACGCGCGAAAACCCGATGGTCCGAGAAAAAGAGCCGGATTCGAGGATTCGGTCGCTTTCGGTATTTCTCCGAGACATTATCAACATCGATCATTTCGTGCACGTAACCGCGCGGTATTAACCTCGTCGATCCTTAATCCCGGATGAGTCCCCTTGGAGGTTTCGCTCCTACGATTAGAGAAATGAAATAGCCGATAAATCCATCGTTACCGGGATCGACAAATGTGATTAATTATCTGGGATCTCTCGGTTGTTTCAACTCGAACGATCGCATATTACATTGTCTTCGGAAGGTCCTTTCTTCTTCCTCTTCTTCTCTCCGTCGTATTTTTTTTTAGATAGAAAAAGATAGAAATTGGCAAAAGTAAGAGATACGATTACGGCATCGTGTTGTTCGAAATTTTTGATTCGCGAAACAACCCTTTGGCGGGCGAATAATGGCGGAAAGATTTCTTAAGCGTTTCGGGCGCACCAACCAACGGATTTCGTATCTCACGATTCACCCTCCATTCTCGACGACGGTTTCAATCCTTGTATTTTCCAGAACAACTCTCCCTATCCGGCCTCGAAAGCTTTCTTATCGGGACCGGCCACCACAACCCGTTCCCCATTTAACACGTTCAGTCCCAGACGCACACTTTACAAAATTAGCTTTGTCAGCCCTTAACCAGGTACGTACAGCGATGGTTGGGGCTCCAGATGGTCAAGATACAACTCGAGTCCCCCTATTTCAACCCTCTCCAACCGGACAAGGAGAATTGGGGTCGAGACCAACCCAGTTTTCGCGTCATCGGACCGACATCTCTTTTTTTCTCACCCACTTAACCGCCCTCAAACCACTTATTTCCCTTTTCCTTTTTCTTTTCGTTTTCCTTTCGGGGGGAGGGATTCTTGGACGAGGATCGTTCACAATTTTTCTTTCTCTCTCTCTCTGTAGAGATATCTTTGAAAGATAAATACATTTCGAAATACGACTCTACGATCTTTTTCTCTAAACAGCCACGTGTTCGTTCGATCAGATTAAGATTATTGATGATTAGGATTAACTATTCGCTGAATCCAACGCGCACGAGAGAGAAATTATCAAGAAAAGAAAGGAAATAACAAAAAGTGTGCGTCAAGTTGTGTTTCGAATCGATTGCACAAGAGAGAAACTAAGTGGAGAGAAAATAACGATGGAACGAAATTTTTGAATTCAATTTTCACGTTGCGTAACTTTCGATAAAAAAAAAATAAAAAAAATGATCCAAGTCGCGCGAAATGAACGATTAGACAGGGCAAATAATTGTTTCAATTGCAGCCACACTCGATGTGGCGTGTTCGTTAACGTTGAACAAACTCGTTTCGCGTGGCCATCCCGGAACATTGCACGTTCAGCGTTTCCGGGGCTGCGCGTTAAAAACATTAGCGACAATTTTAAACGCTTTCGGCCGGCCAATTTGAAGGGAATGCCGATTGGCTCGCTGTGTGCTCGGCCAATTTTTCCTATTTTTTTCGCGCAAACATCCCGCCTCCCCATTCCTCCAAAAAATCACCATTATTCCGCATCGTTGCGATTAATTAATCCTCGTCGTTCCAATCGCTTATTTATCGCGAAGGCAAACCCTCCTTTTCCCTCCTTCCCCCCTCTTCTAATTCCGATCTGTTTAAAAATCGAAATTCCCATTTCGTCGAAAGGGGATTTGAAAAAGCTCCCTCGGAAACTCGATTTTCCGCGAGAAAAGATGTTTCTCGAGTTGGATGAACAAAACCCCGACCAACGGGGTTTGAATTCGGCTGAAAATACATCCTCGTTAAAAGAACACGAAGCGGCGGCTCAAAGGGGAGAAATGAAGGAGCAATCGGTTCCATCTGGTCCGAGTCGCGGTAGAGTCGTGCATCTTGGCCAGCCACGAAATTGCGCGGCTTGTTATTTAAAAGAACGGATATGGAGGAGACAAAGATCCTCTCCTTTTACGTACGATTTTCGCTGAAAGCGGCGCGATACGATTTTTCCGTCAGACGCAAGAACCGAGGATCCAGAAGAGACGGCGGAAGAAAGAAAGGTGGAGAGGAGCGAGAGAGGAAGGAAGAAAAGATTTAAAAAAACGCGGCAAAGGTAATCCCTATCTCCCTCCTCTCTATTCCTTCCTCTGAAAGCTTAAATTTACCACGAGCATTAACTTACCGAAATGGTGTATACACACACACACGCACGCATCAAGTTGGCGAATACACGGGGGCGTGATTCTTCCAGTCGAAAGTAATTTCTCTTGTGATAACAACCTCCCGGTGGGGCAACGCTCGCTCATGAGAATTACAGCTCCGCGACCGGCTCAACCGGAATAAACGCTTATGGTACACTTTTTCCCTCCTCCCCGTGATTCGAGGTATTTCCTCGAGTGGAGAGGTCTCCACCGACGTGATACGGGACGTGATGCTTCGTAGCCAACCCATCTTAATATTCCGATGATCGTCGTCAATCCTCTTCGAGATAATTTCCTCCTCGACCGAGAGAAATCCTTGTTATCGAGATGATAAATTTCCAGAGAATCCGAGAGAAAAGGACTCCGCGAAAATTTCGAAGGACGGATGGGGAACGTTGAGATTGATCGCGTTTCCGACGAGACGAAAGGTAAGGGAGAGATTTTTTTTTTTGCACAGAGTGCAAACGACTCGAACTTCCTCTTCGCTTCGGGAAATTTTCTTTGGACGATCGAAGGAACCGGTGCGCCTCTTCCTTGTCGCGCGAGATCGCACGATCGAGAACGAAAGATCGAAGATTTTATGGCACGCGCGTAAAAGTTGCGGAGATTTAATTGCGATTAAATGAAACCGTGTTGCGACGCATCGTCGATGATGTTACGCTACATAGAATATGAAGATTGATTCGATCAAGTAGTTTTTGACGTGTAACAAAACCTCTGGTGGCATTCCAATTTCAAATCAATTGACATTTTAATCGATAAATTACAGCATCAATTTTTCAAAATGAAACGAAACGTACACACGTGTACATATATATATATATATAAACCACTGATTGAATTTAGTGTCGATATTTTTTCATCAATTTCGAAATGATTCCATTTGCAAAAAGGATGATTCTTTTTTTTTTTTTAGGACATTAGAGAAATGAATTTTTCCCGTATCGCTTTCGTTCATTCGATAACACGTATGATATCACCCTCCTCTAAAATGGCCCATATTTATCGGGGTTGAGCACCAAGTTAAACCCTCCGCGATACCGTCGATCGTTGGCGCGCTTGACGTTGTGCAAACTCATAATCGTTCCGATTCGCGAGTCCTCAAAGCAACCCTCGAACTTTCCCGCCATAGAAGGGAAACTTGTTTGACGCAGCCTAAGGCGGTTCCAAGTCTCACGTCAAGGATTTTGGACAGTGCTTAATGTTGCTCCACTTGCGACTGCAATAAGTCTTCGAGATACCCTCGAAATCCATCCCCCAATTTGTAATTAATCACGCTCCGAATCCTTTCAGATATCGAGCAAATCATTCTTCTTAGAATTCTCCTTAGAAAATGTACAATTTTTATACTATCATAATCTAATCTCTCACATGTACTTATTTTTGATACTTCTTCTACACCGCTTTCCATTATTTTTTTACTTTTTTCATCTCGCTTTTTATCGTGTGTCGTGACTTCCTCTTTTCACTTCGCTTCGTATTTACGATTATTATTATTTCATCGTCACTCATCTCCCTGTACAAGCGAATTTCAAAAATATCTCCACAATTTGTACAACAGATAGATAGGAAAGAAACGAGAAACGCGTCTCAATTGAATTCGAATCTGGAATATCTGGGATGAGAGTCGAACAGTCCAACTCATCACTCTGCGATCTTTCATTACTATCAATAACCATAATTTCCATTTCCTCTTCGCAAATAATCATAAATATATCCGCGAATGATTAACGATGAAATTTCCACCACCCCTAGTAACGAGAATTCTTCGAAATTCGGTTTAGCGAATTAATGGGCCGGGTCGTCCCGTTATTAGGTTCCCGTAATTCGCGCGAGATAATTTAGTTCTTAAGTTACATTAGCTGCACCCATTTTACATCTGTTCTCCGCCTTCCGCTCAACGGAATCTCAACGGCAAACAAAAGGATCGTATCCATTTCCCGCAGATCTCCTAACTCGTGACATCCCCGTAGGGATATATTCTGTGTGCACGCTGGCACACCTTACCAGTGCTACGTGATTCCGTTGTTTCCCAGTCAACCGAAACTCGTCGCTTTATTTAATTAAAAGCGGGAGAAACGCTTTTAACGCCCGCGGAAATGATAAATCACGTTTATTATAATGCCGTCGGTTATTTCACGATCATATATACCGCACGCTTCGTAAATTCGATCGAACGATAAAAATGATCCTCCTTCCTCGCATGTAACACGCGATTTCTCTTCCTTATTTATTTATTTATTATATCAGAAAAGATATAATGATCGGTTCAAACACACTTTTTACCTTTCTTCCCTGACGCGTATCCAAAAGATTTCCACTTCTTGTCCCCTCTTCTTCCGTTGAGGAAAAAGAGAAAACTGAATCGCATTGTGCTTATAAAAAGAGAAAATTTTTTTTCAAAACTCATTCGATGAAATCTCGTTCGATCGATCGATGGATCATCCGCGAATTTCTCTCGTATCGTCGGACCGATACGATTTCTTCTCAATATCTTTCCGATATTAATATCGAATTGATTATTGAATTATTCTCTCATCGGGTTCCAAGCTACGTACCAAGTTTCCCCTTCCACTCGAGAAACGAGGATTCGATTTGACGTTTCCCCAGAAAATTTTAATCGAATCTTCCCGCGAGAGTTTAACGCAATCTTGGAGGGGGTGGTGGTTAATCTTCGAAAATTTTCATCCCTTCGTTCGTTCGACCAAGCCACCGAAAAGGATCTTGGATCTCAAATTAGAGATGGGCGGGGCTGAAGCTTGTGAATACCAACCATCGGCCGCCATCTGCGAACCGTTGGCCGAACAATCTTGGAAACTGCGGCTCGTGCAACGCGGACTGCAATAGTGCCGCGTTCCAATCTTTAAAAACGGAACTCTACATTCTCCTCTTCTTTTTTCGGATTCAATCGCTC
Organism: Apis cerana; assembly: GCF_029169275.1. Taxonomy (NCBI): domain Eukaryota; kingdom Metazoa; phylum Arthropoda; class Insecta; order Hymenoptera; family Apidae; genus Apis; species Apis cerana. The sequence continues at coordinate 8,065,574 of NC_083860.1, forward strand.
TTGACCCACGCTTGAAACGAAACTGCTTAAATTCTTAAATTGCGAAAAACACCTATCCCATCGTTTTTAAGGACTTACTCGTTCCTTAAGCAGAAAAATTCCTTGCTTAAATTTCCATCCATACCACCTTTCGACTCCAAAAAACCATCGGCATAACTTGAATTCAAAAGAATTAGAAAATGAAAGGAGGAGGGGAGGGGGTGACGTCTGAATTCCAGCATCCGTTTTCCGGCAACGTGCGGCCGGGTTCCACCGTGAAGTCGAACGTCGTGGAACGGAAGACGTACGAGTGTTGAGAAATTTGCGAGCGGTGAATTCGCAAATATAATCAATGATGTATCCTCGCCCCGTGTTCCCAACTTCGCCCCAGATATCCACAAAGCCCCCGCGGCGCCGAGGCCGGGGTTCGCCATTGCTATTTGGTCGGAGACACGCGCAAAGTACTGGAGAATAATTACAAGTTCGTTCCATTGAATCCGGAATGCGCTAAACAACGCGGAAACAGCCGCATTGCGATTCGATGATTAATTCAATCTCGGGCTAATGCATACTGATCCAACCTGTGCGCCAATTGAATTGTTTTAAATGCCTCCCCCACCTAACCCGATGATAAACGCGCCTCCACCCGTGGCCCGACCCGAGGAGATTTTGCAAATTTACGGAAATGGAGGTTCTCGGGGTGAGATAGGGATTGAAATTCAACTTCCCGCGAAGATGCAACATTAAGATTGGGACGGATTTAATCTTCTTTTTCTTTCTTTTTTTAAAGATTCCATCTTTGAAAAAGTTTTTGCCCCGAGCGGGTAAACTCTCTCCTTTGCTTCCATCAAAAATGTAGCGGTATCGCGCGAGTTTCGCATGTACGCGCGAATACAATTTAGTTCTATTAACAATTACGCAATTATTAGACCGCTGTAAAACTGTCCGTTGTGGTATCCGTTTCTTTTTCTTTTTTTTTTTTTCTTTTCTTCTTTTAAGCTACGTCGTAATATACATGGTATATTATAAATCGTTAAAGCCAGTCTCGTTCGAGATTTTAAGCCGTAAAAGCCTTGTTTCGTTTCGGGAAGGAACGAAGAACGAAGCTTTGCTCGATTAAGAGATTTAAACTATTAAACGATTCTTGTCCTCTTGCCTTCCGTCTGTTAAACGCACAGTTCGAGACGAATGATAATTTGATCCACGATGACACGTCACGCTCGTACATGTTTCAAACGTTCGGCACCGCTGACGATGTACGTAGTGGTCGTGTGCTACCTCGCTCCGTGGGTATCGCACGGAGTGTCCGGAGTGAAAAACATCACCTACGGGGTAGCGAGACACCTTAGATCTATTGGATTTCCCGAGGGCAGCGGCACAGGGGTGAAGTATAGAAACAAATCATTTATCTTTCACCGACTAATGCCGTTATCGATTACCGATACCCACGACGCCCACCACGACTCGATCTTTTTTATCGGAGAAACGCATAAGATATTGAACAAGTCGAAGGAGGAAATTGGAATAAATGATTCTTACGTTTATGCAGATATTCTTCGCCGTTGGAGTGCCCATTGATATTCCCGACAAATCGGTGCTATTTTCTCTGTATTTCGAAGCGAATTACGTGCTCCCAGGGGAGTGGAACTCCAATTATTATTGGGACGAGTCGAATCACGAAAAACGAAGTCTGGATCGAAGGCTGGCTTATGATATTCTTATTAGCAAATTGGAAAGGTGAAAACATTGAATATTAGAAATGAAGTTAGATTGAAATTGAATTAGATTAAATTAAGGAAGAAGAAATAACCTACGATATTTTCGTTCACAGTTTCGGTTATTCCGGGGAAAATTGTCTGCAAAAAATGATCTGCGAAGTTGCCAACTTTCCTCTAACTAATAATGGTGTGCTTGGCGAAGTCCTGCAAATTTTATTTACGTGAGTGTTAAAATATTTACGTTATATGTTAAGTGTAGTTTAAAAATATTTTTTTTTTTTTAATTTTCCGTTAAATTAATTTTAATGGCAAGTTTCGTGATAACTTTTTTCTCTTTCCTCGTCAATATATTTGATGACGGAATTAAAAATAATCTATAACGCGATATATTTTTATCGCAGGCCATCCTCTTCGCAAGATGAAAATCTTCCGAGCGAGATCACCGAGGCTGAGTACGCGAAAGATTGCAATAACCGCTATAAAAAATGCCCTCAAAGTCCATTAGCCTTGATAAGGTATCACGATCTCAACGATAATAGTTAAAAAAGCCACGGTTATTAAACGCAATCTTCATAATTCGGTACGGTTCGTGGCCTGTCGTCCGATAATGAGTCTCGTAAAAAAACAAGATTCTTACATCTCTAAGATAAATAATATTTATCAACATCGAACGATACATACCACTTTTTTTGTACAACAATATCGTAATATTTATTAAATCGAAAATACATGCGTCTTTCCTCTCGTTACGTATTCGCACGATTCGTTTTTCAATTTAAGGAACATTTCGACATTTCTTTAATAAAAGCTCCAACCGAATATTCGCGAGACATATACGAAGGCTGTTCATTAAAAAAAAAAAAGAGCGACGCAATTTATAATTCTTTCTTATATATGTATAAAAAATGAAGTGTTTAAATTATAATTGTGACAACGATGAGAGATTGAAAATGATCGAAGTAAAAATACTTAAGAACTATGGAAGAAGAATATTATCGAAACCGCTTCTTTTTGAAAAAAAAAAAAAAAATATGTAGATATACGCGAAGCACGTTGTTATATAAAGAAAAAAATAAAATTTCTTGAATATTATGTACAAAGATATATGTATGTGTGCGTACACAGCTTGTTTAAAGTAATTTCATCACGATGATATAAAATTAAACGACGTTCAACGTCTCGCAAAATTAATAATAAAAAAAAAATCCTGATAAATATTAATAAGTTCAATCACTCTATTTACAATATTTTTCATTGTAACAGTGTAAGGATCAATATCTTAGATTTGTAGACACAGAGTAATGCCAGCGAAACGAAAATTTAGCCAATATTTAGTTTTCTTCTAAATTGATTAAATGCATTCTATTGTGGATTATTGTAATTTCTAAAGCTAAAATTTTCGTTGTCAGATCGTAAATACCTGTGTCGATTGATTTAACTGGAACATAAACATAATTATCGAATCCACATTTTTAAAACTGCACCGGGCTTCTTTTACAATGCATTTCTTAAATAATTCTTAAATAATTTCTAATAAGTATTATTTTTAATTCTCTTCGAGTTTCTTCATCAAAATCGGCAAAGTTCGCTCTTCATCCCTCGTTTTTCTATGCTGAAGATAGTGAGACACATTTTCGTATACCACAAATGTGATCACGGTCGCTGGAGTCACCCTGGTCAGGTTCGCAGACAGACCCTTGTAAAATCCATTCCCACCTTCAAACCTGCAATTAACCACCAGCAATACTGTTTTGTTAACTGCTTCCTTTTTCCTTTTCATCATAATTGCGTGGCAATTTCTGGATTAAATAGCACGTTCTCATTCGCACTATGAACCGGCGTACGATTCTTGTCGTGATTTATCGATCAAAGCGTTTATTTTCTTTTAAATGCAAATCGTACGTCACGAAAATTGTAAACGATAATCGTAATAATTACGATACCGTTAATAAACGTTAACGCATACTTTTTTTCTCATTTTGAATTCAATCTCTGTTGAATCTCTCTATTCAACGATGATCCTTAATTATCATAGATTTTTCGACAAGTGTGAATTATCTTGATAAAAAAAATCTCATCCAATTAAACATGTGCGATTAAAAAAATGGATAAAGGTATTTCTTAAAATCAAGACAATTCCAATTCTACATGGTTTATTTCTTATTCAGATAATTTCACCTCGATGATATGTTGTAGGTGTACATACAACGTCATAAATTATACACGTAATACGTCCAAAAATCGTACCGCTGGTGGTTTAATAAATCCGTCTAATCGCAATTACATTCCACGATGATTCACATCCATTCAACACACATCTAAACACACAAGTAAACACAATGCTCTCTTACATATTGTACGTGCGTTATTAATAACTGTGGTCCCGCCACAGTAATTAATTCGTAGTGAAAGGGGAACAAAGAAGAGGCGATCAGCTGATCGTACGAGACAATCATCCGATTCGAAGAAAAATATTTAAATAATAATTGATAGAAAATCAGTGTACATCTCACGCGAGATCCCTAAATCGTTAATCGATAAATATTTTTCTTCCATCAAGCTCCATAAACTTTACGCACAATCATCAAGCTTTGCGCTTACTATTGCGGGAAAGAAAGAGCATCTAAATAATCCAGTAGCTAATTTATACTGTAAAACAATTAAGTTTCCATTAATGTTTATTAAGTCACTTATAGTTTTTAAGTAATAAGTCCCATTGTGGAAACATATATATATAAATAAATTGTATCTATTGTTTGAAAATTGCAATGACATTCAATTTTATTGCTATATCCTTAATTATACCGAGTACCAGACTCTACGGCGAACTTTGCAACATTCATCTATTGATTTCTCAAAATGAGGTAATTATTCATTGCATACAGAAATATAATATAGGTAACAATTAAATTGTAAATAATTATTACATTCCTACGCACATCTTCATTTCGATTATTTTTATTAGGGACTTGCAGCATTATTACGAATTGTAAATCACGCAAAATCCATTTTGTCTATTTCGCATAAAAAGAAATAAATTGCAACTATTGCGCGAATAGCAGTTGCAATTTTATATTTGTGTGTAATGTTTTGTATCTTTCGCCAGTTACAGTTATACAATACACTACAAATGTTTTAAAATAAAACCATTCTTAATTCAGTTACAAATAATATTAATTTATGATAAGTAAGACTATTAAAGTGTAATTTCATGTTTAAAAAAAAATATTAATACATGATAGATATATACTTGAGTGCCAGCCCAAAGAGATACATTGCTCTATTTTATATATATATATATTAAAAAAAAAAAAAAATTTAATTGTCCGTACGATACGAGCTTTGTTTTCTTTTTTCGCGCTTTATAAACGAAAATAAAATTATTCTGTATATGCAAAATATCGAATAAATAAAATATATGATCTTGATTCGTACAAATTATTGTATATTCCAAAAACAGAATCAATAATTGTTCGATATAAAATGATCTAAAATGATTTGTTAATTAACTAAATTTTCCTATCAATTTATTAAAGAGATCGATCATTATATAAAACAGTCGTCTAACAAATATCGTAATAAAAGATATATTAGAGACTGTTTCTATTTTCTTTAATAACAAATAAAAACATATTAGTGGATTGCTTGTTCTCAAAAATAAATTTAAATAAATTACACGTCTATCCTCGAATATCAAGGCATTTATCAAAAACTTTAATAAGATACTATTATTAAAAAAAAATAAAACTATTTCCAATAATATTATTTGCTATATAAATATCTTTCTTAAAAAAAAAAATCCAAAAAATATTCTCTAAATTAATAAACATTGCATCTGTTATAATTACTATTTCTTTTTTTAACTAATATTGTTGAAATATATTCGATTTGCGAAGAGAATGTTCAATATTAATTAATAATATTTTTGTAATTGATACTAATAAAAAATGAAAATATGAGTTTAAGAGTCGATCCAGACTATCCAGACTAAAAACTATTATTTTACTTTGTCGTTTGTATGAAAATATATAAATAATTTTTTAATACTGTTTCAAATGTATCTCCAACTAACGACAAAAAAAAAGAAATAAAAAATTTGAGTCACAACCCACATATGACTGTCTCGAATAAGAATCATCTTCTGGATACTTTCATCCATCTATAGATTACATCTAGGGCTGGAAAAAATTCAATACTAAAGCATAATGTTATCCGAAAAATTATAGAATATTTAAATAAAACTAATATGTTTGTGTGTTCTACTACATTAAAAAAAAATCTAAAATAAATGTAATCTAAAGAGTCAATGAGAATTTGTAGGCACGTTAGAAAATGTTTCATAAATTACGATAATTAAACAAATATTTGGTGTCACGTGTAAAAGATAGGGTGTCAAGCCCTTATAAAAACCCCTTATTCCTTCTGACCTCCATATTGATTGAATACAATGTATGCTGCCACTGTAGTTGTGATGATGGTCTTGAAGTCGTGCTCTAACAACTTGATACGGATAAGTCGAAGCGGCAGCAATTAATTTTGAAACTGCTGCAAAGAAAATATATTCCCATGTGCTCTGTAAATAAAAATATTTTTTCAGATTTTCCATCAAATAAAAAATTAATGCAATATACGTATATATAAAAATTTACAAATAATTATTGCATATTAAACTTACCAGCTTCGTATCAATCGGAACATTCAAATAATTGTTGTACCAATTCTTCAATTCTTCGTACACCATAAATTGAATAGCACCATGTGAGACGCCAAACATTCCAGGTACAAAACCCTATAAATATCCGAAAATATTTATAAAACCAATTAAATTAAAATTCGATATTCCATTATTTTTTTTACCGAAAAGAAATCCACTTACTCGATATAAGCCTCTAACTCCTTCGGTTCTATAAATCTTCTTAATTGCATCTATCATACCATTATATCTAAGTGTTTCCGGAAGATGCTTATCATCCATATATTGCAAACACAAACGTGTCTTTACTACCCATAATGGATTTGTCATAACTAAAGTAAGAATTCCAGCGTCCGCTGCTGCGAACATGTGCATCGAGGGTCCCAAAGGTTTTCTACTATTTCCCCCTTGGATCCATGTTTTAATGGTATTGTAACTAAACAAAGAAAATTTCCAAATGTTAACAACAGTTCAATTTTAAATCTGTTTATTGTTAAATAAAATTTATTAAGATTATTTAAGATCCTTACAAAAAAAAATAGCAACCCCATGCACCACCAGATCCTAGAACGTTCGGCGTTACACCTCTGTAAAGTCCTCTCACTCCTTCAGTCTTAACAATCTGCATAACCGCGCTTTTAAGACTCTTGTATTGTGGACCCACACGTGAGTGGCCATCGCTAACTATAAAAGAGAGAGGCAGCATGATGAATAAATCTTGTGTTTATTCGATCAAATGCAAAGTTGGGTAGACAGAAATTGATATTAAATTTTTTTTAAATGGTACCATTGTCCTGTTCATCAAATGTTCATCAAGTCTTTCTCACTCAACTTGATAATAATGAAAAGGGGCCAAAAGATAAGTCTAATTATGTATTTTTTCCTTAATCACGCGTCGACAGAAAGTTTATCTAGCAAGCTTGTTGCAACTTCAACCTCGTGACACCATTGATTTCCATTGAAAATCATATTTTATTTTTAATTGCATTGCAACATTCGCTAAACTATTTCAAATAAACATATGATAATTAAATAAATGTGATATGTTTAATTCGTGTAAAAAATGATTCTTCATTCATTTTCATACGTTATTATAAGATATTGTTACGATAAATTATATGTATATTTGTATACGTATTATATAGCCAATAGGAATGCAAACTTTTAAAGCTATTGATAATAGCTTTTTATTAACAAACATCAAGCAAACGTCAATATTTTATTATTAAAGTATTTTGCTCGTATAATATTCAATGCATTCTACAAAAAAAATCAATCAATCATTTATCATTCAGATTATATAATAACAAGCATTCATATCTCGATAGGAATTTTTATTAGAAATTAAATTAATTAAATGCCACGATTTTTACTACTTTTTGATATATATTATTAAATTTTTTTCGTAAATAAATATTCTTGTTGTAGATTAGTTTCAAAAATGCAAATTTATTAGAAAAATAAGTGACAAATTTTTTGACTTTCCTATTATAAAATTATAAAATTATTGTTACCATTATATTGTTATTATCATTAATGAATCGATATTTTTAATAATAAATATAAAAATATACATAAACTTATGAAAAAAGACGATTTCTATTAAAAGTTTCGATACTTAATAAATTAAGAATTTTTCTATAAATTTCTCATAAATTTTTTCAGATTTTTTAAAAACTTTATACCATAAATACAACATAATGAACATAAATGACTCATTTTTACAAATGTGAAATGATCAAATATGAAAATTATTGCATGATATAAATAGATTGAAATTATTAAAAATTTTTTTTTATAAATAAGAAATATAAATTATAAACAATAGAATTGTTGAATTATACCATGAAAATAATTTCAGACAAAATAATTATATAGTAGTGTACTTATCGTAAATCAATTTGAATAAATTTACTGCACGAGTCAAAATTTTAATCGCAAAATGTAATCGTTTGAACTCACGTGTTTCTGATGCAATCCGCAGAATTTCTTACTGTTTGGTATATAGCCAACGAATTTTACGACGAAAATACAGCAAAGAACAAGCTTCTTGATGACACCATCATCATCGGTTTTTTTAATAATGATATAAGAAACTAATAAATAGGCTTTGTTTCTAAATTCAATTTTAATGATTTCTCATATAATTAAACTATTTTTGAGATAAAAAATATATTTCAAAATATATTCATAATATATATATATATATATTCATAATTACAAATTAATTGATGACAAAATAAATATTAATAGACAATATGTAATAAATATTATCTTTAGATCGAGTTCATTAGAATGCATTAATGTACAAAGAAAAAGAACAATACGAAACCCCAGACACTGTGGTATCAAATTGTATTGAATAACATTAGCGATAACCTGGTCAATTCTGAGTAATCTTTAAGTAATTTGAGTATTGCATTTACATTTACTTAGAATAAAGTACTTAGAATTGAACCATAATTTTTAATATCAAATAATAGAAAAAAATTTCCTTAAAAATTTTCGATTTTCTTTTATTTATTTGTAAAAAAAAAATAAAAATCAAAAATAAATTTTTTGATCAAAAGAAATGTTAATAAAATAAGATGAGAATGATATACATAAGAAATGTTCTATTTAGTAACATAACCACAGGAATGCTACTTTCCACTTCTAAATGTGATCGAAAGTTGATCATAACTTTCCATTTCGTTTCGAAACATAATGAAATAATTTGCTTATTTCAAGATTGTTTTATATTTTAAATTTCATTTAAAAATATTATATAAATTATTATTTTTATTTACATTTTATATTCTTAATTAATATTCAATAATTATTCAATAATTTCAATAGAAATTATTGTCATTCTTGAAAATTTGTCTATTTGAATTTTTAAAAAACTATAACCTATTAATGAAAAAACGTCTTAAGGAAGCCTTATATGATAAAATTAAAAGCATGTAAATAAAATTAAATATAGATATAAATAGTGTAAATCCATCCAATTTGTCATCAATTGAAAGATAAAATATAAAATTTTACTTAAAAGCAAATGACAAAAATCAATACCGAAATATTATTTTCTGATGCATTGAGTGTACAATTTACATATTTACAATATATCACAATGAAGGTACACATAGTGACTAGTCATCATATCCCTAAGCCGGTCAAAAATATCTCTCGATATTTCTCGATAATGCCACGTGCTTTTATATGCTCGACCTTGTCGGTCGAAATAATAGGAGCATCGACCGAAAACAATATTATTTTTTCGGTTTTACTTCAGCTAACTACATATTTTATTACGATCGTGATATGTTAACAAATATATATACGTTATTAAATACATTATATTATTATATTATATATTAATTAATGTAAATTATACATGTTATTTTAAAAAACTTATATGATATATAAACAAGGATAAATTATTTAAATTTAATTATTTCTTCAATGTTCAACCTGACATCTAGATTTTCATTCAATTTTCCCAACGAAAAGTTAAAAATGAAACAGAACTATTACAACAAATGGCGTACGTCATTTGTTTCGAAAATGATATCAATATTATTAGTTCAAAGTTTCTTCTATTGTTGATTCTCTATAAAAACTATCAAAATATTCGTATTCCATACATTATTTATGAGTAGAAAATTCTTATACATGAGTCATAGATAAAAATCAAAGACACAAGAAATATTTTCTAAGTCTAGAGAGATTAAATATAGAACGTAGTACGTGTACCACGTGTACTTTATATATCGAATAGATCGAACTTGTACCGGCCATTTGCATCTAGAACCGTTATGTCGTCAGCGATGACACACTCGAATCGCTTACCTGCGAATCTAGTCTTGATCAAGTCCAACGGATGCAGCATCAAGGTGGAAACCACGCCACCAGATATACCAGCGATGAAATGTTCGTATTTAAAGTGGCTCAGCACGGGCAAAACACGAGCGGTTCCCGGTGAACCACTAGACTTCATTGCCGACATTTTTCCCGTGTTAAGCTGCTCGTTCTTCGTTATCGATCCGTCAGCGGAAAATCCAGTCGCATCCTTCACAGCGCTAGCAATATTCGCCTCCACTCTGCGGCATATCTCTTGATCCGGGGCAGGCAGTGTTGTTGCGTTTACGGTAGCGCGAGGCACGGCTGAATTCGCCTCTACGATTTGATGCTTTCCTCCGTCTCGCTTGCTCTTTTTAACCGATTACGCAACGCAACAAAACGTCACACGCACCGAACACCACCATACTAAGTACTCAACTGCCCGCGTCAAGCGTTCTGCGCATCGCTTCTTTTAACTCGACTGCGAGTGCCATCTTTTAAGAAAAGAGAGAGCAGCGCACTCTATCGCGCGAAATTCGATTCGAATTATATACACATCTATTTTCTGGCGCCTTTTTACTTTCAATTGTTTATTTTAATTAATATTTTTCAACATATTATAAAAAAATATTACAGAAAATAAATGTAATTTAACTTTTAATAAATAACTTTTAATAAATAATATAATACAACAAAAAATTAGCGAAATTGGACATAATAACATACTCTTTTTATCATAAAATAGAAGAATATTTGTAAATATTTTTTATTAATTATATTTAAGAATTATAAAAAATTTAAGAACTATAAAAAAATAAAAATATAGTTTAACACAATAAAATATAAATAAACGAACAATTAATCTATATCCACTTATTTATAAATTTAATTTTTATATTATCACATTTATATTATATTAATTATGTTTCATAATAAATTATAAATTATATTCTAAATGAAATTGTAAGTAATGATTGATCAATTTTGAGATAAAAATATGTTAAATATGTTAAATGTATATTATATTATATTATAATTTATTATATTATATAACATGAAAATGCATTTTATATAAACAGACAGAAAAATAAATATTGTAATAAATATTTATTAATTATAAGTTTAAAACTATGTATACAATATTATGTTACAAATTATTATAGACAATAAAATTTTATCACTAAAAAAAATATCACAACTGTATAAAAAATATGATAAAAGTTACTAACAATCTCGATATATTTTGCAGTATATATAGTGCTAACAATTAGCACTATTCCCTTAGATAATTCTCAAGTTCAGATATGTGAGTACGTGTCATATTAGCCTCACTTAAAATATCGTGATCGCTAATCGTGAAGCAGAATAATCACATACTAAAAAAAGAAAAAAAAGAATTATAATGTGGAATTACGAATGGACTTCTTCATATTCCAAAAAAAAATCCTACAGATATTTTTTGGTAAGTGTGAATTAATATTCGTTCAATGATATTTGATTATTTAGAGTATTCGAGTTGTAAGATCAAAAATAAAATTCAAAGAAAAATTCATTGTATATTAAATATCATGTATTAATTCTTATTTCATTTGTTCATCGTTTACTCACTCATTCGGATTTTTATTTGAATATCTTGCATACACTTCGTGTTTTATTTTTTATATATCAATACGAATGTCATATCTTTTATTTGACATTCAATTAATTCTGATTCAATCAAGTTTCAAAGCCATCGTTATCATATCGTTATATTCGTTTCTGTGAATAACTTTGCTGCCAGTTGCTGGAGAAGATGATGGTGGTCTACCTCCATAAGCCAAATCTTCTAAACGTACTCCTAAAGCTAATGCTATTCTGTCTCTCACATACAAATACGGGCCTTGATTTTTATGTTCTTCTTGTAACCACATAAGCTAAACGCACGAGACATTTGGTTTAACATTGATTTAAGAAGTTAAATTTATTTAAAAGATTAATTTACTTTAGCATTTGGATATTTTTTCATTTCTTCAGCTAATAAATGATACGGAAATGGACAAAGTTGTTCGATGCGAATAATCGCTATTTTATCTTCCAATTGTTTCCCCTGACGTTCGGTCACCAAATCATAAAATACTCTTCCACTACACATTAGCACTTTTTGTATATTTCCTGGTTTGACAAATGGATCAGAGAGAATAGGTTTAAATGAAGTGCCAGACTCCATATCAGCGAAAGGCGAAAGAGCCATAGGATGACGAAGCAGAGATTTGGGCGTCATTACACACTGGTTGAAACAAATAATTATATTTGGTTTTACGTTTAACAATAAAAATAATGAAAGTAGATATAATAAAATATTCACTAACTAATGGTTTCCGAAAAGGCATATGGATTTGACGACGAAGGACATGAAAGAAATTTGCAGGTGTCGTTAAATTGCAAATAATCCAGTTTATTTCGAACAATTGCCGTGTCATAATTTGATCTATAGTTTCTCCTGGTTCGGCCGTTGGAAGATAGGAGAAATCGTCGTCACAAAGCTCGAGATACCGTTCAATTTTTGCAGAAGAATGTTCAGGTCCTTGTCCTTCTAATCCATGGGGCAAAAGAAGAACTAATCCTACCTGTCTACCCCATTTCGTTTGTCCGGAAGACAAAATAGTATCTAAAGTGACCTGAACATATATCATTTTTATTATTAATATTTTTAAGAATTGTTATTTCATTGTCATAATTCATTGTCAAGATTAGCTGTCATAAATAATTTTAATATTTGTAAATTTTAATGTCTATATTATTTTATAATATTAATAATTAATAACTTTGTAATAATTTATAATACAGAAATATCAAATCAAATCTATATTATATATCAAATAATGTGCAATATATGATAACATTCTTGATTACATGAGACACAATATGATTTTTAATTAATTTTTGAAAAGATTCACCTGACAAGTATTCGCAAAATCACCGAACTGGGCTTCCCAAATTGTTAATGTGTTATGATTATATGTCGAATAACCCAACTCGAATCCTATATTTAAAATCGATTACAGTTTATCGACAATTTTCTTTTTTTTTTCAATTCAATTGTCTAAAAGACTCACCGCAAACGCCATATTCCGATAATGAAGAATTCGTGACAGTATACATTGCTTGTCCCGGAAATATATCATGCAAAATATTTTTATACGTCTTATCTCTACTCTGATCGTGAATAACATGTGTGCGATGAGAAAAGGTGCCTCGCTCAACATCTTCACCAGACAATCTCACGGGGCAACCTTCTTTTAATAAACTACTAAATGCTAAGCATTCACCCATAGCCCAGTCTGCCTGACGAGATTTACTCAATTGCGCTCTTTTTTCCATTACTCTTAATACCTACATTAAGTAAATTAAACATTTTTAAGGTTTTAAAAAATGAATGAAATTATTTCATCATTCTAAAGAATATTATATAAGTTATATAACTTTATCTTCGTCAAGCATTTTTTAAATACGCTCTGATATTGAATTGTTGACATTATCAGTATTGATATTCAATGATAAAAATGAAAAATTATAGTTTAATACCTGAGTATGGGATTCGATGTCATTAGGCGGAGTTGATATCGCTTTACAAATTGTTTTTATAATTTCTATGTCGATACCAGTCGTTGGAATTTTATTTTTAGGACTTTGAGTAGCAAAAAAATCGGTCCAAGGTACATCATGCCAGTCACCTAATTGCATCGAATCTATAGTTTTTGCCTTTTCGAATTCTGTTTCGCAATAGTTCCAATATTTTTCAATTTCCTATTATATATATTATGATTAGAAATTTATCAAAATATGAAACAATAATTATAATTGTATCTACTTCTTTAGCAAATGCTTCAGTAATCACTCCTTCTTTGAACAATTTATCGCTATAAATATTAAGCACATTCGGATGTTGCTTAATACGTTTATACATCAAAGGTTGCGTGAGCATAGGCTCATCTAATTCATTGTGCCCGAATCTTCGATATCCTACGATGTCTACAACAACATCGTTGTGAAATTCGGCTCTATATTATTAATTTGTATATAGTTAAATTATATTTTTCATTCTAGTGCGAAAACGGTATACGTTGCATACCTGTATTCACTGGCAACTTTACTACAATAGGTCACTAAATCAGGATCATCACCATGTATATGAAATATCGGGGCGTTTACAACACGTGCTACATCTGTGCAATGCGCACTTGATCGAGAATATCTAGGATCCGTAGTGAAACCAATCTATAAATTCATTAATACTGTTAAAACAATTAATCGAGTATAGAAAAAATTTCATTTATGAAAAAAATTTAAAAGTGAATAAAAGTAACAAATGAATATCATTACTTGGTTGTTGATTACAATGTGAATAACGCCACCTGTCGTGTAATTCGGCAAATTAGTCAAATGCATCGTTTCGTAAACAATACCTTGACCCGAGAAAGCAGCGTCACCATGAACCAAAAAAGCCACCGATTTTTTGCCATCTGGTATAAATGAATTTTTAATTATAAAAATATTTTGATCAACGAATTTTATATACATACATTCGGCATCATTCTTTTCTACTTGTTCGGCTCGAACGCGACCAACTACGACAGGATCTATCGCCTCCAAATGAGACGGATTAGCCATCATAGCAACACGAATCTTTTTCTTACTTCTGTTAGAAATTTCAGCTAAATAATTTTATAATTTCATCAACTACGTAATTTATCCATATAATCATATAATCACCTTTCTAACATTCTTTCTGCATGTGTTCCTAAATGGTACTTCACATCACCAGAACCAAAACCTTCTAAAGCAATCGAATGAAATTGTGTAAGAAGTTGATGTAACGGTTTCATGCAAACGTTGATCAATGTGTTTAATCGACCTCGATGAGCCATTCCTATCACAACACTTTCAACTCCTAAAACATCATTTATTTTATATTTTTTACATAATAAGAATCATAATAATTTTTCCTTACCATGTTCCGCCGATGTTTCCAAGCACTGATTCATTGATGGTATAAAAGATTCGCAACCTTCCAAACCAAATCTTTTTTCAGTGGGAAATTTTCTTGCTAAAAATCCTTCGAATGTTACTGCCTTCATAATATTCATCCAAATAAATTTCCTATGATCCGCTGGAAGATCCCAAGCACCAGGCATTTCAAACTTATCTCTTAACCAATCTAACTAGAAATAATTTGACGAAATTAATTCAATGTAATATTATTTTTATCTTAACGACATCTCCAATATAGATAACATATTTTCTCAAACTAAAAATATCTACCATAACAAGATCATGAATGTAGGTATATTCAAGACCTAAGTGTCCGCAATAAACTTGGTTCAATCTAATTAGAATATCACGCAAAGGAAGACTTCGTTTAGGGCCACCAATTACAGTAAATGGTGCAAGAGGAAATTCTCTATTCATATCAGCTTCGGTCATTCCCTTCAAATATTGTCGCACCACGATCGCAGGTGGTAAATTAGGAGTGCCTTGAAGCTTACGCGATTCTGGATTTTGTATGCCCAATGGATCAGTATCGGCAATCAAATGACCACGTGCCTGAAACCGATATGGAATATAAATAGACCAATTACAATGGTCTATTCGAATGGATTTATTAATGTAAGCTTAGAGCCTGATTGACGGATACTTGATAAGCTCGAATCGTGGCATTGATATCGAAAGCTCCAATTATACCTTGCATATCACCATTTGACTTCGATCTTGCACTTTGTTGAGGAAATTTTTCTGTTGTTTTACAAGTAAAGTATATTTTTCTAGATATATATTTTTCCTTTAAATAAAAGTATTAAAAATTTAAAAGAAAATTCATACCTGACTGTGAACCAGATGGTGATCCGTGGATAGAGGATGAAGAAGTCGATTTTGACGATGATTTGTGGGAAGCCTGCGATTCTTTATCTTTCTCGTCAATTAATTTAAAATACCTATCCCAGGAAGCACTCACGGAACTTGGATCCTTCTTCCATGATTGATACATATATTCCAAATACTGAATATTGTCCATGTTCAACACATGATCGAATCTATCGATTTTACCTTTTTGATTGTCGTGCTTGAAACGCACGACATAGTTTTGTGGATAGAATGTTGTGAAGGAAAGACGTTTGAGTAGTATTTTCTTATTGAGGCAATTGAACTTTCGCGGTATATGTATAACGAAAGGCCGTATGCAATAATAAGATTGTCTATTAGCATACATATCTCCATTTGTTATTATTCACCGTAAAAGTACCAGGTATATTCACTATTATTCTTGAAATTTCAAATTTAATAAGCCAAACTTGCTAAACTGCAAATGTACTGGGAATCATCGTGACACTTGACTATTTCAAAGGTTGTGATATCAATCAGTTTCTAATATTTTTTAATTTCTTTCATGAAGTTGTTCATTGAAGTTCTTTCATATCAATTTTCGATATTGAAATTTTATATTTTACTTTTATCAAAATAATTTAAAATAAAATAAAATAAATATATAAAATTAGTTGTCGAAATTATCATCCTTGAATGAAGATGATAAGTAGAAATAATAAATGACAATCTTATTATTTAAATTTTTTAATTAGATTAATTTTCTATAACGATTGTACGAGAAATAATAATTGAAACAACTGAATCGATTGATATAAATGCAACTTCTCACGTTTCTTGCGATATAGTTAAGCATCAAAGTTCTTGTTGATATTTTTGTGCAAAAATGTTTAAAATAAAGTTCAGTGATTCGGAATTACAAGATTTGAAATATTACAAGAATTAATAAGATGTGATGACATGATGCAACATGTTACACAACCCTATGATGATTTAATTAACATACCCTATATAGATATTCAAATGGATATACAATCGTTTGGTGTTAGATTATGGCAATTTATTCGCAAAAACTGGTTCAAATCGCGAAAACTATTACGTGTACCAGCTTTCTTGAAAACTGAATATTCCACTTCCCATGTGATATTATTTGTACAAGCAAGTTTACAAATTGAGCAACAGATTTTATATATATTATAATCTTACATATATCTGTTTTCTAATTAGAATATTTGTATAGGATACGCCACCATTAATCGTTGATCACAGGGTAATACACATCAATCCTGATAGCAAGCCGGAGCAAACAATTTTTCCAGATAATCATATTGTCTCCAAAAAAGTAAGTGTTTTTTTTAATATGTATTTTAAATTAAAATTTAATTCATCGCGATTTGTTATAATTTGAATATAATTTGGTTGGTCATTTCATTTTCAGTATACAATGTGGAATTTTATACCAAAAAATCTTTTTGAACAATTTAGACAACTAGCAAATTTTTATTTTCTTACAATGGCGATAACATCTGTATCAATAAAGTCTCCGATCTCTCCTATAACGAGCATCCTTCCCCTAACTATTGTCATAGTAGTAACTGCGTGCAAGCAAGGCTTCGAGGATTATAATCGTTACGTTAATGATAAACGAGAGAATCGGACATTCGTCACTGTCATACGCAATAAATGTGTACAAGTAAGTGCAATTATATAATTACATTTAAAATTAACTAATTTTAATCAACGAAAACATTTTTTCTAATATATTTCTTTTCTTTAGTTTTTTCGATGTTTATGTTTAACATTTATGATTTATAATGCAAAGCGTGTTCTAATTATATAATTATTACCATTAATAAATTAACAAAGACGTTAGTGATATATATACATATTTATATTTCAAATTTATTTTCTGCGCTATCGTTGTTAAAAAAAGTATTATAATTTTTACTTTTCTAGGAAATAATATAATTATATAAAAATGAGAGACAAAGAAGATAAAAATCAATTATATTGTCAGCTTCGATCGAAATGCATCAAAATATTCATCATATTCTATATTTTCAGAACATTTACCGTGAAAATATAGTAGTCGGTGACTTAGTGAAGATATATCGCGAGGAAGATATCCCTTGCGATCTTTTGCTTCTCTATAGCACAGAAGATTCGGAATGCTGTTACATTACCACGTCAAATCTTGATGGTGAAACCAATTTAAAGGTAATTCTTTTTTAATCGAATCAAATAATAACTCTGATTAATTCAATAATAAAATTTTGAATTCGCTGTATTAATAATAGATATTGAATTATTATTCATAGACTGTGGCGATTCCAAAAGTACTCTCAAATATGTCGATGCAACAAATAATATCCTTAAACGCCATTGTCACTTGTCAACATCCTTCATCCAATCTTTATTCTTTCCATGGTAAAATGGAAATCAAAGATGAAAACAATGAAACGATCAGAAGTGGATATCTAATGATCAATAATTTACTGCTTCGTGGATCTAGATTGAAAGACACGGATTATATTATCGGTTGTGCGATTTATACTGGTCACGATACAAAATTGTCTCTCAATTCAAAGATAACAAGTAAAAAAATGTCAACGTCTGAAAAGTAAATAATCTCGAGTATAATATTTTCATATAAAGTGAAAATTAGAAAAAAATAAGAAAATGGGGTAAAGCTGGATCTCTAATATTTTTTATGCCAAAGTAAAATTAAAGAACAAATAAAATTTTAAACATTAATAGAAATTTTGAATATTAAATGATGACAATTATAAAAAAAATTATCTTTTCTTTATAATTATTTAATTTTCATAAGATGAAAAAATAATTTCTTAAAGATGATATAAGTATTTATATTTTAATAATCCAAAGAAGATATTTATTATTTATATTTTTTTAACATTAGGTAATAAATTGCAATATCTTAAAAATAGTTTATAAAGTGCAATACTGTATTTATTTATTTTAATAGATTTTTTAAAATAAGAACGATATATCAATTTTTCAATTTTTAAAATTAAAGAAAAAACTAACGTATAATATAATCTGTAGTTTAGTATGATGTATGGAAATCATCTGAATCTAATATCTTGCCTTATTATGTATAATTCCATATTATTATTTTTATCTTATTATTAAAGAAACACTAATACTCTATTACATTTTTTTTATAGATACATGAATTCAATCGTAATTTATTATTTACAGATCCAATAATAAATATATCGTATGTTTTCTCATCATATTACTATTTGAAGTAATAGAATCTTGTACAATGAAAGCCGTACTAGAGGAATCATGGTCAGAGTCATGGTCATCATACCTAAACGATATTCAATCCTTTACTTTTTCCTCATTGGTTACGGATTTTTTAAGTTTCCTTATCCTTTACAATTATATCGTGCCGATATCATTATACGTTAGCATAGGTAAAAACTATTTTTACTATTTTTCTTAACTACTTTGTTTTATATTTAGCTATCATAACTAGAAATTATTAAGATTAAAAATATAAAAATTAAGGTTAATATCAGGATAAAAATCAATATTATCGATTAACTGAAATACAGCTGACGAGGTTCGGTTAATTAATTGTTTTTTTTATAGAATTACAAAAATTCTTCGGTTCGTTTTTCTTCAGCTGGGACATTGACATGTATGACGAAGACACGGATCAACCAGCATTAATTCACACGTTGAATCTAAACGAGGAACTTGGCCAAATTGAATATTTGTTTGCAGATAAAACTGGTACACTCACCGAAAATATGATGGTATTTAGGCGTTGTTCGATCAATGGAAAAATGTATATGGAAAAAGATTGCGATGGCAAATTGTATCTGTTACCTCCTAGTGGAGATGAAAATCAGGCAGTTGTATTAAATACCTGGGAGGTAGGATTGCATTTTTAATTAAATGCAACCATGAGTATTTTTAAGATTCGATATAATTTTCGATTAAATTCCAGCCAGAACATTGGCATTTTATGATAAGCATCGCTCTATGCCATACAGTTCAAATTTCACCCCTGAGTCAAAAAGCCAGTGTCATCTTGAAACGTAAAGAATTTCGCAAAAGTTTCAAGCAAAAGAAAATCCTTCATGTAGATAGTTCTCTTTTGATGCATCCGGACTTACCAGAATATCAGGTAAAAAATAGCTGTATTTTATGGATATAAATCTTTATATTAATTTCATTATATAATTTTATCTCTAATGATCCGTTGATAAGTAAAAATTGAAAATGAATTTATGTTAAAATAACATAACGAAGAAAAAAAGCTGACGAAAGCTGAAAATGTTAATATTTTATTTAAATTAGTAATAATTAATTTAATTATGAATAGAATATTTAAAAATATCTGATTACTATGGCGATAGGCAACGTCGGCAGACGAAAAAGCTTTGGTTGAAGCTTGTGCCAGATGCGGAGTCGTTTTTGAATCAAGAAAAAACGATACAATAGAATTAAAAATCCAGAATAAAATTTTGACTTATAAAGTGCTTGAAATTCTAGAATTTACTTCCGGTTAGTATTCAAAGATTCATCGAACTCTTAAGAATTGTAGATTATAAAAATTATGATGAATTTTTCATCGGTAGAACGTAAGAGAATGTCGGTATTGGTAAAAGACTCAGCTGGAGATTATTGGTTATACAGCAAGGGAGCAGATAGCACTATGTTGCCAATTATAATCGAAGGAAAAATCAATGAAGTTATTACGCACGTGACTGATTTTTCTATGGTTGAACGAATAGTCTTTCATAAATTCAATTATTATTTTCCTTTTATATTTTCATTAAAAGAATACTGTTTTCTTTAGAGAGGTTTTCGAACTCTGGTTATTGGATATAAAAAGATAAACGAAAAGAAATATAATAAATTTTCGAATGAACTAGAAAAAGCTAGACAAATAATTGGTATAGAACGATCAAAATATGTAGAACAAATTTATAATGCAATAGAAAGAGATCTCACTTTACTAGGTGCGACTGCTATTGAAGACCGTCTTCAAGAAGGAGTATCAGAAACTTTGGAATCCTTGCAAGTAGCTGGAATTAAAGTCAGTAATATTAATATTATTGATTACAAAAAGATATTTTAAAAAAAATTTCTAAATTAAATCTTCGTATATGATTTTTTTTTTTTCATTCAGGTATGGATATTAACTGGTGATAAAGCGGAAACCGCAGAAAATATAGCATATCTCTGTGGTCAATTTAAGAATGGTATCGAGGTTCTTAAATTGTTAGAAATAAGAGAAAAAGAAACTTGTCTTCACGAACTTACAGATTATGAGTAGATATACAATAATTTTTCATAAAACTACTCAATCTTTCGTTCATATTTTTATTTATTTTTTTTTATACAATTTTAGAAGAAGATTGAAACTCGAACCTTCTAAACAATTTGGATTACTAATCGATGGACAAAGTCTTGAAGTTGCAATAAAAAATTATGCAGATGAATTCAGATCAATCGCAATGGTTTGCGATGCAGTCGTTTGTTGTAGACTATCTCCGTTACAAAAAAGTGAAGTAAGTTTCTTATGAAAAAAAGTACATATAAATACATTTTCCTACAGTTATATTTCTTTTTTTTTTAATCTATACAGATTGTAAAATTGATTAAAAAAGCAAAGAGTCGGCCGCATACCGCTGCCATTGGTGATGGAGGAAATGATGTTTCGATGATACAAGAAGCTCACGCTGGAATTGGAATAATAGGCAAAGAGGGTCGGCAAGCGGCCATTAACTCTGATTTTGCAATAGCTAAATTTAAATTTTTAAAGAAAGCATTATTTGTGCATGGACATTGGTATTATATCAGGACCGCCAATTTGACGCAATATTTTTTTTATAAGAATCTTATCCTCATGATACCACAATTTATATTTAGTATATTTTGTGGGTTTTCCACACAGGTAAAACCTAAATTTCAGAATGGATATCTTTACAATGGTTTTCTATTTTTAAGTTATTTTATCTATTTGCAGTCATTTTTTGACGCCTTATACTTAATGTCTTACAATGTAATATTCACATCTTTTCCAATAATGATGTATGGATTGTTTGAACAGAATTATAGTGCTGATACGTTATTGCGTAAACCATATCTGTATAGATTAAATCAAGGCAATTGTTTATTATCTATGCAGCAGTTATTCTTATGGATTTTTCTAGGTAAATTATTTAAATGTAAATGATTCATTAACGAAAATGAACATTTTACTAATATATTTTTTCAGGTTCTTGGCATGCTATTGTTATATTTTTTATGCCATATACATACATACTCATCAATCCTGTTACTTTATATAATAATACGCCAATAGAACAATGGACATTCAGTATACTTGTTTTCCATTTAGTCACACTAATAGCCAATTTACAGGTAGTGAGATTTTTACTTTCTAAATACCTTATATCAAATTTTTCTTATTTTATATGAAATTAATTTCTATTTTTTTAGATACTTTTACGTAGTTCTTATTGGACAATACCACTTATATTAGTAGTATTATTCTCACAACTAATATTTGTTGCATTTGCAGTTACTCATTCATTTATACCCATGTAAGCAATATTTCATAATTTCACAAATTTCACATGCATATCTTATATTTCATTTAAAATTATTATTTATTTTTATTTAATAGAAGATACGATGGTGATATGTTGAGGGTCTTTATAATATTAGTATCGTCGATTACATTTTGGCTTCTAACTATTGTGGTCGTCGTCACTTGTTTAATTCCTGATTATTTGCTACTTACATATAACAACTATAGATCTACTTTTAAACTAAGAAAAAATGAAGAATCATGGCGTTTTATTAATAGCGATAACGATAATACACAAAATGTATTATTCAAACATATGTTTTACATTTAGATAAGTTATTGTTTTCATGTTAACTAATGATAATGAATAGATATATATATTTCCATTTTCAGAGATAACGTTTTAACATGTCACAGTTTTGGAGACACAATTTTATATTACGAAAATCCGAATGAGATAATATTGCATCGAGGAACTTCAATTTTCTATGAAATTGGTAAATTGTCCTTTGTATTATATAGAACGTAAGTCATTTATTAATTTATTATTTACTTATCTAGATTATATATATAATATTCTTTATAAATATGTTTACTATATTTATTATTATATTTTATTGTAATGTAAAACTATCAATTTATAAAAGTACTTTATATTTATTTATAATTTCTTATTATATATATGTCTAAATTATAAAATGAAGCAACTCGATTAAATGTTGCAGCAAGATTTAAAATGTATTTATAATATATACATTTTTTATCCTCATATCATAATTACATTATGCATAAAAATATCGTAAATATAATATATAATATATATTTACGATGTGTGCGTATGTGTGTAAATAATATTTTAATAATTTGTCTGTTTTTTTATTGTTATTATTTTATTATTATTTGAAATGATTAGAAAATTTTTAATTAAATTATTTACATGATACAGTAATGCTCCAGAAAATACAAGTCGAAATAATTCAGAAAATATAAATTTCCTATTTTCATTAATTTATTACAATTTAAGTAAATCAGTTTTTGACGGAATAAAATAAGAATTGATCAGTTTAATCTATAAAAAATTAAATTTTTATGATTTTCATGTTATTATAATATAAAAATTGATATTTAATTACGAAATTTGTTGTTGTTTTAATTATATTATATTAAAATGAGTTCAAGCATGTAAATCAATTTCTGTAATTAGAATAGCAGAAGATAAATTTCAAAAAATATCTTCAAGTATTACTGTATTACTAATTCTTTAATTATTTTATTATAATCTATTGAATATTATACACATACTATTATAGAATTTCAAATATAATATATTCTTGAAAAAGAAATATTGAAGTTGATAAATTTGATATATTTATATTATGTATATATTAATCAAATGTAAATTAATATAGAATAATTATAGGATGAAAATATGTGCTTTTCTATTTTGTGATTGAACTAGAAGCATTTTTAATTTTTTAAATGATCGAATCTTATAATAAGTGTTTAATAATGTATATTTCTACTAATTATTGTAAATAATTTTATTGTAAATAATTTTATATAAAAGAAAAAATTAATTTTAAAAATTATATAATGTCATTGCACATGATAAATTTTAAATTGTGTGTAGCAAAAATAATATATGTGATGATGTTTTGTAACGTCGTAAATACATTAAAGATTTAATTTGTATTTTTCTCTTTTTATATCCATGCATATCAAGATTTCATGTTTTCTGTGTATTTTTCTCAAATGACGCGCCTTAATGGTAGTTATATCTATAGTTCAAAACTGAAGTTAATTCTGTTCAGTTTCACGGGAAAGATAGGGTATGTCAATATTCGCCAATGTTTTTTCGCTGTTTCAACATGATGTGATAAATTTCCAGAGAGAAATTCTAAAAGAAGGCAAATATACGATGAAAGAAGAAAGAAAAAAACAAACTTCAAGAAATATCTTATATAATTAATTATAGCTTATGATCTTATTATTGAATGAAAAAAAAAATAAGAAAATAGAAGAATGAAAAAGGCTATAATTAATTGTATAAATTGAAGACATTATTTGTGATATTATTAGAAAACTGGTAAAAAAAAAGAGTCATGATGGTAGATTAATTATTTATTTGTTAAGTCTTAAAGTTGTTTTAACCTAAGGATTGTTTTAAAAAAGAATCAATTAAGTTTGTTGCAAACGAAATGTTGCCATTTTTCACATATTTAATTATAGATCAAAGTTGTTAATTCTATACATTTTCACGAAGTATACATATTAGATTTATACATATTTTGTAAAAATAGATTCTTGTTAGTTAATTTTTTAGGAAAGGATTTTGTACAATGGTCTGTTGAAACAATATAAAATTATTGTTATATATAAGTTTATTTGATTTTAATAAAATTAAACTTATATAATTTCTGTATTCATTTATTTTTTTAAGATTATATTTTATATGTTTTGTTTGATTATTCTTTTAAACTTGAAATTTTGTATTTATATATTTACTCTTTATTATTTTTTAATACTTTGTTTTACTTAAATTGATGTTAATTATTAATATTTATAATAAATTTGTATGTCTATGAATAAATGCTTTAATTTCTTATTTTTACATTACATTAAATTTTAATTTTATTTTACAATATAAATATATATTTTGGATGAAAAAAATATTTTAGGAAAAAATTCATATAGATGGACAAGATAAAAAAATAAAATAAAAATAAATATTTTACCTTTTAGGTAAAATAATTTTATGACAAACTAAATAAAAATGAAGATTATGTCATGTTATTTTCGACGTTTAATAATAACAGCATTATTTGTTTTATTGCTGTTTTGTGTTATTCAAGTTTTTCGTTCAGAATTAGGATTTAATGATAATGAATTATCAAATTTAGATAAATTGTAAGTAAACATTTTATTCATTTCAATACAAGAATGAACCATTTTATATTATAATTCATATTTTGATAACTTATATTATTTCAGAATACACATATCTCAGTTAATTAAGGAATCTGAACAACCTTATATTGGGTATACAATTAATTTTATTAGAAAAATTTTATTAGATAAAAAAAAGTAGAAAGGTCCGTATGTCCTTAGGGAAGGAATTGTGGCTTGTAAACTACCTCAATTAGATGTTTCTAATCCAGAAATTACCAAATTCATTCATGATGTTTCTCCCTTGCAATGTACACCAGAAGATTGGGTTATTCTTCGTGGCTCAAGATTGGTTATTAGTAATAAAGCAAAAAAAAAATATGGATCTATAACTTGTTTTTTCAGTGGTAAATTTTATGAAATTTATATATTTACAGTAATATTTCATAATGTTCATATTATTATATTTTATAATTGTTTCAATTACATTTACAGAAATTCTCAGAGATGATGATTATAATGTATCATTTATGACTCCTATTGAATCTGATGATTCTTATGTTCTAAAATACAGTGATTTTGTTGATGTTAAATGTGAATCAAAAAATAGAAACGAGTAAATATATATTAGAAATAATAATTTATTGATTATTATCTATTATTAATTCATTTCTTATAAAATTTTTTAGATGGCATAGTATCATGGTTGGAGTAAAGGATGATCCTAAAGTAAAAGAAAAAAGTAAATGGGAAAATGTTGGGAACAAGGCTCTTAAATTAAATGTACTTATGTTTGGTTTTGATTCTTTATCCAGAAATACATTTATACGTAAATTACCAAAAACATATCAATATTTGAAAGAATATTTAGATGCTTTAATATTAGAAGGATATAATATAGTAGGTGATGGAACACCACAAGCTCTTATTCCTATTCTTACTGGAAAGATTGAACTTGAACTTCCAGATACTAGGAAACGCATGGGATTAAAAGCAAAGTATGTCAATGTATATCCAATGATATGGAATCAATATAAAGAAAATGGTTATATAACAGGATTTATGGAAGATGTTCATCATATTGGAACTTTTACATATCGTCTAAAGGGTTTTAATAAACAACCAACTGATCATTACATGAGAACTTTCTATTTGGCTGCCACACCATATTTTAGATATTATAATAAATTTTGTATTGGAGGTATTCCAAGACACATGGTATTTCAAATTTTTTTTAATATTCTTTATATTAAGCTTATCAATTTGATCATTAAATTTATTATTCTTATAGGTAATGTTGAATTATATTAAAGAAATTTTTAATGTTTATAAACATCAACCAAAATTTCTTTTTGGATTTCATGGAGAACTTTCACATGATTCTTATAATGATATAGGAATGGTAGATGAAGATTTTTATAATTGGATAAAAGATTTACATGAATTTGGTCATTTGAATAATACAGTATTGATAATAATGAGTGATCATGGACATAGGTTTGTATAATATATAAAATTGAATTGAATAAAATTTTATTTTGAATATTGTATTGTATCACAAAAATTTTATTCTTAATATATTAAAAACTTTATAAACATATATTTGTAATATTGAAAATTTTATTTTTAAGATTTGCAGAAATTCGTAATACTCTACAAGGTAAACAAGAGGAAAGACTACCATACTTTTCATTTGTATTTCCACTGTGGTTTAAAAAAGTTTATCCAGAAGCTTATGCAAATTTTTTACATAATACACGTTATTTAACAACTCCATTTGATATCCACAAAACATTGGAAAGTATATTAAATTTTGAAACACCAAAAATTGGAGATCGTCATCAAAGAGCTATTAGCTTATTTGATAAGGTAGATTAAAAATTATATTTAATATTTATAATGTCTACTAAGCAATTATTAATTTTTCACATAAATGTTTCCAAATAAAATTATGGTGACACAGTTTTTATTTTTTGCTATAGATTAGATATAACATTAACATTTAATTATAGTTAAATTTAAAAATTAATAAATATATATATGATAATACAGATACCATTAGATAGAACTTGTGCAGATGCATTTATAGAACCCCATTGGTGTGCATGTCTTAGTTGGCAAGAAATTTCAACTGACAATGATAATGTTATTGCTGCAGCCAAATATTTTATACAATTCCTTAATAGTTATACAGAAGATCATCGTGATATATGTGAAAAATTGAAAATAAAAGAAATATTGTGGGCTGCTAAACTTATACCTAATAAAGGTATTATAAACAATTATATATTTTTTATGTTAATTGATAAATATTAAAATGTAAAATTATAGGTTTATTGAAATTTCAAAAATCGGGAGATCAAGATGGTTTTATAGGAGATTTTAGCGCAAAAACAAAATTAACTACTGAAACCTATCAATTAAAAGTAAAAACAGAACCAGGAGCTGCTTTATTTGAAGTCAGTATTACTTATGATATAAAAAAAAATAGTTTTGTGACCAAAGTAAGTTTACTATTTATATTATTTATATTATATATATTTTACTATTTATAAATATCAATAATTATCAAAAAATGAAAAAATAAAAATAAATATAAATTTTTTAGATTTCAGATGTTAGTAGAATTAATATGTATGGGTCTCAGGCAAGATGTGTAGAAAATTCTTTATTTCATTTAAGAAAATATTGTTATTGCAAAAATTAAATAGTATTTAGAAAGTAATATATATATTTAATTAAATTATTTGCAAAAAAATTTTCATGAAAAAATTTATAAGCCATGAAAGAAATGCTGTGATTAGAATTATATTTTGATTTTTACATTTATCTCATGTTTTTCGTCTTAACAAACATTAATCTTAAGATAATAATAATAATATAATACAAATAATATAATACAGAAAAAAATAACATTACAAATAAAGAATGTTATTATTTATAGTGTATTTATATATAGTATTATATTTACATTTTACACATATATGAAGTGAATGATGCATCAGTAAATAATATTTTAAATTACATATTAATATTCTTAATAACAATTAATCAATTAAATAGACAAATTGTTAAATTTTAAGTTATATTTTTAATATATTTTAACAAATGAATATTAAGTATATGATAAATGTATAATATAAATAATGCACAATACATAATGTAATGATTTGGTGTATAGAATGTTTTTTTTCATAAAATATACTTATGATATAATTCTCTCTAAATTTTTTTATAATTATTGTGAAAGACAATATTCGCCAAACTGATGCAAAAATGTTGTAATTTCATGAGTTACACTGTCAATTAATAGAAATCCTATATTTTGCATATGTGATGGATCATATGGAAAATATGCTTCTCCTTTATTATCTTTAGCTACTACCTGTAAAACTATTGTACTAATTGATAAATCAGTATCTTCATTTTTTTGTACTCTAAATAATAGAAAAATATAATTATTTATTGTATAATTATTATTATATAAAGAATACTTATAAAACAATTATATCACCCAACTTTATTAAATCCTTATACATAGCTCTTGTTACTTCTAAATATGGATTTAAAATATCTTCATATTGACACAATATTCCTCCAAGAACAAGCATTTGAAAAATAAAAAATATAAATTCTTCTCGTTCATCTTTTAAATATAAATTATACTCTGGACATTCTTCATCTAATAACATCTATAAATTTATTATAAATGAATATATAATTATATATTATAAATAAATATATATTAAAACTAATTAATTATAAATAAGTAAAAATCCATACTGCTCTAAGATTATCAGAGATTAGAAAATTTTCTATTTCCATATCAAATCTTTTACAAATTGCTCCAGATTTGTGCACAATTCCATTTTTAGGATCTTTTAATTTATTGAAGAAAGACATATTTAAAACAGAACAAGAAATAGGATTTATTTCTACACTTGATGCTATTATATCTATTAAATAAACAAAAATTAGTAATACATAATATCATATAGAAAAATATCTTTTGTTACCTTGTTTTGCCCAATAATTTCCTTGCTTTGTTAATAATTCTTTAGCAACAGTACTATCTTTAAAAAAAGCCTAGAAAAATTAAAAAATAATAAAAATATCAAATTTACTTTAAAATTATTTTAAAGTAAAAGTATTTTGAAATAAAAACTACATGATTAACTTACTTCAGCTAAATGATATTTATGATATTTTTGAAAAGGTTCATTGAATGTAAAATGCTGGATAATAAAATTTCCTTTAATTCCCCTAAAAATTGAAAAAAACTTATTACTACAAATTGTTATATTTAAATTTGAATAAAAAAATTTTGCATATATATTTATAAATCAAAAATAGATAATAATAATAACATTAATATTATTACCATTTAGAAAGAAATTCTTGAATTTTTTTATCGTTTATATTAATAAGATTTTTTTGAACAAGGGGGACAAATGTATATTTATGTTCAATCTCCATTTTTAACAAATTTATATTGTTACTATGGAAATACATATGATACATTTATACTATATTAATTGTTTAATATATAGAAAACTTTTGAAAAAAAAGGAAATTATAATAATATATATAATATATATAAAAAAGAAATTTACAAAAAAAATATTTTTAAGCAATAATAAAGAAAATATATAAGATTTCATATAAAATATTTGTATAAATTAGTGTTATATAATTGTTGTATAATCATAAAAATAATTTTTAATATGAATAAAATGAATATATAAAATTTTAATATTTTTAAATATTTTAATAATATAGTTACATAGTTAAAAAAATATTTAGCTTCAAAGGTTTTGAAAAATCATGGCGCCGAATCAACGTCAACGTCAGCTTTTTATTTCCAAGAAAGAACTGAAAAAGTTGAATGGCAGAAGATTTTCAAAGTAAACATAATATTTTTTTTTCTTAATAATAAAACATGGAAAAAAATTTTTGTGTTCTTTTACATTTAATAAAAATAAACATTATATACCGGTTAACCTTTTTTCTTTGACAATTTAATATTAATTGTTTTAAGAAATTATAAATACCTATAATATGTTATTTTATAAGATTTTTATTATTATGAGAGATTTGTATATTTGTATATTATGTAGGTATTTTTATTTTTTTATTTCATGATTAATATGAAATTTCTAAAATAATAAAATTAAAAATTATAAATTAAATATGCATAAAATTAAATACAAATTTCAAGAAAAATTAAGAATGTATGTTTCAGACCCGAAGAATCCTCTGATATTGGACTTATTTATCCTTGTGTGGATACAGCATTTAAATTACTTCTATCTGCTAGATTTTGTTCTGCTATATGGAGTCACATAACAGATTGTGATGAAACATATAATTATTGGGAACCAGTAAGGAATAATTCTTCATAATTTTTTTAATTTTTAATAATGTTTATATATGTGTTTGTTTTATATTATTCTGTTTTAATAAATAATTATTTATTTTACAAAAATATACAAAAATTTTCTTTCATATATTTTATGTTTTAGAGTCATTATCTACTTTATGGCAATGGTCAACAAACATGGGAATATAGCCCACAATATGCATTAAGATCATATATGTATTTATTGATTCATATGGTACCAGCAAAACTTTATCATTACTTGTTAGAACCAAATCCTGTTTTAGTTTTCTATTTTGTAAGATGCCTATTATCTGTGGGTTGTGCATTGTCTGAAGTATATTTTTATAAGTATATATCTTATGAATCATATTATACATGTTAATAATATAGATTCATTGATGATAAATTTTATCTTAAAATATTAACCAAATATTACCATTTTTCTAATAGAAATGTATGCAGAGAATTTGGAATTCACATAGGCAGATTAACATTAGTATTTCTCATTCTTAGCTCTGGCATGTACATTGCTAGTGCTGCATTTTTACCGTCCTCTTTTTCAATGTATGTTGTTTAAAAATAATAATATATAAAATGAATATGTAAAATTAAATCATTTAAATTAATATCATATGTTTTTATATAGGTATTTGAGTACTATTGCAACAGCAGCATGGTATGGGCGTCAGTATGAATTAGCAATTTTTGCTACAGCTTTATCTGCTTTATTAGGATGGCCATTTGCAGCATTACTTGGGTATTTTCTTTTATACTATATAGAAAATTAAAGTGTAAAAATTAAATAATTATATAAATATTTTTCATATCAATTTTCAGGTTACCAATTGCAATAGAAATGTTATTACATAAACAAGAATGGAGTAAATTTATAAAATGGGTAATCATATCTGGTACTGTTGTATTAATACCAATGATATGGATTGATTCAATGTATTATGGTAAATTAGTTATAGCACCTTTAAATATTGTAATGTACAATGTTTTTACTAATCATGGGCCAAATATTTATGGAATAGAACCTTTCAGCTATTACATTTATAATGGATTTTTAAATTTTAATTTCGTTTTTATTGGTGCTATTTGTGCTCCATTTGGATTGGTAATATTTATAAAAACAATAATCTGAAACTTTATAATTTTTGATGTCTTAATCAACATTATAGTTTTTAGTGTGGTTAATTGTACCAGCCAGACCAAGAGATCGTTTATGTTTATCTTACTGGTATTCTTTGGCGCCATTGTATCTTTGGTTTCTAGTGTTTTTTTCACAACCTCATAAGGTAAATTAAATAATATTTTTTAATAATTAAAATTACATATATCTAATTATATTTTTATTACAGGAAGAACGATTTTTGTTTCCTGTGTATCCAATGATTTGTATGGCTGGAGGTATAGCTGTAGATACTATTCAAAAATTATATTTTTTTATCAGGACAAAAATTAGTTCTTTACATATTGCTTATCATTATTTGCAATACACTGTTTATATTACATGTTTTGCTATTTTAATATGTGGTCTTCTTGGAATATCAAGATCATTGGCAATATATAAAGGTAAAAAGTTTTGGTTAATTAAAATTTGAAAGTTAATTAAAATAAAATTTTTTCATTTTTTCTTAAATACTAGGTTATTATGCACCAATGGAAGTACTGATTGATACTAATAAACTTGGTTTAGAAAGAGAAATATCTAAGGATATTAATATTAATTTTTGTATTGGTAAAGAATGGCACAGATTTCCAAGTAGCTTTTTCTTTCCATCAAATAAGTAAGTAACACATTTTTTAACAAATATAATATAAAATGTTTCATGTTTTTAAATAAAAATATTGTAGTTGGAAACTCCAATATTTAAGATCAGAATTTAAAGGTCAATTACCACAACCTTTTTTAAACCATGAAAATGCAACTAGTATTATGCAACCCTATTTTAATGATATGAATAGAGAAGAACCTACACGTTATGTAAGCTATTATTCATAAAACAGTATGAAGATATTAAAATGTAGATTTTATATAAATTTTTTATATGATTATTATTCAATTTAATTAATTTAATGCATATTATTGTAGTTTAATTTAGATAAATGCCATTTTGTATTAGACTTGGACAATGGTATTGAAACAATTTTAGAACCAAATTATTCTCGATTTAATGATAATTTCACAATAATAAAATCATCCAAATTTTTAAATTCAGCAAAGTAAGTGAATTATATGTTGCATGAATTTTCTTTTATATTATCTATAATATTTATTAACTTAATATTTTATTGAATATATTTTATTTATATTTATATTTTAATATTTTATTTATTTTTTAGATCACACCGATTTTTCCGAGCATTTTATATTCCTTTCTTATCTGATAAATATTGTACATATGATTCGTATAATTTATTACAGAATATTAAATTGAAATCAATTCCTCTTTTGTCGAAAGAAAAGAACACAAAATCTGTTTAAATAAAAATTTTAGAACATATGTATGATTTTGATAAACAGGGTCTCTATCAGGGAAATTAATGTTTGATATTTCAAATGGATTATATAATAAAAGATAAAACAAAATAACTTAAAAATAATAAATGAAAATAAAAAAAACAAAAACGATTGAAACTAAAAAAAATTACAAATTTTTTTAGTTTTATTAAAAATAAAGAAATTCATAATTAGATTCTGAATCAATCATAATTTTGTTATAATAAATGATTGTTAATACATGTATAATATAATATATGCGCTTATAGTTAAATATATGCGTGATTAGTGTGTTTTAAAAAATATAAATTATGATGATATAAATATATTGAATAAAAACTTTGTATAAAATACATAGATATATAAAAAACTTATATTTGTAATACAACATTTAATTAATAATTATTTTTTATGTATAAAATACTTAATAATATAAGATATTTTAATTTTGTTCTTGCATTTTTAGTATTTAGACATTTTAATAAACTATTAAGCATTATTTTTATCAATATACATAAGTAATTTTATCAATATAACATATATAATAAACTTTAATAAACTATAATAACTAAAAATAATAATTGTATGAATAATATTTGATAATAATATTTATATGTAATTAAATTCCAGTTTCTTTATAATTAACAATTTATATATATAGTGAGATTATAAATACATTTATGAAAGTGTAATATAATTAATTTTAATTGCAAATATATTGTAAATTTTTGTATTATATTTTATAAATATTCTAGTAAAAATTTTCAGGAACATATTGTGTAAAATCTAAATTATTTAATATATTTTAATTATTACAAAACATTTTTTAATTTTATTAAATTTATTAGTATTTTTTATTAAATTATTTTTTAACAAATTTTAACAAATACGATATAAATTAATTATAAATAAAATATGATTTGTGAACAAATAATATGACATTATAATTTTTTTATCAGACATTTTATAAGTGTCGTTATATTATACATATTAAAATTGCAAATATTAATATTTAAATATATTATAAATATATTATAGGAATTATAGATATCTATAAGAAGATAATTTATGCTTTACTGTAACAAATTCTTATATAGATTTTTTCTCTACCAAAATATCTTACAGAATCATAAAATTCTTTGTTATTAATTATATATATATATATTATAAATTGTTTAAATAATTAAGATATATTATTTTTTTATCATAATTTGCTTTGTATATATAATTAAGCTTTGTGCATAATTTTTTATTAAAATTAAACGTTACCACTATGTATATGAATGGGGCGCTTCTGTCTATCTAATGTTAATAGCCATTTTTTTAGATCAACGCGATAAATTTCGAGTAAACAAAATTTTAATTCATGCGCGTTGATGTATGTCCTAGAGATAAGAAAATTTTTCACTACATATATGTGATATTTATTAACAAATATTTAAATACTGATAAAATTATTATTTAACGTGATGTATACTGATTGCTAATTGTGAAAACACCTACTGTTCGAAGTATAGTAGTTTCGTTAAGATAAATGTAAAATGGAAACGAATGAACGAAATCATTCCATAAAATTACCAGGTGCAGTTGAAGTATTTGCAAATTTGAAAAATGCTCAAAAATTTGCTATTGATATTGGTAAGTATTATGCTGTATATTTTATTAACATTCTATGAAAGATTTTATATATTTTATATAAATTCAATTATAAGGTTATCCTTTGAAGATTATATATTTTTATTTTTAATTTTTAAAATTTGAAATAATCAGAGTCCTTTAATAATGCAATTCAAGATTATTTTGATTTTCATTTAATTACAGGATTATCTTTGACAAAAATAGCTTATTATTCAACAATTAGTTATCGTAAAGCATTATACGAGGATACGGGTTTAGGAAATACTGGAGAACGTACATACAAAGTACATGAAGGCAATAGACTTCATTTTGTTAAATTTGAAACCAGATACCTTGAAAATTGTTTAGATTTTGTGAAAAAAAATTTAGTAAATGTTGAAAGATTTCATGGCAAAAATATTAAAGTAACTGGTGGAGGAGCATACAAATTTAATTTTATGCTACAAGAAAAATTAGGTTTAATGTAAGTATTTTAAAATAATATTTAAATTTTGTATATTTATTAAATGAAATTTATATAATTTAATAAACATTATTAATAAAAATAAAAATAAATGAAACATTATTTTAGAATTGATAAAGAAGATGAGATTGCATGTCTAATAAAAGGTTGTAATTTTTTATTAAAAAATATATCTTGTGAAGCATTTGAATTTGAAAGATATGGAAATCCAGAATATAAATTTCAAAAAGCTGGTCCTAACATATTTCCATATATGTTAGTAAATATTGGTAGTGGTGTCAGTATTCTTAAAGTAAGTTACAAATATAATAATTAATTGTCTTAAAATAAATTCTTCCTTATTTTTAAAATATATATGATATTTTCAGGTTGAATCTGATGAGGTATTTGAAAGAGTTGGTGGTACAGCTACAGGAGGAGGAACATTTTGGGGATTAGGTTTTTTGCTCACAAAAAAAAAGGTATTAATAATTCAATATAAATTTCTTTATATATATATATACATATATATATAAATTATTATTATATCTTTATCTGAAATAAATAAATACAATATTAAAAAATAATTAAAAATATTTTATTAGGGCTTTGATGAATTGTTGCAACTTGCAGAAAGAGGAGATCATCGTAATATTGATATGTTAGTGAAAGATATTTATGGGGGTGATTATTCTTCTCAAGGTTTACCTGGAAATCTTATTGCATCTTCTTTTGGCAAAGCTACTTTTTATAGTGATGGTAAGTGGACATAGAAAAAATAAATAATTTATGTGATTACCAAATTAAATAGTAATAAGGAATAAATGTTTTTATTTATATTTTAGGACAACCAAAATATTCTGAAGCAGATCTTGTTAGAAGTCTTTTACTTACTATAAGTAATGATATTGGACAAATAGCAAGTTTACATGCAACTATGCATAATATGAATAAAGTTTATTTTGGTGGTTATTTTCTTCGTAATCATCCTCTATCAATGCATACTATTTCATGTTCCATCAAATATTGGTCTCGTGTTAGTTTTAAACTTTTTATTTTTCTCTCATGTAAGCATAATATATATATATATAATTTTTTTTTGTAAAACTAGGGAAAGGTGAAACCTCTTTTTCTTCGACATGAAGGTTATCTTGGTGCAATTGGAGCTTTTTTGTATGGTGCTGAACAATCTAATGAATATAATTGGTTGGAAAATTATGCTGGATCTTCAGGATTTAAAGATACAGCATGCACTAATCTTGGAATTAAAATAGATCAATTAGAAATTGACCAAGCAGAAACTGCTGTTACATTTTGTCCACTTTTAAAAGATCCAGCCTCTTATAATCCTGATACAACTGATCTTGCTGAGGATAAAGAAGCTAGGTAAATTATAAATACTTTTATATTACATATATTTTTTAATGATATATAATAAATATTTCTAGAGATTATTGGCTTCAATGTTTTGAAGAATCGGTAGATAAATTCATAGCTAGAGCTCTTCATAGTCAACCACATAGTCCAACTGCAAAAGATAGAGCAACAAAATTGAAGAAAAAATATGTGGACAGGTTGCATTATCTACATCTTGAACCATTGTAAGCTTTGTTCAATAATAAAAATCTAACATTTTATAAAAATATATTATAATTTTATCATTCATAATATAATGAATTATAGTGCTTATGGGACACTTACAGTGAGAGTATTACTGGATACTATTGAACATTGCATGAAGGAATTTGATTTTCCTGATCCTTATTTATTTGTAAGTTTCAGAAAAGTTTATTCTTGTGTTTATTCTTGTATTAGAATTTTTACCAAGTATATATTTAATTAATTTCTAATTTGTTATAACATTTATTTTATATATAGCAAAAGAAGAAAGAAAATGAAGAAGCTTTAAAATATTTAAAAAGTCGCATAATGACTATCGATAAATTGGAAGAAGTGGAAAAGATAAAGACATTAATACTGGGAGTTTTGAGTGGCAATATGTTTGATTGGGGCGCACAAGCTGTTGCAACTTTGATGGAAACAACAGATTTTGGTTTTGCCGAAGCTCAAGCGAAAATACCGGGTACTGCTGCATTGTAATACTTGTGATCATAATTTATCGAAAGAGACAATCTTGATAAAATTAATATATTTTTTTTACTTAGGTAGACCTTGGTTAGTTGATAATTTGGATGATTGGATAGAAAGATTAGAAACAGGTATACCACATAAATGTGCTGCTATCTTCGTTGATAATAGTGGAGTTGATATAATATTAGGAATTTTACCATTTGCTCGTGATCTATTATTACGAGGAACAAAAGTTAGTTGAAATATATATCTTTCAATTTGATTATAATACATTAATAATACATAATACATTAATTAAATTAAAATAAAAATTATTTTAGGTTATATTATGTGCTAATTCTATGCCAGCATTAAATGATGTTACATATTCAGAATTGGTTGTAACATTACGAGATGCATCGAACATATGCAAAGTTATTAGACATGCTCTAAAAGAAAATCGTTTGATTGCTATGGAGACTGCTCAGGCTGGACCTTGTCTTGATTTAAGGTAATTATTATGATATATAATCAAGATAATTATTTTTAAGTATTATTTTTACGAATTATTTTAATAGCCGATTGAACTTAGACTTATGTCTTGCAATGGTAAAACATGATGTTGATCTTATTGTATTGGAAGG
This sequence comes from Apis cerana, assembly GCF_029169275.1. Lineage (NCBI taxonomy): Eukaryota > Metazoa > Arthropoda > Insecta > Hymenoptera > Apidae > Apis > Apis cerana. The sequence continues at coordinate 8,103,788 of NC_083860.1, forward strand.
AATGGGTAGAACACTTCATACAAATTTTCATGCAAAGATGACTTGTGAATGTTTAAAATTAGCTGTTGTTAAAAATCGATGGTTAGCACGCCGATTAGGTGGTGACATGTACGCTGTAATATGTAAATATGAAAAACCAATAAAAATAAAAATTCAAGATATAAAACTAGAAGAAGAATGTCCAGTAGAATGTGTAGAAAATAAAATAGATATTTGCACATGCGATATAAAAGAATAAATAATAAAAATGTAAGTATATAAATATATAAGTATATAAATATTGAATTATATAGTTATACAGAATTATAACTATATTTATGACTATTTAACTATATATATTTGATATATTTGAAATTTTATTCTAATTTCAGAAATCAAAAATTGAAACATTACAGTATTTCTTTATTTTTTATTTAGGTATGTATATAAAAAATAAAAAATTTTAGTATATTATTTATAATTTTGAATGAAAATATAGGAAAAATATTATTTAAATTTTTATAAAATTTATTGTTATTTGTTTTCAATATTGTAATTATCACAAAATTTATCTTACAAAAAATGATCCCCAATTCGGAAATTCAAAAAATTATAAAATTTTAGAAATACGTAATATTTATATATATTATATAAGTCTACACAATTTTTTTGATGACAAAATTACTTTAAAGCGAAATCAATAATTGAAAATGTTTCAAGAACGAGACGATAATCTTTATGAAAAGAAACAATTTTTATCTGAAATTTTCTTTGTGCTTCTTATAGTTTACGAATTATAATTTTTCAGTTATAAAATTGAAAAGTAGCAAAATTTTCAAAGATTGATTTCATTTCCTTAAAGTGATTTTGGACAGCAAAAAAAAAAAAAAATTTCATAAGACATACCATAAACACGTTATATATCTCTAAAGTATCATAATTTTTTGAATTTTCGAGTTCTTTTTTTGTTAGAAATATTACAAGTAAAACTGGATTGTCAAAAATATTTTTAATATTGTATCAAACATTATAATCTAGTGTATAAAAATTTTAACATTGACAAGAAACATTGATAAAAAAAAAATTAATACCTAGTCATAAATAATGTAATTATTTTTTTTGTAATATAATGAAATGATTGAAAGAACGATTGAATAATGACGACCAATAATAACGATTAAAGACATGTATTATATGATACTGTACAGGATTCTTAGATTCAATAGATATCAGTTTCTGTGATAATGTAACATTCAATCAGAAAGTTACATATTCGTGTAAATTAAAACAGTAAATCAATAGACAATATAATAGAATAATATTATAAAAGATAAATCATTTTCATATATTATCATTTTTTGACTTAAAAGTTTTTTTTGTACAGAAAATTGCTTCTTGTCAAATTAAATTTTTTTTCTTAAACTTTTTTTTTTTGTAAATTAAAAATTTTAAAGAAATGTTAATGTTATTATTATGAAATAAGCAAAAATATTTTTAAAAATGATTAATTTATTAAATGATTATCATAATAAATTTCTAAGATTTCATAAAATGAGTCGAATAAAGATAGATTACAAAAAGAAAATTGTTCAAATTAAGACAATATGATTTTCAAATTAAAGATTGATGCAAACTATTTGTTAATACTCAATATAAAATATGCATATATTTAATTTGATTTATAAAATGTAAATAATATATGAACTTTTTTGTGATTTAATTGCATAAAATATTTTAATAATTAAATGTGATTTTTTTTAAATTTGTAAATTATAATAAAATTTAACATTGAAAAGTAATAATTAATTAAGTATAAACATTTTTTTAACAGTAATTTCATCTTCGAATTTGCTGATCAATCAGAAATATTACTCTAACAGTTACTAACTTTTATTCTATATTATTATTTTATATATATTATATATTTAAGATACTGATCTTTTACTAATGTATAATATTTTGCAAAAGAAATGTAAATGTATTTTTCAAAAATAAATTTCATACAATCTATATTTAATTTTTTTAATATTCACAATTATCTTTATTCATTATTTCCTTTCAAAAAACTATATTTTTTTAATAATAATAATTTTAAGAATATTAAGAATATCAAATCACATTTAGTAAAATTCATTTCGTTTTTACAATAAAGATTTTATAAAATTTATTTTTAATTGATTATATTAATTATATTAATAAAGAAATAATTTAACATTCGTTTCGATGATTCGTATCTTTCGAAGTTTCTAATTTGTCGGTAATGTTTTATTTGAAATTCTGGCATGTTGACAATGTTTTAAGCTTTGAGTCAGATTTATTCGCAAATTTTTACTATTTGCAAGAGAAATAAAAGATCCATGTCATATTGATTCCAATAAAGCAACATAAAATTAAACGACGAAATGAGAACAATCGATCAGAAGTTGGCACTATTTTATAACTTATCCTTTCTAATACGAGACATTCAAATTCTCGAAAAATTAAAAGTTCATCAACATCGTCAGAAACATCCAACGTCGAAATTTTTAAGTATCGGTATCTAAATTTAAATATCAGTCTCCGCATAGGCGCATCTTTAATGGCAACACTTTAATTACACGTTATTCCGTAATTTCATGCAGATTACGTAGGAGAAGCTGCACGTGTGCGTTTATTTGTGACCACACAAACATAGCGATAGCGTTGTGCGGGTAGATATTTTGAGAGCTCTTCGTGTCAGCTTTAATTCCTTCCCAGGGATTCCTTCGCGATTGCGGATTGCACTTGCACTCGTGTATTCAACATAAAATAGCTCCGTAGAAATTGCATTCGCAATTTTCGAGCGCTAGTAACGTTGTTGAATAGTTGGTATATTATGGGAGTAAAGAAGGCGAAATATAGTTTTATAATTTTCCTTTTTTTTTTTCCTTAAAGAAAATATGTAATTATAAGTATAATCAAAATTTGCAAAATCCTTTCAACGTTCATTACGTGGGATTTCAGTGGGAAAAAAGAATTATGGGAGAAAAATGAAAAGGGGTTAGAACGAAACACATTTACGAGCAAAGTTCCTCGATCCTCTTCCAAGATGCAGCCGAAGGAAAGGTGGTTCTAGATTCGATCCTGAGCTACCTATCACACGTAAGCTCTATCGGATTTTGTGCACCGGGCATGAAATCCCAAAATGCACGTATCATTTTGGCGTAAAGGTACAACTGCAATCCGGAATCGGATAGGAGTTCTAAAAACTATTATGATTGATGGATCTAACTCACTGTATAGGGTATTTTACGCAATTGGGCCATCTACGAAAAAAGAAGAATTTGTCTTCATTCGCATGAATGAAATTTTTACGTATTTCATACTATAATCACGATTAGGAATCAAAGAATTTTTATCAAACAATATTCTAAATCAACAAACAATATTTTCACTTTTTTAAATATGAGAATACAAAACGATGTTATTAAGATGATAACACGAGGAGCGATAGATATATGACAGCCATAAATGCAGATCGATAAATTCGCGAAACGACAGGGAAATGATGAATCGTTCCGTTTTATCATCGTTGTTCTAATTACATTAATTTCGCAATTAGAACACGCGTTTGTAAACTTATCTATGCCACCGATACGAAGAATGGATTTTTTCAATTGTTGTTTTCAGCGAAACGAAAGAATTCGCAACGCGTTACGTGAAATCGATTTTAACGTGAATATCATTTCAATTTCGTCGAGTTCTCTCACGCTTACTCGTGAAATTTAAAAAAAAAAAAAATCTCTCGAGTATCGAATTCGAATAAGAATTTCCTCCCGATTAAAACGATTGAAACGACGATATTGCGGATGAAATAAGTCCGTTACACGTGACTCGGTCTCGGATTAAATTATTATACACTTAAATAAATAATGAATCCCGATTAATTTCATAGAATCGAATAGATACAGCGATGGGAGCTTCTGTTTCGATTTCAATTTTGTTCGACGCAAAGCTATTGAAAGCCTAGGTTTCTAGTTTTCATGGTCGACTCACGTTTCGCGAAAATATACGATTGTCCGGAAGTGGATTTCGGGAGGGGGATCGTTTCGTTTCTTGCCCGTTTTCACGTGATACGGCTCGGGTTACGTGAAATTAATTTCGATAAGTTGATCTCTAACGCAACATTTCCAGGGATGGAATTTCGGAGAGGATTTGTTTACGCCTGCGTTGCGTTTTATCGCGTATGTTGTCCGGAAACATTGTAACGTTCATCACTTCTTTTTTTTTTTTTTACCGTTTTGTGAATTTTTTCGAAAATCTGCACAAAAACTCGTTCAATTTTTAATAAAGGTTTGTTTTTTACGATCATTTGGCTCCTGAATTTTTTCGACAGTTTTTATTAAAGCCCGTTCATCTTCGGCTAGGAATGTAACGAATAAAAGAAGAAGAAGAAGAAAAAAAAGGAAAGCCGCGAGGAGGGAGAAAAAAACAAAGGGAGTAAAAAATACGCGAAAACACATGAAAAAAGTAACTTCACGTGTATCGCGTGTAAGCGTTTATGAAAAAGCTTGGTTTACGAGTATGGCTCGGTTTTAATTTCGCTGGAAAGGCAGCTGTTTATTACAATTGCACCGCTGTAAACGCACCGCTCCACGATTCTCCGATTTATTCGAAGAAAGTAATCGGATGGGATCGGAACGCGCGTTAAAATAATTTTATCAACCGATATCGAATTCCATTTCCCCCGAGTTTTTGATTTTCCATCATTTTTTTCTGCTTACTTGGATGAACACTGCTTGTCACATATTTACTTATATATTTTTTACTCGATCGAATATTTTCATTCAAATATTTTCATATTTATCGCAAATCCATTTATTTCACTTACTCTTTATCATTTTTTCCATAAACAATTAACGTTGCAAATGGGATATCGAAATTTTCCTCTCGTATTTTAAAATTAAAAAATCGAATCCGATATCATGCCACGTTTAATCTACCTCTCGCACCAGCGGAATGGACGATATCCAGTAACGTATCATTAACCTTAGAGTCAAGGATCCAATACAAGGAATGGGAAGATACAAGTTGGCTAGAAGTGGCTACAAGTTGGCTACTCGGTAACTATTCACTCTTATTCACTCTCAAAGTAACCAAAGGATACCATTGAAGGGATCCACACGAAACAGACTCTTCCACTTCGTCGAAATTTCTATTTAACAGTAAAAGATAGAAAATTTATATTTTGATTTACGTCTAATAGTAATAAAAATCTTGTTCCATCAATAACTTTTCTTCAATAAAATAAAATTGAATGCCATTTTCGATTTTGTAATCGATTTTGAACCATTTCATTTCCTTTAAAAGGGAATAATAAGAGAGATGTAAAAAGGTTAAATTTATGCATGGTTAAAGTTGATCCTTAATGTTCTCTTGAACGGGATAGTTTATTGCATGCAACGATTGCATCTCCACAAAGACGGAACTCCTCTTGATTTTCTTTCGCGCTCCCCGTCAGAATTAAATGATGTCGTTAAAACGGGAATTACCTATTCCTGGCCGCGCACGAAGTTTTTAATTCCTCGTCTGCCAAGCTGCAGCTTATGGATCGAACAATAAAACCGTAATGAATAATAAACGCGATGTTTTTATCGCTCGTCACAACCAAGATTGTCGCGAATTTGTATCGATCGATTTTACGATCACGATTTGTCTTTCCAATAAACCACGTTTTAACGAACTTCTATTCCAGTAATTTTTCCTCCCTTCAATTCTTACGATCACATTTACTTAATCTAAAAAAATTCGATTTTCAATCGACACTTTCTTCACAATTTCGACATTCCATCCCTTTCCGCCTTAAAAATTTTAATATCCCGACTCATTGGGGGAAAAATTCGGGGAAGGTTTATTTCGAAAACGTGTCATAAAAAGGGAGAGCAAGCGGTTAAAAAAATCACGGTCGTATTTGACACGAAAAAAAAGGAAAAAAAAGGAAAAGCTAAAGAGACTCGTTTCTCTTATCCAAATTATCCTCGGCACAATTTCAATCCAACCTGTTCTCCGATGACGATTCTCCCTCAACTGAATGTCATCGGCGGATTAATTAAAATCGGGATGGAGGGAGGGGGAAGGGGATGGTTGGGATCGAGGCATCAACGCGAGAAGGGAATCCTCGAAGGCGAAACAACCAATGCGAACGCCTCGGGAGAGTTGCAGAACATTTCACGCGAACACTCGGCCACAATTGCCGTGCGCTTCACGAAACTTCCCCTCCTCTGGAACCTGTTGATGCCACTTCTGCCGATGTTTTTTCGGTCCTCTCTGCCTCCAGTTCCAACCCTCGAGCGAGCATCGTTCGCCCCATCCCTCCCCCCTTCCTCCACAGAAATTTTCTCCCTTTCGTCGCCAATCGTGTGTTTTCCACTGCAGGTCAAACCTGCAATTTTTCCTTTCTTTCCTTTTTCTCGTTTCACTCTTCTCACTCCCCGAAAACGAAACACGCGTTTGGCGGCGGAATCTGCAGATTTCGCCCGCTCAGAAATTTCGCCCACTTTTCGTGCGTCAGAGGAAATTCGTTCGACGTATAAACGTATGTACGACGTGTATATCATGTAACGCGATTAATCCTCCCTTATTAAATGGCGTAATTAATTAACGGCAGCCGCGTGCACGCGCGTGCAGCAGATATTAATTAAATTAGTTTCTATGTTTTCGTAAGATTATACAGGGTGACCAACTCTGGCGGCCGTGGCGTTCGGCCGTGCACGAGTTGCATCGGTTAATTACATCTAACCGGATTACGGGATGGATTGTGCGCATTCTACGAATACCGAGGGGGAGGAGAGGGGGCGGCCATTGTGCTTCCGCTAACGAAGCGGGGCCGCCGAAAAGCTTTTGAAAATTACTCGAATTACTCCGAGACCAGGCCAAATAATTCCCAATAATTAGATGTCGGTTTGTAATAACTCATTCTTAGAGAAGAGTATTTCGAAGTATTGCCATACCGGTCTAGTATAGTCAGATTTCGATTAATCGGGGATACAAATCGTGCAAATGAGCGCACGAAGGCTTAGAGATGAAGGATTAGAGACGTGTTACGTAACACGGTAAAGAAGATCTTTTCTTTCAATACGTACAATATCGCTGATCGAGCTCCCCTTGTAGTTTTATCTCTTGTGAGTGGGGGAAAGAAGAAGGGAACCAGAAATATGGTTCTATTCTTCTCCCCTCGGCGAGTGGTTGTTGAATTGTAACAATTTTGTCTCGTCCTACGAATGCTTAATCGCTTAATCGTTCTTCCTCCTCGTCCTCTCACTCGGACAAAATCCTTTCCTCCGCAACTGCTACTATTTATCAACGTCCAAACGATCTAACCGCGACCAGATAAATAATTTTTCCAGATTACGATGATTTTCACCCGTTGTTTCGTTCGATCCTCTCGCACCAGTTTATAATACAATAATTGATCGATTGATCATCGAATCGCATCCTTCTCGAGGAAATTCGAGAATCGAATCGAAGATAATTCGGATACGTTTGTACTATTCCCTTCTTTTCGAGAGCAAAGATTATCGCGTTTCGTGAGAAACGATTAAAAATGATTAAAAATGAAATTGACGATTGTTCGAAGACAAACAAGATCGACAACGGTAAATCGCTTTCTCGATCCATTATTTGATCCTCTCTGCCTGCCACTTCGACGAATAAATCGATAATGATATATCTCCCGTTCCACGTTGTCCTACAACCGTTCGATATTTGTAATTTAAATATATCGGAGCTTTTCTTCTCTCGGGTGTCTTCGTGATAAATGGCTCTCCCTGTCTCTCCCCTCCCTAACAGGTAAGTCGTAAACGCTCAAGTTTTTCTGATCATCGCGAAAAAATGGGAGGAGAAGACACGCGAGGAAATAACGTCTCAACATGCCCTGTAATAAAACGAACGGCCCGGGTTCACGAAAATGGGGCAATATTTCGCGAGGGAGAGGCACGCGCTGGTCGAGCCAGCAACGCTACGTGTAATTGGTCTTAATCGGTGAGTCAGACGATTATGTCAGCGTCCAGCTACTCTTTCCTTTTTCTTTTTCGTATCGACCAGGTTATTCTTCCATTTCATTCCCGACAAGGCCGTGGTTAATTGTCCAGAAAATGATTAGTGTGGTCAGGATGGTTTTGAATTCTTGAATCTGGACAGCCATGCGTTCCTCTTCGTTTAAAACGAGGATTCATTTTGCCACAATTGTTTTGATAATATTCGTTGAAAAGGTTCAAGAGATAGGTTACATTATATTATTCAATGTTGAATTACGTCCAATTTAATTGTTAATTATCTTTATTGATTTGCTCAATAGAAAATAATATTTGCATTGGATGTTTAATTTACTATTAATTTCTCCGTATTGGTAATTGTATTTTAATTACAAAAATTAAATTTATTGCTCCGTGTTGCGTGTTCCAGTACGAAATGTTTATCGTTGTTCTTATTCCTACATATATATATATATATATATAAGAAGAAAAATTACGACAAATTATGACAGCAATTATGTATTTGATTAAAAAAAAATATGACAAGTATGCAAGATATGATGAATATCAAATGAAACACGAGAAGAAGAATAGAAAAGAAAAATAAGAAAAGAAAATTTCTACAAGTTTCCACGAGAATCGTTGTTTTAATCCATCGAATGTTTTTTTTTTTATTTTAAAATGCACTTCCAATCGCAATACCGCCCGCGGACTTTCTCTTCGTCGATCGATTGTTCTCGAGTCTTTGTAAATTTAAACAGCTCTAAATTCCATTAGAATGTACTCCCCGTTTAATAGTTATCGAGCGTGCGAATCGATTTTATTTAACAACCTGTTAATAACAACGATTAAACGATTATTTTATAAAAATAAAAGTTTCGAATTTCAAACTTGAGCGGTTTCGAGTAGATACAATTAGTAACATTTCAACAGAGAACAGTTTTCAACAATTTTCACTTTTAAACCGTACGATTCTCACTTCTTTTTTTACTTTTTTCTTTTTTTTTTTTTCTGAAAGAGTTCTGAAAGAGTTTACTACACTTTAATCGTAACAATTTGAAGCTGAACTTTCGCTCGAATTTCTAAGAGAAATACGAAACCGGCGCTAGTCTAACCGTTGCAGCGATTCTTTCCTTCTTTCTTCATTTTCTCTCGATAAGTTCGAAAACCTTCTTCGCCTTCTAGTCGCGCAAAAGAGCAAGGAAAGTAATTACAGATAGGAAATTGCTCGAGGAAAATGAGCTTTCCATTGGCTCCCATGATGGATTGACGTTTAAATCAGAAATAATTATTTGTCGTTTAAATGGTGGAATAAATTTCCCGCGGAGTGTAATGCCGCGAAATTATTGTTCCTTGAAAACGCGCTTAGGCTCCTTCGCGAATTAATTCCTCGGTTCCAAGAGGTAGCCAAGTTTCTTCGTTCATCCATCGATCCAAGTTTTTAACTTTCTCAAAAGAGGTTGAGTCCCGTCGCAAAAGTCTACTAATCAATTAGATTCGAAGTGGCTTTTCCTTACCTAAATCCTATAATCGCTCTTTCTTCCCACGAGCAATTTCTTTTTTATCGAATTATCTTTCGGAGATATAGGTGGAAAGACAAGTCTGTCCGCGCGAAAACTTTCATCGAATCGAACATTTTTAACGTGACGTATCGTGTATAATTTGCAAAAGAAAGAAGGGAGAAAGGGAGGGGGAGATGCGTAGAAAATTTCTAACGTTAAAAAAAAAAAAAAGAAAAAAAAAGAAAGAGTAAAAAGAAACTTAAATATTATCGGAGGAAATCGTGAATCGTCTCCGATTAGATTAGAATTAAATGGAAGAAAAAAAAAATCGGTCGATCGGTCGAATATTATTTAAAATTTCTTAGCGAGAAACGGCGCACTTAACCGACGAACAAGTGTCGCGTACTCGACACCGATTCGTTTTTTTCTCGCGTTACAACATGACGCATAACTTATCGATAAAAAAAAAACCTGAGACATTCACAAGCTATCGTCGTCGAGGAGAACAATTGCATCGTGTGACCAAACATGTAATTGGTGGTAGGGATTTCTTCGCGCTATAAATGAACAGTATCCAACCCGATTATTCGTTTGTTTCGCAGCCCTCGACCAAGCTCGTATCGATTTCGACCAACGAAACGTCATCGGATCGCGATGGATCGCTTCCTGCTTTTCGTCCTGTTGTTCACCGTTTTGCCGTTCACAATGTAACGAAACACATTCGTTCTTACGATCGTTCGTTATCCGTCTATCTCGAAAGTTGAAAAGGGAAAAGTGGTTGCGTGGACGACGAAAAAATTCCAAATCGATCGAAAGATTATTATCCGTGTTCTTTTAATAATAAATAAGAATTCGAAAGTTTTTTTTTTTTTTTTTTTGGTATTCGAAAAATCACGAAACTTTCGTGAAAAGTGATCAAGATTGGAGAAAGAAGTATAGGATAGAAAGTTTTTGAGAATAATATCTGTAGTTGTAAAATTTTCCGTTATCGTTGTCACAAATACAAATTAAAAATGGCAATTTGTTAATTTCGAATCTTTGCAGACAAGAAACAGTGGAGGAGGGGGGCTGCAAATGCGCGGTATTTTCCAGGCAAATATCGAAATCAATCATTGAACGTGCCATTCCCTATAACGTCACGTGCGACAGCGAAGGGGAGGAGAAGTGTCAACAATTGTGCGTTGCTTTGGTCGGTAAATAATCACCGCATGTTTCGATAGTAGACTGACAAACGTCAGAAAGATAGGTGTAATTCTGTGCAGGCCGAGAGCGCTAGGGACCAGGCACCGCAAATGATTTGCAAAAAGCTGAATAACAACGTGGAAAATCTTCAAGTGAGTAAACTAAAACGATATTTTATATATATATAAGCATTCTCGATGCGAAAGGTTGATTAAAAAATGAAAATGCGAAATATTTTTTCAGGTCGCCGTATACGCGAAAGTGTGCGAAGCGACCAGCTGGAAATTCACAGGTTTGAAAGCAGCGGATCCAATTTGCTGCCACGAGGGGAAAAGCATAGCTTGTGACGAGCCACTCCCGATGATCGAAAACTAAATGAACTCATTCCCAATTATTCCGTAACCCATTGATTAGTCCATTGTGAAATTTTACATTAACCAACATTTGCGAAACATTTATTACTTTATCGCTGGTTAATGAACCCGCCTGTTGTTCGAATACCCGTTATAAATGTTTAATCATTATCGATCCAATTATGAAAATAAATACGTAATCCGGTTTAATCGAGTCGAAGAAAAATTCAATTTCGCCCGGCTCCAAAGACTCGTCTTTTTCTACTCGGATCTCAGATTCCAAAGATTTTTCTCGCTTCCTTGCCGCGTTTCGTTTCAATATGGGTCGAATGTCAAAGATTCCTCCAGGAACTCGGTTTAAAAGCATTAAATCCCGCAATCCCTTTCTCGCGCCGATCTTAAGGATCTCTCGTAACGATCGATACCCGATAAACGATAACGCAAACCATCTTTCGAGATAGTCGAGTAGAAAAGTAGTACGTTTCCACCAGATTCCAGATATCTTCTATTTCGTGGATAGATGTTCCAGCAATCTCTTCTGCCCTGGACTATCGAATAGAGAGGTTTGTTATCGCTCTTGTCTCGCTTCACCCCGGCCGAAGAATCGCGGCTTCCAAACTCTCCTTGCCATTTCTGGAAGACCATTGTGTGCCCACGGTTTTGTCGTCTTCCCTCTCCCTCTCCTCCTCCTCCTCTCGATTTAATGACCGCGCTATTTTCGCCCAGTTGTTCCCTATCGATTTCACGAATTCCCTCGCTCAATTCCTCTTGCCTGTGAAACAATTCTCTTCTTCCGAATTCATTCGTTCGGCGACCGAACAACGCGTTTGTTTATTTCCCCGTTTAATCGTGTCAAAAGAGTTATTATATTGCAGGAATGTAACACGAAACGAGAATCGTGTCGACTCGTCACATTCGTGACTAACTTCCTCCTTGGGGACAAGGAATCTCCGGATAGAGAACGAGGACGATTATTTTTCGCTGCTTACTTAGTTTGCACGACGTAAACATCGCGCGGAGCTTTATACGCTGACTTTGGCTACTAGCAGCGTGCAGTGGTTCCTTCAAAAAACGATGATCGGTATATATATATATATATTGGAGCGCGTTGAATTGTACGATTGCCATCGTACATGTTGTCGCAATTTATAGCAACGATTTTTTTGAAATCTAATTTTGGAAGAGGGTAAACCGCGTTGATTAACGTTACGTTGAATTATGAAGCAACCGTTTGACTCGTTATTCTCGAAACATTGCTCGATATTCTATTAATCGATTGTCAGGTAATTTCCAGTCATCAAACATCCTTAATCATACGATCGGATATATAGTACGCACCGGTAAATCCATTCGTGATAATTTGCGTTTCATATCGCGTATATTCCTTCGCATACTATCCACCGCGCCCGTGTCGTTCTAGCACAATTAAACGAAACGGAAATTAAGGTAACTAACTGTGAGTTTCCGGTCCTATCTTATCGTCCAACCTTCCTGAATATGCGCGTATGTATATTCGTATTCTGTGCGTTATTTCGAATCGTATTCGATTTAGAGTCATATTTTTTTTTTCGGCAATATTATTTAAATCGGTGAAAATGATTAAAGAAAAAAAAAAGTTTTTTTTGTATCTTGTCTTTTGTAAAAATGATACAATAAAACCACTGCCACTGGTTTTTGAAACCAGTTTTTATTTTTGCTAAAAGTCGGCGGGAGTTTCATAGGAATTTTCGCCCGAATTTATCCCGTTAAAATACGAAAAGTTTCTCTTCATCGGATAATACGTTCGATAGTGATATATCAACGTGTCGCAGTTATGCATGTTTCCCTTTGAAATGAAATCGTAAAAATTTTGATATACGATTTAGAAAAAAAAAAAAAAAATAATAAACGGAACATGGCAAAGACAAAATTTCGAAATATCTCGAGAATTTAAAGGAGAACCACCGGAAAAAAATCACGCATGAATATATATAATAAATCTTTCTGAAAATAAATTTCCATCCCAAAAATATTACTTCCCTATTAATCTTTTACTTTCTATTTCAAGCGTGTCACACGTATCCAGCTACACCCATAATTTCGACATATCGTATCCGCATAAACATCCGCAGAATGATTGCGGTAATTGACTTTCACTACCTTTAACTACTTCATGACACATTGTCCATCGGATCGGATTTAACTTATTTATCTCACGAAAGAAAAACCAGTGTTAAAAGGAACCAGCGTTGCAAAAGAAATTTACTCCGTCCTTCTTATAAGATAAATATGAATCAAAGCGAGGATGAAGCAACGGTAGCTTATAATATGCGTCGTGCAATCGAATCTCGAGGGATAATACCGGCACATTTCCGATGAGTGAGCTACATTTGCGTAAATAATTCTACAGCGATAGGATCATCGATGCACGGGGATTACGATGCGCATACAACGTTAGTTTGTTAGTGGGGATATTAGTTTCCAGATGTTTCCGCGCGTGCAAATGAGGACAAAGGGAACGAAACGATAGAGACTTATGCGGAGGATACGTGTCCCGCCGATCCAATTATCTCGAATCCCTCGCAAAGCGGAGGAGGAGGAGGAGGATCACCTGCCTTCGATCTAGATATAATTTCTTTCCTCTGCCATTTTTAAACATCCTCAAGGTAGCACCGCCAAGGAAATTATTGCGGACGAGTTTCGAAAACGAGTTTCCAATTTCGATCCAATTTGCTCGTTTCGCATCCCGAATCGTATTGTCGTTGCCGTTAACCATCAGTAATTTATCTCTATTAGCTGCGTGTCAGGCCGTGATTAAGGTATCGACGATACACCGCGATGATTAAACCGATAATGATATCTCGGTCGCGAAGAATTTTATTCAGGAGAAATAAAATATACGCGTGTGTATTCCCCCTACGTTTCCCGATTTATAAAGTTTTACAATTATCGATTTATTCCTCCCTCTTCCCTCCTTTTCCGTGAATTTAATTTTAGGCAACGCCTCTCCATTCCATACTCCCGTACACTGTTTGCGTACCTTTCTTCTATCTCTCCCCCCCTCCCCGTATTTCGATCTCTTTTTCCGTTCAAAAGCATTCATTATGTCCACCTCTGCCGGTGACTTGGAATTAATGGAGCGACGCTGCTTCAAACGATGACGTCGGAGCCAGTCCACGGACAAATTACCTTTCGAGCAAATTTTTCGATCCCTCCCCGAAAGCATTTGCGAATACGCGAGAAAAACGAGAAAAAAAGAAAGGCTCACGCGTACCTTTTCATAAAGATGTTTCGACCGTTCGCCACCTGCTTGTTCATTCGTCGGTCGTCGAATTACGCACGCGTCATCAGCTAATTGCTAATCGCGATACCGCTAATGCACGTGCTTCGTGCTTCACCTTCCCTGTAACAGGGAACCACCACCCAACTACACGAGGCACGAGCAGCGCAAACATTACCTTAGAGCCCTTAAACCGAGCTTAATCCTCTGCATGCCTTTCACGCCTCCTTAATGTCGCTTCACCTCGCACGCCACGCTTGTTGCCCCACATGTGAACGCTCTCCCCGTGTTCAATTATGACATCCCGTTACCGATATAATCGCTACGTCCTTGGAGGAAGGGAGGAGCAAAATATTTTCGCGTTATAATATCTTCGATTAAGACGGGCTCGATCTCGAAACGATAAGCGTTGATAAGTGGCAGGCCAATAAATCGTTTCCAAGTTTCCAAGTTTGCTCGAGTATCGTACGAGTTGACGACGATGGGAGGAAATCTTTCGAACGATCGTCGCGTTGAGAAGTTTCCGCGTAATGGAAAGAAAACGTGTTTTTTTGCGCTTGGAAAATACCAATTGCTCGTTAAAATAAACGCGTGATTACGATAATAGCCCGGAAATTATTCGCGTAAGAGTCACCTCTTAATACCTCTTTCAACTTTTCAAGTTGACAAGCGTTAACAGCGTTCGAAAGCACGCTCGACGAGTGCGTTTCACGCTCTCGCTTTAACGATCCTCGACCACAACGAAATATTCTACAATCACAATATTTTTCCGCCCGTCAGATGCCGCGTCAGATGTATTCGGTCGTAATTATCTACGCTCGAACCACTCTCACTCCCCCTCCTCCCCCTCCTTCTCCTCCTCCTTCTCCCCTCCCGATCGTTAAGCCACACGCACGCTGTCGCAATACATCCGCATTCACGTGACGTGCAAACACCAGCCTTAGTCGCCTTAAGCTTGCACCAGCCTGCTATAAGCTTCCCGTGTCTCCTCGATGTCGCTACAGATCATACGTTACGTGTTAGTTCGGCCGGAAACCAAGCGTGCGAAACTCTCTGCTACGCGCATCCACCTACGATTCCTGCCAGCGTGTCTGACGCAATCACAAAGATGTACTTATACACGTGCGTTTACGCATCCATTTAGTCTTACGTATTCGGCATTCCTGCTTTGCCGGTCGTGGATTAATAGCAGCGATTATTACTGATTGCTCTTCGTTTGATGTTCCCGATGTTGAATTGCATTCAAGATGTACAAGGTGCGCCGCTTTTCGTGGAAAAAGAAAAAAAAGAAACAAAGAAACGAGTAATAAATGAGTAATCCTCGCGGAAATTATTCTCTATCATTTTATCTTCTATCGTGTTACGTCACGATTAATTAGAGATTTATTTATCTCGAGGGTACTTTATTCGCTTCTTTTACGAAGTTGGGTCATCAGAGAAAAAAATCTTGGATTGGAAGAATTGGAAGAATTCGGGAGGTAAAGGGAAAAAGGTCGAAGAATCGCGTGATAATAGTCGGTTAAATAGGTGGCTCGGAGGCGGAAGACCGCGGATCGACATCGGCGGAAACTTGGTGGCCTATTAACTTATTGCGTCTTCTAAGTTCCCGCTAAACTGATATTAATTACTGTACTCTCCGGGGCTCTAACTTCGGCTTGTTGTCGCGTCAACTCCCCTTCCCCTTTGACCTACTTTCAAATTTCCCTCTCTTTTTTTCTCTCTCTTTTCCTCGCATCCAACTTCTCGCACCCTTTTCGAACGATCCTCCTTAAAAGACGCTTTTAAGGATCGTTCAAGAGATTCGTTCGTGGAGCAGCAAGGACGAAGGGATGAAATTTAGAAAGAAGCGGGGGGAAGGAGACGAAAATGTCGAACGATGGTTGGAAAATGACCCGATTAATTCGATATCCTTGCGCGACAAATTGTCCTCGCTGGTTGGCGCCAGTTTTCAAGGTAACCTACACCTACCATCGAATTACACATATATAACGAGTGTATATATATATATATACAGGGATAAAGAAAAGAGGGGGAGTTTCTGCGAAACCGCAAAACCAATAGTGTTGCGCAAGCATCTTTCACTGAGAAAATATTTCCCACTAGACGCTCCTACAAGAGTCTTATATACGATCTGGGACCGGATACGAGTAAACACGATTCTTGTTCCCCGACCGTGTCCCTCGGGATGAACGAAAATACGGTGGATTTTTAACCGCAAACAACCCGTTGAAACTTGTCGTGAGCAACTGATTTCGCGTCTTATCGACTGACTCGAGGATTAACGGTGTGTAGCGCTTTTCGTATTTGATTAGTTTTATAGCGCATGGTAATCTTTCAGGATTTAGTTACGAAAAAAGAAAAATGTCTTTTACCGATCAACGACATTATATTTAAAAGAGGGGAGATAAAAAAAAAGTTTGTCGACACAAATAATACGAGGATACGGTGATAAATATTAGACGAATTTCGATCAGAAAGATTTCGACGTTAATTCGAAATGTGTCGGTCCCATCGAGATAATAAATTCGTTTCCCCGACTCGGGGATCCGTGCAATTTTCCTTCCTTCGTCCGAAATACACTGTCCGTGTCGGCGAATGTAACGGGGAAAATAAACGTTCGATGTGATTTTCACTGCACGATTGATCCGTGATTCCATTGATTCCGGCTCTGAATGCGCAACACATTGAAATAACATCCACTACCATTCTCGATTCGACTGGACAGTATTATAAACCTTTCGTCTGAAAATCGTTAATTGTTTCTTGTTGGACAAAGGATTAAAACGAAATAGCAGGGGAAAATAGAATTGTACGTGCAAAAGGAAAATTGAAAATATTTGCAAATTTTCGCATAAAGAGAGAGAGAGAGAGAGAGAGGGAGGGAGCAAAAAGCAAAAGTGTATTTGACAGGGATTAAAATTTCCAACAGGAGTTATGTTACAACTTACTAATTGAATTTCACGATAATGTCTCTATCGTCGATTTTGTATACGTATTACGTTATATTATAAACGATAAATTTTACATGTATTATTGTATTAATTCTACGATTTTTCATAGATTATTTCACCATCACATTTATTCGAGAATATATAAGTAAATAATAATCGAAATCATCGTCGAACCAATTAATATCTAATTTGAATTTTACATCACGACACTCGGCCGATTTTATTCCACGCCCGTGTAAATTCGTCGTTTCGTTGAGATTTTAATGGTCCTTTAGAAAATATAAATTAAACTCCTCCTAAAGCGGCAAATAAATTCCATTCCCGCACTCTAAACGGGGGATCATTTGTTACACTCCACCGCGATAATACGTCGATATTATTAAATTCAATTAATCGTATAATTAATTCGCTAATTACTTAATGTCAGACATTAACACACAGCAATTTACAACGCGTAATTCGGTTTCGTTAATAACGTTACCCGGGACGCATCGCTCGGGAAATATCCTGGACAAATTCATCGATCTGCTTATTGGGAACAAGCAGGTCTCGTTCAATTATGAATTTCCATTCGGTTACTTTAGAACCGAATATTGAATGGACGATAAAAAACACGCGTCGAACGAGCATTTCGTGTTCGTTGAACCACCTTCTTTTGTCCAAATTTAAACGGACCAACTATTACGCCTGCTATTTTTATCCTTTTTCGAGCGGCTGACTACTTACCGACTCGTACCACTCGCAAGTTTAGAGACAAGGCACGTCTCGACGATTATCTACGACTTTCTCCCGCCCTCCTATTTCCGAGGAGAATAATTATTATTCTTTCGCATGTTCCACCCTCGACCCTTTGCTTTTTACGTGTTCCACGAACGGGGGGAGAAGGAGAGAGGGACGGATCTTTTCCAACGAAATTCACGGCGCAAAGAAAATCGCCTTAACAATCGCCCCCTCTTTCCCTCAACTTGCGTTTCTATCTCGCTAATTACGAGAGAATTGTATTCCTCTTTTGAATTTGGAATTTGAGGCTCGTCTAAAACACGTGCTGTAATTTTCCTACTCGCGAAGAACGAGGGACGGCATCGCCGTTCGAGGGATAAAATGTAAAATGTAAATATCCGTGTTAAATGCGATCGAAAATAGGAGCGCGGAAGGGGATGATATCGTCGGTGAAACAGTTGAGTAAAAAGGGATTAAATAATTGCTGGAAAATTTTCATTTTTATAAACGAAACGAAATTATACACGGGTTAATTTTTCTTTGTAAATCCTTTTATCGAGTAATACGTTTTAATTGGTCTCTCGTGGCGCGCAAAAACTTTTTAAACCTTTTGAAAATCTTTTTAAAAAGATTTGTAAGGGCAATTATTAGATTCATTAGAAACGGGGGACAAACGAGACGTCGTTCGATTCTTCCCTCGAATAAACTCTTCCGTCCCAAACGATTTTGTTTTCCTTTCCGTTTGTATCGCTCTTTTCACGGTTGCAATATTTATTATTCCACTTTTGTACTTTTAAACTTCGCCCCTATCTCCTTTTTTTATTTCCGTTTCTATTCAAAAATCAAATTCTTTTTTTATCGTAGTTTATTCAAATATATTTAAACAACGTAGCCAATTCTATATTTATCTGTAAATTGTGGCTAATAAAAAAAAAAAGGACTACGAAATGACGATTGCGAAACTTCGTAAGATAAAAGACGGAAGAGACAATAAGAAGAGGAAAGGGAAGATGAAAAGAGAAAGAATTTGAAGAAGAGAAAAGAGAAAGGGTCCCGAGATTTAACGGTTATCGTTATGCAAATTCGTGTAATCGTTGGGAATGGGCAAGATTAAGACACCTCTATTCGTTATGAGATTCGTTATGAGATTCGCAATTTTGCTTATCGAATCATTTTTTACATTCCAAAATGGTTTTGTATATATATATATACGGGAATGTGGAATATTTGAGGCATGAACATCGCTGTTGAATTCAGGGAAGAAAATAAATACAAAGACTCGTAATAACGAGTGGTACGTGGTGAGTGGATGGGGGGAGGGAAAAGAGAGAGAGAGAGAGAAAAAAAAACAAAAAAAATACAATTGCGCGATGAGGGAAACGCGAAATGATAAATAATTCGATGGATTCGATGGACAAGTTGGGAAAACTGGAGCAGAAATGGCGGTGAATTTTAATAAAAATCGACGGATTTTTTTTCTTTTTTTTTTTTAAAGATTTCAAAGTTGGACCTGGTAGTCCCTCCTTGCGTGTCCGGCGTTATAATGATTGACGTGCCCGAGCGTTTCGCGGAAACGCGTGGTCGCCGTTCGTTAAAAAAAAAAGAAGGAAGGGGGGAAAGCATATTTCAGGCGTGCACCAACGATTCACAGAGTACACGAGCCGAGCAGACGTGAATTAATCAGCATTTTCTCCGGCGTGGCCACCGTTTTGAAATGAAATTTCACCGAATCGAACGTAACCCCGATAAATAAATGTTTGTAATAAATTAAGGGAAATAAATTCGCGTTTCGAGGAGAGGGGAGGGGAGAAACGGTTTCATCGCTAAATAAACCGAGATGGTAATCGTCCTCCGTCGCGGTCCCGCATTTAAATTCCCAATTAGAGAGCCGGTATCGGTCGGCGTCCAGGATACGGCGTTCGGACATTTTTCAATGGTGGATCGGTCTTGAGAGCGGTAATCGCAACGATCTTCCCGTCATGTAAATCTCTTGGAAAACGTTCCCCAGGCCCGCTCCACTTTTTTTCCAACTCTCTTTCCGCCGTTTTTCCTCTCTCCTTCTCCCTGTCATTTCTTCTTTTTCTCTTTCCTCTCTCTCTCTCTCTCTCTCTCTCCTTTCCTCTCCTTTTTGTTTCAAACTGAGCCACGTAATGGCGCTCGGTACAGTTGGTTATATCCCCGTCGCGTCGTAATTAATCCTCCTCGCTAGGAGCGTGCAAAAGCGGAAACTCTGGAGCCGTTTCGTTCCCTTTACCTTTATCGTCGACGCTTCTTCGTTACTCGATCGGCGTTGAAACGAACGAAACACGTTTAAATCACTCTTTCTTCTCCTCTCCCCTCCCCCCGATCGACGTACATTTTAATTATCGCGTAACGGGGAGACGGTTAACAAAGGCGGTTTATTTAAAAGATAGTTGTAGGGAAGAGAAGGAGCGTTGTTATTGATCGGGAGGGAGGAAAAGCGTGAAATAATCCGTCGGATCAATCACCTTCCTTCTCGCGGTCTTGTCTTAAAAAGTTTTAATCCGTCATTTCTTCTCAACAACCTCCCTTCCGTTCCCTGGAATCGAACAACTCGGCGGGATCGGAGCCGATAGAAACCGTTATCGCGATACAGCTATCGTGCCCGCTTCTTTTCGCTCTCTCTGCTCGATAACGCGTGTAAAAAACACTCGCCGGGGGAACACCGGCTGCGTAAACTCTAACAATTTGTGGCCCCGGTACAAATTTAACGGAATTTATCGAACTTCACACGATAATTATAATGGACCCCTTTCCAAACGAAGAGAGAGAGAGAGGGGGAGGGGAAAAAGAAGGAGAAGAGAGAGAGAGAGAGAGAGAAGGAAAAAAAGCGTTCAGGAAAATTAAATTCCGGCCTACCATCCGCCATCAATTTGATCTCTGGCAAGCCAGATATACCGATACATGTACATATATGTACACGTATATAGATACACCGATTCTTGCTTAATCGTTTCATTCGGCCAGATATCGTAGCGTAATTTAATTTACACGAATCTAAACGGTTGCTGTTTTCAAGAGTAAATTAACCAGGAAGTTGGAATTGCACGGATGATATGGCAACAATAGTTAGAGTATTTTTCACAGTTAGAAATTCTTCCAGCGATAGAGGAGATAGAGGAAAATCGTACTTTGATGATATTATATTATGTATATTGCAATGTAATTGTACGCAATGATTTTTTTACGCGATCTAATAATGTGTGGATCGATTTAAGAAAAAGAAAAGATAAATTCGCGTTAGAAGTGGATTGAACCCGAAGAAGAATTTTCGAAAAAATATTTTGGCCGAATCGTCGGATCTCCATTTGCCGATTGATCGTTCTAACAATTTTCTTTTATCCCAGTTCGGTGGATACGTATCTCTCTTCATCGTCGTGATTCGTTTCGTCGTCGATAAAATGTGTGCGGAGTGCGTCAGCCAAGGTTTATCAGCCCGCAGGTCGAATCATCAGGCAGATTGAATGAACGAATTAAGTTTTCATTGGTCGATGCGCAAGCTACGTTTTCGTTGTCCCCCCCTCTTTTGTTCCAACTATCCAGTTTCTGTCTATCATCTCGTTTTCCATCGCTTTCATACGCTTTTATACGTACGTTCGAACCTCGCATTATCTTTCGATCCCACAACTCAATGAAATTCTTGCACGTGCACGATTTATATAAAGATATCGACAAAATTCAAATTTCGGAACTGTATCTCAAAATACAATTTTTTGAAATAAAAATTAGAATGGGAAATGGGGATTTTTATAAAAATATCGGACAAACATTCGGAGTTGGGTGTATCTCGATCGAGTGTTTGAAAACTCGAACGTTGAAAATTTTTACGATCGTAATGGCAATTGATCGATCGAGATAAATGAAAAATGAAGAATCGAGATCTTGCGTAACCATACTCGAGTCTAATTTCGAGAGATTTCTAATCGAGACATTCGATCCATGATTCTATGATCGCGGACATCGAGTCAACATAAATTAGTGTCCATTTTACTGATGGCTGCCATCATTTAAATTTGATAATTTGTTTACGTTTAATCCACGATTCTCTGCTCCCTGAAATTTTCTTTCATTTTCTGGGAAAGGAAAAAATGAACTTATATTTTCGAAAAGTCGTTTAGTAAATGACATCGCATACTTATTCATTTTGAAAATAGCGCAAGTCCACTTAATCTAATTAAATTATGCTTGGGGCAAGCAAAGGGGGAAAAATTATGAAATTCGTCGAAAAACGAAAAAGTCTAATCTGTTTGGCGTATGCGACATGAAATGTCGTTTCTTCGAATCAAAATTTTACTATCTCGGATATATACGAAAATATCGTGTATTCAATTAACACAATTTAATACAACAACTATATCACATATATATATATATAAAACATCACGTATATATTATAAGATAGATTTTCGTTTTTAAAATTTAATAAACGACGCGTTTAAAATCGGCAAAAATCCGTATCTGAAGGTACAAAGGAACCTCTATCCGCGAAAAAAGAAAGTCTATATAAATACTTTTATCGAAAAAGTCGGACAGAAAGTTACTGTTCATCGTTTCAACGCGGACAGTCACAATTTTATATATATCTGCTCTCCCCTCCCTCCCTCCCCAACTCGTGTCATTCTATCTCCAAAAATACACAAGAAATGGAAGCCGCGAGTAAACTCGGTACATCGATTCCTCGACTAACCTTGGACCTCGTCTTCCAGCTTCCGGTTCGGGAAAGTGGACCGGCGCTTTTATCCGGCGTCCATTCCTCCCCCTTCCGTTCTCACGCAAAAAACGGAAACAATCGGTTCCGCGTCCCGGGATGCGAGAGAGGCGAACCACGTTTCCCGTTTCTTTCCTCGAAAAATTGATTCCCTTTTGCCCGTTGCAAAAAGAACGACACCTCTCCTTTCCCCCCGCCCCCCTCGATCGCCGCCAATAAAATAATCCACCGATTCTCTCGCGTCCATTCTTATTTTCCCGCTCCCCTCTCCGCGCGCGAGGAAGGCGTCGCGACGATCGGACGGACGGGCGGACGCGGAGAGGACCAAGCGAGCAGCAAACCAGACTGGGAACGCCAGAGTGCCCTACGACTGCGCCGCGTGCACATCCCTGCCTCCTCTCTCGATCGCTCTCCGTCACCGGGACCACTTACATAGATCATCAGTTTCCAGCCAAGTGCATCGCGATCCACGGTCAACCTCGTCGATAAATCGCGTTACGGTTCTTCTCTCCTTTTTCTTCAGTGTTTTCAAGTGCGTTCTTCGCTCTCCTCTCCTCCGTCCTGCTGGATCTTTCGAATTTTTAGATCCAGAAACAGAGAGAGAGAGAGAGAGGTTTGGATGTTACGGAAGAAAAGATCGTCCACGATTCTCCTTCCATCGGATAACTTCCGTGACTTTCTATCATTCTCGTGATTCCTCTACCGGAGGAACAATTCGTAAGAGGAATAAAATCGTGAAGTAAAATGCGCGCAGCCCTGACGAGCTACCGATAAGTGACACCGAGTTCATCGAGGGCCTGTATCGATCGTTCCTTCCATCGAGCACCATCGAGCTTACGATGCCAGCTCGACCAAAGGGTCGAGGATAATATAAAAGATAAGAGGAATCGTACGCGGGAACAGAGCTTTTTCGCGAAGATCGGTGAGAGAGAGAGAGAGAGGGGAGCGGATCGAAAGCGATGCGTTGAGCCATCGATCACGGAGCGGCGCGGGGATGAGCGAGGCGTTCAATTAAATCGTTCCAGAAGCGCGAGCGACCGAGAGAGAGAGAAAGAGAGAGAGAGAAAACGAAGAAACGGGGGGAATTGCGTGACTCGGTTGGAAAATATTAGTCGTGGAGACGCGGCTTACGATGTCGCCTCTCGTTTTCGTCGCCATACCGAATCAGCGGTCGCGCTGAATCACGGGACGATTGTTGTTCCTCCTCTGCCTGGAAGAAGAAATTCAACCGGATCCGGGTGTACAACGATTCCTTCCTTCGAGATCCGTTTTTCCCCTCTCGTTTCGAGGGTCGAGACGAAAATCCTCGAAAGATCCGAGGAGGAGGCGAGCGGGCAAAGGGAGAAAGAAAAAGGAAAAAAAAACGATCGACGATCGCTCGATCAACGCGTCCATGTTCTAGCCTGGAGCGTGCGTCCCCCGCCGATTGATTTGGCGCGCGCGTGACGGGAAAGAGGAACACGGGACTTTGGAGGTATTCCAAACGGCGGATATACACATCGTGGACGATGAAGTGGTGCTTAGTGATGCTGATTCTGGCCGGTGTCACGAGGGCCGACAATTCGGTCGACGCGGACTATTCGATCCTCAAGTGTCCGGACCTGAATTCCCAAGAGGAGATCGATTTGAACGAGGTAAGTCCCCTCCTCTCTCTCTCTCTCTGCCCATATTTGCTCCCTTCTTCCCACGATTACGTAATCGCGGATTCCTGCGGTCCATCCGCTCGATCGACGCGTCCAATCGTGAAAATACTGTAATTGGGACGAATCGTTGTTCGCCGTCTTCCGAGATATTTCTTCGCTAAGGCGAGGGGAGGATCCGATGCGTCGCCTCCTTTTTATTAATTTCTCTAAAACGTCTTCTCGCGCGTTTCTTTTATTTTTAGTCTCGGTCGCCGACGTTCCAACCATGTTTCGAGAATGCCTTAATTCCATTCTATCGTATTCTCGTCACGTAACGTTGGCGCCGGATACTTCTTCCCGATTATTTTGGGACAATTAATCGATCGAGAAACGACGTCCACGGGAGATCAATAATCGATCTCTTCAACTCGACTCGAGTTGATTATTCAAAATGGTTAGATTTCGAGGAAAGATCTCGATCGATTAAACAAGAGATAAAAGGATGTGTATTTTCCTCCCCTCATCGTCTCAAGACATTCCTTCTTAGAACGTACTCGTAACCCCTCCACGATACGAATCGGAAATTCTATACAGGCAAGAATCCACACGCTCGTAAAATAATGGGCGAGCTGCTCGTGCCTCAAATTCTCGGGGACGTTTAATCGAAGCGCCATTAAAACCCGGGGATGAAATATATCGAAGGGTTCTGTTTCTTTCCCCATTTCTATTTTCATTCCGTGGAGAGCGTCAACGCGCGTGCAATGATTTTGATCATCGATTTGCACGGGGAGAAAGAGGAAAGAGAAAGAAAGGGAGAAGGAGAGAGAGAGAGAAACAGGAAATCGCGATTTGCCCCAATGAAAATGCAAAGATCCACGGCGGGAGCCGCGATGATTTGTAACCTTTTTTTCTTCTGCCAACCGCCGAGAATTTATCGCGGAAAAGATACGGGTCTCGGCCTCGCCTCTCCTCTCCGGATTAATACGATTCCAATAACAAGCGGTGTTCGTTTCTCGCGAATTCGAGTACCGTGACAGCTCGCCACCTATCTTCTATCCTCCTTTTCCTCCCTTTTTTTTTTTTCATCTTGTTTCACGGAAACAAAAATATACATATATCATCGAGGAGAAAATACGGCGTATTAAAAAAAAATAACGAGAAAGAGGGTGGAAAAGGAAAGGATGGTTCGACGCGACCTCTCTCGCTGATAAATGTAATATCGATAACACCGTGGACGAGTCGCGGCGTTTTCGAAATAGCCGTCGCCCACGATTTTCTCCCATTTTTATTTCCACCCTTTATTCCCCTCCCTCCCCCTCCCCGGGTCGATTAATAAAAAAATAATTTCACACCAGAGAAGATGGAAGAATTTTTTTCCCCTTCCTCTCCTCTCTTTCTCTTCCTCTTTTTTCCCTCTTTCGTTTTGTTTTTTTTTTTTCGCTCTCTGCCCGATCATCCCTTCTTCCCCTCCCCTCCCCCCGTCCCCTGTTGCCATCCTGTTCAACTTTGATAGATAAAAATCACGTTGCGTTGTATCGCGAGTTTCATCGGAGAGTAAACTGTTTTCAATAGGGAAGGCCGTCGCGTTTTCCAGAATCGGGTCAGATTTGAGTTTTTTTTTTTTAATGGACGGGCAACATAGGATCCGAGCGCACACACGCTCGCATGTGCCGAAACTCCGTCTGACATCTTGGCTGCGATAATCGATACTCCAGTTTCGATGTTTCCACGCAATTTTCCGCCACGATTTTTATCGGGCGCGACCGAATGACTCGAATATATCCCCGGCTCGAATGAAATATCGATGGAAATTTGATTAATCGGCTTTCCGATCGTTCTTTCCCGATTGTTTAGGGAGAGTTCGCGATTCCTTTCCAGAAAATTAAAATTGACAAACGATAGAGATATTCGAGCTCGAAAAATCCGACGTTTCATTTTACACTGGGATCTTGAATTCGAAGAATTCGAGAGAGAAGGAAAATCCGTCGCGTGGAGAATATTCGAAAGAGGAGGACGGTTTTTAGAAAACCGTTTCCGAATCGAGCATAAAAGTTGAATAAGCGGTTCGTAGCAGCAGCCGCGTCCGTATAGCTTAAAGTATCGTTAATTCAAAACAATTACGAGTTCCTGGCACGCGGCCTCTACGAAGTTGTCGAGTCGTTCGGGCTTCTGGTTATTCGTAGCGAGCGCATTAAGTGGCAGCTATAATTTAAATGGCCGAGTCGAACAGCTTCGTAATTCGTATCTGGCTCCGTTATCGACACGATTCGATGCACCCTCTCTCTCTCTCTCTCCCCCTCTCTGTCTCCCTCTTTGCCCTCCAACATTTTTTCACCACGGGCGCGATGAATAAGCGGCGGAAACGCGAGCGAAATCGGGCCAGATTGCGCGGAAAAATATTTATCGAGAATAACTCTCCGCTCTTTTTCTCCTTCCCATATATTGGAATATCTTGGATTCGCAGACGATCGAAGACACGGCCCGAGATTATCGGGCAGCTGAAGATTCAGTATGGAATCCCTGGAAATATAAATTTAAGAATTCGTTACCTTTTCAAAATTTATGCATCGAATGAAAAAACGGACGTGGTTTAAATTACGATCGAATTTCTCGAATTTGATGAGGATGTACACAATTTTCACGAATCTATGAATCTTCCTACGGAAAGATTTCTGCTCGAGATAAGCGGGAATCTATGTAGCGATCGTTGGAGGAATTGAAAGAAGAAGAATTCCAAGTGACCCCGGTTATCTCTGGACCAGTGTTCGGGAAGCAAAGAGGGGAGGGGTTCGATCCGCGGAGAGGAGTGGCGAGATAACGGAGATACAAAACGAAAGTCGCTCGACTTTGACGACGAGATGCATCGGGCGCATTAGCGAAATTCTCAAAGGACGGAAATCTTTTTCCTCGGCAACGGATGTACAAAGAAACGAAGTAGGGCAGTTGCTTAAATCGTGGACAAACCGTTGGGACGCGAGATTGGCTGCAACTCCCCCCTTCTCCCGGTGATATAGTCGCGTTAGTGAATGCAACTAACGCATTTGCAGTTCCAACTAGGTTAGCGCTTAACCGTGTATTCCGTTTCTTCTCTCCTCTTTTGTCCCTTTTCTTTCCCCTCCCTTTTTGGACAGGATAAGCTCACAGCCCCCGGAACAAGTGCGAGCTTTGATTTTTCCGAGAAAAACGTTGCCGAGAAGTCGGCCGCCAGGAAAGGAATCGTTGTACACGTATAAGCGGAAGTAACGAGTTTCGAGTTCAAGTTAAGTTTAAGTTGAATTCGAATTCGCGATTTAAATTTCGATATCGCGAAACTCTCGCGAATTATCGACCCCTTATCGGAAAAGTGGATATACTTTCGATAGGCTCGCCGAGATAAACGATTATTCGCGTTCATTTATCGTTATTCAGAGAGGAGATTGAGAAAGAAAGAAAGAAAGAAGAGAAGGAGGTTCTTAACTTATCGATGCTAACGGATTCCATATTTTCTCTCGCTTTCGTTTCATCAACGTGGATCTTCGTGTTGTTTTCCCTGTTTTTGAAATTTTTCAACGGCCGCCCGTATATTCGGATATCGGGATAAAGGAAGGTTGTGTATCATTCGGCCGTTGTTTCATCGAGGAATGAACAAGTTTTGTTTTATTTTCAATCGCGTTCATTGCTCTCGCGTCAAATTGTTAAACCATTCATAGCCGTGAATACGTTACACGTGACAAGTTCAACGTAGAATTGACCGGTTTTGAAACTTCCGCAAATGTTGGCAATTTCGCGTTGGCATTGTCAGACAGGGTAAACTTTCCAATCCGTTGGCCTTATACCAACATCGATCACAGAGCACCGCAATTGGGCTCTATATTGTGGATGTAAAACGCCCACCCGTCACTTAACTAATGTTATGTGTACGTTGCTACGTTATATTGGCTTCAATCATAACGATGAACTTGGGACTCTAATGGAAGTAGCACTGAGAACCGGCCCTCATGCTTCGGCTTATCCTCTCTCCCTCTCTCTATCTTTCTTTCTCTCTCTCGGCTTCTATTCCGTGATTCACGACCGTGCAATTCTTTTCAATATTTAAAAGCAAAAGTTAATTTAAGAATGATAACTGAAAATTATTATTATTATTATTATTATTATTATTATTACTCGCAGTTACAGACGATAAAATTCATAAGGGAATAATAATTATAAATGATAAAATAACAAGCGGATAATTCCCCAGAAGAATTTTAAGCCCGATTCGAGTGGAAACATCGGCGCGTCACGTTTCCGTTTTCGTGAAATCGAAACATTTATCCCTCCCCTCCCCACCCCCTCCTCGAAGCGAGATACACGGTTCATCGAGTTATATAATCAGGGGAAATAATATTTCGTCAACGAGGTTGCTTTGTTACGGGATCGCTAATGAATCAAAGCCGGAGGCAAGGCCATTAAATTACTCTCTCTCTCTCTCTCTCTCTCTCTCTCTCTCTCTCTCTCTCTCTCTCTCTCACGCCTTATAGTTTCGGCTCGGTAATTGTTCCCTGGTAATAAAGTTTCCTCCGATAGAAAATCATGGAGAAAAAGACGGAAGCAACAACTCGATTCGAGAGAGAGGGAAAGAGAGAGAGAAGGAGTGGAAAATCATCGGGAGAGCCCTCTCGTTGAACGCGCCACCACCTCGCGCCTTCAACTCTTTTTTTTTTTTCTCTCTCTTTTTTCCTTTTTCACGACGAATCGACGCGAATACCCCCCCGCTTTTGTTTAGAGTTTCGCCTCAGAGGTTGCACCGCGTCGATTAGCATAAATTCCATTTAAGGCTCATGTACCGAATATATTGCGCGAGAAGCCGCCGCGAGTTATGGGCAAGCTGTTGCGGAATTGGTTTCAAAGCCAGCTCTGCCTTCTCTTAGCTAGCGCGCCCCTGTGAAAGGCAATCAGTTCGGCCTGGTGGGGAAATTTTCCTACTGCCGCGTTTCTTAATCCTTCTCCGCCAGGGGAATATTCAATTTCCTTTTTTTCTTTCCTCTTTTCTTTCTTTCTTTTTTTTTTTTTTTATTGTAAGTGGAATTACGTATTTATATGGGCAAAGTGAGAGAGTGAAAAAGAGAGATTTGATAAATTGAACGTTTACCAACGTTTATTGCGCGTAAAATGCACTTTTGAAAATAATTAATTGGCGAGTAGTGTAATTAGTTCGTGTAAAGGTAGCCGAGTCAGAAATATCTGGTACAAGGTCCTCTGAATATCGAACGGTTCATAGAGTGGTGATTTAGCACGTTTGCTTTTCCATCCTGATTTTCCAGTTCGAAAACGAGGTTTTTGCGGAGTTGAGGAATATTTTTCAAAGGTTTTTCTTTCGTTGAATATTTCCATAGATAATTATATTATTATTTCCAGATTTTCTTCTCCTCGAAAGATTCTCCAGAAAAAAAACTCTCTGCA
Organism: Apis cerana; assembly: GCF_029169275.1. Classification (NCBI taxonomy): domain Eukaryota; kingdom Metazoa; phylum Arthropoda; class Insecta; order Hymenoptera; family Apidae; genus Apis; species Apis cerana. The sequence goes on from NC_083860.1 coordinate 8,133,497, forward strand.
ATTGTTGTATCAAATACGTACGAATAAAAAAGAGAGACGAAGAAAGTATTTTAAACACGAAAAATAATAAAAATACCTATTTTTCTCGTAAAACGTTTTGAAATCCGAAATAGAATATAAAATATCATACGATTCTTTAAAAGAATAAAGAAGAAAGTAAAAAGAAGAAGGAAAAAAAGTCACGTAAAATACATAAGCGAGCATAATAAAAAAACTACCTCTAAAAGATGACTTTTAAGGTCGAGGAAGCGACTTAGAAGAAGAAGTTATCTAGAAAATGGAGGACACGCAATTACGCGTGTCGTAAAAAACCACTTAAAAGATGATTTTTAAACGAGATTTTTAAACGTTCCTCGCGTTTAGAAGAAGGAGAGAGAAAGAGAGTGAGAAAAGGTGTCCCATAGGTGTAGTTCCGAGCAAACATTAGCAAGGGAAAGCTGCGTGCAAAAGTCGCAAATTGACGCGCGGTACAATTGATCGCGAAAGTTCTTCCCAAGATCCCGACGGGTGATAAAAGCCTTTCGGCGGAGAGCAGGAGAAATTTCAGCGGGCGAGTGAGGAATTGTTCGCTCTCGTGTTAAAGCTCTCGTTGAGTAAAGTCGGTTGTAGTCCCCCGTATTATGGGCAAGCTGTTGCGAGTCTCGTGTAACGCGATGACGCTCGCCTCTTTCTTGCACGCGCGGCAAGGAGGAGGAGGGAGCGTGGTGTCGTCGCCAATGTGACCGCTTTTCACTGGCGGGGAAAGAATTCGATGTTTCCGCACCGCTGCATGAAAACGCAAGCTTTCTTTGCGGCCACCACCGATCGATCGGGATTACCGGCAGATTTATTGGAACCTCGGCACGTCTTGGGGCTCTTCTTTCGACGTGTGCTCCACACCCGGCTGAATAAAAAGTCTTATCGCGATGAATTTTCCATTGTAACGAAAAAAAAAAAAAAAAAGAAAGAAAAAATAGGAGAGGAGAGAGGAATGGAAGGCGAGGAGTTGCGTCAATCGAAATCTTTTAAACTCGACGAGAAATCCTCTCGAGGATCGATATCGACGAGAATCGATCGTTTTTTTTTCTTTTCGCTATCAGACTTTTATTTTTTGTAATAATTTGTAATATTGAAATGACGCGTATTCTCGAAACGAAAGTGTTCTTTTCTACGAAGTTCGAACGAAAGTCGAAGAAGATGAATCGAATTTTAAAGCAGGATGCCGTATCGATCCCTCGTCGACCAGCTTTTATTTTTGCGACTCGGATTTTATTGCGACTTATTAGCGCCGTTGAGGAGGATATCTGACAATTACCACGAGTCTATTTTATGTTCCAGTTTGAAGTAGGGTGAATCCAGGGGAAGAGCTTCCCTTCGAACAGATATGCAATCGGCGGAGATTGTGCAAGATTTACAGCGTTTAAAAGTAGCTTCATCGACAGAGAGAGAGAGGGGAAGAGGAGGAGGTTCGCGTTTTAAAGAGTTTCTATTATTCCGTACACGAATACTTGTCTCCTACTGAACTCGAACGACTATCTACTTGGCTGCTTATGAAGCTGCGAAATAAAAGACTCCGAGTCGTTTAATTCCAATAAACGTTCCGTCCCCTCGTTCACGAGGGGCATGCGATTTTCATTGCGTAACCTGACTGTTCGCCGATAAGATTGTTTCGATAATTGGCATCGATCCGCCCAGAATCTCATTCAGCAGAAATGGTGGGTGTGCTCGAGTCATTGATCCCTCGCACCGAGTGTTTATGTAACGCGTGTCGAGCGCGTGACGTGGAACGCGACACGATTCAATTTACAAAGAATTCCAGCAGATTTCTCTCTCTCTCTCCTCCCTTTTCGAGGAAACTTTTCGAAAGGAAATCTGCCACCGCCTCAAACTTTATACACAGGAAAGATCGAGGAAGGGTATCGATGCCTCCGACTGGATAACTCTGAAGGATCGAGCGAGAGAGGGCACAGGGATATCCCATTTCGATGAGAATTTTGCGCGGAAAGATTTCATCCTTTCTCCCTCGTGTGTTTTTCCACGCCGTTAGAGGGGAAAGAGAGAGAGAGAGACACGTTCGATCCGGTGAAAACGGAGTCAAGCCGACGGGGTTTTGGTGTCACTCGGAACGGATGGAAAGAGGGAAACGATGAAAACTTTTTCCAGTATTTCTAGAGAGAACTAGGTATTGCCGTTCGAGTGGACCCAACGTTTTTCTCCCCCCTTGATCCCTGTCTTTTTTCACGAAAGCTGCCCTCTGTGGTTTTTCCGCTATCGATCACCATCTTATACGACGTGTACACTTGATGGCGTATACTCCTCTCTGATCATCCTTCGAACAGGTTAATTACCGAGAAACGATACTCTGTTATCTATAAGACGTCTAACATCTTTGATCTTCCTCGGAAAAAATAAAATTTGCGACATTTTGGATTATAAATGGATAAGTATATATATATATACACCATCTCCTTATCTATACGTTAAATATAAATTCTTTGGTTAGTCTTTAATAGAACTTTCTTCGAGTTTGATAGAATTAGATTATATTTCTCCATCATTATAGTCTCTTCATAATCGGAGACTCGAAAGGAGATATTTAATTAAAACATGGAGGATTCGTAAAAATGGCCGAGAAAATCGTAAGAAGAATTTAAATATGGAAATTTTATATCGTCGCTCGTTTACGTTCCACCGCTTCTCACTTCTTTATAGTCTCGCGTAATAAGTTCACGTTTTTAAAAGCTGAAACGTTACACGTACGCGTTGAAGCTTTATTCCGTCTTCATCCAAGATGTACAGCTCTAACGACGTATTCAAATATTTCCAAAATAACAGAGGCAATCCTCGGGTTATCGGCGACAAAACGGGCGACAAGTTAACGAGATGTAATCTTCTCTCACGTATATTTCCGCACAGGAAGAGGAAGCGTATTTTTCACGCGATTCGAAGAGGATTTCGATGATGGCTCGACGAATCGCCGCACTTTTTTTTCCAGGGAATATTTTTTGGTAAACCGCGTTGCTCTTGTTTTCAAGGGTATCAAACGAACGATCCTCTTATCAGATTGCATACACTCTTTCATCGATTTTGCGGGATGAGAGGATTGCAAAGAGGCGGGGGGAAAAAAAGAAAATTGGCGATGGACAGCGCGAACGAGTCTATGTACGAAGATAGCCGAAATAAAATCCCTCCGAGTTTCCGAAACTCTCTCTCCAACTTTCCGTTCGGAGAGAAGGAGGGGATCGTTTATCTCATTCTCTCGGAATCTCATTTCCCAAAAGCTCGCTCTTGTCGCGAGTCTACAAGTTGCGCTATTTTACAAGAAAAAAAAAAAAGGAAAAAAAGAAAAAGAAAAGAATTGGAAGAATAACTTTTAAAAACTTGTTAAAGGATCAGCGATTAATCTATCTTTCTCTTTTATTCGGGAATATTTTTTCGTTAAACAGAGTTTTATCGGAAGGATATACTCTGAATCACGATCGAACGAAGGAAGAAGTGGATAAGTTTTAAGCGAGAAGGTTCGCGCTCGAAGGAGGCCGAGATTCGAGCACGAATAAAATTAAGACCGAAATTTCAAACTTCTCCAACGACCAACTTCCCTTCGAGATTCGATCCTTTAAATAATTTGGACATTTATAAAGTTCCTTGTTTCCTCCATTTTCCTCCAACTTTCCTCACTCGTGCCTTTGAGAAAATGGACGCGAATAAACAGAGGAGGAAGGGATCTTCGAAGGCGACGATGCGATCTCGATTCGTTCGACTGCGACGAATCGATACGACGATATATTTGCTCTTTGCTTAACCCTTGTAAACAAGCCCTCCCCCCCGAATATTAGCCGAAGAAAGTTGTTTGCTCTTCCGCCGGGGGGATAATATTTCCTCCTTTCGTCTAAGTACATCTCTCGATCCTCTTTCGATCCTCTCTCTGTCCCCCTCTCTCTCTCTATATATATATTCCCGTCTTTACACTCTCCGTGAAATCGCGACAACGCGAGATGACAAGTTTTCTGCGATAATTCCGGTTGTTTTGCCCGGTTGGGAGGGGAAGTGTTGGGGAAGACGCGCGAAAACGAAATAAGTCGGTAAGTAATGTCCCCGCAACGCGAAACTTTCGAGTCGGGAGGAAATGCATGCAAATTCTTGGTTGGCGCGAAAAACTTGTTCGCACGAAGTGAAAAAGTCGCGCAAGTTCACGCTGGCTCTTTCATTTCGGCCGTTGGATACGGTCTCGTCTCGTTCGACTCTCGGTCGTGGCAAAGGTTTCGTCCGTTCCAGGGAACGAAACTGGGGAAACTCGGCACGCTTCCATTTTTCCAAGGGTTTCGTTTTTGTAGATTATGATCACGAGGCAGGTACGTGGGTGAATACTGATTCGTTCGCATTTTCGTGCCGCGTGTTGGCGGAAAAAAGAACGGGGCGGGGAAAGAGGGAGGAGAAAAGAGAAATGGGACGGTAAAAGCCGCGGTTTTGATTTCACGAGACGAGAGAGGCATCGCGAACGAATCGAGATTAAAAGAGCGAGCAGGGATACGCGCAAATTTTCCCTGTCTTTGACCAAAATTATTTTCGATCCTATCCTATATTTAAAAGAGTACCTTTCTCTCCCCTGCACGTGTAGAAACGCATCGCGAGTAGAATAATCTCTTATCGATATTCGTATTCAATTCAGAATTATCCAATTTCATTCGTAATCGAAAAATTTTCAAAAAAAAAAGAAAAACAACCGAACGAAAAAATTTTATCCCGTTTCAATTTTTATAAGGAATCATGGCCTGTGCACAAACTTTGTGTATTAATATTTTTTTCTCTCTTCTTTTTGGAATATTTTCAAATCGATCGATGCAGAACACATTTGTTTCGAACATCTTTTTTCCACTCCGCGCCAATATTTCTTTAAACGAAAAAGATTCGCGTACGAGGAAATATCGGGGGAGGAAAAATAGATAAACAAATAAATAGAATATCGTTATTACTGAACAATTTTAAATATAAGGCGCCATTATTTTTTAAATTCTTTCTTTTTTTTTTTGCAAGGATCCATAACTCGCCCGCCCATCAAACTTCGATTTTCCTCTTTTCGTTTCCTCTTCCTATATCCCGTGAACACAATCGACACTTACAAACGTGCACATTGTACGCGAGGGAGGAACACAGGCGAGGGGGGAGGGGAGGGGAGAGAAAGATTTTCCTGACACGAGTAACTCTATAGGAGTTGAAAGTTTCGGCTGAAAGCCTCTCGTTGAGCTATGAAACATTTTCCAGACGAGTCGGGGAAGCAGCAAGCTTTTAGCTTCGGGTTTCCCGTGGTTTCGAGGCTCAACTTTTCACCAGAAAGCGATGATGGAACCGTGGAAACACCGGTCAAGTTTGACTATCGGTCGTTGAAAATTATTGTCCTATATTCGAGTGCGTCATCCCGCGCGAGAAGTTTGTTAATCAGTGACCCAAACGTGTCATCCTGTAATCGGGTATGGGAGGGAGGGGGTCTGTTAAATTGATCGAAATTCTGCTCAAACTTTTGCACTATGCGTAAATTGATCGTCGCGTATAGAAAATAGAATCATCTTAAAATCACTTGTCGAAATTGATCGAAATTCGAAATATTTACGATATATTACGTCGTAAATAAAGTTTCCTAGGGATTAATTGTCAACGAAGGATATTATTTTATATTCGTTCGCAGGAAAAGTTTGTTACGTCGATGAACCCAAGTACAATGACGCAAATTTCCAGTTATTATCCAGTTGAAAAGTTATTTATTCTATATTCATTTCGTTCAAATTCATTTCACTCGTCTATTAAATTAATCTAAATTCTATAATATAAAGAAACGCGATATGCGCAAATTTATCGTATCAAATTTATACATAATTGCGGATTAATTAACATCGATCTGTTTGTTATCAGATCTGTTATTTTTCACCGTTTCAAATATCAACGCTTATATAAGGTGAAAAAGATTTTTATTCCATTAATAATACAAATGGAAGCCGGAAGAGACAAATTTGCTTAAAGCTCGTACGTCATTGTGTCGACTGGTATTAATATCTTACGCGTTATTATCGCGTTTATTTATTAAATGTACCACTATTAAATAACACGATGAATAAAGAAACAGAATTACTTCCGGCATAATAATCCTCTCGATTCGATGACACGTTTACGCACGGAGATGGATTTTTCTCCCTCTGAATATGTATAAATGGATTTGTTGTAACGCGAGATTTTCGCCAGGGATTATACATGCAAACGAGCCACATTTCACAATGGTTGATGCACGCCGGTGATAATCGAGGGCACGTTAAAAACGTTACGAAACACGCGTCTCGTAATATGCAGGCAATATAAAAAAGAAACGAAATTTTTCATTCCATCGGTCGACAATAGTCGACTTCCTCTGCCTTTCTTTTTTCTCTTTTTTTTTTATCGGAAGATCAGTCATCGCGCATCAATCACCCGACGACGACTACTGCTGCATTATTCGAACAGGTTTCAACCTTTGCCGGGGATTCGTGGTAAATAATAATTAATTTACATCGTGATTTCCAACGTTTGCCTAAGGAACTAATGAATGTTAATGAATTCCGGCATATACACAGGAAGTTTGCCGCGGAAAGTTTTGCCGCGTGTTTCGTTCGAATCACTTTGCCAACTCTCCTTCTATCCGTTCTCGCGATCGATCGGCGATCGGTCGAAAAGATAGCAGCCGAAGTAAAATGCACTCTGTAGAAAATCGCTAAGATTTTTAATGAATTAGTAGCGAAGGTAAAGAAAGGAGATTTCGCGTGCATCGCGGATTAATCATCTATTCCACGGTTTGGAAGGGGCGAGTCATTGAAATCGATGTACAGAAATGGGAATATATCAAGCCTAGAGCAGCTTGGATCCTCTCTGATGTATCCCTCAGGACTCGTCGCTTTGACTCGCTTTGATGCCTCGCCTCTCTTGATGTCTTGGCTTCGAAATGGCGGACTCGATAGAATTCGCCTAATTGATGACGATTCCTCCTCCCTATTTCGGTTCGACTCGACGAATCTCCATAACTCGCGAGAGAGATGGATTCTCTTGCTTGACGATCTCCCCCTCTTCCAAAAAGAATAATCGTGATAAAGTTGGTCGGAAAACGGGGGAAGGAAAATGCAGAGGTATGAACAATAGCGGGACAGGAATAATGGTTTGGGAGGAATTAAAAAGCCGGGCGAAAAGGAGCAATGGGGGGGAGGGTCGCGTATCGAACGCGGGTAATGTGGAACGTATTGTGGAAAGGGTTGGAAAGTGGGTCAGTGTGTTCGCGATAAATGGAAATGCATTTTCAACATGACGACGCGTGTCGTTACGGATACCGGTTCGACGTTTAACGATCGCGTTTAACGAATCGCTGGCGCGAGGATTACTTCTTGCTCACGATTTGGAAAACGTTTGATAACGCTTGATTCGTTTAATATTAATAACGGTTAAGAACTTTCAATTGTTTCAAGGAGGGAGGGCGAGACGAGATGAAAATAAGTGGAGGAAACGGAAATAATTAAAAACGAGAGGGAATTAAAAAAGGAGATTCCTCCCCATCGATTGAGAAAAGGAGTTTTTGTATTGGATTCGAGGAATTTCTAAGGATCGAGAGAAGAATATAATTAAGAAGAGAGGCAGTTGAGCGGAGAAGATAACGCGATATTAATTGCAGTGTCTGTCAGAAAGGGAAGGACAGCGAGGAACTTTTTTTCTTTTTCTTTTTTTTTTTTTTTTTTATGGAACCTGGACTGAATGTGTAATTACAGAACGATTAATCAGTTTGAATAATTAACCTTGTAGAGCGGAGAATCCTGCGAGGTTTGTTCCCCTCCCCCGCGCGCGTGAAATTAATTGCCAGATATATCCCGATTTCGCGGCGAGTAATTGGATAATAAGTAGGAGATGCTTCGTAACTATTTAAATCGCGTTGAAACAGTGTTTCATCTTCATCGAGGAATTTTATTAATCCTCTCTATTAATTCTTACACATCTCTATTAATTCTTCGGCAAATTTCTTCTCATTTCTTCTTCAGAAAGATTAGGTAAATTTTATCGCACGGCAATCGTTGTTGAATTATTCAAAATACAAATCGACGATTTTTTAGAGGATAAGTTTTAATCTTTCCCTTCGTCCCATCCCACTTTACACTCGGTAAATTAATCTAAACATAATTAATCTGACTCCTAAATATCTCGTCAATTTCAATATGAAATGTAGAAACGCGTCAACGCGAGTTTCGGAACGGTTGATTGGCTCCATTCGCGGAGGAGATTCATAATTAACGATTCACGAGGATTTCTCGCCCTGTCACCTCGAAATTCATCAAGATTGCCGTTACTTTCGAAACAAGAGCGTTCGAAATATCGAGGATCCGATAATTAACCGTGACGCGAGTTTATTCGATTATTGGAGAATTGGTTATAAATCTGTTGGGATCCGAAGGGGAGGGTTATCCGTGGAGGACAAGAAGGTTTCTATCAAGAGATTAAGAGCGAGCTTGAGACGATCAAAAGATCCGCCACGGTTCGACCAAGGAACCAAGACTTAATTTAATTATCTAATTAGACACCGGGCTGAATTGCGAATTAAACGATTCAAGGGAGGGTTCCGGGCGGAGGATGTTAATCCAGGGTTAAGCCGTCGACGATTACATCGGACGATGTGAAATGTATCCGTCCATTTTCCCCCGTAAGGATGTTTAATCTTCCGCCGAGAGAATTATTTATCCAAGATCCAGATTAGGAAGAAGTTATCTTTCGTGGAAAAATGCGTTTTACCCGAATATTTTGACGAGGTTTCGCGCGACGATATTAACGATCCAGGATCGATAACGAAGAGAGAGAGAGAGAGAGAATATCCATTATCATAGTAACTCGAGTTGATAGTAACTCGAATATAGACGCAGTATTGGTGGGAACGACCCCACAAATAGAATGAGCCATTACCCTTGTCGTGGAGAGTGTATTAGGGAACTGGGTGGTTTAGGTGGGGGGAGCCTGGTAATTTTATTAAACTGCTCGAAGCCTCGATTTTGCGATAAACTCTATATCGATAGCTTACCCGACCAATATTTGGCAACGCCGGCATATTAGAACGATATATGGATCCCACAGGGCGTTAAAACCGAAAGTACATATATATATATATATATCGTGCAAGGCCGTAAATATACGTACGCTCGTAAAATAATACACGAGCGATTACTCTCTGGCCTCAACCATTCGAAACGTGGTTAAAAACTTGGTTAAAAAAAGATAATCCGCGCTGAATCGATTACATTTTCCCGATCCGGATAAGGAGGAGGGTCAACGTAAGAGGGTTAACGTCGATGTCAAACGAGACACGGAGCGCGCGCGGAGATCGCGTGCACCGACCGTGTTCTCGGAACAAAGCGAAGAAAATTTTTCCATCCGTGGCGTGTGCAACCGGTTGCACGCGATAAGGCGTGCATTAAGTACAGATACGTAATGACAGGCGACGAGTACAACGGGGATTATTGTATCTGCTAGTACAATACCGATCTTGTATTCTTCGATCTCGAGGTTGACATCTCGTCTTTTTAAATAAAATAGGATCGAAGTTTGGAAGAAAAAGGAAAAAGGAAAGGAAATAAACGACGGGGCAAATCTACGGATTACAATCGCGGAAAAGGTACGATTATTTCCGTGCACGCAACGAGGAATAAGGATGGAGGGGGTAGGAGCGAACGGCCGCATTGAAAATGCATTTCCAATGGAAACTGTGCAACAACAAATCGTCATAACGGCCGGCTTTAATAATCGGAAGCTACTTAATTCGTAGAATCAGGTCATGGGTGCCGGGGCAATTGCATCGGTGCACGTTAGTCTGTGACCTTATTAATGTATTACGAGCGTAGCAAGGGGCTGGCCGAAGCTTATCGAATCTTTGTGTCAAGGAAAATTTTTGCGCAACTTTTATTTCGTCAATGTTTCGTTTTCCGCGTTTCGAAGCTGGAAAAAGTGTTGATCGAATATTTTTTTTTAACAAACGTTATATCGAATTTCGAGATTTTAATTCGAGTTTCGCGTTAACGCAGTGTTTCAAATTGAAGTTTTAACGGGGGGGGAGAATAAAATATCCCGATAAAATGGTAAAATTATTTTTCGATATTGATCTTCCAATTATCATAAAAGGAAGGGAAGAAAGAGTATTCTCGCGAAAAACTGTTCGTTCGAAAAAAGGGAAAAAAGAAGACTCAAAATTCGCAGAGTTACACGAAGAAGTCGCAAAGTCGTGATTCGGCTTATCGCAGTCGCGACACGATAAATCCAAGAGTCGTCGTCTTGCTGGCAGGTAAATCCGGAATTCCGTCAGCGAGAGCTGGTGGCATTTAATGGCGTGAGTCGGCGGAAGTTGGGTCATAAATTCGGGCGGAAGGGATGCGTGGAAAAGCATCCGCGGCGGCGGAAGGCGAACTTGGGGGCCATCCTAATAATATAGGTCTAGCGCGCGTGTTGCGCGACAGGCGCAAGGACTCGAGTCCCATGGCCTACATACGACCCATTTACCTCCGCAATCACCGTTCGTAGCTCGTAGTTATCGTAGTTATTGTGCACTCTGTCTCGTTCGTGTTTAACCAAATGCACGCGAATATTCGTTTTGGTAGGGCGCCGGTCGACGAGTTTTCTCGAGCAGGAAAAGAGAGATTTCTAAGTTTTCGCGATTATTCGTGTCGATTTGATCCTTTGAGAGAGGCGAAATTTTATTGAAAAGTGGGAAACGGTTTCGTGTTGCGCCATTTTTCAGGGATAACTCGAGAGAGGAGCATTTAAAGTCGCTGGAATTCGTTGGAAAATTTCCAATTTGAATCTCGGACGAATCGTATCTTATTTTCCAACACGTTCAAGAAGGATCGATTTACGATTATCGGGAAAATCATCGCAAGCGCGTGAAATACGTGGATAAAAATTTATATATACGGTAAGCTGGGATGGCGGTGGTGGAGATCCCCGGGCACAAAATGTTTCGCACCGCGTCGAAGATTAAGAGAGCACGTCCCTCTGGAGGTTTTGCAGGCGCTTACAAATTTTCATTTAACTTCCCGACAACCATTAGAAACTTTAAGGACGATGCTTTAATAAGATCGTAGGATTCCACACAGCAGGGAGGGAGGGGGAGAGTTTCAAGTTTTTTTAAAGCCGAACATACTGCCACCGATCGCTGAAACTTTTGAAAGGATTTCACCCTTTACGACCTGGTCGCGTTCGCCGTTTTTTTCTTTTTTCCCCCCTTTTTTCTCGATAACTACGAGTAGTTCCACAACTACTTTTACCCCCGTTCACCGAGTCTTCAACCTTTCGTCGAAAGAAATTGTCGGATGTGTTACGAAAATATTTTTTTCCTCCCAGTTTCGCGCAAATTTTTGAGCAAAGCCATTCTTGGCTTCGGTTCTCCGAAATCGAGACTGCATCAACCGCGTCATCAACCCGCTTTCTGTCGCGTTAAACATCCGTATGTACGGGTTGATTAGGGCCTTGTTCGAAGCACACGTACGTATTTCCATTCGTATTCGCGGGAGAAACGGAGGGGAGGGAGGGGGTGTTGAACGGGTATTCAACCGTTGAATGAATGGTGTTGTTCTTAGCGGGATGAACGCGAACAGAGAGGGCCGCATAAAACATTCAACGCCCCGTGAAGAGACGGTGAAAGAGCGCGGAATTAACGCGTTTCCCAACGATGAAGAATGGATACGTTTTTCATCCTCCCCAACCTGGAAAAGTGGACGGTGACGCGCGTTAATTTATAATCTTAATAAGCGCGTCGTCGTCGTCGTCGTCGTCGTCGTCGGAAAGACGATGTGTTGTTTCCAACTCGGCTCTTCTACCTTCGAAAACTGTCCCTCCCCTTCTCCTTTCCTCAACCAACCCGCTTTCCCTCCCCTCCCTTCCTTTTTTATACCGTGAAAACACAACGCATCTTTGTTCGCGCGGGATACCAAAGAGAGGGGAGAAAAAGAAGCTTCGAATAATTTTTTTACTCGCTGGTTTTTCTCGGTGGTAACGTAACCGGAAACGTGGCGAAACGAAAGACGGGAAAAATTTTTCTATCCATCTCCAGTTTCTGGGCCAGAAATATCATATCGGATCGCGTGTGCACAGAAATTGGGGCGGAAGAGGGGAGGTAGGGGGAGGCGAGTATATTGTTCTTTCCTAGCCAAGTTTTATCCTCTGCGCGGTTGCGAAAAATTGCAAAAATATTCGATGTATCGGGGGAGCGCGAGGGATAAAGATGGAGGGGGAGGGGAAGGAAGAAAGTTTGAATGGTTGCTCTCTTCGGAGGGGGAGGCCGAAAAGGGATCGTTTTACGCGACCGCGAGTATTTGATTCCCCATCGCCGACGAAACGGAGATGGAATAAGAAAAGCCTCCCTTCTTCCATTCTGCAAACTTCTTCTTCTTCTTCTTCTCCCAGAATCGTTATGGTATATAGCCGAGCGAGGCAACCATCGAAGTTTACTTAAATACAAAATATAATAATGGGCCGAGGAGCGGAGGAGTAATGGGATCGTGTAGCGTGTTGCCGCCGCCGTAGCCCCTTCAAAAGTTGGCAAGAGTTTCAATGCGGATCTCGTTTGAGAGCCGGCTCCCTGAATCGCTCTCCCCCTCCCCTCCTTCCGCCAAGGACGAAAACTTGAAAATCTGTTAAATATTCAAGCGGCGGAATCCGTACCTTCCCGATCGAGGAATATCGTCCGATAAATTTCATCGCCCCCTCCTCCCTCCTTCGGAAATCCCTCGAGGAGACCGGTATTATATCCACCGTCTCGAAATTTTCTCATTGCCCGCGCACGTAGCTCTAAAATAAACGACGTTCCGCCGACCAAGATGATGCCCCGCAACGTTGTTCGCGAACCGCGTCAAACATTCATCATTTTTTCCTGTATTTCGCCAGCTCGCTGTGTTTGCGTTCATCTCGACCGTTCACTTTTTCCCTCGGGGGAAAAGAGGCGAGCGCTTTCGCTGGAAAAATGAACGAAGGGAGAAGAAGGGTCGTCGTCGTCGTTGCGAGATTTACATTGGGAGGAGGCGATTCACAGGGAGGGCGAGTTTGTTGCCAAAGCGTCCGGTCCGGGCTCGTAACGCGATTGTCCCCGAGCTAAAAGCTAAAAAGTTTTCGAGGGAATATGTTGTTCGCGGTGGAGGAGGGCGCGGAAATTACTACCGCGTAATTGCTCCCCGAGAGACCAATAAACGACTCGGCTCGCTCGCTCGCGTTTCGACGCCCTCGCGAGTTCGCGCCATGCGAGCTTCAAATTTCGCCCACCATTGCACTCGCTTCTTTTTCCTTTCCTTCTTTCTTTCTTTTTTTTTTCTGAATGAAATAAATGGAAACGAAGAAAGGGACGAAGAAATTACCAGAGAACTGCTACTTCAAGGCGCGTGTTTCAATCGATGGAATTTTCGAGAGAGAATAATTGCCAATGGCAACGACAATTGTTCGGTATGTTTTTCTTTTCGCGGGAGCGAGGGAGGTAGAAATGGAATTTTTCATGAGAAAAATATGGATGAAAATTTTTCCTTCCCCTTCCTCTGTATCCCGTATTTTGTGAAAAAGCTGTTACTTCGATTGCCTCGATATAAATTGGGTACACTCGATTCGTCCACGATTCCACCGTGAAACGAACGAGGGAGCTCGAGGATTTCGATAACCAGAGACGAGTGAAGAAACGGCGTGGATCGCCGACGAAATGCGTCCATTGTCGATTTCCGTACCTACGGATTTCAGAATCCAATCTAAACGTGACTGACAACCACTATCGACCTATCTTCTTTCGAGTTGTTTTCTCTCTCTCTTTTTTTCCTTTTTTTTTTTTTTTACATTGAAAGGATACTCGTCGAACGAGGACCAGATAGGAAAAGGGGTCGAAAATGAAAGAAAGAGAGGGAGAAAAGAAATAAAAAAAAAACTTTGCATTCAGACGCATCCCTTTTTTGTGCCCTTTTATTTTTGGAAAATTCGAAGATACGTCAAAAGCTCGATTTCCTCCACAAATTGACGAACACGCGTTGATAAGGATTCTCGTGAGATTTGAATTCTGAAAACGTTTCTCTACCCTCTGTCCCCTTAATTTTGCTATATAGGATCTTCGATGAAATGAAACGAAATATAAAGAAGAATATAACGAATAACGTTGTACCAAAGCTCAAGCGACAATATGCCCGATTGTGTTTAAAATTGTAAAATAAATTTCACGGATGAATGTATGCGGGAATCAAAGGTACAGACGGATTAAATTTCTTTGGTAATTTAATAATAAAACGGGAACGGGCACGGGATTAGGATATTAACGGGTATTGTATCTGCATCGTACAAAAAGGGGCACAACGAAAATTATCGAAAGTGCTCCGTGGTTAATATGAAATATATCCGTAATTTTAATATCCACGATTTCAAGTAGAAAATTCATGCTTTTGTCAGACGCGGTAAACCGCGACAGATTTGTTTGAACACATTTATCCCGCATTATTCGTTTATCGAAAATATTGTATACGCGAAAGAACGATATTTTTATCGTTATTAACATTAATTGCTTTGATATTTTGAAAGCGCGACTTTTTCCCTCCTCTACTACTTTTACTGATATTCGAATAATCATTCGCAAAGTAAAAGCTATATCTTGCTCGATAAATGACTTATTCGAAGTCTTTTAGTGAACATACTACTCTTTGAAAATTGTTCATCGAGAAAATCGAACTCAATATGATTGTCGCTTTGCTATTATCTTTAGTAGAAAAATTTCGAATAATTTGATTGGAACGAATTTTCTTATCTACTGATTTTCTTATCTAACCGATTGACTGATATTGCCGGTGAAAAGTTAGAAAAATTGATGGAGATAACTTGGTGTCTATTACATGGAGATAAAAATGCGTATATTAAACGTTATAAAGTTTCCTCCACTTTCCTCCACGCATCAGACAACCGACAGCAATTTAATCGAGAATCAATATTTCGCTTGAGCGTATTCAGAAACTTCCATTTTATTTCACCATTTCTTCGAGGAAGCTTTCCTTCGAGAATATAAAGTTCGGTTCCATTTGGTTAAAGTGAAAGATAGCTTCATCGTTTGAGAAATACGTGTGTATATACCTCGAGTTATATACACTCACCGAGACGTCTGTCGTAAAAAAAAAAGCTGAAAATTTTTATTTCACCGGTTTTTATACCGGGTGTATCGAACGTTCATGATTCGCTGTTTGTCTTGAATCTTCCTCCCTTTCCATTAATCGTTAAACTCGACTCCCAGCGATTCAATCAACCGAGCTTTCCGAGTTTTCGTCTTTCCTCCCGGCACTTTTTCACCGCGTGGTTAAAAACGTTGCCCGGTCGAAAATAGGGGCGAGCCAGAGATCCTGGAATTCCCTCGAATCGGTCAAGTGCCGCTTCAACTTCGCCTTTATTTCGCCCTCGATCGACCACCAAGGCGTGTGTAACAGGTCCTCGCTTCTTCCCTCTCCTCCTCCGTTGCGACTTTGATCCCGATCCCCAAAAGAGATCAAAGGAGAGGCAGGACGATTGTATTCGGTGAATCTTTCAATTTTTTAGTCATTTTAATTAGTTTCTTTCGATCCTCCCGTCTTCGTTTTCCATATCTCATCATTTCATTTCGCAATGAAAAAAATATTCCATTTTTCCACTTTCGCGTGGAGGAGTATAGGAGATATCCTCAGGCTCAAAATAATTAACTCCCTTTTGCATCGAGGAATAAATAAGGAAGAGGACTTTTTCTTCGTTCGAGGAAAAATAAAGGAGATACTAATATAAAAGAGTAACGAGGGGAGAAAAGAACAATCTATAAATTGAAAAACCTTTGATCGAAACGTCACGTAACAGTATGATATATTTATTCGGGGCAATCCCTCTTTCGAGGAAAAACGTTCATAATAGCTTCGTAACAGAATCGAACGGACGGAATAAAAGAAAATAATTTTCCAAAAAAACTTTTCCTTTCGATCCTTGCTTCATATAAAACATGCACACGCGTTGAAACGAAAATTGGTTATCGAATGATTCGAACGGCGAGATTCGAATGGCGAGATCGCGTAATGGGTACCGGAAGCGCGTCACTAATTGCGCAAGTTCCCTCGACGATGTGAAAGTACTTAACCCCATCGATTCTCGTGTTCTCTTTCATCCTGCAACGCAGTTTCGGGACGCCATCAGAGAAGTTTCGCAATATCTGGTGTCGCTTAATTCTAACCGTCGATTCGTATCTTCCCCGACTAAGAAGATTAGGCGTTTCCGGCTCTCTTTCCATCTCGACGGGGAAAACAATTGTACGAACGCTCTCGATCGAATGGAAATTCCACTCCACCCTCCCTCTCTCTCTAACGAGATGCTCTTCGACAACGAGAATTTATCTATGCGACACAAATTTCGATTATGTTTCCTCCCTCCCTCCGTATTTTCAAATATATTTACCCTCTTCTTCTCGAAAAGAGGGTGCTTTCCTTTAATCCATTTTTATCGAGTAACTCGATACTCGAGGATCATCAGCCGTGAAATCGCGGGGACGAAATTGGGGGGAGAAACGCTCCAGGAGCTTCCAAGTCGACGATCGTTGCGCGGTATATATATATATATTCTAATCGAAATTATTAGTCGTTAGTGTCTATTAAATCGACGAACGGCGTGTTTTTTTTAACCGTTGCAATCTGTTACGTAACGAGAACATTTAATATATTTCTCGTTTCGAAGAGAAGAAAAGATAAATATCTGAAAGGGAAATTGTCGTTTTCATGGACAACCACGACTGACTCTTTTCCATACACGAAGTATAAGATCTCGCCAAGTTCTTTTATCGATCTGATCGATCCATGTCGCCCCGCTTTTCCTGCCTCAGACGCAAACTTTTTGCACTAGGCTGCGCACGTTGATTGGATTGCCAAGTTAAGCTGACCGGTCCGTTCTCTCTCTGTCCATCCGTTTCCGTGAGAAGGAAAGGTTTTCCAGATGCGATCGGCAACGGCCGAAAATAAAGTAAATAGAGATTAAATAACGATCGAAGGAAGAAAGAGATAAATGGTACGTCTGCTTAAGAGACCAGTTTGAATATTATAAAAGTTGTATCTCTTCTTAAAAAACAGCTCGATTGATTCGCCCCTTGAAACGGGCCGAGGACCCGCGGCAAAATTATACGAAAGTTTATCGAGGCAGCGAGGGAACACCTTTAAGTAGACTAGATGTAAAGTATGAAGAAGCAGCACGGCAGAGGATCTTAATAACTTCTTAACGAACAACTTCGGACATCGCGTGTTGCGAGAGGCGGGGAAGAAAGTTGAGTCTCAGCAAACAATCGGGCGCAGATTTAATCCTAACGTGGTTGGGTAATGGTGTGTGTTTAATACGTTTAAACGGCAACAAGGGGCGCAAAATCGAGGATGACGTTGGTCTACCACGTAGATGGGGAGGGAAAGAAAAGAAATGGAAAAATTCGAGAAAATGGGCAAATTAATCTTCCTCGACCCGTTCTCGAGTTCGATTGCAGAGGAACGAGACGAGAGGGAAAATTTCGACAAACTTTCCGATCCAACGAAACACTTTTTATGATCAAAAGCAGGATTTCTTAATATTATAACGATGATATTTTATCCGGAGGGCAGAACATGGGGACATTTCGTAGTCGAAGGGTGGAGAAATCCTTGTCTGATAATATTAGCGGAGTAAAGCGAGGTAACGACTTCTGCTCACGTCGTGTGAAATTTCACCGATATTGCCTCAATATGTTGCTGGTGGAGTGCATTTTATGGACGTGTGGGGTCAGCGCTTAAAAACAGCTAGCGAGAAAGAGGGCGGCGCTTCCTGCGACCCCCTTTTTCCAAGCCTTTTCTCTCCTAACGCGTTCATAACCTTTATCTTTTTTACCGAGCCTTAAAATCCCTTCTTTTTTTCCTTTTCTTTTTTTTTTTTTTTTTTTTTTTTTTGAGAAATACGAGGGACGTCTAAACGCAGCGGCATTGTCGCGCGTGCCGTTTTATTGTACGTGGCTCAATTTTTTTTTTTTTTTTTTTTTTAGAACTGTTGCAGGATTACGTATGCGAGCCTTTAGATACGTGGAAGATCTGAAGATAAATTGATATCGAGGGAGTAGAGAGGGGAATGATTGATCGTGATGTTAAACTCTCGAATGTCTCCATCATTCATGGTTTTATGAAAGAGGTTCCCAGGATAAAGTTATATATCTTGAAATAATATACCATTATTACCTCGAAGAAGAAACAAGCGAGTAAAATTTCCCAATACTTCACTAGGAATATTCCGAAGAATATCGAAGAAAGAAAGAAAGAAAGAAGGAAGGAAGGAAAAGAACAAGTCATTCACCTCATTGTATTTTCTCGAGGAATAAAAATGTTAAGATCGAAAGATCTTGTATCCATTTATCCAAAATCATTTTTCCTCCCTCTTTTTGTTCGTTCGATCGATACTCGAGAGAGAAAGAGAATCCAGAACACTCGTAAAGTAAAAATTCAAAAACGCCGCGAGCGTGGGACGTTGATCTTCTAATAATCAGCAAGGAAATAACGTGGCGAGGATTCCTAAGAGGGGTGTTGTCGAGAGGTTGAATCGTCTCCCCTTCATCCGAGATTTTCCGGGGATCGCGGAAATATAATTTATTCGCGGGTCTCCGCGCGGTTAAACACAAGGATAACAAAACAATGGGAAAATCTCACACTCGATGTGTATACCATGTTGGCGAAGCGAAGATTTTAATATCAGATCCCGGGGACAAGGGAGGAATTCGAGTCGTCTCCATTCCCCTTTCCCTGCCCCTCTATTTCTGTTTCATGGAAAATCATGCGAGATCCACCTCCGTATGCAAATCGTTTCGGCATTAGTTAGCATAAATAAAGGTTCTTGTACAACCGGGACCGGGCACAATTCAGATCTCGCGCATTGAATAGCTTTCCAACTTTCCAGCTGCGCGGATATCAAACGAACAAAATACCCATCCGTCAAGTAGCGATCGTATTAATTTCAAACGGCTTTCAATGCGCAATTGATACAAGGAAACATCTCTTGAACGTAAACATTTCGGATGAAATTATTGCATCATTGATTACGATATTTTCAACGAAACAAAAACACCGAGAAAGAAGAAAGAAATGTAGAAATTTTTAATAAAGATACACTCGCCGAAGTAGAGAGAAAGATCTACCCTTTGAAACGCATTTTGTCCCGTTCCAATATCTCAATCGGTTATCGAGATATAAAGTTTCGAAAGTTTAAACGTTCGAAATATGCGGGGAGGCCGCATGAATGGCGAATTCCGAAAGGATCGGTGTAGTGGCTCGACCTACATATCCTTGGTGGAACGCGTACTCACTTGCAGTGGATAATAGTGGGGGAGAGGGGGGAAAAAACTGCTGATTCGACGTCTGTCGCTGACCACCAGGATTGGAATAGTGGGAGCAAAAAGTTGGCTCGCGCGACGAGCACAGCGATAGGGGATCGCGCGAAATTGTATTTTATCTTCGAAACGGAGAATGATATCGGGACGAAACAAACGGCATTTTGAAGCTGGAGCTTCTCGCCGTCGAATCTCAATTTTACACCGTAACGAGAGATTTCCCGTTTATGGGATTTATTTTGATTGAACGGGGATTCGTTATACGATTCTCCAATTTTAACTATCTAAATTAATTTATAAAGCTACTATTAGCTCGCGATGAAAGCGAAAGGTTATAAACCGATGAAATCCGGATCTGTGGAAAACTGTGTTAAACGGCAGATTCGATTCCCCTCCGAAAACAACCTTGTTACGACGTAGCTAATGAAGCGGATCACGATTCCTGTTAATTCACTTGCTTGATAAACGACGCGTATAGCGTATAGTCAGTTTGGAAAATCGAAACGGACGGACGGGAAAAGGTATAACGAACGAGATGCGCGAAGAAAAAGCTTGACTCGAAGGGAAGAACAGATGGAGTTTTTCTTCTCGAGCAATATAATACTTTGCCCCCATGATTAAATTCACCCCCACGCGGAGGAAAGTCTCGAAACGAGGCTCCATCCACGCTTGTCAATCGTGCGTTCGTGTAATCCACAAATTCGCGGACAATTAAAATTAGCGAGGGAGGAGGGTGGCAGGTAGAAAATGGCAATTGATGTCGTCTAATCGGTCGGAAAATATTGAACCGTGCGGCTTCGAGGCCGATTTGATTAATCCACCGGGTTCAAACGCATCGTTCCGACCATTACGTACAATTACACGTGTCCCGCGAACGATGCCAGTTCGGTTGCGGACGAAACAAAACCAAACGTTCGCGTTTCCGCCGGCCAGCATCATATTGAATTGATACCAAGTCGAATTAACCTGATTAATTTTCGCGTCACTTGTTTTCAACCGCCGACCGCGTAAACTCGGATTAAATTGCGCGTCGCGATTCTAGATAAAACGTAATGCAATGTTCGCGTCTCCTCGATCTTTTTTTCTTCTTTCTTTATTTTTATTTTTTTTTTTTTTTGAGGGGGAACAAGAGAGGAGTAAGACAATTCATCTTATCTGTGGTGGGTACATGCACACCGCCCAAGGGACGAACGAAAGCGGATTGGACTTGCACGGATCCAATTCGTCGGTAGAAACTGCGCATGAAAAATAGAGAAGATCTTCTGTTCGAATTGGAACGTATAATGCGGATTATATAAATTCACGGTTATATTTTCTGCTATATTTTTTCCCTTTTGTTCCGAAACTGTAAACAGCGGAAAAAATTCTTAGAAAATTGTGAGAATCATTCGCTTTTTTCCGATTCCAATCCAACTGGAACTTATATCAAAGATTTAACCAATTTCCGACGTGTCTCCGCGCGAAAGGGAAATTTTTTTGGAAATTCGTCCGAGATTCGCAGGAAAGATTAAAACGTTCGCCGGCCTGAACGTGAAAAGATTCTTTTTCACGGGCGAATTCGAGACCAGAAGCACGTAATCTTGATTAAACGCGAGTGGCCTACCCTCGAAAGTCGGTCGGTTTTTCCGCCGAAAACACAGTCTGGTTTCGTGACGTAACCGTTTCGTGGAAAACTCGCAGCTCTGGAGTAAATGGGGTTTCGGAGTCGAGAGTCGAGCTCCACTGTTTCGGACGCGACGCTCTCCCTCCAAGGGAGATTCGTAATTTCATTGTGTCGAGTGTGAGGGATAAAGAAAAGAATGGGGAGAGAGGACGGAACTCGAAACTTTCGTCCCCTGGTTCGATTTGCAACGAACGACCATTTAATTCGCGAAACCTCGATGACGGAAACTCCATGCCTTCTCCATGCTTTTCACCTGTGTGTGTGCGCGCGCTCTCATAAAAAATGCATGAAGCTGACGGGGAATAAGTTAATGCGATTTCCTTTCGCCCACGCAATTTCGTAAAACTTTCGAGACTTTTAACACGTTCTTTCCATCGTTGGCGAGAATCTTCGAAATCCCCGGCACGGATTCCCCATATCTGGAATGCCGGATCGGACAATGTTTGAAGTTGAAAGTTTTAATGATTAGTTTCACTGGGGAGGATCCAACTTGGGAGGGGATGGAGGAGGAGGGATCCAGCGCTACTTAAAGCCTCGCCTCGCCTCGCCTCGCCTCGCTCGCTTACATCATCAACGAGCCGAGCAAATAATTTTCCTAAATTCTTCTTCTTCCTCTTGTTCCAAAGAACGGAGATTAAGAACGATTTCTTGCCACGGGAAAAGAAAAATGGGACGTGCATTTTAATCAACCGAGAGATGTTCCTAAGAAAAATACAGCAACTTGCTCGAGTTAGTGTAACGACATTCGAAAGTTCGAAGTTTTGAAGACACCGGACGAGGAAAGTTGGCCAAAGTTGGAAAATTCAGAAAAATTTTAAACATTAAAGGAACCGTAGCTCAACGATAATAACGAAATCATCTCCATTTACAAATGAGAAAAATTTCCTTTAAACGTACGAAACTCGAAATAGAATCGAAATTGAATCGAAAATTTGCAATCGCGCGTAATCAAGAAATAGAAAAAATTTAGAAAATAGTAGGTCCTCTTCTCCATCCTATATTTAACAGTTGAAATTACCGAATAAACTTACTTCCATAACT
Organism: Apis cerana; assembly: GCF_029169275.1. Taxonomy (NCBI): domain Eukaryota; kingdom Metazoa; phylum Arthropoda; class Insecta; order Hymenoptera; family Apidae; genus Apis; species Apis cerana. The sequence continues at coordinate 8,155,558 of NC_083860.1, forward strand.
TCGATAATTTATTCGAAACGTAATAACAATAGTCGGAAATAATGTTATACGAAAAGCGGATCAACTGTAACAGCTAGGAACAAATGTCTCAACGGGGAATGACTCGAACTTAACTTTATTCTCAACTAATCACTTTTTCAACGGATTTAATAATCCAACTCTGATTAAGAATAATAGGAACAGAGCTATCGCGAGTGGAATACGATTCGAAATCGCAGGCAAATCCTCGCGCCGTTGTGTTCCAGCGTGTATCCTAACAACAGGGGGAGCGTAATTGGTTTAAAAGCGCGTTGGATCAAGGTATACGGCGAATCAACGGTATCGATATCGGCCCCGTATTACCTACGGGTAAATATAATTTCGAAGTTATTCGAGCGTCTAATGTAAGGTGGAGCGGAGGTTGCACGCAGCAAGGGTGAAATTTACGGTGCATCGTATACATAGATTCTGCGGCGGGGGTAACGTGCAATTTTCTGAACCGTGTTGAAACGATATTCAGGACGTGAGCGAGTGCGGCAACGAGATCCCGTTTACGGCACGTATTAAATTAATCTCATCGATTAGGGGAAGGAACGCATATTTTCGAGCGTCTTTTACTCGGCCGTGGTTAAGATCGTGGCCTGCAGCAGAAAATTTATGAAACGTTATTAATCCTTCTGGCTCGTGGTGTTAATAAACGTGTTCCGTGTCACGTGTCGCGTCAAGATCCTTTTCGTGAGAGCTAATTTATTCAATACGCTGCTCGCCCTTAAAAATAACCGTTTAAAACCGGTAACTAATTCTTCTCTCTTCCATTTTTCCTTTTTTTTCGTGTCACACCTTTTTATCCATAAATCTCTGGCGACTCAATAATTCACGATATCGGTGAAAATTAATTTCTCGGTGAGCGGGGCGATTTTTTTTATCGAATTCGAGTATAAATCGTGAAACCATGGCGTGATGTATCGCAAATGAGGAGAATTTTTTATCTCCGAAGCGAGTACTTTTTGTATTTTTATTTTTTTTTAATGTAAAAAAAAAAAAAAAACACGAGAATTGAATATAAATCGATCGAGCAGCACAGCCCCGACGATGTGAAAGAGCAATTTTTCGTTAAGCAGGGATATCTCGGCGAGGTGTTCGTTGATTGATTAAAATTGGAACAGAGCGTAAACCGCGGAATTACAATCGGTGGCGCGCTCGCGTGCCGTGTGAAATTATATTACGAACATGGCCGTTTCTCGTTTCGATTATGTCACGAGCACCGACAGCGGTTAAGTGACGCCGGTTTACACAATGTATAATTAGGCGGCTCGGTGAAACAATGGGCCTCGGTTTGCCCGAACAAATATATAATCGGTGGCCGTGGGTGATGCCATTTGTCTTGGCCGCTAACGCGCCGCATTTTCACCCCGGCAAAATGTGTACATCAAATCACGAAGTCATCGTTTTAACTAACTACCCATCGGCCACAATCGAGAGAACAATCGCTTTCATCCCCCGCCTATCCATCCGAACGCGCGATCCATTCGTCTTCCGTTTACGTTATCTCGATATCGGCCTCGTTTGTCATCTCGATGTATTCATCTTTCCCGATTTGAAATTTATGAGTCGAGGCGACGACGAATCTTCTTATTTCCTTTTTATCGACCCGCATCCGCATCTCCTCTTCTTCGTTGATTTTCACCCCTTCGTAGTACGTAGTGGAACATCTCGTTCAGGGGCGATAACGGTTTTTAAGAAGCAACAAGAATAGAATTCAACCGAGTAAACATATCAAGTGTATATTCGTTCGAGTAGTCGCTGTTCGATTCAATTGCTCGGCGAGGCAGGGCAGAATCCTATGGAATTCGAGATATGGATTCGAGAAGTGGAATACATCAAGTGGGAATAAGAAAGTGAAGAGAAAGATGGAAGAGCGACAAGTTGAATCTGTCGATTTCGAGGAAAAATCGGAAGGGATCGTAATTATCGGGAAGTGGTAGAAATTCAACGATAATTTCAATCCTTGAAATGCATTTTCGATTTTCCTCGCTTCTCCGATTAAGGCGGATTAAGAGAGAAGGTAGTAAAAATTTCAAGGGAAAATTCGTTATCCAATTTCATGGAAATTTGATAGTAATGGATGCAGAAGATCCGAAAGGCATCCGTGGCTTATTCCGGAAGAAAACAGACTCGTTTCTGAGAGGGTGGAAATTGGTCCAGGCTCCGATCCTCGGGGATCTCTCTCTTTTTCCGCAGGACTGCAAATGAAACCTTTCTGAAATCGTAATTGAGACTGACCACCACCCCGTCATCCGCGATCATTCACCTCCGTTCGGAGGGAGAAATTTAATCTTGAAATTGATTCTAAGGGGGATTGATCTTCCAAGATTATCTATCAAATCACGTGTTCGAATAAAATTATTTTCCAGAAATTTTGTTGCTCAATGGAGTCCAACTTTCCTTATCGCAGAGACTTCCGTTTAAAATCGATATCAAGGGAGAGGGATACGACGTATATGAATATGAGGGAAATTTACGGTTGTTACGATTGTCCCTCTCTTCTTGGAACGAACTTGGAACGAGAGAGAGAAAGAGAGAGAGAGAAATCACCGGGAAAATAGCTGCGAACTCGAAATTCTGTTCCTCCACTTTACGAACATCGCGGCAAGGTAAACATTCCCAGGGAAATCCCGATTGCGAGAGGGAATCTTCCGCTCGTTCGGGAAGAGCCCGGTTCTAAGCCTGTTTATAAACAGGCAGTAGCAGCGAAGTGCATCGAATGCGACTAAAACTCGATTGGACCGTTTGATAAGAAGATTGGACAAGAAGAGAGATAAGAGTGAAAGGAAAATATGGAGCAAAAAAGTGCGCCGATGGTGGGGAAAAATTTTTAAAAACCCAAATACGAGAACAGGAAATTGCCAATTCGGCGATTCAAAGTTCATCTAGAAAAATCTCTCTTTTTTTTTTTAATAAAATAACAGGTGTTGAGTTACGTATCATTATCACGGTTCCATATGGTAAAGTCAAAAAAGAAAAAAAGAACCGGTCAGGTAGGGGGAAAAAAAGATGGACTCAATGGGAATCAATTTCCCCGTGGGAGAAGCAGAAACGTCGCGTCGCCTACCGAGAGGAAGAATAAACGATCTGTTGCTTTGGCGACAGGTTTTAAACGCGGCCGATCGATTCCCCCTTTAACAGAAAGCGTCGTGGCGGACACATCGAGTCCAAAGAGGGGAAATAAACTCGAATGATTTGCGATAAGTGTACGAGTATCGTTCTACCGTTCTCCGAATCGAAGATGTTTCCACGGAAGAGAAGAAAAAGAGAGAGAGAAAGAGAAAGAGACAGATGGAGGACAGAGAACTGGAGAACATCTGTAAATCGTCTATTTATTCGAGGATAGAGAAGGACGCGAGATTCAATTTTCCTGGAGGAAATCTACCCGTCGAGGAAGGAATTCGAAGAGTTTCAACCCGGCAGTTTGCCGTTTTAATCGAGGCGGATGCCGCTTTAATGAAACGATCGAATCGCGTTTTTCGGCTGAAAAATGGGCCACTCGAGATGAAAAGTTCAGTCGCTGAAGGATGCTTCCTCCGATCCCGTCACTCCATAAATTCTCTTTTTCTCTTTTTTTCTCAACGAGTTACGTTGTCTCAAGGATCGAGGATGCCGTTCTTCGATTATGCTCGTTTTCTTAATCCATTCTTCGATACTTCTCCCATTTTTCTTCGACTCTTTTCGTTATCTAAAGTTTCCCTCTTCCATGGATCATATTCAAGTTTACGTGCTGGCGATAAGGTGCATTCATTTTTATTGGAACAAACGGATTATCCGATCGAAACAACAATGGTATGGTTTTTAAAATAAATCGTCGGGGTCAGAAGAATTTAATTAAATCTTCGCGAGAGAGAGAGAGAGAGATCCTTTTCTTCCCTGTCAGATATCGGCTCGATGATTCGATACCCTCGTGTATCGACTCGTCCTTCGCCTTCCCGCGCATTCACTCGCACGCCTTAATCTGCATTTGTATGCGTCACGTACGCGCCAACGGACACGTTGAAAGCATTCCTGACAAAGCATTCCATAATCCGCGTAAAGAGCGGATCGTACATTTTTCAGGCTGCCAATAACTATTTTTCTTTGATGTCCGAGAGATGTGCGCGAGAATGTATCATACAGCGAGCGTATAGAAATTTTATTTATCTCCCGTGCACCGATCCAACAACCAACAACTCTCGGTTTCGAGAGGACGAACTGGGAAGATCCCTCCCTCTCGATTTAATGACCGTCAACCACCGTCAACCATTTCGGTTGAAATTGGAACGCGATAAAGTCACGTCCCTCCACGGGGATAATATACGGCCACGTATCATCCTCCCCCGCGATGCTGCCATCGAACAAGAACAGGAAACTCGACATACGGCGGAGATTCATCGATTTGGAACCGTTTCGGGGAGGGGAAGGGGGTGACAGCCGGCAATTTTTCCGGCGAGACTTGCATTTGCATCTTTACGACTTTTGATCCTACTCCCCTCCCCTCTTCTCATTTTGCCCCATCTTCTCATTCGATTCGTATCATGAATCCGATGACAAATCGCCTCCTAACCGTCCTTCCACTTACGTAGCGCTAATCCGTCCAAGCGAGATCCGAGAAGACAGATGTCGAAGTTGGAAAAGATCGATGGATTCATCGAATTCATCGAAGACGGGTAGAAAAATGAAAGCGAGGAATAGAGTGCGATTAACGATCGTGCGTATCGACACGAGAGAGATGGTTTTTCGCGCGGAGCAATTTGAAGGAGTTTGGGATGGGAGCAACAGTTAGGGCGATAATTGCCCTAAGCGAGCTTTCGTATTTTCGCGGGCTATCTCTTCGAAAAGCTTCGAGAGGATCGGGGTGAAAAAGTTACGATTTCGAAAGCTCAAGATCCTTGAAACCAGCCGGAGGAAAAGAGGGGATAGAAGAAAGGTCTAGTTTCAGAAGTTCAAGGATCGCGAAACCCTTCGACCTCCGAAAGATCGACGAGCTTTTGATCTCGAAATCTCCTCGAGTGAAACAAGTTGGGAAAAACTCTAAATTAGCATTCCGTTTCCAAGTTACGAGCAGAGTTTTTCATCCTGGGCCCATCCCCTTCTCTTTTCATTTTCAATTGCGCGTAAACTGCACCCGGTTTCACCCCCACAGTCTCGTCCAAACAGTTGTCGAGACATACTGCGCCATTTTCCTCGAATCCTACTACGATATTATACTACATATACATATATATATATATATATATATTTTTCGCGGAAAAGGAGTATCAGTAGCGCGGGCGGACACGCGTATAAATTATTAACAAACGCGGTGAAGTGAGATACGGAGAGAGAGGAATGTGGACAATAAACGAAAATTTATCCGCGAATACCGACACCCCTATTCGATGTCGTTTATATCCCGAAAACTTGGACAAAGGGAATATTTATCGCTTCCTTTTATAACAGTAATTACGCAGCTTTGTCCCATCCCGTTGTCCGGCCGTGTTCCACCATCAGGATGAAAAAGAGATCGGGAGGAGGAAGGAGAGGATTTTTTTTATTTTTTTTTTTTTTTTCAACTTCGATTCCAAAAGCATGTATGTCCCCGTTGTCACGACGGTTAACCGTTTTTACATTTTTGCAACGTTTAACGACCTTAAGCTCGTTGTATGCGCGAAATTGGCGACGGGACACGGCGATTTTTTCGTACGAAAGGCAAACCAACTCCGGTGAAAAGAATTTCGTCGCGTCGCATTGTCGCTCGTTTTTTCCATCCGGAGCTTGTTGCTTTTATTAACCCCCCTCTCCTCCACTCGGTGTTCATTCAGGACGAACGTTTTGATAAAACTGAAAATTTACACGATGTAAATCCCTCCCCCCCCCCTCTCCGCGTTCTCTGATAATTGGCTTCCAAGTTTTTCCTTCCGCGCGTTTCGTTGGTTACCTTTTTGTGCAAAAAAATGTACGAACTTAATCCGTGCTACGTTCACAGATGAGGCGGGGAGACGATAAAAAAAATTAATAAATTGCGATTATACCGGTTGAATTTACACACGCGTTTTTCCATGCTGAAAGCCGCGATTCTTCCAGTATTTGTTCCAATCTTGGTCGATGACCTCGTTCTTCCTTCGTTTTTTCGAAGGGAAATTTCCCTTCTCCTCTGGAAAATCTGGAAAACTCGAGAGGGTAAAATTAGATCTTCTTGAAAATCGTAGCAAATCGTACACTTTCCTTCGCAACGACGATCGAATTACTCTTCGGAGCTTCCTAATTAAAATCCATCGTCCTCTTTCCAGCGTTTCTTCTCCGTTTCTCGATATTCAAGATCAATTCCAGACAGACGGAACGCTCGATTCGTTTACGAACAATCAATTAACAAGAGGCTATTCCACGGTGGTGGTTTTATTGGGGGGAGTTCATAGAGGGCAGATGGAAATCTTTCGAAAGTTTCCTAATTACTTTCGTTCGAACCCGTTCGATTCGATATCTGGGCTATTGCCACTCTTATTCAATTCCCCGATCACCTTTTTCCGATCGTTTTCAAAAATCTATCCATATTTCATCCGTCTCTGGGTTATCACGCCATTTATAAGATCTTCGATGATCGGATCACTTTCGTTCGTTGCGGAAATTTTTTTAATCGACGTCTTTTTCAACTCGTTTCGAAGAATCGATCGCCTCCTCGAGCTTTCTTTCGCAGACAATCGTTTACCACGTTATTTTCACTTGTCCGCCGAGCGTGTTTCTGAATTACGAGAACCATGGACAAATGGAACGAACAAACGAGATGGTTGTAGCGATTCGAGAGGGTAAAGAAAAAATCGGTGGCACGCACGTGCGAAACGGGGTGACGTTATTAAATTTCTTCCGGTTCTTTCCGCGACGCAACGTGTCGGAAAACGGCACCATCGCTGCGTGCGCTCGCACGTGTCGTGGAAATAAAGTTAAAGTACTGAATCAACGCTCGGTGGCTTGGCGTTTTGCTACGATACGTGGCAAACTGAGTTCCTTTTTCTCTTTCTTCCATCATTATCACGATTATTAATCGCGATACCCTTTCTTTTTCTCTGGGAAAAAATGGGGGTACGTAATTTCTCTCGAAAATGACACGAATCCGAAGTTGACGACCTGATAGAGAGTTTGCTTGGAGTTTAAATTTCGTGCGAAGGTAAGAGGATAATAAGAAGGCATGATTTAATATCGTTTCCATGCTTATTACCGGATTATAGGTTGAAAAAGTTGCGCGATACACGAGGAGTTCCCTCGAAAATAATTACTCGGCGAACAGAAATTAAACTTGGCGCGCCCGCGCCCTTTTACCCACGACCTCGAGGAAGGAGAGAGATAAAGGGGAAGGGAAACCGCCGGAAACAGGCAAAATATTATTTCGGGCGCGGCGGCTTGCATGAACTATAAATTTCCACTTGCGTTGAATTCTGTTGCATCGCAAGAAGCCACGTATCCTCTGATGGTGCAAGGATAGAGCCACGTTTTTCCCTTTCCGGGGGAGAGGAAGAAGGGGAAAAACGTGAAAAACACCGGGGACTATGAAATAGACATAATTTTCTCTAATGTATTCACGAGTGAAAAAGACCTGCTCCACTTCGTATTAAAGTATCGCGGTTTATTTTAAAGCCGAAGGCTCGTTTTAAAGTCGTTCCTCCTCCTCTTCCGTATTCCGATGAAATAAAATTAAACTATATTCTGAGAAATTAATAATTCGATGGGGACCAGAATCATAGTTGGAGGATTCGAATAATTTAGAAGGATACCACGTTGATATCGCAATTCCGATATCTCGAGCCGCCAATTTATACCTTATACGCGATCGAATTCGGTTCACGTTTCGTCCTCCGTCGGCTAGAAATCGCCCCGCCATTTATCACCGATATTGCTTCATTTACCGCACAGTCACATAGGTCGGACAATGTTCTTTTATGGAGGTAAATTCGCGAGAACGCTTGCAAAATTCACAATATAGGGCGATATCGGGGAAACGGTGGGATTGCCTTGATTGCGCGGGATGGAAAATTAGCGTAAACCAACGTGACCGAGTTGTGGAGAAATACTTGTAACGAAATTATAAATAAATACGTATAAAAAGGATGGAAAATTTGGGACAAAGGGGATCGAAGACACAGAGAGGAAAGAAAATTAAGAGATAAAAATCTGACGAAACAATCCGCTCCGTGTTATTTATAAATAAATGCTTGTATCCTCGTTACTCCGCCGATTTTTCCTCCCCCGTGCAAATCTGACACGTGCAAGCGTGACGAATCAATTACCATCCCATTTTGTGTACATCGAAAGCAACGTTTAATCGATTCGAGCGTACAATCGTTCCCGCGTTATATTAGAGACCGTGTAATTTTCAGTGGTGGACCGTGAACCAATTAAAGTAATGAACAAGTGAATTTGCCTACGGGGGATATATTTCGAAATATTTCACCCTTGTTTCGAAACCCCCCCTTCTCCATTATCGTCCCGGTGCAAACAAATCGGTTGACCGGAGCCAAAATCGCTTGTACCCCCACCAAATTTGCTACAAATCAAGAAGCAGCTCTGGAAACTCTGTTTAAAAATTGCCACAAGGTAGGAACGTGATACGATTTCTTCGACGGGAGGGTGCACGTATGGTCGGTAATTATATTCTAATATCCCGGCCGAGAGATAGATAGCGAGATAGCCGTTGCAATTACATTTGAAAAATGAACAGCGGCGGTGGTTTGGTTGTTGGGAAATATCCGCGAGCTGGGACTAAGGGTCCCGGATACGCTCCTTCATAAAACCGGCGCGCAACGCAATTACCGGGCCATGAAGCCCGCGGTTTAAACTTCGTTTTCCGTTCGCAATTCCGGATCCGGGCCGGAACGAATGGCCGGCCGTTGTATCAGTACCACGTTGCGTGTACCCTTTAATAAATCGCCTCCTCGTTCGTTCCTCGTTCGACGACCACCATTTTCGCCTTCCACCCGTGTTCCCGACATTTGTTATTTTAATTATTTCGCCGGGTTTTATTGCCGCAGTTGTTTTTTTCTTTTAGCGTCACGCTAGATATCCTGACTGTACGCAGTCCTCCCATTTGAATTGGTCAACGACTGTGAACGAGTGAAATTATGTTTTGCCTTCGAAATTGCGTTGGAAAATCGCCATCCGAAACGAATCATGGTTATTCAGCCAAAGAGAAGTTTTCCTTCTTTCTTCTTATTTTTTTCTCTCTCGGGTTGTGGCGGGTTTGTATCGGGTTTTTGTGTCCGGCGGTTAATTGCCACTTGGAATCTTATTGCCGCCGCTTCGATCGGTCGCGGCCATCTCCAGGAATAATTAAAAGGATTCTTATCAGCAAAGGGGAATAAAATTGTTATCGATCGTAGCGGGATTATAATGGGGGAAGGGTCTGGTATCGATTTGATTGGAAGGTAAATTTCATAAGAAGCGGTGGATGAAGTGGAGCGATGGCGCGCCGGTGATGGTGGATGGATATCGGAATGCCAGTCATTCCATTCGTTAAAATGGCGGCTCGATGACACCGGGCTCGAAATGCGTGCTCATCCGCCGGATGAAATCGCGGCAAATGAGATTCCATGGGGCTGGCAACGTTTGCAAGACTTTTAATTACTTCGGTGAGCCGGGCTTTGTCCGTTTCGCCCGCTGATTATGCATGTAGTCGCCCCCGTTAAGCTGTCCACGCTTCTCTGGATGTAGGTTGCTCGGTTGAAAACGCTCGTGGACCACGATCGAATCGCACACTTGGGAATACCGCGCTTTATCTTCTCCTTTCTTAACAAACTTGAGACATTTTCACAACATTTCTGCAGTTTTGAGCGCGTTTTAAAGAGAGAAAACTTAGATCTCTCCTTCGGTCTAAAGAATACGATTATTCAATTGATTCGATGTAATTTTTATATTTCTTTGCGGTTTCGATTTGAATATGCTCGTCGAAATTATATCCGATTATTAGAGGATTAAATCGGGTAAAAGATTCCACATGATTGCGTTATCGATACCCGCTACGAAACGAGCATAACATCGAAATTCCTGTTTCCTTCAAACCAAACGTTTGGACGTTTCGGATACCAAGATTTCGGGACGATTCCATCTTATATCCGATCGATATTATTTCACCTCGTTTAATCACGGTTGACTCGGTCGACCAATAAATCGTCCCTAATTTGATTTAAGCACCAGAATTATCCGTCCCTTGGCCAAAATCTGTTATCTCATCGATCGAACGATTTCTCGTAACACGAGACTGACACTTCGAGCATTTCATTTTTATCCTTTCATTTTTATCTTTTTGTTTTAAAATTTAATAATTATCGTCGTGATCGTCAATTTCATTTCTTTTTCCAGTTTTTGTTCAGTTTCGAGAAGTTGGAAAATTGTCCATCGAATTGTTTCTAAATTTTCGAAAAATTTTTGATCCATAAATATTTATTTTATATCGAAAGTCAATGGAAAATGAATGGCGATTTATTAAACGACCGAAATTTCTCGTTTCAAACCGCGAACGATCTCTTGCGGTTAGTCAATCCTGATTGCTTTTATAGGCTTTCGATTTTACGATTTAACGTGTTGTTAAATTTAGAAACGAAACTCTCGATAAATCTGCCGTTTTAATTTTAATTGATTGCACCGTCATTGCGTTCTCCGTCTTTGCGCGTAATTTCTCTTCCGACGAAATTAAAATTTTTAATGCCGTTTAATCGCATTATATCCAACGGATACGTTTGTTTAATCGTATGTTCGATCGTTAATAGGCGGACTAATTTTAAAAGGAAACAGAGTTAATTAATATTTGCGAATAACTTTTAAAACTCTGATCCAAATAGACAGTGGATTTAAAAATCCACCGAGCCTGCACGTTCCCAATTTTCTAGTCGAAAACTGTGTACCGTGCAATCGATATCTAAAATTGAACAGGAAGATCGCGATATCTTAAAAATTCAACGATTAAAATTGGAATTTATCCTTTTAAATCCCAAAATTATTGTCTCTTTTCTCTTTTTTTCTTCCTACCGTTTTAAAAATAATTCTTAAGCCGAATTAGAAAAAAAAAGGATGAAAGGAAAAACAAGAAGATCGCGATATCTTAAAAATTCAACATCCGATTAAAATTAGAATTTACTCTTTTAAATCCCAAAATTATTATCTCTTTTTTTCTTCCTACCGTTTTAAAAATAATTCTTAATCCGAATTAGAAAAAAAAAAAGATGAAAGGAAAAACAGGAAGATCGCGATATCTTAAAAATTCAACGTCCGATTAAAATTGGAATTTATCCTTTTAAATCCCAAAATTATTGTGTCTTTTTTCTTTTTTTCTTACTACCGTTTTAAAAATAATTCTTAGCGCGAACTAGAAAAAGAAAGAAATGAAATAAAATGAAAAGAAAAGAAAAAGAAAATGGCAAAAATTGATTCGTTCGATCTGTTACGCAACAATGGGAAACAGGATTGAAACAAGTTGGTAATCTCTGTAAATACCATGGATGGTAAATGCGTGCGGGCAGCAACAGTGGGCAGTAACATTCCAAGCCCCCGATGTTCCTCGTTTCCTAAATCTAGCGGCCGAGTTTGGTTCCGGCCAGGGTTTGCGGATCGAAACGCGTCAGAGCGCATTTGCGTTTAGCACGCGAACGTAATAAATCCATTTGTGTCCGTATTGATTTCAGATAATGGGCAAGTGGTACGTGGTCGAGGTGTTGGAGCACAAAGTCGATCCATCGAAGCCCAACGGCTCGTACAAGGTCAATTCCTGCCCGATCGTCAAGCTGAGAGCGGTCGAGAACACGTCCAAGTACTTCTCCTCGTTGAGGCTGTTGTGGACCGAGGAGATCGGCGACCTCGAGTACACTTTCCGGATACCGGACGTATCCAGGAAGCCGGGCTTTTGGATTTCCACCTCTGTGCAAAATGGTAAATCTTCGTGTTTCCAGCCTTTTTTATTTGTTTTTTTTTTTTTTTTTTTTTTTTGAGCCGGAGATACGTCCAACATTTCGAACGGAGAGAGCGTAGCTTGCGTGAAATTCGATGAATTTATGGAACGATTCCCGAGCTTTTCCCAATTGAAGAAAAAAGAAAAAATAAATAAATAAATAAATTCGAGCAATCTCCCTTCTTGTTCTTTTCGTTTCGAGTTATCGGTTAATACAATAACCGGTTTCCAAGTTTTGATATTTAAAAAGTCATTTTTTTTCTCCTTTGTTTCGTCTACGAAAAAGAAAAAGAAATGGAATGGATAAGCGTGATTCCCCAGCAAAGATTCTACTATCCGCGATAAATTTACCGAACGATTTTCTCTCGATCCGCGAGGATACCATTGGTGGCGCATAAAACGGAAGAATAATTCCCCCGTGAAACGTCCCAGGCGGTGGCGTAAAGGGAGAAAAATAAAAAAAAAAAAAAAAACGGTAGTTCTTGCTCGAATGAAGTTTCCTCCCCGATAGATAATAACGAACAGCTCGATAACTCGGAACCACTCGGTCCGAGTTTCTTTCAAAGACGATTATCGTAAGCTGGCGATTCGAATAATTCACGGGACAGAAATGGAAGAAACGATCTCTGACCGAAGGGAGAAAAATTAAAAATAAAATTATAGGATTCTCTCGTTTGAAAGAAAAGAAAGAAAAAAAATCGTTCGATAAATACGACGATCATAACACAGAGGTTTTCTATATAAATATGTATTTATAAATAAAGTTCCATCGTATCTAAACGTTTCGAAACTATAGAATCGAACTTTTAGACAGAGGACTGTATCTATAAGAATCGTGTTTACCGATTGTCGGCTCCCAGTTTCAAAGCAGTTTCGACTCCCGACGATCGACGAGCCGAGTATAAATACGATAGGGACAAATGGGCGCGGAACGGAATACATACCAGCTCGAGATCGAACTTCCTTTCCCAGGAAGTAAACATTCTGCAAACTGGACTTCCACTGGATGAAATTGACACGAGAATTTCGAGGGCCGGATCGAAGCTCCACCAGTTCCGAAGGAATCACTTTTGATTAAATTCGAGTTTTTTTGTTTAATTTCAAAATCCTCCCCAAAGATGTATTCTTCGACCATCTCTTTCGGATCGATCGAAGACGTGAACGGGAAGGGGATCGAGGGGCGAGAAGAATGGCCTATGGCCTGTGAAGCGCGAGATATGTGGGACAGTTGGTTAAACGGTGATCATAGGGGAGGACAGTTTCCGGTGAACGATCGCCTTCTAAGCGGCTAATTACCGAGGATCTTGGGTCTCGGGAACAAAGTAGGAATCGGTGGCGGTAATTAAAGTCGTAAGGTGCATCCGATAACGATCTTAATGAATTCCAAGGTAGCGGGCGTGATTATCGGTTAACTGTCAGCAAGAATGGGGCCGAACGTGGTCTGCTCGCTCGTCGGGGATGGAAGTCAGCCCATCCAATTATGTCTGGGGATAGGGGTAGGAAATCCGCGAGAAACCGTCGACGCGGAAAATAATTTTTCAAAAGCCTCTTGCCAGGCTCCCTTTTTTTTTTTTTTTCATCTCGCGGCTCCATTCTTCTGTCCCGTATCCACGGACAGCGGGTAGTCGGCGAGAGAACGTCGGCACAATGCGTTCGTGAATCGAGGAACCCGCCCTTTTCTCTCTCTCCCTCTCTCTTTCCCTTCTTTTCTCTTTTTACCACAAATTTATCCCTTAAACGCGAATATCGTATCACTCTCGCGAATTTTCGTTTATTACCGAATTTATCTCATTTATTTCCCCGTATTTCTTCTCTTTTCCTTTCCCCGTTTTTCCGCGTTTGTTCCACTTTTTCAAAAAGGTGGTGGAACAAAGCGTTATCCGATTTCCACGGAGATATCTCTTTTGAGGGTATCAAGCTTTGTTAAAAATTCCACAAATTCGACAGGCAAGGCCGAAACAATGCGATCACGTCAGTTTTTTAACAATGAAAATTCGCGGCCGGCTCTTTGTTCGCGACGTTTGCTTTCTTCCAGTTGTCAATAGCAAAATTCTCTCCCCCGTTTGCGTACACAATCTGGATAAAAAGGGCTCGACTTGGAAAATGAAAAATAAATCAAAGGGGTGAGCGAGAAGCGGTGCGATCTTGATACTCGTTCCGTGTTTGTTGCGAAGGTACGTCGCTTTGACAATGTAGCGACAACGTAGCGTCGTCGAGAAAAATTAAACGAGACGATTGGAAACGATTACGTAGAAAACGATTCGTTCCATTCGCGTTGAAGGTAAAATTCCTCGCCTTCTTGCCCTCCCCCTCCCCCCTCATCGGAATTTCACGCAATCGAACAGTCGCCGTATAATTAATTTTATGCGATTAAACGTCAATATCCAGAGGCTCGTGACCGTTTACACGATGAAACGGCTTAATGGACGACGCTGTAATAATACGATAGTGGCAGGGAGGTGTTGACGTTATTGCGATTGGCACGTAACAGACGCGTGACAATCATTTCCCCAAGATAACAACACCCCCTGGTGTTTTATCGTGTTTTCGAAATTTTCGAAAATCCGTCCCGACGCGAAAATACCGTTCCGTGTATTTTCAAAGTAATATCCTCGCCTCGTGTGCTGATAATTTTTTTCCAACGGCCGATACAACCTTTTTCTCCTTTTTTTTTTCAACCTTTGAGAGAGCGAAGTAACAGCCTTTCTAAAATTGACACGAGCTCGAGGTTCGTAGGAGGGGCGCGATGAAAAATCGATCGAATCGGCGCGACGTTGTAAATCCCCTGCATGACAATCCCTGTAATTCCGTCTCTGGGTATTCCTAATCAGCGGCGTAAGTGCATCGTCAACGACATAATGGCGTGGTAAATGTGACAGATTTCCATCGGGAGCACGCCTGGCATTCCCAGCCGTCCTAGACAATAATCAGACCGATTCGCTGATTTCCGTTTCTGATTCCCCCTTCAATCCATTCCTCCCCCGATTTCAAACTCGTTTCGTTTCGCATTCGCGCTTAAACGCGATAAATATTATTACTATTATTATTATTATCGTTATTATTATTATATATTATTATTATCATTACTATTCGATAGCTCGTTTCGAGTTGAAAAATGAATCGGAGCCAATTGATGGAATACCTGATTCCCTTGATTCAGGTACACTGGTGGAGAGGGGGTACAAGCAATTCAGCGGGAACGTGCACGTGATGAAGGCCGTCGCCTCGGACATGGTGCTGACTTTCTGTTCCCGGAACCCGGACAATCAGCTGTACTCGTTGCTACTCTCGCGGGAGCACATCCTGCAAAAGAGCGACAAACGAGGCGTGCACAATCTGCTCGGTCGGCGTGGACTCAAGATCGTCAATATCCGGGAGACGTGCATGAACAACGCTGCCTGGAGAAGAGGATCCTTCGATCTGATCGGGTGGCTGGCTCTGATAGGGGTGTTATCTTCGGTTTTCTTCGGCTCCTGGTAGTGGTGGTAATAAATGGTCGAACAAGGGATAAACGAAACGGAATTTTCGTTACGGTTGAATCGTTAGCTGCGTCGACGTTATATATCCGCGTCCCGATCATTCTAGCGATCCTAAACGTTTCCCGACGAAATAAAATCTCTTGCCGCTTCTTCCTTGTCCTCCCCTTAAACGAGAGGATCGTTAATCCCTTAGGAAAGGATTAACAGGGGCGATTTCTGTTGCCGAGAGGATCGAATTCAACGAAGAGAGAGAACGTCTTAATTGCCAACGCAGCTAACGACTCCGCGTCTCCATTGCAATAAAACCCGTCTGCGGCGCGATAATCTCGTAACGAGAATCTCGACGAAACGAAAAAACTCGAATTTATCGCGTTTTGGCCTCGTGTGATTCGACCTCGCGTGAAACCGGGACGGGAAAAGGATGCACTGGTTGCCGTGTCGCGGGCGATTCTCGTTATTCTCGGCACGACGCCAGCTACCAGGGGAACGATCCCCGTTAGATGGTGCATCGTTTCGCGTCGTCCTCACAGGTTCTTCCTGTGCTTAGTATCGCGGGCCTTTGTTCCTCCGATGGAGCTGCCGACCCCTCGAGTCCTCTCGACTGAAACAACAACGGGCTCGAACCTTCCCCAACCACGTATCTACGATAATATATATATACATATACGCGCGATTATCGCATAATTCGAGGAGGGACCCGAGTGTTCAAATCGATCGGATATTGTCGTAACTCTTTCAGTCCAGGATCGCATTCGTTTGTACAGATATATGAAAAAAAATTAGAGGACGAAGCTGTTTCTTTTACGAGACGTGTCTAATTTTAATTATCGTTGGACGAGATGTTTCTTCGTATTTTCATTCGCGTCCCTTTATAGAATCTTGTTCTCTCAGAGTTTATTTCTTTTTGGAAAAGAAAAAAAAAAGAAAAAAGACATATCAGACAAAGTCGTTGTTGTTGAAGAAGAGTGGAAAAATGAAGGGGACAAAGATTTATCGAATAATGCGATGCCACGGATTGAAAGAGTTCCGCGAAGAACTCACTGTTCCAGCCAAGATAATCCTCCTGTTCAAAAAAATAAGAATGGGGGCGTTTCCGTGAAGATTAGCGACGTTAGATAGAAATGCATGTTGTATGTATCTCGGTTCGTGGATTTAAGAAGACAATAGTAATGTATCAAATCGATCGCGTCGACGAAGAACGATCTCGAGTAGCCGATTCTAAGATTCATCTGTTCGCTCGTCGAGCGAAGAGAAGGAAGCGGTGCACAGGGGGGAGAAAGAGAAAAAAAAGAAAAGAAGAAGAAGCCGTAGAAGCTGGTCGATTTCCGCGTAATCTTCCATTCCTTCCATTCCGTACCGTGAAAGTTTAACGGCAGATCTCGTAGTGACGCGATCGAAACACGATTTTTCGCCCGAGAAAGATATTATAAACGGAATACAAAAAGATGAAGCGAATAAATTAAAATATCATCGGGATCTAGTTTAAATAAATCGTGTTACGAGTCGTCTCTCCGCGCGCGTCTTTCTTCTCTATCTCCGTTTTAGGATAATGAATAATTAAAAAAAAAAAAAAAAAAAAGAATTACCATTCTAAAGTAAAATAAAATCGCAATATAGCGCGAAATATTGGATCATCGAAATTTTCGATGATTTTCCATTCCATTCCAACGACGAAGCAGCGGTGTACGATTGTATAAATAGTTGAATCTTATCGTTATAGATTTATTATTCGTATCGCGGTTGATCGACGATCTTTCGAAGATTGAAGCTAAACAGGACTAAAGATCGAGTAATCGAGTAACATTCGTGTCCTTTTTCACTCGATCGCACTCGCTTTTTCATTCGTAACGCTCGAACATTCACGCATACACACATACACACACACATACACACATACACACACACATACACACACACATACACGCGTACCGAACATATCTTTTTATACTTAATCGAGATTCGTTGAGGCGATCTTTTTTATAATAAGGATCTTTGAATTCTGCCAGTTTTGTGTCTTCGTATGCCTTTTTATACGAACAACATCCGAACGTACAAAAAAAAAAAAATTTTATGCTTGACTTTTACCTTTTTCTACGCGCTATACCCGATTTCAATATTATACTGTGCTATTTGTGTCCGATATCGTCTCTCTCCAACGATTTTCTAATATTTTATCCAATCTAGGATAAAAATGAATAAGACAAACTGTAGCAAGACTATCGATTTATATCACACACCTTACACAGGCAGCGATGATGTTCTCACAGGCGCGTCACAATATTTGTGAGAACATAAACGAATGCGTTTGAGCGAGCGTTGTTTAAATGCGTTGAAAAAAAAAAAAAAAAAGAAAAAAAAAAGAAGCAAAGAAGCCTCCCGTGAAAAGGTAGCCGTCTCTACCGAGTCGAAAACGGGGAGGGATTGTTACGATTTGTTTGACAAGTTCAAAATGGAACCCTATGCGATATGTATATACGTATCCTCGATTCGCCACAAGCCCGGGTATCGTCATCTGCGATGACGCGTTTGCCACACAAATGGCGATAGGATATACGCATGGGGTACTCGTTAAATTATTGTACACTTTTCGATGCCAATCGCAAGGGAGTACGCCGTGTTATGTTTTAAATGCTCTAGAGTCTTTATTTATTGTACAGAATGCTCGATATATAAATAAATGAATGAATATATATAAATATATATATATATATATATACATACAATACGATCTAATACGATATAATACGATATCGCTTATTATGTGTATAAATATGGAACAATAAAAAAAAGGTCACTTCGACGGTTCCGTGAATGACTTTATTTTTTTCCACCAACCTTGTACGCTCCTCTCGTAAATTCAAATATTTAATTGGGTAGTGGAAGGTTGATGATTTTTTGAAAAGGTCGAGATCCCTGGAAAGAAGTTAGCATTGGCGTAAAAAATCAGAGACAAGAGGCGAGGAGTTGGAGTTGGCAACCCGTTTTTTTCAACCCGTTCCTCGTAAACGCAGCCTCCCGCTAAAAAAGATTAAATCTTTCGGCAACCAAGCATCGACTAACTAACCTGCTACGTTACCATCGTAGCTAGAACTAGGCGAGAGGAGAATGGAAATGTCTAGGAGATCTAATAATTAAGGTTAATTTTGCAATTAACCTCAGACCCCTACGCGAACTGCATCGAACAAAACGTCTATCCTCCCTCTCTCTCTCTCTTTTTCTCGCTCCTTCCATCCATTTTCTTGTTTAATTTTCTTTCTCAACGCTCCTACCCTACCTATATTCTTTCTATTTCAACCCTCATCTCTCTCATTGCTTAAACAAAGTTTCTTACAAGCCCGATGAAGAAGTTTTAACGCCGTTCGACGAGCCACGATTACTACTTTGTCCTGATTCTTGGCAACTTCTTCTAATATCGAGACTAATTTTCCATCTCGAAGGAAATTAATGCACCGCGCTTCTCTCTTTCCTTAAAGCGGAGTTAATTCCCGGAAATCCCGCGGAATCCCGGAAATCTTGGCTCGAAAGCTCGATACGTTTCTTCTTCTTCTTCTTCTTCTTCTTCTTCTTCTTCTTCTTCTTCTTCTTCTGGAGGAGGGGATAAATTAGAAAACGTAGCGCAAGGATAGAGCCCGTCGACTGAAAAATCGAAAAAGCATCCGAGCAGAGGACGCTTTCATGCCTTGATCATCCCTTGTCGTTCCCATCTCGGATCCATCCACCCTCTTCCTTCCGTTTCATCCACGAATCGTCTTCTTCGGACGTTCTTCCGTTACTCGATCCAGTGTTACAATCGCTCCGACGACGATTTTGCCCGGTAGAAGAGTCAAAGGAGAGATGTTCGGCACAAAGGAGTACGAAAAACTCGAAGTGAATTTCAAGGTAGACAGATGGAAAACGTAACATTACACGGCGAAGCTGTATAATCTCCTTATAACAAGAATCTACTCCGAGTCTTTATTCTTCGTTAGAGAATAGATTCGATGACAATTGAAACACGAGATGCTTAAGACGTACTTAAAAAAATCACCTGATACTTCGACGGATGTTCACAAGTTGTGAAAAATATTAGGTCAAACTCTGGATCAAATGGGGGAGAATTAATTTCCTCGAATTTAGCAAATCGTCTCGATATCGATGCCAGCGATGAAATTTCGAGCCAATTCAGAGTGAACCGCATCGCGTTACATAGGAGACTTGAAACAAGCATCTTCGTGAAAAGGATCACGATTTTCGAACGTTCGAACCGGCTATGACGAACGCTTCCGGACGAGGCGCGCGTGGAACAATCGGATTCCCGAAACAACACGCCGATTAAACCATCAATGAGAATTAGCATTTTAATTGCCCCGTGGGTGTCCCACGATTTTTCGCTCGGGGTTCAGGGATCACGACCTCTCGGCCAGCCGGAACGAGGTAAGAAATTAATAAATTAGCTAATGGCTCTGATGAATCGGCCGATTCTAGACAGGAAGTGGAACGACGACGTTCGTCGTCGAGGAAATTTTAGACGCGTGGACGCGTGGGATTGAGAGAGAGAGAGATTCGTGGTGATGGACACAACGATGGAATTAACAATAAAATTATGGTGAAAAAGTATGTTGAAACTGGTGTATTTTTTTTTCACGTTCAACATAGGATGCAGATAAATATGCGAAAGAAGAATCTAGGGAATTAAGTTGCTCGGTGGATAATTTTTAAATAAATTTTAATTATATCGCAGTTCGATTTAATCGAACAACGAAACGAAGCAAATACTGGGAAAAAGAGAGAACGGAATCATGAGAAACAGAAAAAAAAAACAGTGCGAATGTAACTTTTAATAGGAAACTAACGGGAACAGATAATGAAGGCGAGGAAGAAAATAGAAATAAGTGTATTCGAGTTCGTACCAGTTTTACGAAACACACGTTCGAGGAATAAGAATTAGATTCAATTACCGGCATTCAGCACGTGTCTAAGTTGCATAAAGTTTGTCTAAATTGCCACTTTGTGCGCGCCATTGCGTTGTTTTCCTACCAATTTGATGCTTCTCGACCGAGTCGTGAGAAGTCGTTAGTAGTAGAGCTCGTGTTTTGGTCAGACGTCTGCAGCTAATATTACTTATGATTTACGGTTCAAACATTGAAATCTACATGTGTACATCTTTTAACGTTTTATATAAATTCCACGTCTCTATCGCGACGTCGAGGAGAGTACTCGAAAATTCTTAACGAGAAAGTTAAAGTTACGGATCAAATTTAAACTTGTCCGTCGTAGATACGAAGATTCCAACACGCGAGTGTATACACATTGCACACGTCATATCCTAGAGCTACTTTACATGCACGTCTCGCTATTACAAATTTTCTGGACAAATTGTATTCTTTGCACGTATTCTCTGAGAAGTCTCTCCGCTGTTGCGGTACAAGGTTTTTCTATCGTGGAAAAAGTTTCATCTGCGTCGTAAAATATTAAAAGTGTGCAAACATCTGTTCGAATAAAAATATTGAATTATTATTATCGTGCGAGAAAAACGTCTTTCTTTTCATTCAGAGATTCGAAGAAAAAACGTCGTATCTTGATTTCTAACCCCATTAAAATTTCACGGTTTTTACCTGTTTCATGAACAGCAAAGATCAAGTGAGCGAGTAACCGTGGAAGCAAAATCATCTTTAACTTCGAATCCACGTAGCGGTTTTTGTCGAAGAAACGAAGCTACTTCTCGAGAGATTAGGTTTCGTCGTTAGAACGAGAAGGGACAATTAGCGCAAGGCTAAGCACGTTTCAAAGAAATTTCACGCGAGTCAACCCCGTGACACGTGTGGGAAACAAGTGGCACGAGAAACTTCCAGTTGACACGAGGATCCTACATTTCCAGACAACGTACAACGTTTATTCGCGGCTCCGAAAAAACGTGGAAAATCTTGGTCGAGCTTTGGAAATGGATTTCCAAAAATACCATATATCCATTGATCCTTGAATATAAAATAAAATAAAAAAAAAAAAGCATAAAGGTTTTGAATGTTGTGGAAATTGTGGCTCGATTCTCCAATTCTCAATATAACCCGGGTTATCGAACCTCGTTGAACGAAATCGAGGTTTGGGAAATCGAGCAACATTGAACGTTTGCGAGAGTTTGCGATATTGTTACGCAACGCTATTAAATCACACGAAACAAGTTTTATCTATCTAAGCAGCATCATTACCTAAATTGTTGGCCTCCAGCAATTCTGGGCTTTAGAACCCAGTAGTTACGAACCGTTTAATAATGGAGTCAAACATATCCGATCCTTTAAGCTATGGAACAATGTTACCCGACAACTGTTTGAAACTAAACGCAGCAATATCGTAGTA
Organism: Apis cerana; assembly: GCF_029169275.1. NCBI lineage: Eukaryota > Metazoa > Arthropoda > Insecta > Hymenoptera > Apidae > Apis > Apis cerana. The sequence goes on from NC_083860.1 coordinate 8,177,287, forward strand.
TATCGTAGGATATCGTTGCAGGTTAAGATTGCATTATATCGTCTCGTTAACATGGGAGGAAAACGTTTGGAGAAACGTTAACGTTAATTAAGGGATCGATCATTTTTTTTATCCTGTATTTGTTTCGATGTATTTCGATGCATCGAGATCGAGTATTGCAACGAGATTGCTTTTCATCAGTTCTGTGTTTCATTGATCCGCGCGTTTGAATGGAGGGCGTTAGATATCGGTTATTGCCGGTTCGAGCGTGATCGATCATTCGGGTAGCAGAGCGTAAAGATAAACGTCTATAGGGGTCTATGAAGAGAGTCGAAAGATTAGTTAAGAGCTCTTTTACCTGTCATCGTTCGCCATCGACTTCTTCAAATCCGAACAATTATAATTTATAATATCGATTAAAGGATTCTATTAATTAAACGAAGTAAATGACTAAAAAAAAAAAAAAAAAAATATTCGAACGCCAAATGTGTTCCAGAATGTTGGTCTGATTCGGTGCACCCGTACAATAAGCGTTACGGCAAACCATGGCGGAACGAAGGAAGGATCAGGATGAGGAGTCTGTTATTATTTACAATTCATATGCGCGCATAATGCAACGGGAACAAAGAGAATGCGAAGCAGTAGCTTGCGTATTTATCGCTAGAGAGACGAACTTTTGTATGTAATGGATATATACGAGCTGTTTAAATATTAAAATAATTCATTTCAGGTACCTCCTTATAATCGGGAAAGGAAAAAGGAAAAAAAAAAAAGAAAAAAAGAAGGAGAGACGAAGAATGGTTTTTGCAAATTGGTTGTGAACTTATAATGAAAAATTTAGGATCGCGAGCACATAATAGGTCGGTGTTTATCGGTATCTCGGGCAGAATTGACGTAGGGAAATGAGAATAATGTTTCTGCAACGGCAAAGTGGATGGAATTACTCGTAATTTGGTAATGAGCGCGGCGAAACGGCGGCAAGAATCACCATAACCCACATCACGTACCCGTGGTCATATGCGTAATGTAATGCGCGTAATGCACGTAGGTATTACAACAATAGGATCTACCGATGCGTCGTTTACCGTATTTCCCTGCGAATTTACACGACGCCGCGGCGCGTATAACGCGAATATATTAGTTCCTATCTTCCTCGATAAATCTTTATTACTTTCTCTTTTTAACAAATATAAAACGCAACAGTCGAGTAAAAAATGGATTGAAACGGTAATCGAGAGAAAGAGAGAGAGGGTTAAAAGTAATTAGAAGTATAGCAGAAAAATATTTACCCGATTCTTGGACAATGTTCGAACGACGGATGTGTGCGCTAAATATTTTTTTTAGAAAAGAGTTGATCCAAATATAAAACGAGTAACAATATAATCGACAGTTGAATTCGAGAATTCAGAATGTTGAGAGAAGAAGAATTTGGAATAAGAATTTGTGGACGACGAAAGAACACGTCGAAATGTCTAATTATCAATCCCACGATCGTTTCTCAAATAGAATAGAACAATAGTAACCCAACGACAAGGTCTGGTCAGGAACGAGCTTGTGAATCCGTTAGTAATACCCACGATCGGGATGGGACCACGATGTTGGAATCAGTGCAACGGCCATTATACCGAGGCAACGAGCTAAAAGAGCCACGGGACGGACATCACTTTCGGCTAGGTACATTCCCGATAAGGTTAGCCGATCTGTTCATTGCCATTGTCGTTGTCGCGCGGAATCGCACAGGGCTGTAAACTGTTTACAGCCCTCCTGTTCTCCAGTAAGTGCGCGCGCGCGTGCACACACACACACATAGACAGCGTTTCGATCGCACGTGGACGAGGCTTACGGCTGGTCAACGAACACGTTCACCCGGGTGGGACATAGGTCCACCAGGCATGGATCGGCCATCCGTGGAAAATTCGCGGAGGCGTGATGCTCACTTGATCGTGAACAATTCCATCACGCCCAGATACACCGTGACGCCTCCCCTCTCTTTTTTTCCTCGTCGATTCTAAGTAGACAAATAACCCAGACACCTTGATCCTCTTCTCTTCGATACAGTTCCTCTCTGTTATCGTTGCTGTGTAATTACTGCCTCGACGAGGATGTGAAATAAACGAGGACAATCGAAGGGTAATGGCAAGGCGTAATTTAGGGTGTGATTACATCGAGTGCCAAGTATCGAGGAAGAAATTTAAAGAGACAATATCGGGAATCGATTACGATGCTGTTTATCTCATTCACGCATTTTCCATGCGAGGGAGATTCGAGATTCGAGGTGATGAATTTTAATATGAATTTAGTTAGAAATTGTCGATGACGGATAGAGGGAGTCGAGGGTTAATCGATACAATTTTAAGAAAATCATTGGAAGAAAGGCTAGTTTTTAGGGAAGACCGAGTGAAGCTGTTAATAGATGAATTAATGTGTTAGAAGAAATCAGAACGATTATAAAGCACAATAATAAAAAGAAAATATGTAAAGATAAAAATTAAAGATATTTAAAAAATAAAGCAAAAAATTTACAATTAATTTTTTTTTAAACTGTACATGCTATACAGAGATGTAATTAAACGCAATTTCTTGTTTTATCTGTTCTCCATGCTAACTATCGTACTAACCATGTAACTCATCGTACAAATACGTTCTTTGATCTAGACTTTTTATCTATCTCGTCGTCTAAGGCTTGTTGTGGACAGCTTTACTGATAAATTGGCCACAAACAGGTTTTATATGAAAAACCTGTTTATTTTTTTATTCTCTCTTTTTTATATCTATCATTACAGCGTCATAGATTTCAGCTTCAAATGAATATTCAATGAAAACTTCTTCAATATTTTTAGTTCATCTATTTTCGATCGCGAATCTTTTAGAACAAATCGTAACAAATATTCAATTTTTTCGAGAAAAATATTTTCCCATACATCGTACAAATCAAATCTGATCGGTCAGTACGCGAATCACATTGCTGAATAACGCGCATGAACATAACGACACAGATATATATATATATATTACTACATCTAGGAAGGCTTTTTCTAAAAAGAAAAACGAAAAAAAAAAACGGTACGTATAACACGGTGGAGGACGTAGAATCGGTAGGGCGGTAGGGCATCGTCGAGAGATTTTGATTTTATTGCGCGCACGTAGCATCCTCTTGTTTCGCGTGAATCGCATGAACGAAATTTCGTGCTAGTGGCGAAAACCGCCTCTGTCCGCTTCGCCTTTCTCGTTACTTCTATCGTTTTTATTTAGTTCTTTATCCGTTTGACCATCGCTTTTTCCGTTCCTCACGTTTCTGATTTTGGCCTCGTTAACCACCGCAAGTTAGAAGCCAGAGTTTAATATATTTTTTTTATCATTGATGTTAAAATGTTTTTAATGAAATCAATTTTATTAAAAATCAAAATTTATATATATCTATTATATCTTTTAACTTATTTAAAATTTAAAAATATTTGATATATAGATTTAATAAATTTTATTTTTTAATAAAATATTAACAAGCTTATTTATAATATATTTTGTAGATACTAGTACGATATCGTTTTATTTGGAAAAATTTTTATGTAATATGCTGATAATAAAAAAAAATAAAAGTATTTTTATATTATATTCATATTTCATTTTTAAAAATGAGAGATTTTGATATATTAAATGAGGACAAAAATAATAAGAATTGAATAAAAAATAATAGATAAAAACAAAAAATTTTTAAATTATAGAATAAAATCAAAATACAAAAAAATTCTAGACTAAATAAATATGAAATAAATAACAAATATTAATATACAAGAAAATCAAAATATTTATACTATATATATTATAAAAAAAAAATCACTTACCAGTATTAGAAAATATGTGTCTTATTACTCGTAAATAATATAATAAATTAAATGAAAAATGCACGACTATATCTTCATTTGATAACGAAGTAATTCGACAGACAAAGTCGATAAGAGATCGTATCGATAATAGTGCAAGTAGTTGCCTGCAAATTTTAAACATTATCAATTTTATTATTTTATTAATCTATTACACAAAATAACACTTTTAAATTGATATATTTTAATAAATAAAAATTATTTATAATATCAATAAAATTAATAAATATAATTTAGTTTATATAAATTAATATATTAAATTAATAAAATTATAAAATTATAAAATTAATCGTGTGATATTAAAAATTATAAATTTTAATAATACTTCATATTGAGATATTCGTTCAATGTTTATATATGTGTGACTTTACGCGCCGAATTGTGTATTATTGGTGAGCCGAGGCATCAGTTACGCTTTAACCATCGTACAGTACGGACGTGTTGAATTACGAAAATTTTATAATATATAATTACTTACCAATTGATAATAAACAATTATTATCATTATTATTATATTATAAAACATCATATTTTCTTGCTTCTTATTTCTGATAATATCTGTGAATTAATATACCTGAAACAAATTTTTTTATTAAATTAGCAGTTGAAAAAAAATTGATAGAAAAAAAAGTATGTTATATACCGTAATAAAATTGTATAAATTGAATAAAATTGAATCATTATTATTTGAATCTTCAAAAAGAACAATGAATAATCTATATTTTCTAAAAATTTTGAAAGATGAAAGTAAAAATGTATATCATAAAAATATATAAATCATATCAATTATTATTTACTGAATTAATAGTTAAAAAAAAAATTGATAGAAAAAAGAGTATGTTATATACCCTAACAAAATTATATAAATTGAATGAATTATTATTATCTGAATCTTCAAATAAAACAATGAATAATCTATATTTTCTGAAAATTTTGAAAGATGAAAACAAAAATGTATACCATAAAAATATATAAAACACGTTAAATAATTATCTTCGATATCTGTATCTTCAAGATACAAAAAACTAAGTAAAATCACTTCATTTTTTCTAATGATTAACAATTCAACATGTCACATTATAACATTACACATTTTGTCATGATAATTTTTGACAAATGATGCTACACACCATTATGCGGAACAAACTCACCAAACAATTTTTTGATTGGCTATTGCCGTATAGTTAGCATTCAAAAATCGAACAAAAAATTTGAATGTTGTACAATATATTTTATTCTTATAAGATCAAAAAAAAAAAAAAAAAAGAAAAAATTATTTTATATTATTTAATATTATATCTTATTATAATTAATTTAATATAAAAATAAAAATTTTAAGATAAAATAACTACAATAAAAAATATAATAAATAAATATATAGATAATTTAATTAATATTTAATAAAATAAATAAATTTAATATTTAATTAAATAATATTTATAATAAATATTTAGGTAATAATAAAATTATAATAAATTAATAAATAAATAAAAAAATAATGATAGATAAATCACAATTTAAATTGATTGATAATCTGATTAAAAATAATCATATCGATAATATTTCACATTAAATATGAATTCTATACATCACATTTAATTATAATTTTTTTTATCTCAATAGAATTATTATTTTAAATCAATAATGTTGCACATAATCTAATACAAAAATTAATAAAAACATGGAAAGCTAAAGTTTAATATTTTATATTTTAATAATTTTTGTATTTTCATTATTATGTATTTATTAAATTATTATCAAGTCCTTATTATTATATTTCTTTTTTTAACAATTATATCTTTTGTCTAGAAATATTTTTTACTTCGTTTCTGATTTTTATTTGCAATGAAATATTACTTAATTATATAAAATATCACTTTAAAAACAATATGATAAATCATAAATTATATTTAAAAAAAAAATAAATAAATAAAATTTTATTATAAGATGATGAATCTATTTCATACATTGTCTATGTTAATGTCATAAGAAGAACATGGCGTCGATTATTAAAGGTGCGACATTTTTTTAACTGATTTTAAATATATAATATATATACTTTGTTATTTTAATTGTTGATTATAATTTAATTTGTATATAATGTAATATTTTTAGATACGGGTGAAATTTGGAGCCGATTATTTGATCATCGACCATTTATTCAAGGTGAAATAACATTTTTCCTACGCGAATTTCAGGTAAAGAACTTTTGAGTTCTTGCTATTAAATACCTGCATTTTCAAAAAAAAAAAAAAAAAATAGTGATTATATAAAAAATCTACGAACTACTATCTTTATTAGAAGACTAATTGACCATTATATAAATGTACATTAACAATAGTTTATGTATCATTTTGCATAACCTATAATTCGACAACGAAAAAAAATTTATAGGAAAAAAGAGACGATCGAGAAGTGGAACGACTCTTCAAAATACTTGAATATTCGACAGATTTAAAAGAAAGTCAACTCGATCGAACAGAACAACTTGGGGATTGTCATTTACCTAGCTTAAAAGCAAATGTTGATGTTGCCCTAAGTATGTGTGAAAGAGTTCTTCAAAAAGAACAAGATTTTGATAGTGTATGGATCATTTTCATTTCAAGATTTTGATTAATTTTTAGAAATATCTCACATTTGTCATTAATTTGAACATCCAATAATTTTTTTAGGATGTAGCATTACAAGCAAATAGAGAAGCAAGGAAAGTAGAATGGGAAAAATTTGTTAATGATATGAGTGAAAAGTGTGAAAAAGTAAATCAAACTTTTGAAGAGAAAGAAAACGAAATAAAAGAATTTTACATTGATTTAGAAAGAAAATTGCACATCACATCATAAACGTGCAATAATTATTTCATTCTTATATAAAGTGTAATAATATTGTATTAATATATTTTATGCATATATTCTAATAATTTATAACATAAAATAATACCAAGCTTGTATTTAATATATAAATATTTAATGAATATTTTTATTTTATTATTAATATAACATTTATATCTATAAAATACAAAAATGCCAGTTGAATCAATAGAAGATCCTTCTATAAAAATCAAACCAAATAAGAAATTAGTAGAATTTATTTGTAAAAATGTAAAAAAAACAAATAGTATTCCACCTGCTATTGTTGCTTTAAAAAAATCAACTAAAGATAAGCAAAAAGATATTTTATTAAAACTGGATGAATTAAAATGGTTAAATAAGTATTTAGAAGAATATAGAACCACCAACATGGAAAGTATTTATTTACATGAGCTTTTAGAAGAAGATGATATCAAATTACCAACTCCAAAAATTATACCAAGAAATCCAGAGTTAGAAGCTAGAACACAAAAATTGAAAGCACAACAAGATGCTATCAAATATAAAGCTATGACAAAAAACGTAGATACAGCTACAATGAAATTACCAGAAGATAGTATTTCATATCAAAGTAAGATTTTTATTTTAAAAAATAAATTTCCTTTGACATAATTTTCATTTATATTTATCTATCTATCTATCTATATATATATATATATATATGTATTTTTTTTCAGTGAAGCAGATAAATAAGCAACTTATAGCTGTTGCACAATTTGTATTTTCTGTGCTAGCAGGTTTTGCTTTTGGATTTATAGGTGTGGAGTTAATAGTAGGAAATTTAGATTTTGGATTTAGGTTGTTATTAGGTATAATTTGTGCTCTAATCATAGCTTTGGCTGAAATTTATTTCTTGGCAATTAAATTAAATGAGGATGTATATGATACTATTCCAACAGGATCAGCACCTAAAAAATTGCATCAAGAATAAAACTTTATAAAGCATTGTTATTAAAATATATTCTTTTAAATTTAATATCTTTTTGTTCTAAAGAAATAATAATAGAATAAAATTATTATACCAATATAACATGATATAAACAATAGACACAATTTAAAAAATAAACACTAAAAAATTAATACATTTATTTCATATTATATAATAAATCAATTAAAATAATATGGTGCTTCTTAAATCAATGCATTTGAAAAAATAAATAAATTTTTTACTTTATGCTTATAATTTTTTTTAATAATGTATCTATGAATTATAAATATGTTTTATTGTGAATAAAAATGTCCTATTTAGGATATTCAATTTATCTAGGTATTCAATTTATCTTTAATGAATACATATAAAAATAGTGTTAAACATCTAAAATTATTGTCTGTATTCAATCTAAAATATTAAATAGTTTTAAATGGTAAGAACCAAAATATTTGCAAAGATATATTATTTTTAATTGTATTTGAAATATTTCTTAAATAATCAGAGAGCCTGTCTTATGAAAATATTAAATAGAATATTTGTTTTTTTTTTTTATCTCTTGGTTTCATCCTCACTGTCACTTTTTTCACTTGCTTCACTTTTGTCACTAATGGAATCACATTTTCCATTCTCTTTTTCTATACTTTCTTGTTCACTATTTGATGAATTATCATCTGCTTTTCTATCATCACTATCAGAACAAGAATCTGTGTCTGATTCACTATCACTGTCAGAGTCTGAACTATTTTCTGATGAACTGCTATGTGAATTCTTGGCAGCCATCATTTCTCTGAATTGTCTCACTGTTATCTTTCTAGGCATTATTTCCCTGAGAAATTCCAATGTATCATTTGTTTGTACCACTTCTGCTAGATGTTTGTAGTCTAAAAAATTTCCTTTGTTGCTTTGCAAATGTGCCTCTTCCGTTAGATAATGTATAAATAGTTCCTATAAAATTGTTTTCATCTTTGTTTGTTCATATTTATCTTGCAAAATAATCATTTAGCAAAATATTTGAATAGAACACATATTAAACAATTGGTTAGTAAATAATATTTTAAATATAAAATGCATAGAAAGCAAGAATTTTTAATTAATGTATTAAATAAATTTAGTAATTACAAATGTACAAATTATATTTAAGCGTCACTTAACCTCAATATTTAAATATCAGTCTTACCGTAGCTTTTGTGACTAAATATAATCCATCTTGACCGATTGTATCCACGTAAGGGGAACTTTTCATAATTGTTTTTACTCTTGATATAGGTAAACGTAATTCCTTCATTTTAGCAGGTGATCCTTGCGCAGTCATTCTTACTAAAAATTGATTTACCTTAAGTATGAAATGTAAACTAACAGATAGTAACCGTTAATCAATTGCCGCCAATTTTTGAATTCTTTATATAATTATTCATTAAGAAGAAAAATTAGAGATAAAATTGTAAATATTTAAATTTTATTTTTAATATTGTATATATCTAATTAAATTCTAAGAATATATAACAATATAAAATAATTATATTGTTAAAAAATTAACATATCAGAACTTTTCTTATAGTATTATCTATTTTTATTTTAATAATAAATTCATTTTAATAATAAATTATTTTAAAAATAATAAAAATGAATAAAAAAATTAAATAATTTTTATTTTACAGTTTATTAGTAAAATTAAAAAATTCTGCTTAAAACATTTTAAAAAAATAAACGTGTGTTGAATTCAGCGGTAGAAATAAGATATCCTAGTGACATCTTTCATTAAGCGAACGTTACTATTTCTATTTCTTTTCAATTGGCATATTATATCCGGCTTACAGAAATTTTGGCGAGTAGACAGTTGTTGCATCAATCTGACAATCTGTAACGAGTCAAGGTATATTTAATAATATTTAAGCAATATATAATCAACATGCAGATCAACCTGGTTTGTAGTATTCGCATACGTCGTATCAATTATACTTCGCTATATGTATAACCGTTGAATTAATCGATCAATACGGCACATGGCGGATTCGTGTTAATAATGTTTCAGTGAAAAGTTTACTGATTGTTCGTATACAGTTGTTAAAATTGTTGGTTTATTGGTTTGTAAATAATCTCTTCTAATCTGTTTCTTTCATTCGTAGAATATATGTTCAATGTAATTATAACCTACTATGAAAATCTTCATCCTTCAATTTTACAAACATCTGTTTCCTTCTTATGATAATTTTTTGTTATATAAATTTTATTTTTATCATTTTCTTTAAATTCTTGTATTTGAGATTAAAGATAAAAGTATTTAATTATTTGTTTATTTTCTCTTTGTTATATTCACACATGAAAAAAAACACTATTATAATAATATAATATAGTATAATATAATTTTTTTAAAATAAATATTGGCATAGTTGATATTGAATTTATAAATTACAGGAACAAAATACCTATCAGAATGTCAACTTTTCTTGGGCTTATTAAGGAGATACCTGGCATCTCAGTGGATCGTTTTGATGGAGCAAACTTAACATCTTCTATATTTTTTCTTAGTCATTGTCATTCTGATCATATGCATGGTTTATCAGATATGTTTTTTGAGCATATAGATGAATATAACAAATGTCTCTATTGCAGCCCTATTACAAAAGCATTGTTAGAAAATAGATTTAAATTTAAAACATCTTGTGTAAAAGAAATAGATATTAATTCTCCTACTGTTATAGAATATTCAATAAAAAATGAAGATAAAATTCTTATTTGTGTAACTTGTGTTCCAGCAGGACATTGTCCTGGTTCTGTGATGTTTCTTCTTGAAAAAAATAATATATCAATATTATATACGGGTGATTTTCGTATTAATCCAATAGACTTTCCCAAATTGAAAAGTTTACATTATTACAATGATTCTAAATTAATACCTAAATCATTTACTAAAATTTATTTAGATACAACATTTTTAAGTACCGACTTTTCTAGTTTCCCTACTAGACAAGAAAGTGTATTTAAAATGTATGAAGTCATTAAAAATTGGATAAGCAAAGACCCAAGGAATGTTGTTATTCTGGAATGTTCTGCTATATATGGTTCTGAATTTCTTTTTGTAGAATTGTCTAAGATGTTAAATATAAAAATTCATGTAAGAAATGATGTATTTGAAACTTATTGTCGTATTGCACAATTATCTTGTTATGTCACAAATGACCCATATAGTACTTCGATTCATGCTTGCAAGAAAAAAATATCTGTGTCAGGTTTGCATTGTAGAAGTGATGTAAGCAATATGAATATCATGACTGTTATCCCATCTGTAATGAAATGGAGGAAAAAAGATACAACTATAATAGGGGAATGGGACAAAGTTAAAGAGAGAACTTTTAATGTATGTTATTCTACTCATTCTTCTTTTAATGAACTTAAAGCATTTGTTCAATATTTTGAAGCATTGGAAATATATCCATGTGTGATTAAAACAGAAGAAGAAGAACAAGTTTATTGTTTGTTAGATATTGTAAAAAGAAAATTAGATAAACAATCATCGAATAGTCAGAAATATAAATTAGATCTTCCTAGACGTAAGATATTAAATAAAGCTAAATTTAAATCTGAATATTTTAGTGATGATGATAGTTTATGATAATTAATTTATACTTTCAGCTATATATATTAAGTTGTTAATGTTGTTAATGTTGTTAATATATCTTGTTATATAATAATTTTTATTATAATGTATATTATTATATATCTTTTTATTATATACTGTATATATGTGACAAAAAGATTGTATTTTTAATAAATGTAATTAATTAATTTTTTTAATATTTTTATTTTCCATATGTTCTGTATGATTCTAAATTATAAATAATATAAATAAGTTTAAAATTAAATAAATAAATAAAGAATAATATTTAATAAATAAGATATAATATTTAATAAATAATATTATTTAAAAATCGTATATTTTAATATATTATTTGTATTAATTTTATATATGAGATTATTTTAAAATATTCTGAAATTAAAAAATTTCATGTTGCAGATATTTACTTACATCTTTGTTGTTGAATATATCATCTAAGCGCTAAATAATGGAGAAATCAGCATTAGCACAAGAGAAGGTATGGTTTGACAAACCATCCTATGACAAGGCAGAACGACTATATTTTGAAAGAATGGCCAAGGTAAGTATCTTTCTTAATGAATTGTGAATTAATGTTATTGGGTATAAAATTGCCAACAGGAATAAGATAAATGTTTCTAAACATACGAATTAACAAATAAAATGAATCTTAAGTTCCATTTGTTTTTAATATTATTAAAATAATAAAATAATTTTTTATAAATAATTATAATGTTTAAAAGTATGTTTATAAACATAAATTTTTTTAAGAATCTATTATTATCCCCAACATCCACAGCTAATATTTGTCTTTTTGTTATGCCTTGTGTTTTTTCTTTGTACTAACAAAAAAACTAACATTTTTAACACACACTTCAGGGAATATCTGGTGATAGGGAAGATTTGATCTGCTTGTAATTCCATGAGGTGTTGGGAATTTTATTATTTTTTTTTTTTTTTAAATCTTAATTCCCATTTCTAGTTGTGTGTTCAAGTGAATTATCTAATTTTGTATTTCATTTTTAATAAAACTTTTCTAATAAATATAAATATAATCAATATTTAAAATAAAAAAATAAAATAAATAATATAATTTTTTGTTTATTTGTTTACATTTATAATTTTACAATGTATTGTTCTATATTTTCATACATTCAATAAATTTGAGAATGCATGGATTCTTTATTCAAGATATTTAGTTTTTGTGCAGTTGTGTCTTGTAGCAACAATATAAATGAAGCATGTAAAAGACATGCTTTGTTTAATTTCTGTTTTACTCAATTAATTACAAGACATAAGTTCTTACTTGCATAGCTTGATGTTTCAAGGTGGTGTCTCATAAGATCATGGAAAGCTGCTCGCTTAAATCTGAAGTTTCTCTAACTAATAATTGTCATGATAATTCATTTCTGAATAATAATTCTTTGACTAAAACTAAGTCTGAAAAATTTAAAGACAATAAATTATTAATCTCTGAGAATATTTCAAATGATGTAAAAAATTCTAAGTGTCAAATAAAAACATCAAAGATAAATAAAGATGAAGATGAATTAAATATACAAGAAAAAGAAAATATAGAAGAAAAGCAAAAATCTGATAATGTTAAAAATGATTTAAAAGAAAAAGAGAAAGAAACTAGTCCTTCTAATGATGCATCTAAAAAATATAATACGAAAGAAGTAAAAGAAAAAAAGAATAAAGCAGATACAAGACATAGAAATAGAAAACATAAAAATGATACTAAGGAAGTAAAAGAAAATGTTACTCCATTAATAAGGAATAAGCAGCAGTTACCTATTCAGGTATATACTGTAATGCATTTATTACTTTAATGTTTTGTGTGCAGCAATGCAATACTTATAGAGTTTAATTTCATTCATTATAATATACATTTCATATTACCTAAATCATCACAGAATCTGCTTATTACAATAAATTTAAAAAAAAAGAAAGATGAAATCATTTTATTATTTTTTATAAACTTTTTATTTCATAAGTTTCAAATTTATATTGTTATTATCTCTCTTAAATTTTTTAAATTTAGTAATTGTTGAGTGAACACCACAAAAATATTATACATATTTATCTTATTTTAATTCTTTTTAATTAGTTTTAATTCAATACTTTGCTTGTTTTTTGTTATGTAATAAAGGGGATTGTGCTGTAAAGCATGTTTGCTTCTGATTTGAAATAAATTTTATTGTGATCTTAAACTTATTAACAATATACTGTTGATAAATATTTTTTATTTAATTTTTTATTTTGTAATTAACATATTCATTATGCTTAAAATTTATTCACTTTTTAAACATTCAAAATATCTATCTCCACTTAATTTTTCTTGAAATATATATATAAATTTAATACATATTTTATAAATATACATAAATTTAAATATTTATAAAATATTTTATTAATACAAATGATGTCATATTTTCAATATTTGTTTTATTTATATTAGATATATAGATTATATAATTGCAATAATAAATTCATAATGAATTAAAAATAAAAATTTATAATTGTATGCTTATTTGTTGAATAATTATTTATAAATTCTAATGGAGATGGGATATTGAATTGTTTATAATAGTCAGTTTAGTCTGAGTTGATTTTTAATATTGGATACAGGGAAATCAACAAACTACTAGTCCAATTCTATCTGCTGGTGGAAGTTTAGCCAATGAGGTTGCCAAGGCTCGTCAACATATTAAACAATCTTTACAGTGTGTGAGTACTGCACTCTTTGCACACCTTTATATAACAAAATTTTCAAATCTGCTTACTAATATAATATTATTAATATAAATATATCCAATATTAATATAAATTAATGGGTATAAAATCTAATTATTTAATAATTGATAGCTTTTTTATTTTAATTTATTTTAAATGTATTCAAATTTTATTTTTCAGATGGATGACATTGCAGCTGTTGCTGGTTTTGCTACTCCAAATGAAAATAAAAAAGATATTCTAGATTCTAGTGGTCAGTATAAATTATTATGCTAAATTATTTTATCAATAATATGGATTTCCATATTTTAAATCTTCATTAACAGTCTTCCAAGAATTGAAAAATACTGTTGAAAAATTGGAGGAACGTGTCAAAGCTCTTGAAATCAAGATTCGTACTTTTGTACCTGCTGATCCAATAGTTTGTCCTGCTAAACCTCAACAAGCTTCAAAACCAACACAAGAAAAAGCTGATGATGATGAAGATGTTGATCTTTTTGGTTCAGATTCAGAGGCAAGTGGGCAGAAATAATGGAAGACACTAAGCAGTTAATCCTCTTCTATTTTCATAAATATCGAAAATCATTTCTGCACGATACTTATACATTTAGTACACTTTACACGTGTCTTCAAGTGCAAAAGTGATAAAATGATACGACATTTACGAAATATAGTACACCAGATATTCCCAGAATACTAATACATTTAAATATAGTTTTCTATTTATTACACAAAATCAACACAAATACTATAATACAAGTATTGAAATGTAAATGTTGTAATTTATAATATACTGTAAATTGTTTAAATACTTGAATTATTAGGGAGAAGATGCAGAAGCTGCAAAACTTAGAGAAGAAAGATTGGCTGCATATGCTGCAAAGAAAGCTAAAAGTAAGTTGTGTATTGTATTTATATTACAAATTGTTTTATTATATGTAATCATAATTTATAGAACCAGCCTTAATTGCTAAATCAAATATAATATTGGATGTAAAACCGTGGGACGATGAAACGGATATGAAAGCTATGGAAGAAGAAGTTCGAAAGATTGAAACTGATGGACTTTTATGGGGAGCGTGTAAGTTAACTAGAATATAAATATATAATAAATAATATCTTTTTTAATTTAGATTGAAAATAAGATTTATTCTATTATATTATTATTTTTTCACAGCAAAACTTGTTCCGCTTGCCTTTGGAATTCACAAACTTCAAATTTCGTGTGTTGTTGAAGATGACAAAGTTTCTGTAGATTGGCTTACAGAACAGATTCAAGATATCGAAGATTATGTACAAAGCGTAGATATTGCAGCCTTTAATAAAGTATAAAATATTAACGAAGCTTTCTTCGTAGAAAAATATCTGACGGTTCTAATTGCAACCAGGCATTGGTCTGTTGTGCCATCATTTCATTCCATTAGCAATATCTACTTTGATAAATACATGTTCTATCACTAAAAAGGACTGTCTAAAAATAAAAAACATAGCTATTGTACTCCAATTTTAATATTCGATGTCAATTTATCAGTCGTTTTTAAAATATTCAAACAAATTTTTAAATTGAGGTTGTATGATCAATATATTCTTTATAAAGAAAAAATATAAACCATAAATGTTTTAAACGTAATTCAATGTATAAAATTTAATGTAACATTATATAGATATTTCATTTGCTATCATAATGCTATTCATTAATAATATAGGTATATAATACCTATTATTAGTACCATTTTTAATTGTTTGTTTTGGAGTATTGTTAATAAATAAAAATAAAAATAATCAACATAATTTTTTATTTTATTATTTCTTTCTAATTTTTCTTTTTTTTTTTTTTAAGAATAAAAAATCTAAAAGAGAACGGAAAAGTACAGTGCTGCTCTCTGTAGTATATATTGTATGCAATACGATCTAAACTACTTGAATTTGTTTTTGACGTGTTTTGCATGTTCTTTGTTCTTATTTCTCGTAATAAATAAAAAAATATTTGTTTTCAAGATGACTATGGCTATGCTTCAACGAAGAGCTAATGTAAGTACATATATTTATACGTAAAGTATTCAATATATAATATTAATAACCTAACCTAAATTTTTTCTGGTATTTTATAAAAATATATTTTTATTCTTTAGGTAAGATTACCTCCAGAAGTAAACAGAGTATTGTATATAAGAAATTTGCCATACAAAATTACTGCCGAAGAAATGTATGATATTTTTGGTAAATATGGAGCTATTAGACAAATTAGAGTGTAAGTATTTGAGTCAATTGAATTTTATTTTTTTATATATTTTCTATTTTAAATTCTTTGTTAATACTATACTAAATTTCGTAATATTTGATATAAAATTAATATAATAACAATAATAACAATTCATCATACAATTTCTTAATATTAATAAATTTATTGCAGGGGCAATACTGCTGAAACTAGAGGAACAGCATTTGTTGTTTACGAAGATATATTTGATGCAAAGAATGCTTGTGATCATTTAAGTGGATTTAATGTTTGTAATAGATATTTAGTAGTTTTATATTATCAAAGTAATAAAGCATTTAAACGAGTTGATGTAGATAAAAAAATGGAAGAAATAGATAAGTTAAAAACAAAATATAATTTGAATGAAGAAAAAAAATAACATAATTCTTTAAATTTAATGAAAATGCAAGAGCAATTCATTTTATAATGTAAATTTATTTATTTAAAACAATTTTTTTTTAAATTTTATCATTATAAAATAAGTATATGTAAATAGTACAAATAATTCAATAAATAATTTCATTTATATTCATTTTTAATTTATATTTTTTATATAATTGAATGCAATTATAGAAATTTTATTATTTTCCTGTAGAACGATGATTTCTCGTTCCCCGCCCAAAAAGATATAAAAGTTGGAGCGAAAAAATGTTGACACATTAAGAGGTTGTAATTAATACAACTTTCACAGTCAGTGGTGGAGTAGCATTCCATTATTCCCATATATCTTGAATAATTTTAATTAAAATTCTTAATTGCAATAAAATAATGTTAAACAATTCTCAATAAAATATGAATGAAGATAATGATTCAGAGATTTTTTTTAAGGATATACAATGATTTTAAAAAATGGATAATCATGTAAAAGCATATTCAGACGAAATTGCGAATTTTTATTGGAATCAGGAAGGATCAAGATGATGAAAAACATCTATAATCGACTGACGACGACACGAAGTGACCTCCATCAAGGTTGGGTAAAAAGATGTACCTGTCATTATAGAGTGCAATACGCGCGTGTCATATGTAATTTAATCGCTCGACTCATCTTGTCGACACTGGCGTTTTGTAATGCGAGCTCGATAGGACTACATTTACTTGTCCGGATACTCGATACTTGATGCTGGTAGAAACGTGCGGTACGGTATACCGCAACTCACACAACGATGCACGCGTGCGCACACGTACGCAATTCATGTAGGTTCTTGTCAGCGGCTAGCCGGCAGGACATTCGATTTCAGTCGAAAGCGAAAACTCGCTTAGCCCGTTTAGTCGTGTTGTCGCGGCACATCGTTCTATAGTGTGACATTCTTGTAAGTGTTTCTTATTTATTAATTGATTTCAGTTTGTTATATTTTGGGCAATTAGAGTGTTCGAGATATTAACGGGGCTTGGTTAAATGTCGTTCGACTGTTGTAATAGCGGCGAAGTTGCCGGTGTTACATTCGCGGA
Source organism: Apis cerana (assembly GCF_029169275.1). Lineage (NCBI taxonomy): Eukaryota > Metazoa > Arthropoda > Insecta > Hymenoptera > Apidae > Apis > Apis cerana. The sequence goes on from NC_083860.1 coordinate 8,194,988, forward strand.
CGTCCTTGAAAACGTGTCACGTATTCTGCGAGCAGTTTACGATAGTTTCCTTCATGATGTTAGACATTTCACGTACGGGTGCTGTTGGTTGTTTCTCATCATTGCTGCTTTCCTATTAATGGCTTTACGTATAATAGGCCGTATTCACGTCACGCCGCCTAGAGACATCAGACTTGAAGAGTAGCGCAATCTTACGGAGTACGCGAAAGACAATTTTTGTTTTGCTTTTTAATCGCCGGTGTAAACAAGAGCGGTTTCAGAGCAATCGAATATAACACCAAGTCTCGTGAGTGTGGGGGACATTCATGCAATTTACTTTCGCCATATCGCAATCCTCGACACGATGTAAACAGTCTGGATGAAGGAATGGCGTCACTCTGACGGAGTTTTCGTGTTACCTTTTGATGTTATCGTATTTGGTTGATGCGATTCGATTTGTTGCGCTTGATTGGTCGAAAATCATACTTTATTTGGTTAATACGTCAGTGTATAGTGTCGAATAGTGAGTAGCTATGATGTGTCGTCTTTTTATGTTTCTGACACAAACATCACTCGAGAGAAACAACGGCGTCGCGTGGAGGAAGAATGAATGAACGAGAAGAGGACGATCGAAGTGTGGCGGGAGGGGATGCGACGACCGTCGTGTTGTGACGGCCTGCTGCCTGCTTGCCGATTTGTATCGAGGTGAGAGTACGTGTATACATATGTGTAAGTGTACTTGGTGTATGTATATGTTATGTGTGTTTATTCACGCGATCAACTGTGTCCACTGTCGTCACAGTCGTCGTACACTTTGCGTACACACAGCGACGTTATTTATGCGTAGTCGCGTTCACGCAATTCGTATGAACGTAATTCGTTCTACTCACGTGAGTCTGCCACTGTTAGCTTGCTCTCAAATATCGTAATGCATCATTGCGACAATGGAATTCTAATTATTAAATTAAAATGATGAGTTGTGCTTATACAATTGACTTTTCAAATAATAAATCATCTGTTTCATATCGATATTATTGCTTTAAAATATCGCTTAATAATATTATAAAATTTTATAATAGTATTATCTTGTTTAAATTTATCTAGTTTAAATTACTTACTATTCTATTTTTTTTTTTTTTTTTACAGTTTATAAAGTATTATGCATTTAAATTTTCGTTTCCGTTTCCATCGATATGTTAAAGATAGTTTGAAGAAAAAATTCATATAAAAAGAAGGATATACTCGCATTGAGAATTTATCATTTATTGTGCTTTATATGTAGTTTCATTTGGAATCCTTGTAGTCCTTTAGAAGTATATGAAAGTGAGCGAGCAGGTGTCAAATACTTAAGTGAGAATGTTTGTCTGCTGTCTGGATAAATATGTCGTCGTGCTACCAGCTTTTGAGTTGCTCCTCTTTACATTAATAGCAAGCAACTTTATGCATTCTCAAAGCAATAAGGCAGATCTTTTGTATGCACTCGTTTTTAATCGAAATTCAAATATCATAAATAAACGATAAATTAATATATATTTTTATTAAAAATATCACATATCTTTAAATTTCCAATCAATTAAAATTGCACGATATTAATTCACATAGATTAATTTTTCAAAATTATTTTATTTATGGAATTCGCGATTCAAATCATTAAGCATGGAATTAATTGAAGTAAGATAGTTAAAAAAATATTTGCCTTAAGGAGCTTAAGCTTTGTATGCAATCTTATATATTGTAGATCATAGATGTCGCGTCTTGCGTAGATTCTAGAAACAGCTTGAGAAACCTTAACTATATGTCAGAAGTTTTTAGTGGTTATGACGTGCTCTTAGTTAAATTTAAAAAGTGGAAACGAACAGTTTTCTTAAATTATTAAATATAATTATCGAAGTGTCTTACGAAATTTGTGATAATATGATTCGTTATATATTTCAAGGTATTGTAAAACGATTTTTCATCATATAATGTACAATTTAATCTAGTATAAAGTTGTAATAGATTTTGCATGACGTTAAAAAATATGGAAAATATACGTATATTTCAATTATAGATATATTTTCTCAAAGAATTTCTCAATAAAAAGTAAAGAATAAATTATAAAATTAAAAAAATTAATCATTGTGATGAAATAATATTAATTTAGTAGTTTTTCAAATGATGAAGTTCGAATATATGGATAAAGTTTCTCAAGTGACGAACTACGGTCTAAAAAAAAGCAGTAGTTATAATTCATTTTATCGCCTTCGTTCTATTGTTTCTCGTAAAACGATCAGTTTTATTTTCAGTGTACGATATATAATATGTACGAGTATTGTTTTAGAATTTTTATTTAAAGAATAGTGATCGTTTTATAATAATACATCGATAGATAGATGGCGATCAATTTAAATGTGGTTTGTAATATTACACGTAATATATTATATTGTAATTTAACAAGAATAAATTTTTTTAAATTACAGGCGGAGCGTCCGTTCCTCGCTGGAATCGGGCAATGTGGTAAGTCTTGACTTTCCTTCCATACTTCGTAATTTTAGATTGTTCGTTGTCGACTATACAGTGGCCTTGCATTATCTACTTCTAATATTATTCCGTAGTTATAGGTTATAACTTTATAAAATAGGTAGTTAAATAAACTTTAATAAAATACTGTTTATACAATGTTTATATAAGTTTAAGTAATCAATCGTGGATTTCTTGTATGATTTCTAAATTTTTTTAATCTTTCTTGAAGATATTATGTCTATTCAAGAATTCCATCGATGCATCTCGTATGAGCAATATATAAAATGCACGAGATGTATTATAAAAAAAATTAAGACATTATCATTTGTGCAACGATAGTAAAAAGAGTGGTGCAGTAGGAAAAAATATATAAAATGCACGAGATGCATTATGAAAAAATTAAGGTAATATCATTTGTGCAACGATAATAAAGAGAGTGATACAGTAGGAAAAATATCAAATTTGAATAATATGATATTAGATAAACGAATAAAAAAAAAAAAAATAAAATTTAGATATATCTGCAGTAAATGTTATTTCTTAATGAATACGTTCTGTCTTTTTTATTTTTTTTTTAAATTTACATTCACTTTACTTCTCTTTATCATGAATATTTTATTAATAGTTTTCTCTAGCTTACAAGTAGCCTTAACCCTTTACTCTTAAACCGCGAGTAAAAGAACGGTGAAAAGCAACTATATCGGTACACACACATAACATATACGTATCACTCTCTTGTGTGCGTTGCGTGCTGTTATATGCCTAATTAGTGGTTTGCTCGGTTACATGCAGGAAAGTAACTTAATAATTTTTTCACGTAATTAACTGATGAATGCGCGTTAAATGCATCAACGCGTTTCTCTTTCACTATCGTTCCAATTTTTCTCGAATAATTTTAAAATTATTTTATCGATCGACGTTAGACAATTGCTCTATCTATCGTCGCACGAGTGTTGCAATTTAGTTGAAACCCTCGGCATCGTTGATAAAAGGTTATTGTCCGATCTAATTGGCAGTTGAACTCGTCCAGTCCTGGACTCGCGGTTTCATTTACCACCGTGTGTGTCCTATCTCGATGGAATCAACGCGATCTCGTATATGCACTATTCATATAAGACTTATATATATATATATATATGTACTCGACAAACGGCGTATCACTTATCCTTACGATGCGTTCTGGTCTCGAAGCGAATCCATGTCTGCCGTGAAACGCGTAATGCAAGTCTCTTGTACGCGTTTTAGAGATGAAAATACGGCTGATTTTGCGAAAAACGAGGGAACAGATGATTTCTCTCCGCAAACACCACCGATCGTTAATACATTATTCGCGCAACTCGTCGAAACGAAGCGAGACGAAGGAACAGTGCCAACGTGTTGCCCGATCGTCGATCGATTTGTGAAAAATGCCGTTCACGTCCCGATCTATCGGTTCACGGAAGTTGGCGTTGACCATGACGCGTTATAAAAATTCAAGAATTCCACGAAGTTTCTGGTATCGACCTAGGCGTGCGTTTCTGCCCGCGTGGAGTGAATCACGGCCGCGATTTGAAACGCAAAATACTCGAAGCCGAAACGGGTTGGAAGAGACGCGACGCTTTCTATACCGAAATTTCCGTTCGCCCCGTGAACATCTACATAATACGTCGGAAGTGGCGGTCGTACGATCCCGTCATTTGCATCGGGTGGAATTGGCTAATCGGCAATTCCGCGTAGGTTAACCAAACAGCCGCCGAGAATACCAGTCGATCTTCCGTGTGAACACGACCACGCGTTCCTATCGCGTTAATCTTTCATTCATTCTAATCTTCAACTTCCAATCTTGTAATCATCTTGAAAATTCAAATCACGTATCAATTCTATCGAGATTATACATTGGAAATTCCAAATTTGAGATATTAATTTTCGTAGCGATAGAAAAATTTGCCAGTTTAAGGAGAATTTGGGAATTGATATTAATTGATCGATATAATTGACGCGATAGGGGAAAGAACAAGCGAAATCATCGACGGAAAAGCATCGGTTGTAACGAAACGAGATCGGCGTTCGCGCGTTTATGAACTTTACATGTTGTGAACTCACAACGCTCCGTCGAGACGTTCGATTCGTTCTGCTGATTTGTCTCTGTTACTTTTAGGAGATCGAGTCTAGTACCGCGAATCATTTGTCTTCATCTTGATCGTCATTTCTTTTCATTTGTCCCATCGGCGTGGAACAAGACCCTCCGTCACCTTATTCTATTAACAGTCACGATCTGATATTGCATATGCAAGGCCCTTATCATTATTGTAGAACGATGTCCCGTTCACTGAACCTTCTTACTGATACGTGTTATAGATCTGCCCGCGTATCGTTCTTTCGATTTTGCCGTTTCGTTTCGAGGTCGCACCCCGAACAACACACGATTAGGCATATTCGATTCGCTTCTCTACATTTCTTCGCTTCTTTCTACATTTTATCCATACACTTTTTTCGAGCAGCAAAATTTATGGTGGATAATTTGCGAAATAAAGGAAAAAAAGGAAAGATTCGTCCATTTTTTATCAAAATGGATCGATCGTCAACGAGTTTTTCCAAGATTACGGATCATCTCTCGTATTTTTTTCATATTGGTTGAGTTGCTAGGTTATTCGATATGCGTGCCGGATTGTACACATACTTAATTTGCATACATACATAGTTTCGAAGCTCGTGATCCACGAAGCGGATCGGTGATAAAGTCTGGCGATTGATCGCGAAATCTGTCAATGAAGAGTAGTTTCTACCGAATAGTAGTTGCACGCATGGATTTCTAAATGAAAGAGAGAGCAATGGAGAGAAGAGCACGCGTTACTAGTCCGTCCCACATCTTGGAAAAAAGCGGGTCATGTGGACGATGGTTCACAGCCGTCGACAGGACAACATTGCTCGACAAGGACGACCGCCATCATCGATATCGACGTTCATTGGCCTAAATCGCGACAGTCGGTAGCCGCTAACGCGCCAGCATGCTAATTCCCACTAGTAAAAATGCTAAATACGTCTCTCGTTGCAGCCGATCCTTTCTCTCTTCTTTTCTCTCTTTCTTTCTTTTTTTTACCCTTTTGCCCGAATTGATTCGGCGCAACCAATTTTTATATTTTATTGTCACTCTCATAAAATCTTGTTAGTCCTCGTTTCGCCTTCGAAGATATCGGCTCGTTTATTGAGCCGTTGATACTCTCTCGTGTTTTACGAGTATTACTCGGCTGACTCAATTATGTACAATGATTGTTCGGATCCTCTCGCTACAAAGTTTGCAACGACGGAGTCTTCGAAGTTACTTCGAGATCGTAGTAATGGAATAACTTTGATTATTAATCGAGTCAATTCCGATATTGGTAAAAAAAAATTTTCGCACGAGGATCGAGGTATTTTCAAACTGTGATCAAGTCGTGTAAAGCCATTTCCTAATTCGTGATCATTGGTCAGAATTATTAAAATAATAATAGGGAATATCAAGTTTCTAAGAGGCTAAGATTAGGGATTGAAAAGCCTAAATATATATATATAGGAGGGAAGAACTTGTATCTCCGCGCTCCAATTCGGTTCACGGAAGTTCAATTTCGTGACGTTCCTTAATGGTTAAAGGTGACGTTCAGCGGAACTCGTGCGGAGATTCGCGCCAACTTTGTTCCACGGAACCAAGTGGGCTAATGATTCGTCTTAAAGGAGAATATATATGCGTAACAGCTGCGTGCACGGTTGGATGTCTCTCTCTCTCTCCTCGAGAGTTTGGTGAAACGTTAAATAGCAGGTGTCGCAAATTGTTATCAGAATCTATGATTTTCGGAATCCTCCACGTGTGAGTTCCATGAGTCGTGGTGCGAGGTTTGGAGCGGTTTGCCAATAAAAGCCAAGCAATTGGAATCGTACGTAGAATCGCGTATTTTCGTGGCGCTTTGCGTGACGAAAGACATCCCATTGGATCGTTTAAGAGCCACTCGTAAAATCTAAAACAGCCCTTCATGCTCTTGTTATTTTCAGATCGACGACGCAGATACGCGTTACTCCGCTCGCTACTTTTCGCCCCGCCTAAGTAGGCTAATCGCCGGCTATTCGTGAGGGAACGATTCCATTGGTCGATAACGCGAAGAAATGCGTGCGATCCACGATTCGTGCATCTATAAGAAAGAATCGAACCATTGTTGTTTCATCGAATCGAGACACGATAGAGGCTAAGATAAAGATAGGTTAAAATATTCTCGAGGCGGATATTTTTAAGGTCGGCGACTAGATTAAATGCACCGCATATCGGTGCCACTGAACATCGTGATTCGTGTTAAAGAGAGCAGCATTTCGTTGGCGCAATGAATTTCGTTGGAACGACCTTTTGTAATGGCTCCCCTCTCTCCCCTCTCCCCCATTCCTTTCTTCAACGTCCTCCTCTCGATTGCTTTTCGAGGCGGGGCATCGAAAACTGTGCTTCTGCTCGAAATGAATTATCACCCGCGCCGTTTTTCGAGAGGCAGTTGGCGAAACGGTAGTTCCCCGGCCCGTGAACATCGGTAGAGCGGAGGTGGTGGAAAGGTTGGTCGAGGAAAGAGTTTATTGGCGAGATCGATGCTCGCGATTCCGTCAAGCGCGAAAGGTCGAGACCCGGTTTCCTCTTTCTTTCTCTTTCCCTGCACGGACATCGGGAGTAACAGTAGGAGGCTGTATGCACGCTCGGATTGTTTTCATTCGACGAAAATGGCTCACCGTGAAAATAGACGACCTCCCCTGTGTGCGTGCGCGCGTAGAAATGGGGATGATGCAGTTGGCCTGGATAAAGGTCAGTGGCCGACCTAGCCCCCCAGCAGTCCGACCGACCGACCACCAGCTCTCCCATCCACCGGTATTGATTTTGTTAACCTTCTAGGTTCTCTAGCCCCGTGCACCCCCCTACTGTCGCCATCGGCACCCTTCCTACCAATCACATCTTCCCGCTGTCACGCTCTTCTAACCTTTTGCCGTTTGTATTTTGCCCTCCGCCGCTTTCGACCGCCGATTTCCCCGACCCTCCCCCCCTCTATTACTTACCCCGTATCCCGAAAAATCTCGCCATCTTCTTTCCTTTCCTTCTAATTTTTCTTTTTTCGTTTTTATTTTTATTTCTTGGCAGATACGCAAGAGAACAATGGAACAAGATTCGATAACGATCCTCGAACTCGGTGAAAAGAAGAAAAATTAGATTTTCCTCTCGCTCGATTTTTCCTCACGACACGGTTTCGAAAGTGATTCGAAAACGTTGCGTTCGGATCGCGATAGCCTCTCGAGCGCGCGATGCAGTTATCTATTTATGCCCTCTGTCCCGGCTAGTTTCAGTGTCGAGTGCAATCGGGAATGTACTGGGTGTTTGGACGGGAAACGATACGAATCTAAATTGGACGAGCGGTTGGGAAAAAATTATTTCCTTGGGATACTTTTTTTTCTCTCTCTCTCTTTTCTTTTTCTTTCCAGAGGGTTCTAGAGTTAAATCCCTAGAAGAAACGGAGTTTTCTCGTTTCATTAACGCGAAATTGAAGCCACTCTCCGTGCTTCGTGTCCATCTTTTTAAGAATAATTAGGCCCAATGATTCTTATTGGCCGCGATATAACGAGACGATGATAATCTTGGGCGGAATCGGGCAAGAGGAGGACTCGTACACTCTGGTTCCACTCTCTCCGCGTCCTGTATCGAAGCAACTCGTGTAATTTACGATCGTGGAATCGCGTTCTTACGCCTACTCGATGCACGATTCTCGGTTAATTGGCGCATTCCTGAGCACTCCTCTCCGCGAAATGGGGCGGCGATTCGCATATCGTAGCAGCGCTACTCGGGGAGACGTTCCAAGACGGATCACCGGTGGTGTGCACCTTGCTTCGCGATCGACGCGTTAATACGCGTGCACGCGCGTGCGTGTGCGCCTCAAGCAGCTAGCGTACAACGGCGAGGCCCGCAAGCGGAATTCTAATGCCGTGTATCTGTGCCACTGTGCGAATTGAATTCCAATTATACGCTTGATTTACTTGTCATTCACCCGCTACTCCCCGAGAATTGCATCCACGATATTTGGCGCCACTCCATCTTCGTCGATCGTGCTCGCAACGGTGCTCCTTGTTCGCCATTTACCTTTCGAGGATAAGATAATTGCTCGAGTTATGGCGCGTGTCGCGACCCTTCGAGAATCCTCGAGGAAACAGGAAACAGGAAGTTGGACCGTTGCGCGTCACGTGACGAACTTCTAAGATTCTCGATCTTTGAGATATAATCGTTAAACGGCCGTTGAATTAATCGCAGAGACGATGATATCTACGTGGCGATATCTAATTACGGATCGTTTTCTCTACATATGTATCTACGCACGATCGTACGTCTAAACTATGTATCTCGCATATCGCTTCTAACAATAAGCGATCTCTATCATATATATGTATATATATACACATGTATTGTAGCCATTGAATCCATCAGATGATCTTCACAAGCTGTCAATCACTATCATCAACGTGATCTAGTCATTCGATTAGATCGAAATAGATCTATTCCAACAGATTAAATGCTCTCTTCGACGTTTCTCTTTAATGGTGGAAAGAGAGGGAAAAGAAGGAAAGGAACGGAGAATGATTATCTAACACGCGCGTCCCTTACGATAGCGAAAAACGGGGAAGAATGTTCTTCCTTCCTTCCTTTCCTTCCGATACTCCAATTGACGATAGCCAAGTTGGCAGGAACAAAGCGAAACAAACGTGAGCTCGATAATCATAGGGTGTTGTCAGAGAAGAGAGGGAGAGGGGTACGACTCGTTAATCTTGGAAGCAAGCTCTCGTGTTCCTCGCGCGCAAAGTTTCGCTGCCGGCGGTTTGATTTGCCGCGCGGCCAAGGATCGGGAATAATCGGATCGACGAATTTGCATGCGCATTTATGCGGATCGTGGCGTGCAAGAATATCGGGCAACGGGGAGATTTATAACGCGGCACGCCAGATACGCTTACGTTACGTGCTATTGACAGTATTACCCAGAAATTTGCATATACACATATGCAAATGGCGTGGCGCGAGTGTCGAGCCTATTGATCAGCCTTGTATCTCGCGGCAAAACGGTAAATATACCTCCGCTTATGTCGTCCAATCGATGAAGTTTCTCGATATTCCTTGAACCCCTCGCTCTAATTAAGTCCATCGTTTAAGCTCTTTGTCAACGCGACTTCGCCTCGCCGAGGATCTTGCCGAGATTGTCTTCGGGACGCGAGCGACGAAGTACGCGAGGATCTTTAAATCTGTTTTCCTCCGCGACGTTTCAATTTCGAGGATCGACTTGAAATCGGCGATTCCAATGTTTCGTTTCGAACAATATATATATATATATTGGGAGAAATCTTGAAACTGGTTTTAATCTTATTCCGATTCGCCCAATTTCGCTTGACTAAGCGATTAACCTATATACACTCACTCGTCGAGCGAAATTCAAATTCTTTCCGAGCGTGGACGAATTATCGTTCGATAAGAGGGGTCAAGAGACGATGTACAACCTTTTTTTAATTTGGTTACTTTTCTTAGCGGAAGTAATCGCACCGCACGATGCGCGATATACGATACATCGCAGAAAGGAATTCACGATTCGGTGAACATGAAATTAGCCAAGACCGGACGGACGGAGAGACTTTCATCGATTTTCCTCTCGTTACCAAGTGACGCTTGGACGTTTAAGCGTTGTCCCAATTCGAGATTTATCTCGATCCTCGAATAATCATCCTCTGCCTTGCGCGAGGCACGCGCGCGTTTCGTGCACGATTGGCAGAGGTGATGATGATAATGATGATGACGATGAGAATGATTTAAGTTAGGATTAAGGTAGGCGTTCCTCGACTTTCACAACGACCACGTTTTCCTCGATCCATCATCCTTGGAACGTGTCGCGAACGTACGCAATCTATGAATTGGATAATTACCGTTTCCAAGAAGTCAAAGTTTTCAGTTTTCTTGGACTCGCACGTCACCCTCCCTCGTCCTCCCTTATCCGTATTATTACCCGTGGTAGTATTGCTACAGGTAAATAAAAATCGCGAGACTGCAACCGCAAGTGATGCTGTAGGCGTAATAAATAAACGGCGACTAATGAATGGAGCTAAAGTGTGACTCTTTAATGAGCATCTCATTCTTTACCACTTGGATATATTGGATATATTGCAACAAACATTGTGGTTTATTGTCGTGTCAGTTATGAATTATAGAGTTGTCGAAGGGAATGAATAGTTTCTTTGATAATAAACTATGGATACTGCGATTATAAATATTCATTCGCGAGTATCTGCCACGGGATGAATGGCTTTGCATAACGTTAATAGGAAAATCCTGGCGGGGCGATTGAAAAGTATCTCGTGTTTCGGAACGCGCGGAATGGTCGAAGCAATGATTGAAAAATGAACCGTGCCATTCTGAATCAAAAGTCATCCACGTCGATCCCGTGTGATTTCCTATACCAGCTTATTTTCTTCGTTCCGTCTCCACAGGAACGACTTTACTTTTTACGAAAAACTAGGAATTTTCTCAATTCAATCCGATTCCACGAATCTGTTGAAGAATTGTGAAGGATTCGAGAGGAAGAGTTGGAGCAGTATCGAAAAAAAGAACTCGTTGGAACACTGGTTAGAGACCGACTGGTTGTTTATCGGAGGCCTAGAATCGAGTGTACTAAATATGTACGTTTCTAGGTTGTTTAGAATATTCTTCCTTCTTGATCTCTTTCTAATTACACGTTCACTTTTCCTGTCTATACGATACTCGCGTCGGTATGATTCACGCGGTTGCATTTCCGACGTCAATTACCTCCAATTATCGCACGATAGTCACCGTTCGCCGGATGATAAACGCGTTTTCACTTCGCGTAATATTCTTTTCTTCTAGTCGGGATGTTTAACAATGTTAGACACGGCGAACTGCTTGCAGCACACTCGTTTAACCTTATGAACGGCAGCGAGCGCTCGCTTATTTTCCACTTAGGGAGGAGGAGCGTCTTGTGTCGTTGTCGTCGTCGAAACGAGAATGAAACTGGCGATACGACCCAATTGTATCCTACGATTTTTTCCTCTTCCGAATACCGGCGTAACTTTTCTTTTTCTCAATTACTTTTCACCTTTCGACCGGAGAAAATTGAACATTTCATTTCATTTCATTCCGATTGGTCGTTTCGAATTTTTCCGCAAAATTGTTCTCGTCGAAACAGTTGAAGCAGCTCTTCCTCTCGAGAAAGAAACGAGATCTCGAATTCCGTTCAATCAAAAAAGGATTAATTACCGATGTGAATTTTTTTTTTCATCGAATATCTAACAGGCGGTGTTTCTCGCCTGTATTTTGGACCCGTCGTAACGGAATCATGGGTTAACGCTCATCATTTCTCTTTTTGAAAAGAGACAAATTTTTTAGCGATGTGTGTGGCGCGTTAACGGCACAATGGCTGATCGGGGTGAGGGGAAGGAGAGGGGAGGGGGATTATGAGATGTGCGAATGGAAATGTGACCGGCAGGCCTGTCCTGGTAGAAGACATTCCTAAGGTTTGACGCTGGCTCTAATAGAAAAACTGGGTATCTGCCAGGCCCGTGGCAGTCGTCACGGGAATAACAATACGACGGGACGTGAACGAGCCCGTCGAACGATAATTCCTTCGGTTTAATCGATGACCCCGGGCACGAGTCGCATTGGAAAGAATCTAGTAGTTTCTCGATTTGCATATTCCTCTTCTAGGCCTCTTTTCTCATTCAATGTTTTCCAAATGTATAATCCTAAACGAGCAAAAACTCTCGCATAGTATAACTCGAACGAAATTAGGCGAGAAATAATAGATGGAACGAACGCAGATGGGAGGAGGCATTTGCCAGGGTTATCTCACGATCGCCCACGACTTCGTTAACTTTTCCACCCACGGTCGAGCGATGGTGGAAGAAACGGAGGGAAAGGGTGCCGCGTTTCGAGCGATTTTCGAGAAAAAAACGGAGACGGCGACCGATCGATCATCCTTCGAAGGAGAAAAGAACGGCCGATGCATAGGATAGGGGATAGGATGATCCCGTTGGAATATGTTGGAATATCAATGCGCGAATCTTAGACGCGAGAAGAGGAGAGGAGAGAAGAGGGAGGGGAGGATGGTGCGCGAGTTACACGCGCTCGTGCAGAGGAGAATTCCCCGGGGCTGCGAGAGCGTAACCGCGTAAGGCGTATCGGGCGCGAGGCCACCGGTGCATTGTCATCTTCCCACACGCGATGCACACGGAGAAATACGAGAGGGAGAGAGAGAGAGAGAGAGACGAGCTGCGGCGGCGTGACTTTCCTGCTACGATCGCCCCCTCGCTCCTCGAAAACTCGGGGGGGAAAACTCGGTGCCGTCGATAACCTAGTTCCGTTCGCGAATTCACGGTCACAGGCGCGCACCACGGTGAGAAATCGTGCGATGAGAATTTCGTGGGGCACCGATCATTCCTCCCTTTTTCCCATCCGTTCGATCGTTTCGCCAATGAAAAGTGTCATTGAATTACGATTTGTTACGGATGTACATACCTCCAGGTGGGGGTTTAACCGATTAGATTTTTTTCGAACGAACGAGAAAAACGGGGCAGAGATTTTTAACTAGGACGATAACGTGGCTTTCTCCGATCGAAGAATAGATCGCTAATTTTTTTTTCCCGATTTTCTACATTGAAAGTTGTAAAAAAAAAAAAAAAAGAAAAAAGAAAGAAACAAGAAAGAATAAATGGAAAATATATGGAACGGAAAGTAAAGTGGGAGGGGGGAGGGAAAAGTTGGCCGCGTAAAAAAAAGACGTAGGATATATACGCGGAGCTACAATGTGATTCGCGGAATGTATACAGGAGAAATGATATTGGAGAAGTGGGCGTTGTTTGTGACGCCTGTTGGAACTAGTAGGAACGCGCGAGACCGTAAATCTCTGGCCATTTATTTCCCAGGACGAGGGGGAGGGAGTTTTGAACACGTAATACTTTCATCTACTTTCCCCGTCGTCGATGTTCCTCGCAAAACTTTTCAAAGCGCTCTCTTCACCGGCTGCTTTCCATCTAAAGTAATTTCTACTCCGATCACGCTTCCTTTCTCCCGTCACGTCACACCGCAATGAAACGGAGTTCGCTAACGGCGATATCGATCGTTAAGTTGCAAGAATATTACGATCATCCGCGAAGAAATCCTTTTCTCGCGAAGGGAGGGGAAAAAAAGAAGAAAGAAAGAAAGAAATGGAACGAGCTCGATCTCGTTTGTTTCGAGGAACGAAAAATCCGTATACGTATTTGTTTTTTGAATCATTATAATTACGAGCCCCCTCGCCATACTAATATTCAACGAATATTGCATTCGATTACGCTCTCCCTACCAATTAACATTTTTTTCAATTGTACCTGATTTCAATATTCCCCCTTAAAGATACCATTTATTCGCTATAAAATTAGCATCGTAATGACGTCCGATTCAGAGATCGTATTACGATACACGGGGATCATTATCACAATGTATCTAACTTTTCCTTCGACTCTTACTTCGTCTCACGCGCGTCGATCGTGTCTTGTTGATTTTTTCCTTTTTTTTTTTTTTTCTCTACTTTGTTAAGTGGGTCAACTTTCGTCATCGACGATTAAAGGAGTCGCAAGAAGGGTAAAGTTCTGCGAAAAAATTTCATCTTTTTTCTTCTTCTTCTCGTAACGATAATTTTTCAGAAATTCGCGTCATCGATCATCCCGGTGACATTACGAGATTTCTAAAACGTTGTATTACGAGTTTAATCGACGTCAATGGCTCGTCAATTTTCTTAATGCGGTTGCACAACGCGAATCGTTAACGAGGGAAACAACCCTCTTCTTCACCGACCTCGTGTCACGCTACTCGCGGCAATTATTTTTCTTTTTTTCCCTCCCGTTGATGCATTCTCTTCAATTTTCAAGAATATTACACGCCCAAGCTTTTAGAATATATTAAAAATAAAAGGAAGGAGGGAGGGAGGGGGGAAATATAGCTTCCTCTCAGCTCGAAAGGGTTAACCCATTACGTCATACTATCTAAAAGTATCCTTTTACTCGAGATTAAAACTTAATATTTTTCATCCCCCTTTCAGAGAAATTTTCATATATATGTGTATACATCCTCGTCGTTCAAACGCGTGCGTTATTTACTTAATTTTGTCAAAAGTCTATTTTTTTCGATCAGAATCAGAATTGAAACGATGTTCGAACGAAAATATTTTTTTTTTCTTGCGCAAAAGCGACACGGTTTTATTTTCGATTTTATTTCTCTCACGTGCATTAAACGCGGATCGTGATCCACATTTGGCCGATAAAACGACAAAAGATGGAATCATCGTAGTGGTATCGACGATAAGGTACGTAAGCGTCGAGTCGAAGAAATTATCGGGCTTCTGTCCTTCGATCGCACGTGTCGTTTTGCATTGCCGTGAACGCGACAGGTTTTCCCCACCATCCTCCTCCTCTCCCTGCCCCCCCTCCCCCCTCCCAGTTTCGTCTAGGAAATAACGAAAAGGAACCGGTTGTAAATCGGTTTCGGTTCCTAGATTCATTTTCCTGGAACTTCTCACGCGCGGTTTGCTCTACGATGGTAATTTTAGCGGGGAATGAATTGTGTTTTTAAGATTAACGGGACCGCTCCTCGGACCAAGTCAGCCTTGTTAACCGGTATTTGCTTAGCTAAGAAGTTAGAGTGAAGGTTGGTGGCCAGCAAGGAAAGATGAAAAATCGTTTCGCGGCTGCTAGCGAAGAGGAATCGTCTATCGGCTCGGGGCAATTGTTGTTCGATTGTTGACGATCAATCCGTCGTAGATTGAAAACTTTTTCCACGTTTCGGTTTGATCCGCCGGGATCGTGACTTATCGATACATCTGCACGCGCCCTTCCAAGAATGCGAAACCCGCGTTTTCTCACTGCTGGCGCGAGAATCTGATCGAAAATGGACTCGGACATACGTACAAAGCCGTTTTCTACTCGTCGAGTCGTCGGCAAGGAGAGGTAACGGGGTTGGAGAAGTCACGCGAGACGGAACGAGGCAGTTAAAACGGGAAAAGGGGTGGAAACCGGTGGAAAATTGCGGGGAAGGGAACGTGATTGCGAACACCGTGAACAACGTTCGAGATGAGCGTACACGTAATCGCGAGAGTAACGCGATTAGACTGAGGATGAAGTAGCGACGACATCAGAAATGGAGGTGGAGGAGAAAGAAGAAGAAGAAGAAGAAGAAAAAGGAGAAGAAGAAGGAGAAAACGAAGAAGAGGAGTAAGATGGAAAAACCGGGGAAGAAGAAGAAGAAAAAGAAGAAGAGGAGGAGGAGAAAGAAGGAAGAAAATGAAGAGAGAAGAAGCAGTTGGGAGGCGGGGGCGGGGGAGAGGTTCACAATAGCTCAACTCTGGAATGAGGAAGTCTCGTACGAGACGACATCACGGGAATACTAAAGTCTGGGTTACTAATAGTTGGTTACTTCGCGTATTCCAGCCTCATAGCTTCTCGCGAGGTGGAGCTTCCCGGGATCGCCGCTCGTCCGCCGAGCAACTTTGTATCGGCGCCATTCTTCCACCGGGAATCGTCGATCCTCTCGTCATTTTCTATTTTCTCACTTTTGATTCGCCACTCGATTCTGGGAACGAAACACGGGAACCCAGTCTGGGACTGGGTCAAGAATTAGTCGGTCGAGTTAATTTTCGATGCACGCGTCGTCGCGCTCTTCTTCTTCCACTCTTCTTCCACTCGGATCGAGGAAATCGTGACGACTCGGTTTCGTGTCCGATCACTTTCCGATTTCTCCTTTTCCCCTCCCTCTCTCTCTCTCTTTTTTCATTCTCTTATTAATTCGAATCTCTTAATCCCACGGCTTAACGGCTTCGTGCTCGTTGCACAACGAGCGATAAATTCTCGAGAGGGAATTTCACTTTTGACCAGCCGATGTTCGGGACATGACGGCAGTAAAAATCTTCTCCCCGTTCGTTTCTCGAAACTCAAACGTTTATGGACTGTCACTGGTTTCCGTTCGTCCCCCGGCTATTTTACTACATAGTTAGCGGTGTGTTTCTATTCGTCGCGGCGCGGCAAAAAAGTAACGCGCGGGTTACGAGTAAATCCGTGCGAAGTATCCCGTTAATCTGACAAGTAATGGCGCATCGGTACGTTATATATCGCGGCCCATAAATCACCTCTGTATAAATCGTTTAACACAACAACGTGGCCGAGACGATAATATGCACGTGTACCGATCGGGAGGGAGGGGACGGAATATTTTCGTATTCCGGCGAGGGGGGACGGGACGACTATTTTCGAGAATATCCGCGGTTGAGGAGAACCGGAGAGGGAAATGGGGGGCGCGCAGGGGAGAGCAGGCTAGGGATTCCCTGGTATTATTAAATCAACGTTCATTCTTGTATTTGTCAAAGTTTTTCCGCGCATCCTCGTCTTTTTTTTCTTTTCTCTTTTCTCTCGACAACTTTACGACGATCCATGAATCGAGGGATCAATTTGTTCGGACGATCCGTTCCGAACGATCGCAAGTTTTAGACTACGACACGCAATTTCCATATATATATATAAATTCTCCCCCCATTTTTTCTCGCGATTAAGCGGAATTTATTCTTTATCGTGGCGCGATCAAAGGTCAAGCCTATTTAAAATATCGGCCGCGATCACATTCCGCGAAACGATGACGCCCGATGGTTGGACGATTCATGAATTACCAACGAGGACACGGACCTCGCTTCTCCCTCCGCCTCTCCCGTCGGATTTCGCGATGTTGAAATATCGACTCGGGGAGGGAATCGGGACGCGACGCGATATTTAAAAGAGACGTTTCATATGATGCATTCGGTTTTTGTTGCCTCGTGATCGCGATTGACGATACAGAGGCCGCGCGTATCCTCGCGTATACGTCGCTTGTATCGGAACCGGCCGTGTTGGAATGCAAATAATGTCGCTGATATCGGTAACCAAGATCGAGCCGCGGCATGTGGGCGGTCTTTTACTTTAAACGCGCGAAAACGGTGTCAATTGGACGGATGAAAAATATAGATAGGCGATAAGCTTGTTTATCCCCCCCCGATGATACATCCACTTCAATTTATTCCACGATGGAATATTTTTCTTGGATACGACGGTCTCGTTCCGTTTTTCGCCCCGAAACCCCCCCGAGAATTGGATCGCGAACATGCGATAGGTCGCGAGGCATGCACCGACGGGGGGGGCGGTCGTCCATTATCGAGGACGAGCCATTAAATCGGTTTATATCAATCATCGTTGATTGGCTTTCTTTCTTTCTTTCTTTCTTTTTTCTCCTTCCTTCCCTCTCAACTTTCTTTCCCATTCCCATTCGGGTGAGGACTCGTTCTCTGACTCGAGGTGGTCAGAGATGATGATCGCGCGTAAGAGAGGTCAGAGCAAACAGGTGAATCAGACTTTTAAAGAGATTCGCCCTTGGCCCTCGTCGCGGCGTCGTGGATGATTCGCTTCGTTAAGTCGATTGTGTTTCAATCTGGCCCGCTAATATGCGAGATCCCGGGCCAGACGCGCTCCCGCGCTGCGCTATCTCTCAGCCCTGGCCATCTCTGACCTACATGCCCGTCCAAAATAATCCGACACTGCCGCCAAGACCTTAACCGCGACCCCTGCTGGAACGGATCGAGGAATAAACCTTGGCTCGAGTGCGGCTGCGATCGCGCGGGCCAACCCCCTTTCTCTCTTGGCCCTCTCCTCTTCGAAAATCGATCCTGCTTTCTCCACCAGCTGGCCTCCAAGAGTACCGATGCACCGATCGTGCATCATCCTCGCTGCTTTTTCCCCAATAATTTCACTGCATATGATATTTTCGCGAGATCCGATTGAAACGAAGGAAAAGAAAGGCAAAGTGGTGAATTTTTGACGCGGGTTTAAAGTTTCTTTTTTAAATAAATTTTCCATGGAAAGTTCGACGGTCGCCACCGTCGCCCGAACGATGATCACGATTGTAAAAAATGCGATCGAAGAAATCGTCTATCGCGTAGAGAGTTCGAAAGCGAACGTCATTCGGGCGAGCAAAGATTAACAACGTTTCAAGGATGTCACCTCGACCGTGGCTCGGTGCATAAAATTGAAAGCGTGATTGGCTCGTTTAAGAAGTAGCGACTTACACGGCCGAAATGATTCGACACTGCAGGCCAGACCTTAACCGTGACCCCTGGTGGAGCAGCCCGAAGGGCAAACCTCGTCGTGAGATTTAAAACCAATTGACGAGACGCATCAGTCGTGCAAACAGCTATTTCGTACGTGCATGCTCGCCACCTAATTGTGTCCAATAGCGTGCGATGCGTAACACGCTTCTTTGCGTCCCCGTCTCCTTTAAAAAAAAGAAAAAAAGAAAGGAAAAAGAAAAGGAAAGGAAGGAAAAAAAACGCGACCGCTCGATTCGAGGATCGCGCAAATTCGTTTCTCCGCTCTCTCGATAAAAGAGCTCAGTACGAGCGTGTTTATGTATGCACGCGCGTATGTATGTAGATCGTTGATCAGGATACGAGCGAGGACGCCGATTTTCTTCGCGTTTCCTAGTTCAATGCACTTTTATGTTAATAATCAATCGTATCGCAATCGCGTATCGAGTGTTGCGCAAGCAATCTTTTATCGGTGGAAGGAAAGCGGAGTATTAATATAGAAAAATGTTGTAATTCAGAACAAGTATGTACCACGCCTATCGACGACGAGTGTGTGTAACACGATGCCCATTTAAATTCACGCTAATTTATTAAGTCGAGAAAGTCGAGTATACCACCACCACCACCGGAGGCAATCATTGTTCTGACATCCAACAACGTGACAAATGTCGCGTTCGTGATTCAACCTCATTAAAAAACAATTATTCTTCGAACGAATCCGTTCTTTCTAAAAGATAAAAAAGAACGGATTATAATTCGCTATCTGTTCGGATCCGTTAGGAAGTAAAATTGCGGGGGAAAAAAAAAGAAAAACCGTGATGGGTGATTAATAAAGCGGTAGGTAAGATAAGTTTCGACCGAGAATACCATTACCGTTCCACGTAATATTCCCCGAGCACATCCGCGTATACCTATTCGATATTCAATGACGCGATATTCAAGTATCGATTCTTCGAAGTTCGGCAAGCCAGCCAAAGGAGGAACATCGACGGGTGTGGTCGAGGAGTGCGTACATCGATCGGCACTTTAACCTCGACAGGAAAGCACGCTACGTTTCTACGCGGCGGCGAAAGGAGGGATCCCCGGTGCAACCGTCGGCAACAGGATCCTCGAAAGTCCTTTCCTCTTTCGCCCAGGGTGTTGGAGTGCTACCCTTTTCTTACCACCTGCTCTCGTGCTCACGTGAACACCATCGTTCGTAAGTTTCGAATCACGTCTCCCCTTCCCTCCTATCCACGCTGTCCACGTTAGAAAGAGCGCAATCGCGTCCGAATAAATTCGCGAGAGAACGAATGGAGGACGAATGAAAGAAGGGAATGAAATGGGAAAGGAGAGGAAATGATTCGTGTTGGTCGTTGTTATCGTGGAATAAGCGCGAAACAATCGAGAGGAAGGAGGAAGGAGAGGAGCGGACTACGCCGTAAAGGGCGAGGCTGAAAAGGGTGGAGCGGCGACGGGAGACGTAGAGGCAGCGGTTGTGCATCTGGGGAAGGCGGTAGGGCAAGGGCGTAGAAGAGTGGAAGAAGGTTTAGCGTGGCAGTGGAGCAACGAGTGACGATGCTGGAGGATAAACGGTCGAAGGAGGTGTACGCTCCCTTTGAGAGGAGAGGAGGAGGAGGAGGAGGAGGAGAGAAGTCTCTAGGACTAGGGCGAGGGCGAGAGCCAGCAGCGGGAACAAGGTCGTCGAAATTAATGCGGGGAATCCAGTGAATCCGGGTGGATCGGGTTGCTCGTCGTCGTCGTCGTCGTTGTCGTCGTCGTCGTCGTCGTCGTCGTCGTCGTCGTCGTGGCTCTCGTTTTGAGTTTTTTAGTTCTCGAATTTAATCCAAGAATGGGGGAGAATGGGGGACATTGAAAGCGGTGGATCTCGTCTAGACGGTCGGTGACGTCACGAGACAAGGTCGACTGTCGCTCTATCCACGGCGCAGCACCGCTTTTCTATATACAACACGCCTATATCCTTCCTCCTCTTCGCGTTTCGCTGTCCCGCTCTACCTCGCCCCCTAGCCAATCCTTCTTTTCGTTCTTCCTTTTCGTCTTCTCTCTCTCTCTCTCTCTCTCTCTCTCTCTCTCTCTCTCTCTCTCTCTCTCTCTCTCTCTCTCTCTCTCTCGTCCCTTGCCGCAGCAAGAGGGGTGGCGTACCAGACCTTAAACGTCTTTCCATGGAACCCTAGCTGGACCAGTTGGACTAGGAATCGGTCTGATCTTGTTCCTTGCCCGAGCATCGTGATCGATGTGCCTCGCTGGGGATGTTGCCCATCGCACAGAGCTTTTATTCCTTCTTAGGGAGCGAGCGAACAACCTCGCTTCGTAGCATAGATTTTTCTTTTTTTTTTAAGCAATTTAAAGATTTATCGATCGTCGTTCAAATATTTATTGGAAAACTTTTTCTCTTTTTCTCTTTTTTCTTTTTTTTTTTCAACTCGATTCTTTTCAATCGCGGAGATTATTTTATTTTTACCCGCGATTTCGACTTGTTGTTCGATTTCTTCGTGATATCGTCGAAACGCGTGAAACCGTTCGACCGCCCTTTCCATGTCGTGTCAAAGGTTAAACGGTATTCTCGGATCTTTGCTGCATATCCGCCGATGTTCGGCTTAAAATACTCTCGGCCGATTAAGATTCCATCCGAAATTCCTTCGAGACGCATTCGTTTCCCGCGTTTTCTGTCACCAAGAAGCCAAGGCTGCTTTATCTCGTCCGGAAATCAGTAGCCCTGGTTTGGACTTTGGTCAAGATGGACGGCGTTCACGTTGAGATCTTGCGCCTCTCTCTCTCTCTCTCTCTCTCTCTCTCTCTCTCTCTCTCTCTCTCTCTCGCAACCGCGCCGAACGAATAATATCTGAATTCCTTACGTAGAGGCATAGCCAATCGGGCTCATCAATAATTCAGCGAGCTCGACCGACCGAGAAATTCGAAAACAAGGCGAAAACAGCTGGCCAATCGCGTCACGTACTACAGGCTTCCTCACAAATTCGCCTCCTAACGATTCCAACTTCGAAGATGAATCAATCGAAACACTTTTGATTCCTCCACCGATCCATCTCGCCTCGAATCGTCGCGGTAGAAGATATTGACGAATCTCTCGAAAATCGAAAACGTTCCCCCCATTATTCGAGTACTCGTTGAAACATGAGATTCAACTCAAAGCTTAAGCATCCTCTTTAATTCGTTTCTTCGGACGAAGGACGTTTCCCTCCCCAACGTGTCGACGTGTGAATCGATTCTTCTTCAGGCTCGGCGAAAAGAATCACGGCAGACGCTTACTTAAGGCACACGATTGAATTTCGATTTTTCCCGCAACAACGGATTCGAATAACGGATATTGTAGCAGCGGAGTGGAGCGTAGTTGGCGAGGCCGTATTTCGAAACGGGGTCGATCGAATTTGTCTATTCAATCTGTCTCGATGCCCGATGCGTGATACGTGCGAGCTAACTTTCATACATTTAAATATAGCCGACAGGATGCACATTTCAATGTCGAATTAAGGTTACATTTCTAAGCAGCCAGCGGAGAGACGGCGCGGGAGGACGAGTTTCACGAGGAGGAAGAGGGGAGGGATGATTAAGGGGAGATTTGAGCGAGATCTGCCGGATCTCGAAGAACGAGGCCGAATTCTGATACTTTCCATTTCGAAAATTCGAAACGAATTTCGTCCCCCCCTCCTAATAATGCTCTACAAACGAAAACGAAAGGAAAGTGGAAGAAAGTAGAGATTCGAATCCAGTTTCGACGATACACGAAGATGGCAAGCGACGACTAATTCACTAATTCAGGCATAATTGCCTTCTCGGAAGGGATAAACGAAATATATCGAGCCAGGACCAACACCCTTACACGTATATACGTAAAGATCGCGATTAATTAAGGCCGACGTTGCACTGCCCGCGATGGAATTCCAGAATTCACGAAACCAGGTTTAAATCGCAACAACGCAAGCTTATCTTTTTGTCTTCTCCTCCATTAAGCTTAAACGGTTTTACGACGAAGAGGGATCGAGGATCGAAATTGACGGAGGAGGAGTGTCGATGAAAGAGAGTGGATCCTCGCTGCGATCACCCCTCGATTCGCGAGACGATCGGATCATGATCTCAGCCGTGGCGGCTCCACTCAGCTCCGATCAGCCTCGTTTGCTCTCCGAATGAATAAGTTAATCGGGTTAATCCATACACGCCGTTAAACGTTATGGACGCTTAATCACTTCCTCGTAGAGGGGTCACTGCTCTTCCTCGTTCCTCGGCCTAATATACGCTGCACGGGTTAACCCCATTGTGCCGTTTAGAGATTGCATGGAACATACGCGTTTCGTAATTTCTGCCTGTCCGCCTCGCGCGCGAGCGTGAGACTGGCCGCGTTAGATTGGATCTAATTTTCCAATAGACTACGGCGGCATCGCGCCGTATTACGCACCGTATGGCGGACCCAGATCCGTCGCTTCGCACGGAATTCGCCGATAGCGATCCCCGATCGTTCACCTGTTGATTTGCACCTCGCCGACACCCGCGTTTCATCGCCGATATATCGCGTGTTTCTTGCGCGTTTCCACCATTCAGAGTATGCGATCGTAGCAGATACCGACGCGTTCTCCGAATAGATCGACTTTCCGCCAATTCTTATCGGCCGATTCGTATCCTCGATGTGTCCGTCGAGCCTTCGATTCGTAATTGCGCAATGGGCGGGGCGAGACGGTGGTTGAAGATTCGCATCGATATCTAGGCCGCGATGTCTCCTTTCCTTGGCGAGAAGCGATACGCGATCGCGACGAGATTGATCGAGATCGGCTCAGTCTTTTGGTCGCATGCATTCACATGAATAATCGGGCGACACCTTTCCGCCGAATTTCGGTCAAGCGTCGCTGAGAGATGGCCGTTTCGGGATTGCGCAACGGAATTGTCGGCGGAAAACATGGTGAAATGATTTAGCACGGTGGACGGTAATTAATATATCGATTGCGTCACGGTTTTTTAGCGGGGCAAGAAAGTTTCACCGGGCCGGGTTTTTGGCTCGGCTGTTTCGTAATCGGGCAATGAAGATAGCCGGCCGAATTCACGAGCGGTCTCGATCCGCCCGATTCCTACCGGTATCTGGTGGAGCATCTTGCTCCGCCGCTCATTTGAAAATCATACGGTTGGCCGCGATGCGAATTATGCGCGGCGAAACGGCAAATGAATTCGTTTGAATTCTCGATAAGATGACGCAAGTACGAGCAAACGACCAGTGTTCCCGCTGCTGTGACTATCGGAGATAAGAATCTGAGACTCGTTATCGGTATTTGTGCTGCAGTTGGGCGCAAAAATATATCGTATGCACCGTCCGGAATACCTTTGACCGCGATACATTTCTCGCTGCTCGCCTTGCCTCCCCTACCTTTTTCTTTCTTTTTTTCTTTCTTCTTCTTCTTCTTCTTCTTCTTTTCATTCCCTCGATCTCGTCGTCGATTTACCGCCGCTGTTTCAAAAATTCGAGAATCGTAAAGTCGAGAGGGGAAAAAAAGAAAAAAAAAAGAAAAGAAAATTTCTTCACAACCGACTGCGCGCACGAATACGGTTCATCAATGTTTATCTCGGCGTGGTTGTCACTCGTCGAGATTCGATACGCATAAAATGGAACGAAGAAAGAAGGAGAGAAGAGTTCTCGCGAAGGAGACCAACGTTTCGACGAATCGAGTCGGACGGACGTTTATCGTTTTTTATCGGGAGGATTTTTTTCCTTTTCTACGGAGTCGAGTTACGAAAAAAATCATCAGCCATTCGGTATCGTTTTCGTTTTTTCTCTCTCTCTCTCTTCTCTTTTCCCTCTCCTTTTTTTCGTTTCTTCTTCTTCTTCTTCTTCTTCTTCTTCTTCTTTTTCTTCGAGCGGAGGAAAAAACGGGATCTTCGATGACCGACTAAATTATCGGCAATCGGTTTAAATTAGAGTATTGCAGCGATGATAAGCTGGTTCGTGTAGCTTGTGAAACATACGCAACGTGTGTTGCAAAACACGCGCGGCGAGAGATGGAAAGTGGTTGTGGGAGAGATAGCGGAGCGATGATACACCGTAAATCGTTATCGAGTCCAAAGTATTTTCGCGAGTGGAAAAATAGGTGGTGGTGGTGGTGGCCGCGTCGATGGGCGGGATGACGGGTCCCTGTTTGATGCGCGGACATAATTGTTTCTGCCGCGTGTGCTTAATCGTTTTCATGCTTGCTCCAATGAACGTTCGTCTAGGTCTACGATGTCGTTCCTATCGATAAACAAATTAATTGTAGAGACGTCTACTACTCAACTAATCTAAATAGGGGACACGAATATTTCCTTCGCCCTTCTACAGTGGTCTGCCTCTGCTACTAAGTGTGCTACCGTACTCCTCCGTGCATCGAAATCTCGTCGGTCGGCACAGATTTTAGAATAAAATACTGCTGCTCGTCGAGGCGATTTGCAATTTTTCCGTTTAGTTCCGTTATTCGTGGAAAAAATACTAATTGTAAAAATACATGGGCGAAATGGAGAAAGTGAAGGAACACGTCCGTTGTTCCCGTTAGACGACAGACGGGAGACAAAAATTGCGAGCCTTCGACAAGTGCAATGAAGACCAAGTGGACGACCAGACGATGTTGCAGGCCGCTTGGTGCAATATGTGGGCCAGACAACAATAATTGTTCGACGTTTCCTGGTATATTATACCGCGTGTAATTGATACAGAGGAGCCGCCGTTAATTCCTCCGTTGTGCATCTGCATCTATCTTTAACAGACCCCCTCTCTCTCTCCCTCTCTCTCGAGTCTCGGCCAGCCATTGCATAAATTTTCATTTACAAAAATATTCCTCTTCGAACGGTTTTCCTGGAAGCTGTAGGGCTCTCTGATCCAGTTAATCCGATTCTTCCAATGTTGATCGAAACTCTCGAAACGGCGGTATAGGCGATCTCGTAGCCCTTTCACTTGTGAGGAGAACGTGACTACCCTTACCACAAATATATACCTATATATATACATACATCGATATTTCTTATAGAAGGTATCAAGGTCGCATTATCCTGACGAAGGTCAATCCCCATTCGCTACAGAATGCGGAGCGTAACCCTTTCATTTATGTTAATAGGATTCACGTGCAGGTTACCATTAAAAAAGAAACGTGATCCTCCCTTCCCCCCCTTTTCTTTCTCCGATCTGCATTATAATAAACGACGAACGCACGTGTTTCGCGAAACCATTGGAGAACAAGTATCGATAAGTCGGCAGATGCGAGATCGAGTGATAGAAAGCGCGAAACTTGACTCGAACAAAAATTAATGTTCGACTCTTTGGAACTAATCTTTTTCTGCATGGAGGAAAACTTGAGCATCGCGTGGGATGCATCTTGAACGAGAGGAAGGGGAGCAACGATTAAACCAAGGAAGAAAAAGAAGGAGAAGGAGGGGGAGGAGGAGCTGTTTGATCCGTTTCCCCTGAAAAGAAGGGAAAGTTCGATATTCGTCCGACCAGGATCCACACCGTGTTCCGTTCCTCGGTCTATAGAAGATTCTGTGGACGGTGTTCGTATAACGGTACCGTCGGGTTCCTCGCACGTCGTGTCGCGCCGCGTCGCGACGCATACCTGCCGCCGCCGCCGCCGCCGTTCAATCGAGCCGGGGCCCCCGAGTGTCGATGTCTACATACATACATACAGCCGTGTGGCGTGTTACGTCGACGCATGCTGGCTGCGTTACGTGCGCCTGGATCCACGTATACATGTACGAACGCATTTTGCCGCGGCGAGACGAGCTGAATGCCAATCGGCACGCGAACCATCGTGCCCGATCCGCAACAGGACGCGAGAAAGAGAGAGAGAGACGAGGGAAGGCTCATAAAGTTATGCTCGTTTTATTGCGAATATTTTGACTCGGTCGAGCATCGAGACTCAGGCACGTGTTATCATTTGTTGCCGTTGTCGTCTTCATCGATGAGAGCGTTGCGGTGAATAACTAAAATCGTATACGTTCGTATACGTAGCTGACTAATTCGAGAGAACGCGCGAGATGCTCGAAAATTCCGTTGCTCGATCGAATCTCGCAAATGCGAAAGAGTCGCCTCTATTTCCGTATCTTTCGTCGATTTGAGTTGAAGTTAATCTCACGAATTATCGAAGGAAAAAATTTCCATCATCCCTGATAGTATTCTTTTCGTTTGTATATATTGTTTATCGCGGAGTAATCGTTGGAAGCGAGACAAGGATCGTGTGAAATTGGCGTAAAATCGGGCCGAGGTGGCCGCGTCTTGGATCGGCGAAAACGCACCGATTCGCATGGTTTGCAACGAGTGGCATTCACGGATCGGACGAATACAGCGTGCGTGATAATCGGTTGCGCCGAGAAGAATCCGCCGCGCGTTGGATGACCAGCAAAGGATGGGCGAGCATTGTGCGGCGTGGAAAGGAGCAAAAGTGTATCGCGGCGCTTCGAAACGCTTTTTGCGCCTCGATTTTCCAGTCTCTCTCGGCCGGGAGAGAGAGAAAAATTGGAGGCAATTTCAGAGCGGGGTCGGGCTTGCTACACTTTGTTCGCGTGTTATCCGAGCCGATTGGAACAATTCGCAGGTGCGAACGACCACGAGGCCGAATACGCCCGTTGATCGAGCAGCGTGTAGTACAAGTATCGAAAAGATAATACATTTAAAGGGGAGGTCTCGCTCGCGTTCCCCCTTCGATTAAAATCGCGGCGCGCGCGTGCTATTGCCACAACGAACGTTTCTATTCATCGAAGGGGAAGTTGCAGTTTCATCGGACCGCGATAAAAGTACACGGATACAATATCTCGTGGAGATAGCGATCGAAATGAATCGCCGCTCTTAATAATCGCGCGATGATTAAAATTACGTACGTGGCGAACGATCGATCACGCGTTTCGCTTTCGAAATATTCCATTTTCGGAATCTCTTTCCTCTAATCTCGAATAATTTCACGCGCGTCCACTCGTCCGAGCCTTTTTTCGGGACTTAATCAACGGTGTTTATTAAATAACGACACGCTCGACGGATATTCTTAATTAATCTTAACTTGTCTCACCGATTGGGGAAAGAGTCTCGTTACGGTCGATGATTACGTAAAGGTCCAGGAGTGGAATCCAAACTCGAATTTACACGGAAACTTCGAAGGAAGGCGGTGAGCGTGGTTCTTGCGGTTTGAAAAATACCGCAAAGGACAATATCGGTGATTACGAGTCGAACAAGCCGATTGGGAACAGAAAACGAAATTGAATTCCATTGCCGTACTATCGGAAGTAATTTGATCGTAGCTAGGAAGTCGCTTTTTCCTTTTCTACGCTTTCTATGGGAGGACTTTCATCGCTGAGTTTACTTGCTTTGCGCGCAACTGTGCGGCCGCGAATTCCGTCGTTCGTTTCATTGCGGAAATAAAAAATTTTAAAAAGAGAAAAAACAAAATGGGTAAAAAAAAGAAAATACACGAAGAACGGAATAGGAGGGGAGGAAGTATAACGCTCTACACTGGAACGGATCTCCATCGATTGGACCACGATCGTCGGCATACCGTCGCATCGTACCGTACAATTTACGGATAAATTTTAAACGCAGGCACAATGTCCCGCAGCGATGAGCGTAAATAGCAAAGTTACGCGAGCCCCAGTCAACTTCTGCGCGATGCTATGATCAGCGTTACGAGTTACAAACGCTACTTTCACTCGAATTCTTCGGTTTTTCTCTTTTTTTCTTTTCTTTTTCTTTTTCCTCTTCTTCCTCGCATACGGCTCTTCTCTGCATACGAAATATCGGGGCAGGGGAGGGAGAAGACGATACTAGTCGAAACGGTCGTCCCGTTAAAACGGTCGGCACGATACGATTTCCGTGGGCAAGACGTAGTTAAGAAGAAAGCGCAAAAACGCAGCGGCGTTGGCAGCCATTGAAGGGTAGGAGGGGAGGAGGTGGAGGAGGAGGAGGCAGGATCTTTGGAGCGGCGATCGAGCAGCTGCCAAGGATTCGGATCCCGATCCCGCGGAGAGCCGCGTAAACGCGCATCAGGGACTCATTCCCTCGTCCGAGATTCGTCTGGAACGCAGAAGAAGAGGGGTGGGTAAGTAGGGTGAGAACGATGATCGCGGAGGGGATGGGTGGCCGTGTGGAACAGCAGTCTGGCCAGTTGATTACGATGCCGAAACGAGTGGCGGGCCATCTCTCCAACCAGTTTCGGACAGTGTCTTCGACTCGAACGAGGCCTGTGTAGAGAGAAACCCTCCCTCTCTCTCTCTCTCTCTCTCCCCTTCCCTTCTTCTCGAGGAGATACGCCACCAGGCTCTTTTGGCCGTGGTGTTGTGGTCGGACGAGGAACGACGGAGAGAGAGAGAGAGAAGGAATCGGGAGAAGGAGGAGAAAGGTAAGAAGGAAAGCGTGGAAGAGGAGGAGGCGCGGATGGATAGAGATAGAAAGAGGGAGAGTAGAAGCAGCAGAAGCAGCAGCACCAGCAGCAGTACCAGCATCAGCGGCAAGCAGCCAGCAGCGGCGCAAGAAGAGACGACGGAGGAGGCGACAGCCGAGCTTAAGTTTCGGTTTCGTTCGTTTCGCGCCTGCTCTGCGTCGAACGGGAGCCGAGAGTGAGCGCTGTGGAAAGAGAAGGAGAGGGGGGAGGGAGAGAGAGAGAGAGAAGAGGTGCACGATCGGAGCGAGGACGAGCGAAGGAGACGGAACGAGTCGGGAGAGGGAGAGAGTCGGAGAGACAGGAAAAAGGGGAGGAGGAGAGAGAAGGAAAAGCGATTGACGGCGGTGGAGGCGGCAGGAGGGTGGAGAGAGAGGGCGAGTGCAACGCGGCAACCAGGGGGTGGAGAGAGAGGCGGCAGCCGAGGCGAACAGACTTCACCGGCGCTCTGCTCCCAATAACGACTCTCGCCCTCGGTCAGTCGCGCGCGAACCGCGGAGCCGCGAGCATCTCTTCGTTTCTCTCTCGCTCTGCTCTCGCCGAACGATACCTGCGTTTCGAGCCGCGTACACGTGCGAACCCGCGAGAGCGCAACGGAGCGAGGGAGACACAAGTGGACATAAACACACAACACACACACTCACACAGGGGACTCACGACCCGGTTATTACTCGAATTTATTATTGCTATTACTATTATTATTATTATTATTTTTATTTTTATTATTATTATTATTAATTGGAATCACTGCCAAATACCTCGGAGAGGTGGTATCGTCGTCGTGGACGGGTGAATCGATCTTGTCTCGTTTCTACGTTTTACACGGTACACGGCACGATATATATATATATTTGGAGAGACATGTCGGTGCTTACGGGGAATCGAAGCTAGCGGGTGGTTAGTTATTAGGATAGGCGAAGGAATGCCGAAGAGAGGAGAAATGGAATGGTCGATGGTTGACGAGTGTTGAGGCCAGTTGGGAGACCGATAGATTCCCGCGAGATTTATCGAGGGAAAAATTTACGGAAGGAGGGAAGGAAGGAAGGAAGGCTGGTTGGTGACTGTTTCGACTCGATAAGCTTAAGATACGTGTTCGATGGGGGGAAACTCGTAACTCCAAGTTATCCAATGGTGGAAATAGTCGTGGCGCGGTATCGACGTGATAATCGAGTGGCGAGTGGTGCTCGCTGCATCCGGAGATACACGCAGCTGGTGACCGAGTGAGAGAAGGGCGCGGAAAGGCGATCGCGACGAGGCACGACGAGTACACGGTCCGAAAGGAACGACGAGACACGACGACGCATCGCGCAACAACGGAAAAGCAAAGTGACAAGCGGGAACGAGTGCGTGGTATATAAAAGTGCGAACTGGTGGAGCGAGCGAGCGAGTTACCGGGCGGTTCGAGGCTGCCAGTGGCGCGCGGACCAAGAAGAAGAAGAGGAAGAAGAGGAAGAAGAAGAAGAAGAAGAAGAGGAAGAAGAGGAGGAGGAGGAGGAGGAGGAGGAGGAGAAGGAAGGGAGGGAGTGCAGCGAACACCATAGAGGACAACGCTGTTGCTATTTTCGAGCCCGCCAAATATCTGAGCGCACGGTGCTGTTCGCTGCTGTCTACGCTGGCCCTGCTACGCTCTTTCTTCGCCACCGTCCACGTTCCTCCAAAGCGCAGCGATTCTGCGCCGATGACGCATGGCCCTGACCAAACAGGGGGACAGAGAGAGAGAAAGAGCGAGAAAGAGCGTGAAAGAGAAGCCACATGTAGAGCGGGAGAAGGAGCGAGAGAACGGCGTGTATGACAGGTACGTTTCGACTTTTTGCCTTTTTGCAAAACCGCGCCGCGATCTCTTGACCTACGACGTATCTGTGCCGTGACCGTGAGCGCTGACACGTTTCTACGTTGGACGTTGACGCCTTTCGATTCACGCGTCTCGATCATCCCTCTAGATTCGCGATTCCTTCTCCTCCTCTCCGCCATTAACAGCGATCGTTGATTTTAGAAGGTAGAAGAGGATCGATTAGTCGTCGTGCGTATAATTCTCATCGTCTACATCGTTTGAGAAATGAGAGCAAAGAAAGACATCGTTCGAATTCGAAATAGAGAGGACGCGAATAAGGGCGTGATATGAGAAACGTCGTGCTTCGATATTATTTTCTTAATAAAGAATTCGTTCGTGTTCTCGCTTCGGTTATATGCTCGATGTAAAAAGAAAACAAAAAAACAAAAAAAAAGAAACATGGAGATTTCTTCACACTTTTCTTCGCTTCTCCAGAACGAGGGAAATCTTCTCTCGTTACGAAATTCTCCTCGTGTATTATCTCAAAAGTGACTCCGCTGCGACCACCTTCGATTTCTTTCAGCTCGCGATGCGCTCGCAACGCTTTGCGAAAACGTTGAGAATCCTTGATAAAGTGAATTTCATCGGTGAGAAATGCGGTCAAAGTTCGTTTTGAAACTCGGTCATAGACATTTTATCGCCATTTATACGACGATCGCCACGACGTCGACTTAGCGTCCTCGATCGCTTGTTTATAAATACACGATCAATGTCTCCTCTCTCTCTCTCCCGTCTCGCGGGAATATGAAAATTAACGAGAGCTGTAGAGCAAATATTTTTTCGACGCTCCATCTGCCCTCGGCCCTGCATCCTCCGTCCATTTTTCGTTAAAATGTTATAAAGGGGCTCGCGAACGGTGCGTAAGAAGGCGGGCTGGCAAGAAGAAGAGGATAAAACGCGAGATTACGAACGGTAAAAAGCTTTGAGAGCGTGGCCGAAGGGACGGGGGAGGGAGTGGAGCGCAAAAGCGACGTTCTTTAAACGGAGGAAAGAAAAAAGGAGTTGGATCCACTCGTCGCGATACGCCGGAGATTAGTTTATTTCTCCACTCCTCGCGCTAGCCCGCGCTCGTCATAATACGCGGCAGGGATATTTATGTAATACGCGACATGCAAATGAATACATTGTTTGCGCGTTTGTCAGAGATAAGTTACGAAGCGAGGTTTCGTACGAGATTTCTACGCTGCCTTTGTGCGTGTATCGCATCTGACGTGGAAAACGGACGAGCAAGTAGCGTGCAATTACAAAGAAATTATGATTGACGCGTTGACTGCCACTGATAATCATTGATGGCTCTGTTCCCCGTCGGAACTGTATTGAAGCAATTTTTATTTTTAATTAATTGGACTTTAGAAAGTTGCATCAACCGTTGCGTCGTTATATTTTTTTCTTCAGCGCTCTTTGAAAAATCCTTACTTTTCGCAACTTTTTACTCGCGTTTTCGACTATTATTATTATTATTATTATTCTTTTATCATCGCGTGTCGATCACGAGAAATAGTTCGATCTAGCAAAAAAAAAAATTAAAAAAGAAAAGAGAGGGTGGCGGAGGAAGGGAGGAAGGAGAGGATGTTGCCTTCGCCAATGATGTTCGAAACGACCGATCGTATCAACGATGCATTTCGTGCAACAGGTGAGAAGGTGCACGCGTGAAATTTGCTACCATTCTCCTCCGGTCTTTACACTTTCGCGTGTACTTAACGTATCTGAGTCACGTTCGCGTAAAATTGCAAGCATCGACGAGCATCCGAGATTTGTTGCCATCACGTACTCTTGTCAAGCGTCAAGAGAAAATCGCAACGTTCCCATCCTGAAATTTAAAATGGGTCGATGAATATTTTATTTGTTTCTCGTTCGGACTCGACGTGAAAAAAAAAAAAAAAAAAAGAAGAAGAAAAATGCGTTTCCCTTTATTCTTTTTTCAACTTTACGGATGGTGCGCGACTCCGAGGCACAACCGCGAGAGTTCAGAAGAGAATAGGATTAACTTAACCGCCAGGTATAACCAGCATGAAAGAAAATTCACTTTTCTTGTACTTTTTGTGTCCCTTCCTTTATCGTTCCTCCAACCAGTTTTCCCTCGTCTTCGCTTATTCTCTTCGACGTATTCATCTTCTCCACTCCTCGATATTATTCTTTCCCCGAAAAACTTTACGAAAAAAAAAAAAAGAAAAAAAAAAAGGATCGAAAAGGGTGCTAGCTTCGAACCAACGACCAGGCACTATTTTTTTCGTTGGGGCCAGAGGTCTAATCAATGCGTCAACTGTTCTCGCTGTGGAAGCTGAGACGTTTTTTTCCTCTCTCTCTCTCTCTCTCTCTCTCCCCCTCTACCGGTTGACCGATGCATTTCGTCGGAGGCGCGTATACCGTAGAAAAAGCGATTACGAGAGGTATATAACAAAAATCCAAAAGCGGTTGCGCGTAGTGTGTTTCATAAGTTTCGCAGCTGGGAAACCGGAGATGAGTCTGGCCGATTCCACGCGATCATTGATCGTTAACTTTTTTTGGCCGTGGATGATCAAAGCCGAACGACGCGGTGGCCGCACGTAAATCGACTTTAAATCGCAATAAACCGTGCAAAAACTGCGCGGCGGATTTGCCTCGCGCGCGTTCACTTTCGACCGCAAAAAAACGCGAAAAACCGATCCTCCCTGTCCCACTTCATCAGCTTTCCTCCATCCTTCCGTGCATCTCCATCTCTCCGTCTCTCTCTCTCTCTTTCTCTCTCCTCCCCCCCTCTCCCCCTCTTTCTCCTTTTCTCCACTTTTTTCCCCTTTTTTACACGAAAATTCTTGTTTTACTTTTCGTCGCAATGATGCATGTCGAAATTGCAACTTTACGCTTTCGTCGCGTCACCGTGATACCGCAGCATTAGCATTTATATTGTAAACCTTGAAGGCGGGAGCGAGAGGGTAAGACGGGCTCGCCCGTTTCCTCCTTCATGCCTTGGTGCAGTTAATCAAGCAAGTGCAAAAAGATAGATTAAGACAAGTGTAAAAATCCTTTCTCTCACTGTCGCTTTTTCCGAATGAGCCTAGGTACCGTGCACATTTTCATTTCCTGTCCTACATGTTGCCGGCGAACAGCGCCGGGCAAAAAAGGGGGGAAAAAAGAGAAAAAAAAAACTTAAAAAAAACTTAAAAAAAAAAGAAGAAAAAAAAGGGGGAAAAAAAGGCAAACGAGAAGCAAAAACGAGAAAAATAGTTGGATAAAACGCGATATAGAATATCGTTTCACGCTCGTACACCTGTTTTGAACGGACTTGTATCCACGAGCCGGTGGAGCCGAGGTATGGGAAAACTGGCATACGTAATAATGAACGCAAAACGCCGCATTAATCACTTGGTACAGGTGTAATCGTAGATCGTCGTAAACTTTCCATCGACTTTTTTCTTCTTCTTCTTCTTCTTCTTCTTCCTCCCTCTCCTCCGTGGCAAATCATCAATTCACATTCCGGCGAGGCGTTTTATTCAATTTCAAGATCGTATGTGTGTGTGTGTGTGTGTGTGTGTGATCGATGATGGCGGGAATGGCGCGTAAACATCATCGTGCAATAACTGGTAACAGTCATTATCACACTGTCACTGCCGGTTACCGCCAATGATTCGCATAGTCACGCGACCTGGAGCACAGAGAATTTCGAATTATCGAACGAGCTCGATCGCTTTTAACTTTTACTCTTACGAATCGACGATTATCGCGATTATCCACCGCGAGTGCGATAGAGTGTATCGTTCTCTTTCCATTTTCCATGCGCTTCGACATTGGAAATAAAAAAAAAAATGTGAGGAGATATCGACGGGACGAGATGGCGGGCAGAGCAGCGTTCTCCAACGCTCGCGTGCCATTCGTGACCCCTGAACCCTGCGTTCCTACCATCATCGTGCGTACTTCTATTTTTTCTCCTATGACTAAGCTCCTTTCCTTTTCCATGTACGCAATTCCGATCTCTTTCTTCTCCCCCAACGGGCCACTAATTAGACACACTTAAATAACACGTGGCAGAAACCATGTGGCGGATATCGTACGCTTCAATTAGACGATCGTCCTTTTCTTTTTTCTCTCTCCTTCTTCACCGATACATTTCGTTCGAAAATGCGTTTCTTCTTTTCGAAAAAAATTCCTCCCTCTGTCCTTCTCTCCTCATCTTCGTCGCTCCCAGTTATCCCGATCGGCCGACCGATAAAATGTAAAGAAAATCGCAACTCGAAGTCGATTGGACCCCCTCCCTTCCTCCTCTCCCCCGTATCCGAATTTATCGTTGGAAAGGGCCGACGAAGGCACGACTCCGACTTTCGAACGGTCAACAATAAGACGAAATTGAGGCGGTTAACGAGTAAAGCTGATAATGAGCCTCCATAAAATCAGCCCGTGGTTCTTCTCTTCCTGCCTCGCGGTTAAGCGGCTCTCACACGATCCGCCGCTCCACCGATCTTAATGACAACGAAATTATACACCGGCTTATACATACACGCTCGTGTCACGATCCGATCATTTGCACGCGTGATCACCCTACGACAACATGAGGTGAGGGCAAACGATCGACGAAAATAAATGGATGGCCAAGAGGTGAGAAGAGTAGGTTTGGCGGGAAAATAGACGAGACTCTTGAAAATCGTTCTACACGCGTAGTTTCTTTCGAATCGTTAATCCCCTCGATGGATTTTTCACGTTTTATCGCGATTCGTAACCCGTGACTTGGCTACAGAGGAGAAAATGGAACGAAGTTGAGTCAGAAATGAGAAGAGACGGAAAGAGAGAGAGAAAGAGAGTAAGAGAGAAAATAGGTGGAAGAAAGGTTTGGGTTGGGGATAGGGGAAGAGAAGACATAAAGGGAGAGAGAGGAGAGCAAAAAAAGGAAAATATATATATATATATGGCGAGAAAATTAGCGCTTCTTCCTCCTCTCGGGAAGAAGGCCGACAACTTTTTATGGATTGCATGCTTGCGCATTGTTGCAAGCGGGGTGGAGGGGGGCGTGATAAGTTCCGAATGCTATTTAATAATGCTTATTAAGATTCAATCGCTGCTGTGACGTTGGATGTAATCGTAATGTTCGGATTACAAATTGCAAAGGAATCGGTGAAACGACGGTGGTCATGGCCGTTCCGTTCTTTTTCGTACCCCTTCCCCTTCCCCCTCCCCGATCGCCACTGTCAGGGATATCGTCGCCCGTAAATCTCGAAATTATACATTCTTTATCTTTTGGGGGAAAGGGGCGTTTCCTTGTGTTTTATGCACTCTGAATGGCGTACCGAAACCGGTCTTCCTCCCCCCTCCCCCCGCCAGACAATGTAGCGAAACACTGCGATGGTAGTAGTAGCAGTGGTGGTAGTAGTGGCAGCAGCAGCAGTTCTTTTCGTTTGCGACCAGTTTCGATCAGCTGATAATTTTGAAATACGTACCGTTTGGAAATATACGACGAGATTTCGAATCGGTAAACGTTTTATCGATTAGCTTATTATCCCTGATTAGCTCCTGACTTTCCACTTTCCAAAAAGTGGTGAAAAAGAAAGGAGGGGAATTGGAAAGAGAGGAGGAGGGGGTAGGAGGAAATAGGTTTTCGATCCGATAGGTGTAGGGAAAAATGTAACGTGGCGTGGACCAAAGGCAACGTGACTGCCATGCGTTCTGCTATCTTCCGTGATCGTAATCACGGATGCACGCAGGGCCGAGTGGTTATTTATAAACGCGTTTGAGACGGAACGTGGCCGAGAGGCACGCGGCAATCGTGTCGGCAAAACGCAGCGGCAACCCTAGCTCCTAGTAATGAATAAATAGTCGACCAGCGCCACCTTCGATGCCCACTGTTGACGCATTCGTCTATTATTGCGCCATTTCCACGAAATCGTGTCTCATCCACCGCGACGTGGAATCGTAGCAGGGATTTCACCTTTGCCCGCTTTTCTTCTTCATGGAAGATGATTTTCGAAATGGCGCCAATCGGAGATGTTTAACGTTTAAGGAAAGGATCGCAATATTATGCAAACGCGTGTTTATAATTATTCTTTTTTGTCGTTCGATGTCGAAATCGAAGAAAATATTTCGACCGATCCTGTCGCTCGTGCCTCAGAAAATAAAAGATTCGATCGATATTTCAGTTGTTGTTCAATTTATTATCTCGGTAAATATGCGATATGCCAGAAATATGCTCTTCCCCTCCTTATTACGATGGATATCCGGCCCTCGAAAGTTTAAAGATTTCTTCTACTAGAATCTGTGAATCGATTTGCTTGTCCGCCCGCGTTGTTTACACGTTCCTTGCCCCGTTCGAGACCTTTTGCCGGATCTTCCGCTTTTAATCTGAGCGTCGCGCAACGATATCGCGATATCTGCCTTTTTTTTTATTTGCGCTGCGATAAGCCGGGCCTCGTCGTGGCAAACGTTTGCCCACGGGAATCGACGTTGGAAAACATTCCTGTCGGATGCTTTCGGGATTTTTTTTCCCCCTCTTTATCGTTTAATTATCGCCAAACAATGGTATCCGCCTTTCTCCCCCGCCCCCATCCCTCCAAGGAACTCGTCTCCTCTCAAGAATTTTTGCCTCGTCCACGAAGAATCGAGCTGAATTTTTTTTTTCTTTCTTTCTTTCCTTCCTTTGCACACGCTTATTAAAAATTTAAAAGATGTTGGGAGAAAATATAGACCCGAATATTTGGAAACAAGGATTCTACCCAGAGATACCGTAGATAATGGCCGTTTTGATTAAAATTGGGAACGAAAACTGGAGTCGAGTGAAAAAGAAAAAGGGGGAAAAAATGGATGATGCGAGGGAGAAAGTGGAAGATACGGGGGGGAGGAGGGAAAGAAAGGAAGAGAGAAAGAGAAAGAGAGAAAGAAGAAGAAGCAGAAGGAAAGAAAACGCGTAAAAAAGAAAGCGCGAAGGCGAGAGGAGGGCGGACTGGATTCAGCCATTTTTGCGACACGAATAATTATATCTTATCTGACTCGACCCGTGGCCTCGAGAACGCGATGCGTTCGCTTGCCTCGGCTTTCAAAGAAAAATATGTAACCGACCGTTCGTGAGGATGAAGCTGCAGGATATGCGTCGATGCGCTTCCAACCTCCTTACGTTTCGCTCTTTTGCGTCTTACTCGTACGATTTCCACGTAATTTTTCAACGTAACGCGTTATATAAAAGTGATATATATATATATATTCTCCGATTCGATTTATATCGAAGAAATTGGAAGAAATTTGTTCAAATGGTAGAAAGAATAGGAGGAATTCGAGATGGATTAATTTCTTCTTCTCGATCGAAACAAAGTATGATCGAACTTTTGGGAGAGAAAATTAATTGGAGATGGAAGGGGGGGGGGGGGAACGTCTATCGATACCGTGACAGTGACGAAACCGCTTCGATCTCGATGAAAGTGTAAAAGCGGGTAAAAATATTTCCACAAGGACGAGTTACGAGGAGTTTCGTGGCTGATCGCCTGTGATCGAGTCGTTAACAGCGTGTAATCGTAACATTGGGGGTATCGACGGAAAATCGTAATTTCCTCGCGAATGATTATTCCGCAAAAGAAGCAGAACGACGCGGACTCGTTGGAACGGCAATCGATGGAACTTTGATCTCGTCCGTTCAACAGTGTTCTTCTCGAGAAAGAAACTATCCCTCGAATAATAATAATAATAATAATATTTCAATCCTTCTAACGCGATCCTCGCGATTATTGCTACGTGGTAAAAACGCCACATGATAAATAATTTAACGCTAATTGAAAAAGTGGCTTCTGAATATTATTTTACTCGGAATCGCTAACAATTTGGCTTTATTTAATTGATTCGCTCCTTGTATCTCGTATCTCGAGCGGAATAAATAATTGAAATTTACATCGGCGAAGAGGCGAGAGGAGAGAGGAAGAAGAGAGAGGGGATTGTAGGGAACGATTATGAGGAGAGAAAAATCGATTTCTCCGAGAACGCGAGGAGTTCTTCGTTACGTCCTATCCTTAAGAGGATAGGAGAAGCATTTACCCGGATTTAATATCGCCTCGAGCGGCTGGTTAATGCGATCGCGTAAATCGAAACTGTGTTTCATCGCGATAATAAATAAGCTTGAACGATCGAATTTCGTAATATCGAGAAACGCTTTTATCGCTCGTTTTCCCGAAAGGAAGAAATTTAAAGAGTCCGTGGTTGGAAATGTTGCAGAAAGTGTCACGCTCGACTCCCCCATACGCTGTTGAACGGTAATTGGTACGGTGCAATTGATTCAAATGGCATTGCATGGTGCGCACGCATTGTAGAGCGGAGTTGGGGTGGACTCTTCTTCATAAAGTATGCGAACGGTTGACATTAAAGGGGGAAGCTCGATGCGTCGTGCGAGTCAACAATTACAATGGGAGGGGAGGGGGAGAAAACTCGTCCCGCGTGACGTAACGTCGTTGTATCCGTGGTTCGGATAGGGAAATCAGGTTTCTGAATGAACGGATTGGAAATCGTTCGATCCGGTGGTGGTTCCAACATGGGATCCGTCCCACTTTCTCTAAAATTCCTCGCGCCGTTTCGAGAAGAAGAGGGAAATCCTCGATGGACGGCGCGTACGGGGATCGCGATCGCGACGAAGAGAGCATAAATCAGACGGTGGCTGCGTCCCGTGACAGATCACCGGCCCACGGTTTTGCAGCTTCGCCCGCGCTTATGAATGAGAATTAAAGGCCCCACGCTGGGAGAGACGGCGCATCGGGAATAACAAATACGGACACGCGGCTCGTCCTTATCTCCTCTTTCTCCGACTCTTCTCGTAAACCAAGTAACGAGAGCTCTTCTTCATTTTAACGACGCTCTCTCTCTCTCTTTCTTCTTTTCCCGCCGCGTTATATCGCAAAACAAATGCGCTCGTGCTCGTTGATTTCCCGGGAGAGGATGCGGTAAACGCCGATGTTTTCACGGCCGATATCAATTTTTGAGAACGAGGGTGTTTGTCGGGCGTTCCGAAAGCAGGGGGCTGCCGACACGCGTGGAGTCGCCTTGAACGTTCGATGCAGGGGATGGATTTTTCGATATTAAAAATAACGCGTTGGAATAAACGCGCAACTGTTTGACCCAGTTCACCCGCGAGGATATCGATTTTAGTGGCCGGTATCGTCGAGATTAATATTAGACCGCGTTCTGAAAATAGGTGAACGTGCACGCTGCAATACTACTGTGTTGCTGCATTCGTTATCGAGGCGGGGCGGGCTCACGTTTCTCCTCGCCTGTCTTTTTCCTCTCCTTTTTCTTTTTTCTAAAAATATCTATCCCCATGGCGAATCGCGCTTTTTTCGCCCGTTTAAATAAACTCGGGGCTAGCCCTCGACGCGCTAGAAGAAGAGCAGAAGGTTTATTGTTCGAGCGGATGAAAAACACGGTCGAGTCGAGATCGAGATTGTTGCAAGATACGAATACGTTCGCTCGTATTTGTTGGAAAGCGAGGGGGAGGAGAAAAAGAAGAAGGAAAAAAGAAGAAAAGAATTAGTTGGAAAGGCTGTGCGAAACTGGCGCGAGGAACGCGCCGAGCCACCGTGTATATAGGGAACGAAGTCAGTGATACACTTTTCCACTTTCTCCGCGGCCGAGATTACACGAAGCCTTGGGTGGAACACCGCGAGATAAAACTCACCTTCGTTCTGTTCTCGTCGCGCGGTACTCAATCGATAGCGATTCCTTTCGTTTCCCGAAACAAACCAGCCGACGCTTCCCTCTTCTCGATTTCCTTCCTCCCCTCCCCCTTCCCCGTATTCGTTATCGGAGGGAAAAGCAGAGAACGAGATAG
Organism: Apis cerana; assembly: GCF_029169275.1. NCBI lineage: Eukaryota > Metazoa > Arthropoda > Insecta > Hymenoptera > Apidae > Apis > Apis cerana. Next base: position 8,235,596 of record NC_083860.1, read on the forward strand.
TTGCAACAGTTGAGAAAGGAACGCCGGTGTTTTCCCTTCGCCACTATCGACCATCAGTCCACGTGGCACACGGGTACACGTGTTCGCGTCGAAGCGAAATAAAGTCGTCGACCCGACGACGACTCCACGTGCGAAACGTTTGCACGATCCTCGTTATACCTCAATGCCACCTCGACCGCATTAACTAACCGATTCGTTCTTTCGTAACGCAACATTGTGTCATACGAACTTTGCGCTCTAATATTCCTTTATCTGCTCCAACAGATTTAATTGCGCGATAACAAACATCCGGTTTCTGCGTTTATGCTCTCGTAATTTTTATTTCATACGCGAATCGAATATCCGATTCCTAGGTAAAAATCTCAAGTCTCGTCCGACAAACTTTCTCACTACGGATGATCTGCTTCTCTCGATAATTTGCAACCAACTTGCTAACCTTTTCTCCCTCTCTTCTTCTTTCTTCTGTTCCGCGGGACAAAACTGTTTCGCTTCGCCTCGAAAACGCGCTTCTCCCGTCTAATTTATTTAAAGGGGTAGGAAAAATGACGGAGGGAACTGGTCTTTTTGCCACGAATTAACACGTCCCTCCTCGCGGAGGAAACGATCGATCCGCGTTCCGACTGGCTCGCATGAGAACCACTGCGTGTTCCCATTTCTCCTTTCAGCGGTCGGTCGCTCGATCCGCGGTTGTATAACAGCAATGAAAGTACTCCGACAGGCAACGGGCAACGTCACGTCTCTGTCCACGCTAACTACCTTGATAGTCGTCGTTCTAGCTACCAGCTAGAATCGAAACAACCGCCGTAACGTGCCCATGCTACACGATGATGTTCCGGATCACCGATCATCCCGTCCGTCCATTCCTTCCTCTCCGCCCGATTCGATTCCATTCGTACTCGTCCGAGTCGAAATTCCAGGGAGAGAATCTACTCGATCGAAAGAATTCGTTTCGAAAGATCGTCGAGATGATCCCGAAGAGGATTTCATCGGGGAGAATCGAGAGAATAGATATCGGTTTCACTTTCGCGTTTTCCCAATGTTTTTTCTGCGGTCGCAGCTTGCTCTGCGGCTTCTCGCGTGTGCATCCTTCTCGTCCTCTTTCCTCGCCGATGTAATAACGATTGGGGACGTGCGCTTGTCTTCCCACGGTGCGTCGATCCAAACGATCGATCGACTTACCGATAACGCTCTTTCGACAACGGGGAATTATATACGCCGTTTCGTCGAATCTGATATCGAAAGAACGAAACGTTTTTGTTTCCCGAGAGAGAGAGAAAGAGAGAGAGAGGCGCTGGCGCGTCGAGCAAACAGAAGATAACGAGCGGGAAAAGGGAAGACGAAGGCTTCATGACTAAGAAGACGTTTCGCGGCCGATGTCGCGACACCGTTCCATCGAGATCGACGTCGCGAATTGCTTTATCTTATCGTTGGAGGGTTCGATCGATGATTCGAAGGTGGGCAAGGTGGAAAAAAGAAGCGTTCGTTATCTCGATGATTATTTCGCGAACGATGGCCGCGCGATTCGGGTTAATATTTTTTACCGCGTCGTTCGATTGCCTTCGCCGCCGACGCGCGGTTGTGCGCCGCTGTTTTGCCGCGAACCGAGGACGGCCCGAGACGTCTCCTCCTCCCGTTCGTTTCCAATTTTCGCGAAAATCCGCGAATCGGAGGGAAACGAGTCGATGGAAAATGCCGGATAAGGATTTCGAGATTAACGGAAATATCGGTATAACTCGGAGAGTCGGGTAATCCGTGCCAGACAATTTTCTTCTTCTTCTCCTTCTTCTTGACCCGTCTACCGATCACCGACCCGGACTAAACTTGGACGCTTTTATCGAATCCCTGGTTATTTTTATTGCGTCGATGTCGTGGTCGATCGACAAATAATTAGATGTTCGTGGCGTAATACCACGCCCCGATCCGTTTCGATTCCTCTCTAATTTTAGAACGATTCGCCGATCGGGACGGACGCATGGAGACGACGATATGACGGCTGAATTCGGAAATCGAATGAAACCGAAGATCGTACAACTCCGTCGTAGATGGGACGGATCCGGCGAGTTTCCCCCGATTGAAAATCAAAATGTTGAAAATCAAATCACGATCGTAGAAAACTGGCCGAATATATATAATAATCATCCACGGACCCGAGTGGAAATTTTTCTTACTTCTTCGCTCCTCGTAGTAAGATAAGTCCGAGTTGGACGCAAAGTGGAGGAGCTACCGATTCTTCTTGTTTTCCGCCCTTTGATCCGCCGGCGACCTCGCGGCCCGATCGCTGGTTAAGGTCAAGCGCGTATTTTGCACTCGCCATTTTTCCCTCCCACGCCGTTCCACCCGTTCGATTCCGTTAAACGGCGAGCCAAACTAGAGGAAAAAGTGCCTTCCGTCGATTCGTCGTCATCGATTAAACGTGGCCTAATTTGTACGGTGATAGGATGGAACTGTATGTGAAAAAGTCGTTGAGCGCAACGAGAGAATCAACGAGTAGAGACTGATAACCGCGCCGCGGTGATAAGAGGAAATTTATGGTCGCCTTGCCAAAACAACCGTTGCCTCTGTGTGCACGCGTGCGCGCGTGACGCGAGAGAGATTTAAAGGCATACGGCTATATTCGTTTTCCGAGGGGGAACGTGTATTTTGTTATAACTTGTTAAGTTTCCCCGTTTGTTGGGGAGATTTGCGCAATTTTTCCCGACCGTTGGACGATAACGCGGCCGGTTGCTCTCGAGCTCTCGGGCTTAGGCAGAAAAAGGTGATGCGTGCTGTGCGTGCATATCTGTACACATTGCGATTAAGGCCATGGTCGAATCGCGCCTGGTGGCACGCTTATAAACGCGGACAAGTTAAATACTTTTGATCCAGCCACTTATCGGCGTCACGTTCTGGGGGAAAAACAAGTTCCCCAGAAGATGAATTCGATATTCGAGCGTTGTTGCGAACTGCTTGTCAAATTGTCTCGAGAGAGAGAGAGAGAGAGAGATATGGAAAACACACGATGATCCTTAAAATAGAGCGGAGAAATATCGGTATAACGACGTGGCGATCTCTCTCTAAATTATTTATTTATCCGCATATCGTACAATCGGACGGAGCGAAGAAGAAATAACACATCGGCCCAATATCTTTGACCGATATCTTCCACGTTTTTTCCTCTCTTTTTTTTCAACCGATATTTCGCAGCTATTTCGAGCATTTTTAGGAAGGGATTGGCGGAAAATTCTCGAATCGAGTCGATGCTTCTCAAGTTTTCTGAGAAAAGCGATTCAAACGATCCGAGCCTGTGTTTCTTTCTCGCGATATTTTTACGTGCCGAAAGTTTTTCTCCTTCCAACGGCGCTAGGTCATTTATTTACGTACAACGTTGCACATTCATCATGCCCATCAGAAGCGTACGTCGACGTACAACGTGCAGTCCGAGAATACAATACATAGGACGAGAAATTGGCCTACTTTTAGGGCTGTTGAAAAATCATTAATGCGACGCGAAAGTTGCGTCTCTTGAAATTGCACGCGTGAAAAGTGAAACGTAGGTGTACGAGCATCGAGATCGAAGCTTGAGATTTTTCGATGCGGAGGATTCCGCAGAAAAGAAAAAAAAAAAGAAAAAAAGGAAGAAGAAAAAGAGAGAGAGAAAAAAAGCCCACACAAATTTCACCGTGCAAAACACGCAAGTCGTGAAAGAATTCCCACGTGATCCCATCCCACGCAGTTAAAAAAAAAAGTTCCGCTCCGAGAAGCGGAGGAGAGCCGCGCAAAAGTTCAACGAATAAAGTTGTCGTTCTAATAGAAACGAACCTTCGCGCTGAAAATACACACCGTCCACCCTTTTGGGATAAAAACAGTTCCATCGTTGTTGCATTCCTCTCCCCCCGAAGATCGCGGTAGTAAAGCTCGGTTTAAACTTTTCCAAAACGGTTGAAAATTATCCTCTCGTTCTCGAACGATGAAACATTTTCTAGATCGATGTTACCTGTATGTTTCGCGGCCCGAAAGAACATTGGGAAATTGGACGAAGGTCGTGCACGACGATCGTCGACTCGTAAATCGAATTGGTTTCCAATGGTTCCAGGGGAGTCGGGGGATACACCACACCTCTCCGGTTTTTCGTTCGTTCGAGCGGGGAAATGGAGGATTCCTCGAAATTTCGTGAGAAGGCAAGAGCGGATTTGTCGTGGTTCGAGAGTAAAGACACACGGGTTTACGTATGCGGAATACGTCTCGGCGTCGGCGACGGCGGGCGAGTTGCCATACGAAGGTCTCCTCGACGTCGTTTTCGGTAGCCGAAAGGGGGACCCTCGTGAAACGGGCGAAGGAGGGGAGAGTAGACGCGTGTAAAATCGTGCGCCTGTGTGCTCTTGCACGTACAATGTCGAAGAAAGAGAAACTGTATGCCTCTCTTTCCTCTTCTCCTTCCCTCCTCTCTCTCTCCCGATTTCATTTTCCACCTCCCACATTCACCGATTTTTCTCTCTTTTCTTTCTTTCTTTTTTTTTTTTCACCTCGGTTCGCCATTATTTTTCCTTCACAATAGCGTTCTTCGTTCCCGTGCCCGTTTTCTTCTCTCCCTCCCTCCCATTGTTTTCCCTCCTTTTTTCATCCACTTTTTCTCTCGGTCATCCGCGCGTTCTTTTTTTACCTACTTTTTTCTTCTCCTTTTTCTCTTATCTTCAATTCAGTTTCTCTCCGTCCTTGTTCGAGCGTGGCTCATCGTTCGCTTCCCCTCCACCTTGTTCCTGTTCCTGTCTCGCTCTTCGCGCCTTGTTCACTCCGCCCCGTCTCTCTTCCACCGTATACTCGCCTCGGCCGCACCAGCTACACACGCACGCGTGTCCCTGGCACGTGTGTCGCATCTCCGCGTCGTTCCTCCGGATTTTCTGTCTTCGTCCCCCCGCCGCTCGCTTTTTATGGCCGTTCCTCGTTTTTCTTTCTCCTCCTCCTCCTTCCTTCCTCCACCGCTATTTCCTTTCTTCGATTCACCCCCCTTTCTTTTCCAACCGACACGTTAAATATCATCAGCTGACCGGTATTCCCGGAATATACCGTTTCTTTCCAGAAATCACACTTATTTCCATTTTCCCATTTAGATTGGATCGATACGCGGGCGTACGTTAAAAAGGAAAAGGGAAGGAGAGATAGAAGGTCGGTGCAATTAAGGAAATTCGGATAAGAGAAATTGGAAGAAAGGGACGAGGAGGAGCATGGCACCCTAACGAGGGGAACGATATTCTTATCGTTCACCGACAAATTTCTATCCTCCCCACACGACTTCCTCTCCCGGACGGCTCGTCTGCCTGGCAATAAACAGTCGATTTCTCTTTCGCTCCGATGCTGCCGGTTTCTCGTCCCCGAGTTGTGTCACTCTTCGTCGTCGTCGTCCGGTTGGAGCGTGTTGGCCGGAGCGTTGCTCGCTACGAAGGGGCCAAATAACTCCGAGGGGTAAACGACTTCCACGCGTGACGGAGCCTCGATGAAGCGCCGTGCGTGCTGGTCGAGGAGACAGGTTCGGGCATCCGGCAAACTCAGCCGATTCGGATCGACGTTCCACGCTTGCTTCGATAACTTCGCGCCACCACGGCTCCGCTTTTCGAAATCGCCTCGTCCTCTTCATCTTTCCGAGTGAAAACAAAAATCTGATCTCGACCGACAGTTTTAACGATTGTCGTTAATCGAGGTATTCGATAAATAGAAATCCAGAAAGAGACGCGTCTCAACGTTCGATACACACCGGCATATTTCCCTTTTATCGATCGCGATAGTTTTTCCCCCTATCGATCCCTTCAATTTGCTTAAGATCGCATCGTTGCCGCGTGGGCGGTTCGCGATATCGCGCCTCGTCGACGAGATACCGGTCGTTCCCCGGATTCCAGTGTCTCATAAACGTCTGTTAGTTTCCGAACGACGCTTTCAATCCGACCGCTGTTCCACTTTCTGCTTTTACCGTGCTTTTCGACGTTCGCTTTCTTCCTACATTCGCGCTATGCGGGATGGAATCCGCGATATTTCCCTTAAACCGCTTGGAATGTTTATCGATAGCACTTTTCGAATCGGGCCTGGTTATTCCATTCCCATCCCATGCGCGATATCTCGGATACCTTTTTCTTCCTTTCCTTATTTCTTTTCCTTCTCGAAAAATCGAATTGTCTCCGCGTTCCGTTTCATTCTCGAAACGTTCAATTCCCTCGGAACGAATCGAATCGTTTCCATCTCGCGGAGGACAACGAACGAAAAATAATAATATCCTCCAATAATATTCTCCGTTGGAACGGAGTACGCGACAAGTCAATGGTCTTCGTGTTTGAATAAAACACTCGAAGAGGATCCCGTGCGCGTGGGTGGTGGTTTATTCCCGGAGACGGAAGTGGGTCACAGCAGCCACCACCGTCGCGCGAATGAATAGGGGGTGGAAATGCATTCGTGTGCATCGCGCAGCCAGGTAAAACGTGAATATCTTTCAGGTATATTCCTCCTTTCTCTTTCTCTCTCTCTCCCCTCCTCCTACCAGCGCGTATTATTTCCGACCGCGTCCAACGCTTTTATCCGATCGTCTTCCAATGCAAGTTTTTATCTTCCGCCAGTCCCCTTTTGTTTAGAATTATTTTTTCTCGAACAACGTTTAGAAATTTGTAACTTTTTTTCCAAAAATCTTCTTCCCGTTTGAATCGACGTATTTAAACGTCGATCATTCATTCGGTCGACTCGAACTAATCGTTCGAAGAGAAGGATCGATTCGACCGATCCATTTGCTCGGATTTCTTTTATTTCATCGCCGAGGAATGAGCAATCTCCTCCATCAAAAAAAAAAAAAAAAAAAAGGAATCTCTCCGAATTCCAGAAATAATTCTAAGAAATTCTTCCTAGGAGTCCATTCATCTTCCGACGAGTCGAGCCTCCAAATTTCGCCCAAATTATATTTTATATTTTTAGGTAACGAGTCTTATTTCGTTACCTAATTTGCAACGACGAATTTTTTCTAACGAGACGAGATTAAAATCCACGATGATACAAAGAGCTCCGAATCGAACTCGTCCCCGAAGTGTTCGTTGAAAAACACACTTTTTCCATAACGCGGCAACCGGTCGAATATTTTTTTTTTCGTTCGGTGCGATCACCCCTTTTTGTCGGCGAGCGTTCAGCGACCGCGGCGCGAGTAGTAATCGGCGGGCCTGGCGTGTTTTTTGACGTCATTTCGCAAACATTTGCGGCCCGCCTCTTATTTCGTGCGCGATTCCTCCTCCACCTCTTGTCACGACGCACGATCCGCTCGGAAGAGCAACTTTCGACGAGAGGTGATTCGCCTTTTTTGGGGCCCTGTCGCGGCGCGCGAGTCGTGGTCCCCCTGGTCCTCGACCGCTCCTCCACGCCGGCCCCTCTAATCGCGAATTCGAGACAGCTCGCACTTTCACTCGCTTCGTTCCCCCCTCGTTCCTCTCTCTCTCTCTCTCTCTCTTCCTCTCCTCTCTCCTCTTTTTCCATCTTTCGAGGACCACGCGCGCGGGGCACCGTCGACACACGTTCGATTCGGGAATGCGCGAGCACGCCGCGGAATATCGAGTGGAACTTCTTCTGCTTCACGGTCTCCTGTCTTCTACACTACACACAGTCTGTGGGATACTACTTGGGACGGTGTTGCTGTTACGCGAACGGATTTTGGGAAGAGGTAAAGAAAAAAACAAACCACACGCGCTTTCTATTTTAGAACGCTCTTGGACACTCGCGCCAGGCCTTCCTCTGTTGCTCGCGAAAAATGTGAAAGTACACAGGGTGCGTTTTAAGAAGGGAAATTTATATTCGTGTATATACGGCGGCGAAATAGGAGATATCATTTCGAGTTGACGTTCGACGTTACTACCGTCTGTCCCGTTCGTGCGTACGGCTTCTCAATTTCCATAGTTCGCGACGGGAACTGTGCCAATTCTTTTGTCGATAAACGATTCGATCGGAAACCGGCATCCAGTTGAATCGTATAAAAACTCGAGAGAGATCTCTCGAGGGCATTTACGAATGTTTAAGGGAAAGGATGCCAAGAAATGGAAGGAGAGGATCTTTGTGAATAGTGACTGGCTAATGTAGAAACGAGAAATGATCGAGACTCCCTATCCTCGTACGATCTTCAATTTGCAAATCTTGTTATTCTCCTCATTGTTTCTTTTCCGATTCGCTACCAGTCAAAAAAAAATCCGAGTCAGAGAAATCGTATCTATTAATCATCGTGGAACGAAACGAAAGTATCTTTCGCGCGATCCGTTGTTCACGGAAAAGTTGGGCGGGAGCAACGTCGGGAAAGGTAGCAGCGGAAATATTTTCACACGCGTCATTGATCGTCCACCGGTTGAAAGTCCGGGGCGAACTTGCAACTCCGTTGCACATGCGTGCCCCGTTTCGAGATGTTTTGCACGTGCGTCAACACACGCGATGTCGCGATGTCACGGATTGACCCAGTTGACGAGGGTTGCAACCTCTCCCTCTCTCTCCCTCTCTCTTCACGTTCGAGCCGAGTCGATCGAGCCCACTCGGCCCAAATAGACGCACACGCGTCTATTCTTCGCGAGAACGTTTGGAACGTCGCGAAACGGTCGCTGTGCACCTCCTCGTTGAACCAGTTCTCTGAACCACCATCGATTCCATCGATTCGATGGGAGAATCTGGTTGGGAGAAACTGGGAAGGGGTTGGGCGGCGAATAAATCGAAAGATGCGGTGGCGAATTTTAGGAACGCGAGTGTAGAACGTCGATCGGGAGGGAAACTCGATTGGAGGGAAGGAAAGGAGGAAGGATTTGGAAGGGATTCGCTTTATTTTCGCGGGACGAATTCTCGAAAGTAGAACGCGTGGGGATAAATGGAACGTGTAAAAAAGAAAAGTTAGTTGACGAATAGAATTTTTCATTTTCTCTCCAAATATTCTCGATTCGTCGAGAGTCGACTCTGAAGATTTTTTTTCCCCCCTTCAACTTAGGAATCTCGATTTTAATTATATTCAATCGCGATGATTGGATAAAAGTTTCGTTTACACTTTTTACTCGTAAGAGCACTGTAAATTTAATTCCTCGAAGTCTGACGCGACTAGTTGTTCCCATCGTCGGGGATAAGTTGACACGAGCTGGGTTCCGCTCGATCGAGTTTGCACACGCGAGATGGCCGAACATCTCGCGCGTTCGGACGCAGGGCGGGTGGATAAGCGTTTCAAGGTGAATTTATAAAGGACCGGACGGATTATTGGTGGATCCGTTTCCGAGCGAGGACTAAGTCAAAGGTGGAAGGTGGAAGGAGGGTATTTCGTACGTAGGAACAGGTTTCTCGAATCCTTTGGGCCCACGGTGACAGGGGCGTAAGAAGACGTAAGCCGTTTTCTCGTCATCGTTGGCGCGATGATCGCGCGCGAGAGATCGGATACCCGGAACAACGAGAAAGTTGGGCAACGCCGAATTTCGGAAGGCGAATTCTTCGTTAATGCAAATTGATCGCTCGCGTTCGAGCCCCGCTGCTTTCCCTCTCGATTTCTCTTTTTACTTTTAAACGGTAAAGCGACAATGTTTAAATATCGGTGAAAGGATCCTAAAAGTATGCTGGCAAAGGCCGTTAAGATAATCGGCCGAATATTCTTCCGCCCGGGGCGGTCCGTTTCTTTCTTTTCCGCTGACGATAACGGGTTCTCTTTCGTTCATGATTTGCGCAACGATCCTCGTCGGAAGCGGGGAACGGGTTCTCGATTATTTCAAATGCGCGAGGAGCGGCCGAAATTTACTTGCAACCTCGAGAGACGCGATTTCACGCGATAAATTAAATCCGATCGAAATCGTTCTTTAATTACTTGCTCTATATATTTCAAAAAAGTTCTTTTTTCTCTTTTTTTTTCAAATTAAATCACTGAGATGTAACTGACTGAGAGGACGAAAAATGATACTTGGTTGAAAGAACTAGCAATTGGAAAAGTATTCACAGGAGATGGCAGATCGATTCTAATAATTATGTATTATCGGGAGTTTGATCTTTCTTCCGGACACTGCTTGCTTATATTTACCTCGAAACGCGAAGAACAACGTCTCGGACAAGCCAATATCTTAGCCGAGCAGTGAATAGCTCGACGTTTCCGCGTACCGCGTAACTCGAACCGAGAACTTGAACCTGGTTCGCCCCTGAAAGGAATCGAATCGATCGTCGAAACGGAACATCCCACCTCCTTTTTATTCCCTGCCTCTCTCTTTCTCTCTTCCCCTCCCGGCCATTTCTCCGCTTCTGCACGTGCACCGATAAGAGTTTATGCGTCGAAAATCTTTATGGGGTCCGTCCGCGCGAACATAAAGATGGAGGCACACGATCGTAAACGCGGCTTAATGATCATCGATAATTCAGCAATTACGAGCCGTACTCGTATATCTCTCTCTCTCTCCCTCTCTCTATATATCTTTTCCTGTCTAACGGTGTTAATTGAACCGTTCATCCCGAATTAAACGAACGGATGCCTCGAACGAGCCAAAGAATTTTCGCTACCATCGTTTTCCATCATTTTTCCACAGATACGAAATGTCGCCGAAGATTTTTCGACGATCAACGTAATTTCTTTCTCGCCCGGGTAGGCATCTTGGAAGATTATTCCCTTCTCGGTTTTCCGCGAAAAAGTGGGAGAGGAAAAGGGGGAGGTCGGATGAAGCAATTTTGCTCGGATTCGATCGGGATTCGACTCGAAAAAGTCTTGATCGAGCTTTTCCTTTTCCGCGGTGTATTTCGAAAGCAGGGAGAAAAATCTCGCGTCTCGCCGAGAAATTCGTATCAAACGGTGCTGAGTATCTAGGCCAATGCACTCGAAATCTCTCGATACAGCGGCCGAGGTTGCTATCCGAAAACGGGTGAATAATATCGGGAGATGACTCGGTCGAAGAGGGTGGTGGAAAAAGAGAACGAGAGAGGGTGTGAAACGAAAAGAAAGAGACGGACGTTATACGAACGAATGAGAGGAAAGGGTTGGAAGGAAGAAGAAGGACGAAGGGTGAAGGGATGGATACACGAATATCCAGAGGAATAAAAGAGAATACGAGAAACGAGTGGACGGACGGTGGGAATGGGAGAGGTGGAATGGAGAGGAAAAAAGAAAGAAAACGAGACAGATGGGGCAAAGTGGCGGAAAAAGGAGAGAGGGAGAGATGGACCGCCCACGCTCGAGCATAGAGAGCGAGGAGTGTGCTTTGCTCGGTGCTTTTACTCGGGCGAAGCGCGATGTCGGCGAACCGTGTGTCTCGAAGTAGGTCAGGTCTCAATGACGGTGCCGCAGAGCCTCTACGGTCTCTGTCTACGTGCATGCGCGTACCAAGCCAACCAATGCACATGCATTGCTGCTACCCGTCGCTGCAACGTGCTGCTGCGCTCTACTATCTTTCAACTATGCGCGCCGAACCCTTTTTTCCCGCTTCTTCCATCCACTTCCTCTCCCACTTTGCCTCGGATCCTCAGCTCCGTTCTTCCTTCCCTTCTCCGAATCAACCCTCCTCTCTCTCTCTCTTCCTCCACCTACTCTCCGTGATTTTGCCCGAATCCAGCGAAAAGAGAGAGAGAGAGCCTCCCTTCGCGAAAACCGTTCCCTCGGAACTGCTTGCTCCAGTTTCTCCTTTTTCCTCCACTTTGACCAGGTCACGAGGGAATTGATTCGAACGTCTCCTCCGGTACGGAAGAGCGGAGAGGGAGTCGGGCACGACAATGAGCAATCCAGTGGATGGAGTGGGTAAAGATTCGGGTACGAGGGGTTTTTGAAGAACGGTAGGTGTGTAGGCGGGCAATTAGTAGGGTTTCGAGCGAAACGGGAAGAGGAGGAGGAGGAGGAGGAGTGGTGGATCAGGAGCACGATCTCGTAGCTCGAAAGATTCCACTTACGCGTACCACGACACGTCACGGCGTGTAATCGGAATGAATTGAAATTGGGTGGGAGGGGCGAAATAGAAGAGGCATAGAGGAAACTGGCGTGACGGTTGCTACACGGAAATTGGCCTCGGGCCGAAGAATCGCTCGGCCTCTCTTTTAAACGACTTCCTTCAATGAAACGGAGAAGAAAGAACGGGGACGGGTGGAGAGGAGTGGAATGGTAGCCGGAGGGTGTCGATGAGAGAAGCGGCAGCCAGCCTAGACCAGGTCATACCAATTTGTTTCATCAAGCAAAGTGTGTGTAATGCGAGTGTATGATGCAACCGCGTGGAAGCCGGGACCGTGTCGTTCGCGCTCCAGGCTTGCACCTACCTATCTACCTACCTACCTACCTACCTACCTACCTACCTACCTACCTACCTACGTGCTCCTCGATATCTCGATTATCGAGCGTCCGAGTTCACCATGGGAATATGGGACATTCCGCAGCTGCGTACATGCCGCGCTCTCCGTAGTAGAGTAGTAGCTTCGAGATCCTCTCGGAGATTCTGCGTCTCTCGCTCGTCTCCCCTTCCCCTTCTGCCCTCTCTCAACCCCCTCGGGCTCGTCGTTGACCTCTTTTTCCTTTTCATTTTTTTTTCTTCTCTTAATTATTTCTGCCCCCCGGATTTATTTATACCACGTGTTATACCAGGTGCGTTGTTATCGAGTTTCGATATAAATTTCCACGAGTGGAGATAATTGGTCGTTCTTTTCGTCTTTTTCGTTTTTTCTTCGAGCTTGCACCGCCTCGAGGTGGCGAGGAGCGTCGTCCGTAAGGCGACGCGAAGTTTGAATACGGAGTGTCCATTGGCTCGGTGCCTCGCCTTTCAACTTGCGAACCACTATTGAGGGACCGACGAAATTGGCCGAATAGCTCGTAGAAGGACATCTCGGAGCTATTTTCCAATTAATAATCTAGGTGGCAGTCGTTTCGATACTGGAATTAGGTGTGGAAGACGCCTCGCTCGTGTGACGGCTCAATTGAGAGGTTCGAGTTTCAAAACCGACCGCAACGATCTCTCCCTCATCTTTGTACGCTAATAAACTTGACTGTGTCCGGCTGTATTTATATTAAAACTATGGCACGGATACTATTGCACGCTCGCGGGATACATTCGTGTGAGAATCGTATCGCGTTAAAAAAAGAAGATATTGGAAAGTATTCGTGCGATTTGCGCGCACAGTCGCGTCACGTGGTAACGATCCGATGCAGTTTTACGGCTACGTCACCGATGCTTACCATCGATTTAGAGAGTAGGTCGCAGATGCGCACCTGCTGCGTCTAAAAGTTTGCCGCATCTCGACTCCTCTTTTCGTCCCGATCCTTGTAAACAAGATGTTGCCATCGACATACTCGCCCCTTAATTTTACCTCTACGAGCAAATAACGTCCAGTCCATCCATTGTGAATAAAATTGCCTAAATATATCGCGTACGATTGTTCCTTCGAATCGAAACACGAAATAATCGTGGACGTGTATTTCAAGGATTATTAGCACCGTCTCTGATCCACCAGCAGCAAAATAAAAAGAAGGTTGGAAAGATGAAGCGTGTGTCCCGCGATAACACGCTTGAGCAATCCTTGATCCGTCCTGAAATGTTTCCTCCACTCCTCTTGGAACAGAGGGATGGCGCGCAAAAGGACGATCCTCGGTGATCTATCAATTACTTTTACTTTTAAACTGGTTGAAAGCCGCCGTGACACGGATCGACCGGCGGCCCTCCGCGCATTCAACACGGAGAAGAGGAAAGAGAAAGAGAGAGGGAGAGATCTCTCACACCTACGCCAACGTCAGCCTCGACATCTGGGACAGGCCGCAGCTGCGAACCTGTCGCACTGCAACTGCAACTCGGCGACCGAGGTCATCCGGCCAGTCTCGCCTCTCTTTTTCTCTTTCACCGTGCAGCATAGCTGCTGCCTCGGCTTTTTCACTTTCTTTCGCTCTCCCTGCCACGCTCCATCCGTGATTTCGCGCGCTCTATCGCCGCGTCCATTGTCGTCGGTGGATGATCGATCGAAGCGACTCGTCCATTAACTCGTCTCTGGTATTTCGGTTTTATCGGGCGGGTCAGTTGGCGATGTTGGATCTTGAGGGGGAAAGAAAAGTGGATCGTCCGTTATGGATATTCTATCGGAAGATATCGGCTGCAAATTTCGCGCTCTCTCGAAACTCGTGGAAAATCGGGTCTCTAATTTTCCCACGAAGCGAAGTTCTCTCGTGGAGCGCGTTCGAGCGAAGTTTCGTCATCGGCAGGATCGTCGATGAAATCGGGTTGCAGGTGGGCACTTGTTCCTCGGTCGCGGGAGACAGCTGACGGCTGATTTATTAGCGACAGCTCTACTTGCCACTCTCGTTCGCGCACATTTAAATCAAAATCTATTTTCATTCGTCCCGAAAACGACAAATCGCGTTTCCTCGATAAATCGATAAATCGTGTCTCTAAATTTCACGCGATTTTAAAATAAAGAACGTGTCGTCGATCAACCGCTCCATCGAGATGCAGAAGAACGCTTTCGACTTGGCTTTTTTGGATCTGTCTATCTATCTATCTATCTCGAGGAAGGTTGGAAACGCCAGCATCGCCGTCCACTTTTCCACGGATTCCAAGAATATTTCTGGACGGTTGTTAACGAGGCTACGAACGATTCATTTCGCTTATGCGCGCGCACCGAAGAATTCGCGGGGAATGAGATTTCCGCGAATTCATTAAGGGTACCGCGCCGGTAGGCCCCTCGCGCCGGCTGCTTACATAGATGCTGAACGCTTGAAATAAATACGTGCATAAAACTTTGCGAGCGGGCAAACAGCTGCACGGGTGCACATCGGTGCGCCGTGAGAGCCGGCTAGAGATGGGATCAAGCCGCGTTCACGTTCAATACCACTCGAATTCTTCTTCTGACCAACCATCTTCGGTGATTAACCTTGGTCCGCCCCGTTTCTTTCGATCGATCGAGGTCCTCCTTCATCAAAATTGACCGCGTTCCATCCAATTTCGGGCGGACGGATCTCTTCTCTCGAGGGGCCAGCGAAGAGAGACATCGGGATAGTCTCACGCGTCGACGAATTATTCATTATCGGGCGTTATCAGGCGGGCATTGTTCACCGATCTAATCGCTCGTTTCGATCCCATCTCTCCGGCACACCTGTGCACCGTGTTCGCCTGACTCGCATAATCCGCCGGCTAGAATGTGTTCACAGTATATACAGCGAGTGTCCGATCGGTCGTGGGAAGGGTACGAAGGGCGGAATGGAAAACTGTGCGCAACCGCGTCGAGTACATCTGGACGTGGAAAAATTTCTCCCCGTCGCGAAATTAATTATGAAATTGCACGCGTTCCATAAATTATCTCTGGCTATTAATTAAAGGCTTGAGATTCTTCGGACAAACTTGAAACTACCGTAGAAAAGAAAAAGAAAGAGAAAGGGAAAAAGGACCATGTTGGCAAGGCTTTCAGCGCTATCGGCGCTATCGGCGATAAAACCGTATAAACTCGAAATACGAGTAATTATAAATCACATCGGTCGATGATGGGATCGAATCCATACACGACTCGACCGAAGCGTGAAAGTTTCGAATCGATTCGTATCGCTTAACGCTCCACGTGCAATCCCCTCGCGTTTGTCGCGTTTGGGTGTCGAAGAACAGCCAAGTTGGACGCACGTGGCCGGCCACGCGAGTTGCGAACACGCCAGAAGCGGGGGTCGGTCGATCTTTTATCTCCTCTTATTCCGCTCGCTCTCCTTCTCGTTCCAGTATTAATTAATGCCCTTAATCTCTCGATCGATGAAATTATATCGATCCCAGGCCTTGAATATTTCTCCTTCGATTCGTCGGATTTGTTTTCGCTCTTCGAATCCTCGTTCATCGAGATGGTCGATTTTCTAATTCTATGATTCGCGTGGTATTTTTAATCTTAACTTACGTTGGTTTCCGTCCGGAATGTAAAAAATTGTTTACCAGAGGACGAGGAAGAGGTGGTCTCCGCCGATTAGAAATTTTCCTTTCGTTTAACATTGGCACGAGGCTTGGATGCGTGCGCGATGGATGCGTGCATCGGGCGGCCTTGATGCGGTCTGGATGCAAGCGCGAGTTGGCGTGTTATTTGACCAAAAAAGATGCCACCGATAGCGGCACGTGATTGTTGGTAATTTGCGGCGAGGGGCAACCGCGGTCGCCAATATAATCCATTATTATTGCGTCGCGCCGTGTCCACCGTAATGCTCCGTAGTTTACCTTACTATCCATTATCCAACTTTCAGAATATCCCATCTCCAGAATATCTTCCACCGCGTTTCCTCCTCGCGTTTACGTTTTCAATTTCCAAACGATCCTTTGGAAAATTCTCCGAAAACTGGGACGGTGAAAGAGAAGAGTCGAACCCAACTCGCTAATTTCGATCCAATCCGGGACTCGAAGCTGATGAACGGCCCGGACCCAATTCGAACTGGCGCGCGGATGTAACGATCGGACGGCCTTCGCGCTCGTAAAAGTTGTCGAGTATTCGGAATAACGTTCGAACGGATCGTCCTTGCATCAATGTTTTTTCACCATGCTAACTTTCCAAAGGGAATGTCGGATTTTACTGCGGGGTCGAATCCAGTTGTTTTGGGCTCGGGTTGGGATAGGCAGTGGTTTTACGGTAGGCAGTTTATAAAGATTGGATTGCGTCTCGTTGCGGCAATTAACCGGTTAATTGAGCCCGGTGTCATTTCAGGAACGATGTTTATTATGGGTTGTAATTGGGCCTTTGATTTCAGCGAGTTGGATTTTTGTCCGGTGATTAATTTAAACGAAGCTGTTTCCAGTAATTTCATCCGGTAATAAATGGCTTATTCCTCCCACTCCCTTCTTTTCTTTCTTTTTTTTTCGCGCATCCATGCTCCGTTGCTACGAATAATAATCGGGGAAGAGAAAGACAGGCGGAAGAGGTTGTCAAGCTTTCTTTCGAAAAATGCAAAGAGAAAGGAAAAGGATATATATATACGGAATTTGCTGCGATACCAATATCTAATCCGGAATTGGAATTCGATTTTTTTCTCTGCGATTGTGCACGCCAAGGGTTGTATCGTTGTATCCTCGGGCTCGTATCGTTGTTACAAATATTAACGAGATCCGAGTGGGGTGTAAGGGGTGTAACGTGTATAAAAGAGCGCGTAAAAAAAAAAGAAAAATGAACCTTGGAGCCTTTATTACCCGTAATTTCCGTGCAAGTTTATTGCCGGACCGAATACCGACTGTTATTAATATAGGGACGTTTATCTATCATTACGAGCCGTATCGGTTCGGACTTGGCTATTAATGGCAGCGCGAGATAGTATAAATTTTCGTGGATCGACGATCGAAATATAATGCGCGCGTTTGTAACCGGTATCTCTCGAGGTGTGGTGCACGCTGATCGATGGTTCCAGCGAAAAAAATATAGGACGGGGCAGCTCGGAAGCGGCATTTATCATGCATGCGTCGAATTACGCGCGCGCTGATCGGAGCGAAGGAAATCGACGGGGAAGAGAAAAGAGGATAGAGAGAGAGAGAGAGACGAAAGGGACGAGTTTTGATTTTGGTTGCACCGGTTCTTCGTTTCGTCTTCGTGCCGCTCTAATGACACGATTTTCATGTTCTAGTTTCCATTAAACTCTTGCTTTCTTTTTTCTCGTACGAACGAGATATCGAACGAGCTCATCTTTCACTCTTATTTTCGTTCGATTCACTTCGCCTTTTTTTTTCTTTTTTCTTTTTTTTCTTTTTTTCATTAAATTCTTGTTATCCAACGCTCGACTCGAATAAAACCCGTGGAAATTGAGCTTTCGATTTAGGCTTCGTTTTTTTGCACGAGACCATTTCGATCTTAATTAATGGCACGAGTTAACCATCCCTCTCGCTCTCGCCGAGTCCATTAACGATAATCGAGCTCAATAATCGAAATTCGATGTGAATTCGATCCCATGATCGCAAGAAAATGGGATTCTCTTTTATACGATATTACGATTTATCGTTGATTCGCGAGTTGATAAATTGGCAAATTGGAAAGAAAAAAGGACGAAGGAACAAAGAGATTTTCACATTCTTAGAAAATTGCTTCTCTGCCTCGATCTCTATTTTTCCCGCTGCGTTTATCGCTTTCCAGAACGAGATCGGGATCGGGATTCCCCTCCTATTGTTACGAGCCACGGGAATTACTTTCGCTGCTTTCGATTTTGCCACGACAACTGTGATTTAACGGAGACAACTGTTCGAAACGATTGTGTTGCAACGACTTTCATCCACTCTCGATTACCACGGCCGATCCACCATTATTTCGGATGGGATCTAGAATCACGATGCGCCCCGCGCCTTTTCAGAAAGGAAAATCGGCGATCCGCGCGCTGCCTTCTTCCACTTTCGTTTCGTCGAGAGAAACGAGTCTGCCGGTTTAATTGCTCTTCTTTCTTCCAATTATTTCTTTTTCTTTTTTTTTCATTCCTCCCTTCTCGAGTCAGAAGATCAACGGCCGATTCTCTCCGACCCGAATCCGGCCCTTTGTGTCCTTTTCCTCGTCGTTCGTCGAGAAAACGAACGCGATACGATTGAATTGATTTGAATTTTCCACGTGTTGGCGCACGCTCGTGTAGAAGTGTAATTTGAGCGTGGAAGATTAAACGGGGCCTCGCCGACGAAAGCAGTTTCCCACTTATCGGCCGATTCACTTTCGATCGGCAGCTCGCAAACGCGTGTCGCAAATCTTTGCAATTGCCCTCAAGAAAGTAAGTGGAAAGCAGCGAGATTTATATTCTACTTTGATGTTCCCAGCAAACTTGTTGAACCTGATCTTGAATCTGGTTTACGTTCACGTTCGTGTATATGGAGCGACGTATGGAGAACGCTCGAAGAATAATTTGAGCTACTTTTCCGGAACAATAAATAATAATTGTGATCGAAACCGGACGAGGCCGGTGGAAGAGAAATATAGAAAAATAGATTTTGCCGCTTTTTTCCTTCTTCCTCTTCTTCTTCTTCTTCTTCTTTTCTTCGTACAAAAAACATAACACTCTTCCACGAGTTCCAACTCCTCGCGGCTCGTTCCGTGATAAACAACGCGATATTCCTCTTCCTTTTTTTTTTATCCATCGAACAACGATTATCGATTATATTTTTCTCCGCCGTGGAGAACGGTTCTATCGTAGAACGAAACGTCTATCCTCGAAACGATCGATCGATCGGAATGACTTTATAAAGGCTGTTCAAAAAGGGGAAATTGAGCGTGAAAAGGTAGCAAAAAGACGCGCGGCATTGTCCATTGCGCAAAGGCCGACGAGACACGGGGTTCTCCACTTCGTCCATCCTTTTCTCTCCGTCGAACATTCCAAACTCGTTCTTTCGTGGTCTATTTTATCCTCGAGAACGTATATCTGTTGTATTTTTTCCTTTCTTACCCAAGATTTGGAAGAAATTTTCTTTTATCCTCTCGATTCACTTTCGAATAAATCCGGAAAAGAGCGGTTTACGAATGTCGAACGGAATGGAATGTTTTCGATTTACTATCCTCGAATCGACGAGTCGAGTGGAAGATTTTCTTTTTTTTTTTTTCTTTCTCTGCCTCCACGTCCGATCACGTGCTCGGCCTTCCAAGCCGGTAGTTTCTTTTGGGTCGCTCTGTACGACAACGTGTGCACGCTGCTGGCATTGAGTTGTAGTAGAATAGAGCAACTAACCAACTAACCACGAGACGTCAGTAGGACAGTGAAAGGCGACCTAGACCAAGTCTCTCCGGCGGCGCAACGCTGCTGGAACTTGACGAAGGAACGCCGATGTTTTCGTGCACGTGCATACGTATACGTGTACGCCCCGAGTGTTGGTGTATTGCATCTCCGGAGGCGAGCCGATCTTTCTGACCCGATCAACGGGAAATTGGGACAAGTTGCGACAATTGTCCACTCAACGACCTCTAACATCCGTCGAACGTGTGCACTTGTTTCGCATCTGCGAATTTACACCATGTTTATCGTTATCATTATTATTATTATTATTATTGTTATTGTTATTATTATCGTTATTCATCATTATCATTAGAGAGGATGGGTTTACATAATTCATCGAGGGACGAATTTATTGGGGGCAAACAATCGTCTTGTTAGTCGCTCGGATCGCCAGATGCTCGTTTTTATAGAGGGTTAAGGACGAGTCTCTCTCTAAGTACGAGTCGGGCGATGGAAGTGTGTATATGTATATATTGGAAGATGGATAATCGAATAATATATAAATAATAAGTAAGCTTGGCTCGTCGCTTCGTCGCGGCGAGGCAAGCACGTGGGCTCCCAGCAACAGCTCTTACGAGATATTCGAGTCCCCCATTCAAGCCTACGGCAACATACCACGGCAATTTATTACCGGAAATTTCTTTTCTCGTTGCATCATACCTGGTTCCACGGGAGTCGTACGAAACCCCCTCTGAACGAAATCACGATGCGAGGACAAGGTAGGATAGGAATTGGCGATCGGCCGCGCGAGAAATGGCGCCGATCTCGGTCCTCGGAATTTTTTATCCCTTTTCATCCGAGACGGATGAATTTCTCGGGCGGGTTGTCGATCAAAGAGCGTTGATTCACAAGTTTCCGTCGATCTTTTTTTTTCTTTTTCCATTAATCTTCTCGAACGAGGTGGAGAGTCGAAGAGGAGGCGAGCGAATGGCAGCCTCCTAAAATTATCCCCGATTGTACCGGTGCCGCTGATAAACAAACCGTTTTTCGTTTAAAATAACACGGTCCCGAATGGAACGTTCTCTTGGTGTAATCCGCCCAAGCCCGTGGATAAATATTCATAAGTCTGGATCCGTGGAGAAAAAGCTCGAGGAAGAAACGGTGGATCTCGAGGTGGAATCGGAGAATGGAAGAATTTTCGTGGAGAAAAAGGATTTAGGGGGAAGGAAGGGAAGTGTTGAGAAGGTGAGACGTCTGGTTTCCCCTTCCCCTTGGAAGGAGGGCGCCCTTTCGATTTCGTTCCGATCCGAGTGGTGGATGGAGCGCGATGCCGACATTGCCCTCCTTAAACGGGGAAAGTTTCGATCGGTTAATCGAAACTCCACGGTTGATCCACGATACGGTTTCAAATTTTCCTTTATATTTTCCAATCTAAGCAAATAAATACGCTTCGGAACGCGAGATTTTACTTTATATATAGCAGAAGATAGAAGGATTTCTCTTCCTCATGCTTGCTTAAAATTTTAATGACTCAAGCCATCAAAGTTTATGTCGATTTGTCACGAATGGATTCCTCGCTAGATATTGTTCTCGTCCATACGTTGGGAACGTATAACAGGGTTCAAAGATCGAGGCAATCTCGGCCGGGGGAATTAACGACGGAGGATTTTAGAAGGAGATTAAAGAGACAATCCCAACGAGGAACCCGTACGAAGGCCTCGTTCCTGGAACGTGTTAACCTGTTCCGGAAATAGGTCCACGTCAAAACAAACGTTAATGACAATAATTAAACTTTTTTTTATTTCCATCAAACAGCGGTCGCCGCGCTTAAAGAAACGCGTGATTTATCGTTCGACCACTTCCTGCATGGGATTAGACGTCAAGGTTACACGTTGAAGACCTCTGGGGTCGTAAAATCAACCGTTGAATTCGATTAGAAACACGCGTGGAACAGAGAATTGTCCATTGGTTGACGGAAATCGCGAAATACCCTCGGCGTTGCGAGCGGTATTGGACGAGTTAATGGATTTACGGAAGATTGTTCCCTGGACACGTGTGAGATACACCGAGGTATATACCTATCCAAGGCAGACGCGCGACGTTTAAAACATTAACGGGTCAATGGCGCGGCGAAACGACGCTGCACCGTAAACACATTCGTATTCTTGGACAGGGTTTTCGGAGGTCGGTTACCGCGCGTGGCCAATTAACGTCGAAATAAAATCCGCTCGTGCGCCGTTCCAAAGAGTTTTATTATCATGCGCGGGGCCATTCGACAGGAAGTTTCTTTGCCTCTTGAATCATTTCGATCGTTAACCAAATCGTCTCTCTCTCCAATCTTCTTCTTTCGTTTCGTTCGTCGCGAAAATAATATCCCGATCACGATTACGAGTAGCGCTGCTCCAACCATTTTCTCTCTTTCTTTCCTTTTCCCCTTTCCTTTTTAAACTTTATCGGAGAAAGAGAGAGAGAGAGTGGAGAAATTGTTGAGAAGTACTTTCGGGGCACCCGGTGTGTGGCTAGACGCGAGTTCCAGTCCGCAGACTCCTACTCGCTGTCAGTGAAAACCGCATCGATAGGATATAGTCGGTGGAATGGAACGCGAGGGAAATGAGAAAAGTCGGGCACCGATGAAAGTGAGAGGACACTCACGGGCTACAGGCCGTTTCAACCTTCTCGTTTCCTTTCGTTTCCGTACGAAGAGAAAGGATCTCTATCCGTTTCCTTCTTTTCTTTGTCCTTCTGCTTGAAAATTGAATCGTATCTACCTGCGATCGCTTTCTAAATAATATCGAGGAACTCCGCTATTGTTTCATAGAAAGTTCACTTTTACTCGAAATTTACAATTTCGAGGTACGGCAAAAAATTGACGATTTCTTTCTTTCTTTCTTTCTTTTTTTAAACAAATATATATATATATATATTTGTATATATTTATTTTTCTCCGTAAATCTTGGCGTAAGATTTGAAAAAGATGGCGGGGAATTTCATTACCCGTGGAACACAATGCTAATCGCGATTTCGCAGAGACACAACGGACAACCGGAGAGAGACCGTTGTTATAAATAATACCGTGACGTATGTAACTTAGTTATTCAAAAATACAAAGTGCATCTCGAAAGCGTTTCGAACGGATGATAAATAGCGACCGCGAGTTTGACGATTTATTCCTGGACACTTTTCAGCTATTTCTCTCTCTCTCTCTCTCTTTCCTCCTCCTCCACCTCCCCACCCTCTCCTCCCTCGACGATCGCCGCGTAGAGATGATTACGCAAACGCGTAACCGACCTTTAAAAAACCGACAACAACGGATAAAAATCGCAGAAAAAAAAGAAGAAACTCATCGCCACCTTCGACATCCTTGTACGAAATTCCTCGAACGTCGTGTATAATCGTGTCATCGGCATCGGTAGTAAATCTTGGAGGGGGAAAAAAAAAAAAAATTAATCATTCGACGCGTAAAAACCAAGAATGTTATTTATTTAATTTATTCCCGATTTCTATCCTCGTCGAAGAATCCGAGCGGCGAGGATACTCGTTCGTCAAAGATACTCAACGATATTCATCATCGGCTGGACTGATCGAACAATTTTTTTTCTCTCCTTTTTTTCGCAGGTTGACCGTTCGAATGGAAGTCGTTTGAGCGGTCGAGAGGATCCTCCCACGAGGAAGAATCCCGGTTAGAGAGAGTGAAGAGAGCTGCGAGGAGAGAGGGAGGGAGAGAGAGAAGACGAGAGGAACACGGGATAGCGGATCGGTAATAATCGAGATACAATGGCGGGCGAAGACACGCAAATCTTGGCGAACGGAAACGTGGAGGCGCTGACGATAATTCCACCGAAAATGGCGAACGGGAACGGGCTGATCTGCGGGAAGCAGCACAACAACAATGGATCGATACCTAATGGAAAGTTGCACGAAATAACAGCGGCGGAAAACGGGAAATTGATCATGTCCGACGAGAAGTCGAGCAGCCTTCACACGGAGTTCGATGATGCCGATGTGTCTTGCGGCTGGGGCCCGTGCAGGCCACACTGGCTTCAATATTTCGCCACGAAGCAGGCCTTCCTGGTCACCTTCTGCATCACCTGGGTTGGTTTGGGTTAGCTTTTGGTTAGCTTTTCGGTTAGCTTTTCATCTCGATCGAGATCTAATCTAATCTCGAGGGAGAAGGGTAGATCTCCGGTCCTGTCGCTGTCGAATATTCGTAGAGTAATCATCTTTCGAACGAATATAACGCTCATTCCGTGTAGAATAATGTAAAAAGGTATCTCGAGAAAAGGTTGGAAAACGCCGAACTTTTTTAGTCTCTCTCCCTTGTCTTTCTAACGTAACGAGTTCGTCGAAACTTTTTCGTTAGTTTATTTATAACGATTGATAATAATGGCGTAACGATATAATAAATTTTATATATATATATATGGTTGAGATCGCTCGTTGTATTTGTATATAGGTTCTTCAGGGAATGTACTACACGTACTTCGTCTCGGTGATCACGACGATCGAGAAGCTGTTCCAGATACAGTCGAAGACCACCGGTATTATAATGTCAGCGACGGAGATCGGGCAGATCGGTTCCTCTCTCCTGCTTACGTATTACGGGGGCCAAGGTCACCGGCCTAAGTGGATCGCTTGGGGCATGATCCTGTTCGCGGTGAGCTCGTTCACCTGCTCGATGCCCCATTTCATCTTCGGTGAACAGCTGATCCATCAGAACGAGATGTTTCTCAGCGGGGTCGAGGGTGGTGACCCGAACAACACCCATCCCATTCCTGCCAACCTCTGCAAATTGCAGGAACGATCGGAAAATTCTACGCTCGACAGGTAAACATAGTAAATCTCTGCTAAAGATAATTTTTCTTTCATTTTTTTTCGACACTTGTCGATTATCGAATTCGTTCCTGTATTTTTTTTTTTTTTTGTTCTTTAACTCTCCGCATCGATCGATTCCTCTTCCCCTCCCCTCTCGAAATTGTGTCGTAATTCCGTGCAACCCGTATCTCTCTCTCTTTATCTGCCTCCTCCGTTCCACGATGTATCGATCGTACCTTTTTCTTTTTTTTTTTTTTAATGGGTTAGGTCTCTCTGTTTATAAATATAATAATAAAAAAAAAAAGAAAAAGAAAGAATTACACAGGTCTCGTGTTTGACAAAAATTCGAATCGATCTCTAGATGACGACGGTTGATTTTTCTTTTTTTTTTCTTCTTTTTTTCTGTTCTCGAAGCTGGATCTCGTCCACGACTCAAATGTACACGATGAACGACTGCAAAGGCGACTCGTTGACGGAGCAGAGGATACAGAGCAAAATAACCACGGTGGTCCTGGCGATATTTTTCGTCTCCTTGTTGGGCGTTGGAATGGGTCAGACGGCGGTCTACACCCTCGGTATCCCCTACATCGATGACAATGTGGCCAGCAGAGAAAGCCCGCTCTATTTCGGTAAGAATACCAATTCCTCCCCCTCCTCCGTTTCTATTATACCGCGAAGAAGAGGGGACGAAACAACGGGGGGAGCAAAACAGGGTTCGAGAAAGCTTTGCTTTCGTGCGACGCGAAAGAGTCTTTGCTCGGGGCCGAGGGGACCATACCAAGATCTTTCACTTCGATTATTTTGATTCATTGTTGCGTTATCATGCGGAATTTCAATGTTACGTCGGGAATTTGCATACTCACGGGACGCGTTGTCCCCGTACTTTGTTGCAGCGATCACGATCGGAGTGAGGATCCTCGGTCCAGCCCTGGGCTTCATTCTGGGCTCGTTGTGCACCATGATTTACGCGGATTTGTCGGCGAATCCGCAAATCACGCCGACGGATCCGAGATGGGTCGGGGCATGGTGGCTTGGTAAATTGAAATTTCTCCTTCTTATTACATCTTATATATCGATACACAATTCTTCCTTTCCTTGCTGCGCAAGTTTCCCCCCTACTCCCTCCTTATTACACCTTCTTCAAAATCTCGCGAACGAGATTGGAAGAACGTTGGATGTTTCAGGTTTGGTGCTGATAGCCGCCATGCTGATGTTGGTAAGCATTGGAATGTTCGCGTTCCCGACGCGGTTGCCCGCGAGCAGGACACCGCCGAAACGAGCCGATGCGAAAAAGCCTAGTCTCCGAGGTAAGCGCTCGATTTATCGCGCGAATCGTTAAGCTCCTGCCACCGTCGCACCGATTCAATTCGATTTTACGGCTCCCGCTGTTCTCTACCCGCTTGAAAATTGGCCAGGGGAGAGATAAAAGTACCATCGCCTCGAAACCGTCTATTAATCGCAACCCCCCCGCAAGCGCGCGCATCCGCCTCGATTCTATCCCCGACCGATCTTCCAACCTTTCGAATTTGCTTCTACGTTTCGAGCGGATCAAGATCGAGGAAAACAAGACTCTCCGTCCGTTTCACGCCTCTTCTCCTCCGTAAACCGTTGTCTTTATCTTCCTTTCGCCGTTTAATCGCGTCACGGGGATTTTGTTTGTTCTCGGCTGTTCATTGATTTCAGAAATGGCGAATCGATGGATCGATCGTCGATGCACCGTTCGCGATCCAATACGAATATTTCTATTCGTCGCAGCGTGGATTGGCGGAGAGGAGGACGGAACAGTGGGGCCATTATGTATTCGGTGGACGTTTATCGGGAGGAAAAGACGCGGGCCAATAAGATGATCTTTGAAGCGTGAACTTGGCAGTCAAGGTCAATGGCGAAATTTAGGCTCGCAGAGAGAGAGACAGCCGGCCGGCGTGTCTGTCTGCTCGTTCGATCGTGAGCGCTCGGCCCGTTGCTTTCTGAAACACGGTCGAGCCCTTTTCTGGGAACCCTTTCCGCCTAGGATTGCAGGGCGAGCGAGAGTTGGTTGCGTTTATTCTCGATCCGCTTCGTTGAAGTTTTCCGTGAAACGTCTGTTTCTTTCTTCGAGGAAGCAGAGAAAATTGTAAATTCGATCAGTCGAGAAACGAATTCAGTTTGTTTAAAAGAAAAGAAAAAAAAGAAGCGATAGGAAATTCCGTAAACGCGAAGATCGATCTTTCTCTATGCTTTTTCGCCCTTGACCGACAATGTTTCGGAATGTTGTTCCTGAAAGAGGCAGCCTGTTCAAAATGCGGCACGAGTCGCATCGATAATGCAACTTGGACGTCCCACGTGCGCTTCTCCTCAGCATCGTAGGAATGCGTTACTTAAAAATAACTCCCTCCCCTCGCTAATTATCCACCTATAACCCCCGAAGCAAGGAGGACTTCGTTAAATCACAACTCGCTCAGGAGAAATATTTAAATTCAACGAATCCGTGAAAAGAAACGTACGTATCCCTCCCTTCAAATTCCTTGAAAATCCAATTCGGCTAATGACAGCGAATTGGGAAGCAAATTGCTCTGTATTTTCGCCGTGGACCGAAAACCGAGTCCGTGCATCCGGCCGACCATAGGAGGATAATTTCCCCGCGGGGTCGTGGATCACGCGAGGAGGAGGAGATTTAAAGGAGAAGGAGCGAGCGAGAGAGAGAGAGAGAGGAGGGAGGAGGCATGGCGCGCATTTCTGGTGCGTTAAGTCGGTCGTGTTATGTCGAGGTGCACGAGACAGCTGAGATAAGTCCTCTCCCCGCAAGAAGAACAAATCCACGCGCACGGGCAAGGAAGAAACGTATACGCACGCAGAAATGCACACGCGCGCGCGCGCGTGTGCCTACCGAGCGCTGTGCACGACGCATGACCGTGAACTTGCCCCACCTAGTGCACCAGTCGGTCAGTCATCATTATTAACGCACACACGGGGCCCGCCGCGTTCACACACGCGTACGCGCGCGCACACGCGCACAGGCACACGCACACACGAGCGAGCGCCGATCCTTTACTCCTACGTGCACATGGCACACCGGAGAGACGAGAAATCCGGATACGTTTCGAGCCATACGAAACTCGAATTTTTGCCGGCAATTTCCACACGAAACCGTACCAACTTTCCTCTCCTCCTTTCTCTCCCGAATTAATGTTTCCCGCGTTTGAAACTTCGCTCTCCGATCCTTCTCCTGGAGGATCCGGAATTTTGGAACAAGCAGCTTTTGAATTCTATCCGTGCACGGGATATCGTGAACACGTTAGAAATTTGCGCGCGTGTTTATCGGAGAAGACGGCAGAGAAGATCGCCTCGGAGGAGAGGACGGAATTGGACGGATGCACGCGATTCTCGTATTACTCGGTTCGTCAGCCCCCTTTGAAGACTTCATTCTTTCAACTTTATATAACTCGCTGTATCGATCGTATCTCGATAAATCTATCTCTATTTATCTCTTGTTTTCTTGTCGTAATTTTATCCTATACGAGATATATATATATATACGTCTTTCTCGGTCGATGATTCCCGTGCGAATTTCTTGGCGTTTCTTTTTCTTTTTCGCGCTGATCCGGAGAACTTTGGAGGAGGTTTTCGCGATTCGAAGCCACCCTGTATGTGGCCGGTGCAGGGTTGTCGCGATAATACACGGAGCGCAATGTTAGTCACGTTTGTCTACTCATGGTCTGCAGGACTTCTCTATGCGGGGTTGCCACGACTCTAGCCCGGCCTTCCTGGAAGCCTAGAGCAGTCCTAGGCATCCTTAATGTCAGTTTCCACCGAGGGTTTCTCGAACAGAAACCTCGCACGAACGAACGCCTCATCGTACATCTCGTCCCTCTCTTCTCCTTTCTTTTTCCGCTCCTTCCCCTTCCACTCCCCTTCCCTCCCTTCCGTCCCATCCAGGAATTCGCCTTTTTTGCCATTGCTCGAAAATCGATGCGCCACGTCCTCTTTCCTCTTTATCATTTCGCTCGTACGCAATTTCCAATTCGATTTGACGATCCCCGACGAAAAACGTTATTAAACGTTATCAAACGTTTCGTTCTCGTTCGAATTCCTTAATCGACCTAATTCGTGTAAAAATAAATCCCTTCGATTTTTGTGTACTTGCTAAAATTTTGCAAAGAGATTAAATTTGATAATACGAATAATCTTAACGGAGATACATTTATTCGCGAACACCGGTCCTCGTAACTCTCGTAACTCGAACAAATCGAGAATTATTATTTTTTTTTTTTAAGAATTCCACGAAACTTTTATCGGTAGCCGAAGATCGGTCCACGTTTTTCTCGCGCCGGTGCAAGTATCGACGCCGCGCTTTCTTTTTCTCGTCCGTTTCTCGTTTTTCGAGCTGGAGGCGATTGCACGCTGCAATCCCTGCTCCCTCTGACTCGCGCTCTCCTTTTGCTTCGTCGTTTCGCCTTCGAAAATAGAACGAGGGGAAACTCGATCGTCCGGTAATTAGCTCGTCGTTCGTAATTGATTTCATAAATATAGAAGAAAATCCGTTCGCGATCACGTTCTTCACCTTTGGATACCTAATTTCGAGGAAAGAACGAGAAAGGAGGGGGAATAAAAAGTTAGCCGAGGATAAAAAGAAATTAAATATTTATTTCCTCGAAATTCTTCGCCGCTTTTTTTTATTCGTATACGCGACAAGGACAAAAGTTGGAAGTGAAAAAAAGTTGATGAATTATTTTCGCGACTTTTAAGGAATGATCTTCGGAAGTAAAAAAAAAAAAAAATAAAGAAAAAAGAAAAGAGAGAGAGAGAGAGAGAGAAAAAGGGACGAGACAAAGAGGATCAGGGAGGCAAAAAAAAAAAAAAAAAGAAGAGGAGGAATAAATTTCATGTAAATGGTTTCGCTGCAGGTCGCGATGCACGGCTCGCGTCGCCTGCACGACTCGATGCACTCGCTACACCTCGCCTTCTCTCTACCTGTTGCAGACTTCCCTAAAGCGGTGAAGAGGCTGTTGAAGAACGACATTCTTATGTTCCGGACGGCCAGCAGCGTGCTGCACATCCTACCGATCGCCGGCCTCTACACCTTCCTGCCAAAGTACCTCGAGAGCCAATTTCGCTTGCCAGCTCATCATGCGAACATGATCTCAGGTAATTTTCGCCAATAGACACGCGAGCAAACTTTCTCGCCCCGATCCTCCTTCCCTCCTTCCCTCTTCTTTTTGTTCCATTAACATATTTCGTTCCTTCCAATCTTTTTCTTTCTCCCTTCCTCTCTTTTGAATCTAAAAAAGAAAAAGAAAAATGCGAGAGACGCGGCACTTTGTCCCAAGTTTGTTGAAATTTAAATCCGAGACAAAGAAACGAACAACGAGAATGGCGATTTAACGATTTTGATTGTCCTTTTTTCGCAGGTGTCGGTGGTATTTTAGTAATGGGTTTGGGTATTATAATTAGCGGAGTGTTTATCCTGAGGGCGAAGCCTAACGCCAGGTTCGTCGCAGCCTGGATCGCCTTCACAGCTGTAATATACGCGATCGGCATGGGTGTTCTCATGTTCATCGGTTGCCCTATGGACGATTTCGCCGGTCTAGTTTCCCATTCCGACGGGTAAGTATTTTCCTATCGCGTCAAGTTGTTAAAACTTTCGAGTCGATTCCTTTCCCAATAGAAGATAGATTTCGAAAGAAGAGGAAGAAAAAAATAAAATGACGGACGACAGCGATAAATCTTTCCAGATTGTCCAGTTTCGAGCCGACCTGTGAGGCTACCTGCGACTGCGTTCGGAACAAGTTCAGCCCGATTTGCGGTGCCGATGGTAAAACGTATTTTTCCGCGTGTCACGCGGGCTGCTCCAATTACACGATCGTCGATGGCAAAGTTTCATCGGTGAGTACCACGGACTCATTGATCGTTATCTCGAGATCTTCTCGAGAGATCCGTTACGGGGAGGGGGGAAGGAGAAAATTTTAAAGGAACGTCGACCGCGTTAAAAAAAAAGTCGAGCGATACGAGGGTAAAAAGCAGAACACTTTTTACTGCTCGCAATTGGTTCCAACAATTTAAGAACGCGTAAAACTCGATGCGAAATTTCATCGATTTCATCGTTTCATTGTCGATTTATTTACGACGTTACTCCGTGATTCGAATCGAATAATCGTTTTCGCTATTTCTCGCGCTGATTGCATACAATTCCCTGATAACGCGGACTCACTGACGTCATCGCGAAAGAGAGAATATCGATATATGTATATATATATATACACAAGGCTGATGTTCGATCGGGAAATAGGCTCGATCGTAATTATCGGTGACAGTGGCATGCAACTAGGGCAGAAATGTGCCGTTTGCTCCGACCATTTGCGAAGGAAATCGCATTATTCGAACGAAACAATGCTTCATTGATTGCGCAACCAAGCAAGTCATTAGTTTCGCAATTGAAACATTCGCCTTATCGCGAACATTTCAATTTCCAATTGTTCGGATTTCGCGGGGATTAAACGAAATATACGCACGTAAACGTACGCGTTGCGAACAGTTGTATCGTGCATTCCAAATTTTCTCGTTCGCGCTTTCGCGATACATCGAAGATGGCGCGTTTTTTAAAAGCTGCGTATTCGAGGCGCGTATGCATCGATCGATAAAACGTGTCGAATGACCGACGTGCAAAAGTCCAACCACGCGCGAATTCTCGTGCAGTGGCGGAGGAAACGTGACGGTAGTCGAGCGTACGAAAGAAAAAAAGGAAAGGCTCTCGATCCTTAACAACGCCTGTTTCGCGACTTTTTACAGTTTTACAACTGCCAGTGTATCGGGTCGAATCTGACAACACCGGAAACGGCAAGCACCGCGACGATCGGTTACTGCGAGCTCGAGTGCAGTAACTTTTGGGTTTATATGGTCCTGTTCTCGGTGTTCGTTTTCATACACTCGACCAGCGAGGTGGGCTCCATGCTGTTGATCCTCAGGTGCGTGGATCCACGGGACAAGGCGATGGCTTTGGGCCTCATACAATTCGCCATCGGCCTCTTCGGTAATTATGCCTTCCGCCCTCATCCCCCCCTTCCCTCCCACACACCGTGATCGTCTCTCGTGATCCACGTGAAATCTTCCATTTCCCCGCGACGATGGAATCGGAAGAAAAGCGGGAGAACTTCATAAATGAATTTATCAGGCGGATGATCCGTTGGTCGGTTGGTTCCAGGTAACGTCCCGTGTCCAATCGTTTATGGTGCTGTGGTGGACTCCGCTTGTCTCGTATGGGAATACGCTTGCGGCGAGCGAGGTGCCTGCTGGCTTTACGACTCGAATGTCTTTAGAATGTTCTATCATGGTACGTACCGCGGTTAAGAAGAAATCTGCGGCGAGGAGAAGTCGGAAATATCTGCATCTCGATTATCCGACTTACTACTGCTCGCTCTTGCCTGTCTATTATATATATATATATATAATATACCGAGGCTAAATTTCTCTTCTCCGATATTATTTATATCTCCGAAGAGATGAATCGTTCCCATGAATACGTTGTTATTAGAAATTTAACCTCTTCACGATTGGCTTATATATATATCTGATATTATATAATTTCTCGATCTATCTTTCAACCGATAATCGGATTGTCCAGGTACCACGGGTGGAATCCTGATTCTCGCTTTCGTGGTGGACATAGTGGTGTGGTACAAGGCCGGGAGCATCAGCTTCGTGGAGGAGCAGGAAGCGGAAGAGGGCACGGTTGAGGAGATGGCCACCCTCAAGTCGCAGGATGCGCAGGCAGTGGACAACGACTATTTGTGAAGGGGTCCCGGCCGACTTCGATGGTATCTCATGAAGCGCAGGCCTGAATATAGCGTCGTAAAAAGCGGGACAAAGGCGTAACGAGGCGTTCCTAACTGACGAGAACTCGGTGCCAGTAGCTCGAGACCGGTCGGTCGACGGTCGATCTTCTCGTGTCCACGTTTTTGGGGGAGGAGGGTTCCTTTCTTTTCTTTTTTTTGTTTTTTCTTTATGGAAACCCAACCCACCGAAAAGGGAAAAACCCGGTTGTCCCTTTCGCGAGGAGGAGCGAGGGAATAAGCGAGAATCCAAGAGCGAATTCAAGTCCCTTCGACGACACTGGTGCTCGCGTCGATCGGCCACGAAACAGAGTCCAGGACTATCGGGACGACGACGGACTGTTGGAGGAGCCCAAGTCCTTGGAAGTGGAAACGTTCGTAATTTCCACGGAAAGGCCGTGATTTCGAATCGTACGGGGAAGAAAAAGAGGGAGGAGAGATACAGAGGAAGGCGAACGGATCGATAATCAACGATTTTGATTTTTCTTTGAGTGAGCGATATATATGTATATATATATGTATATATATATACATATATATATTGGAGATGCGAATGACGGAGAAGATTGTCTTCCGGAGATTGGCATCGAGGAACAACGATTTGAAATGTAAGCGAAACGAAAGACGAGTACACGAAAGAGGAAGGAGGAAGTATCGAGACGCGACGATTTTCGTGCGGGAAAGGAAGGGGGAGGAAAAATTGGAAAAACGATGATCGACACGGAAATGCGAAACGCACCAGCGTATATTCTCTCGGCACGCGAGATTCTCGGATCTTGGGCGAGCTTCTCTTAGGCATTACCGTCCGTGTTTCATTCTGCATATACACCTAGGCGTAGGCAACCTGTACAAGCGATGATTTACGATGTGTGCATGCGTGTCGGTAATAATTCGTTTTGTTGTTTGCAAAAGAAAAAAAAAAAATGAACAATGAATGGAGGATCATAGGGGTATAATTATTAGAGAGGAAAGGAGGAGAGAATCTGAGAGCGAATGGGGAAAATAAGAAGAGAAATACATAGGACATATTTTTAGACGATTTGACGATGAAAAAGTCGAGAGATAAAAAGGGGGGGGGGGGGGGGAGAAGGGGGAGAGAACAAATAAAATAAACGTTAAATATTGATACGGTACGCGTACAGGAATAGAAAATACGGAAGCTAGGGAAGAAGCGAGGATGAATAAAAAAAAAAAAAGAAAAGGAAATTATAAAATTAACGAGAAAAAGAAGAAATGAAAAGATTGAACAGCTGTATTTTAATACGATACACTTTACACTCTTGTGTGGGACACTTGTCGATGTATGCGCGTCTGCCGCCTGTGCTTTTAGTGCTTTGAGCGTTCATCGTTTTTTGAATCCTGTTGAATGGCCGATTACATCAAACCATTGAACCATCTTTGCCCGATACATCTCTTTTATTTAAATTTTAAACGATTAATAGTTTTAACGATCTGGAACCGAATTAATTTTTAATCGAAGTAGGATATATTTTCTAAATCGACAAATAAACGCGAATTTTATGATCAAAGAGAGTTGGATGAACGATCGCTATCTTGTATAATGCGGCGAAACGAAAGAGAGGAAAGAAAGTTATTCCGGAGAAGGAAGAAAGAGAGAAGGAAGTGAAAAATTAAAAGTGTATGCGTTAATGCGCTATGAAATTCGCGAATTATTCGATTCAGGGGCATTGCTGATGTATTATCGTTTTGAGTTTGCAATCGAAGAACATTTGGCTAAATTAAACGAAAAATTAAATAATATTCTAATTCTAAATTTCCTTGTCCGACTTGATTAAAAATTATATCTTTGGAGAATTTCAATTTTCGATTTCAAAAGACTCTTGAAATTCTTTTTATGCTCCAATAGAAAAATTGTTGGCAAAGCTACTAAACGATATTATACAAGAGCCAATTGTTCCTTCGAAACAATTCCAAAAGAAAAAAAAAAAGAAAAAAGGATACATAAATATATATATATACATATACATACATATATAACATAAGCTCTAAACGAGCTTTCAGACTAATAAACGATCTATTGCCAGTCCAGAAGTCATCATGATCATTTTAACGCGAAAAGGAGTATAACTATTTTCTTTCTCGGATTTTATCGTTTATTTAGAGAAACATCAAAAGAAAAAGAGGAAAAAAACAAAAATAAAAACAGAATTCAGAATTTCTTCTGGGCTATGGTAGGACGTAATATCTATCCCTTTTATTTGAGGGTAGTTTCTCATGTTTCGCACAGGATAAACTACCCTCGCATCGAAAGGGTTGAACGAGTTACATATATATATATATATATATATATATACATTGTATGTATCGTGTGTGTGCGTATGAGTGCGTGTACAGTCGTACAAGTAAATCATTGACGATGCAATTGAGAAAGGATTGCACAGGGGCGGATACGGCTTTCCGTACGCCCGTTGATCTCCATCGAGAATTGTATTTTTGTATTTCGAAGCGACACATAATCTATATTTTAATCGATCACAATTTAATCGTATATGTATATATATACATACATATATATAGAACAGCACGTAATTAACACAGAGCCAATTCCACCCTTTGACGCGATTCATTTCTCGAGTATCAGCTCTCGACTCGTGTATCATCGTTCGATTTGATTTTCCATTCTATTTTTCGCTCGTCCACCTCTCGATGGAGGAACGAAAATGAAAATGTGAACGATCCCAGGCTGTATTTTCGTTTTCTTCTTTCTTCGTGTCAACACCATCGCCACATTTGTGTAAAATTAAATCGCGATACTTCTCGCTACGATTTTTTGGACGGAGCAAGCGATGAAATAACGAGCGATGACAATATTTTTGCAAAGAAAAGATTAGGGTTGCTCTGGATATCTGCTTTACAACGTGCTGCTCGTGTTCTGCTTATCGGGGCGAGGTTTATCGCGTGGGACGATAAAAATCGAGAAGAAGGTGTTTATTATAGTTTTATTATTAATATTATACGGGAACGAGAGATATCTACGTACAATTTAATCAAGATAATCGTTTCACTTGCGAGACATAGTCCGGATGGATGAAGTGGACGCGATTTAACCCTCGTCTTGGCAGAAGAGTTTTCGAGAGTCTCTCTCTTTCTTAGAATCGCGAAGCTATTTTAAAAGTTCCAAGATTTATCCTCCCCCCCACGAAACACGTAGACGTTTAATAGATTATTAGAGTGTTTGCATGCAGTTTTACGCGCAGAATTCACGCATGTTGCCTGGTGCAACTTTGCCAAGGGAAAGGGTCAAAATCTACGTCCTCCATCGTCGCAAGACTGTTAACAAATTCCCCTAGGTTTTTTTCCCCTCTTAAGGGAGCAGAGTCGATAATTCGAGTCGTCTCTCGATGATGATATTTAATCGATAACAAAGTTTTAAACACGGCCTTTATTATATCGAACGGACAAGAGTATTTTCACGATCGAAGCCGTGTGTGTTTCGCAAATTTTATGTCCGTTCCAATTATTTTTAATCGCATTTTTTTTTCTTTATCCTTTCTCCAACGAACGAACCATGCGTCCGTCGCAGACATATTTTTCCTGCGAACGAATCTGGAAGGGAAACAATGACGACGACGACGACGACGATAATACGCGTCTATATTCTCGTGAAGAAAACTCGAAAGACGCAATCTGAGTTATTTGAATTTGACGATAAAACGATTTGGCGAGGATAAATGCGATTATGTAAATGAGAACGATAATTTTTTGAACGAAGGTATGAGGATGAAAGTGAGAATCTACGAAAGAATTTTATTCTGTCTTATTTCGTTTCCTTTTCGGGATGGGTACGAGAAAGGAGGGAAGAGTTAGATCTCTCGTGAATGGTGTGTATTTGGTGTGCGTTTGCCTTTCAATGCTCGATATACTGTATACATTACTGTATATTATGTGTACGATAGAGCTGTACATATAGGAAAGTACAATAATTGCTAAAATAATCATGGCGTGGAGCGACAGAGTCTCAATCTTTATTCCGTGTGTTGCGCCAGTCAGTTTATCCAAGATAGGCGAATGATTCTTTGCAAAATTACGATACGAATTTTAAACACTTAACCTAATATTTGATATCGATGAAGATTTTAAATACGGCGAGATGGAGAGTTTTTATTCTGATCGTATCCCTCGCCCCCCGAATCATTCGTCTATCGCCAGTGCTAATTGCGTCACTGTGAGAATTAACGATGACAATGATGACGAACAATGGAAACACTGCCCTCTTATCTGCTACTACTACTACTGCCAGTATCAATGAAAACATCCGTTTCGATGAACTATCAATTGAATCAACTGCCAACATTTCACCAATCGTAATATTCTTCACGATGCAATAAACACGCTCAAGATACATTGGCCTTAGGAAACGTCGTCCTCCCGGCCTAGGGCCTACAACTTGTTTCTCTGAAAGAAATAAATTTCATGCGGTAACTTTATTCCTGCATTTATTTTGATTACTTAACTTTTGCTTAATTCAAAAAGAATACTTTTTTTTTTCTTCTTTTTTTAACGACGAATAATATAAATTGCAAACGTTCCATTTCTCATATCGATCGCCTTTTTCTCAGCATTTATTATAATTACGAATTACGTATTAAAGTTAAATTGTAACGTTGTACATCGTTGCGTGTAATCTTCACAGTTTCGTCGAATAGATTAACACAGTTTTATTTAAGAAGGTAAAGGAATAAAAAAGAAAAAAGAAAAATGAAACGATCACTGGCGGAACACAGAATACCAATAATAATTATATTTTAGTAAAAAAAAGAATTTATCAGTAATATACTTGTAGGATAATCGGCCGCGGGAGCGGGCACTACGGTTTTACCTAATTACGATGTAGTTCTATAAGAGAACCATAATTGCTAGTCTTTAATTTTCGACGTGCTCGCGTGTACTCGCACGTCATTTGCGGAATATATAATGGATGTTTTAAGAATCCCTCTGTCGGGGCAATTTTATCATTCTGCGAACGAATTTTTCTATTTTATTTCTTTCTTTTCTTTTTTTCTATCCCTCCAGTCATTTTTAATCGTGCTTCTAATTATTCTTTGCCTAATATTTCAATCGTTCTCTTTTTGCGACAAATCTTCGAATCTCATCGTTAGATCAATCTCTATATTTTTAATGAGAAAAAATTGTACATACCATGCCGAATAAAAATTCGTTTGTTTCTCTTCTTTCAAAACAACCTTCACGTCGCGAAAAATGTTAAAGTTGCCTTCGACATTCTAACTATTCACGTAACGTATATACGTGTGTGTATCAGGCGTGTGTATCAGGAAGGATTAAAAGTTAACGAAGTGCAGGGAATATGATAAACGACGAATAAGAAGAAGAAGAAGAAGAAGAAGAAGAAAAAATAGAAAAGAAGAATATAATGCCATTTTTATGTATACATATATTGTACTAATGATTATTATAAATTTTTTTTTTGTTTTATTAATATTATCCTT
Source organism: Apis cerana (assembly GCF_029169275.1). NCBI lineage: Eukaryota > Metazoa > Arthropoda > Insecta > Hymenoptera > Apidae > Apis > Apis cerana. The sequence goes on from NC_083860.1 coordinate 8,273,251, forward strand.
ACTACTATTACTATTATTATGATTTATCGTCATCCGATATCGATCCTTGTTTATCGATTATTGCTATTAATTGATAATTCGCGCGGTCGCGAATCACCGTTGTAATATGCGCTTTGATTTTTATACATATAATATATATATGTATAAAATATATATATATATATATTATATAGAAAGAAAGAAAAACGGATTACTCTGTAGAGGACGTAAGTGTATTTTGATATACTGCACGATGCCATATATGAGTGGGTGCGTGTATCCGTGTATGCGTTTAATTGTGACATGAATTCTACATGTGCCCGGCCCTCAATCGTTGGGCATACGCAGAATAATTTCTTTAAATGTTGTTAAGTTCTCGGTAGTCGTCTGTTTTTATTTTATCCTTTGTTTTTTTTGTGCTTTTTTTTTTTTTTTTTTTTTCTTTTTAACTAGATATCATATAATACATGCAGTTACTTTTCCATCGAGACGATCGGCATTTCGCGTATCGTTCGTGAAAAATAATTGAAATAATATTGAAATAGGAAATTATTTTCTCGTGTTGGTTATTCATTTCTAGTTATTTTTTTTTTTCTTTTTCTTTTTTTTTGGATAATTTTCATTTCTAACTTCGGACCCTTATATTTTATATTCGAGACAAATGCAATTTCCTTTCTCTTTTTTTTTCTTCTTTTCGATTAATTCGATCTAGTTTCAAACTTTTCACGAGAATGATGCGCGATATTCCGTTCGTCGACAACACGATTCCTCTTGGAAGATGTAACACGCGTCTCAATCAAGACTGTAAATAGCAAATAGCAGGCGTTCGATGGACCTCCACCTTAAGGTTCCCACATTTAACTCCCGATGTTTAAGTGCCTAAAAAAGAATAAAAAAAAAAAAAAAAAGAAAGAAAGAAAGAAAGAAAAAAAAAAGAAAGCAAGAAACCGGAAGAAAAAAATCCTCCTCGAACCTTTGTTGTCTAGTTTCTAGAAGTGGGTAAGATACTATTTTGACGGCTGGAAGTCACCGCGAGTTGATATTAGGAATTTCAAAGGGCTAAATATACCGTTTCAAGAGTGCTGCAACATACACACATACACACATACACACGCACACATACATTCTTTCTCTTCGTCGTAGAATCTCTTGGAGTTAGTAAAAAAGAAAAAAAAAAGAAACACTCTAAATAAGTAGTAAAGCTACCAGTAGCGGAGAAGAATAAATAGATAAAAACAGGCAAATAAAAATAAAAAAGAAGAAAAAAAATGGAAAAAAAGATAGTATAAAAAGGAATATGTTTACGAGATGATCAATGTTTTAAAAGAAGAAAAAAATAATAATAATAAAAAAGTTATTACAAGATAGAGAAACGTTTAAACGAGGATTATAAATGCAAAAACACGTAGAGACGATGAGGAAAAAGAAGAAATAGAGAGAAAGAAAGAGAGAGAGAAAGAGAGAGAGAAAAGTAGAGAGAAACGAAGAAAAAAAACATCATTCCCACTTTAATGAATTAATATACGTATAATATATACATATATACATATATACATATATATATACATATATATATATGTATATATATATACACACACAAATATATGTTATACATATGTACGTAAAAGACGAAATAGTATTTTATCTGACTGCTAGTTTCACGTCACAGTGAATGAATAAAATGTCATTCGACACACCCTCAGCAGATCTCAGCACTCTGACGAAACGAACGTGGATCGTTTATTTTTTATTCGCGCATAAAAGTCCCGATCGTTTCCGTGGAGCGCGTTTACGAACACCGGTGTTCACAGGGTACATCGGAAATCGGGATTCACGACTATATATAATACGTAAGATTCACAACGTTTAAAATAATAATATGTATTATCACATTCTTCGGGCGGATATCGGATTTTTCGAATAAACTTACCAACGATTCCTTTTTTTTTTTTTTTCTTGTAGCGTTATGATCGCGATAATGTCCGGGATAAAAATATATTGTACAACTGTTAGAGCACAAAGAATCGATGTACAAACGCGTTTGAAGCTAAATTGAAATAATTTCTCCCCCCTCCCTTCCTTCTTTGACCAACCAGGATAACCCGAGGATAATCTCTTTTCCACTTTTTCTCTTCTATATTTAGAAGAGATAAAATTATTCGTTAAAAATCCGATCGCCTTCGGTACAATTAAATCTTTCCCCCTGTTCCAGTGATTTATATCGTACAAAGAAGCCGCAATCGATTCGCGATGCAACCTGTGAACGCGTGAGCGTGCGTGTATATTAATTATTACAGAATATATATATGACAGAGTATATATATATATATATATAAAATAAAAACGAAGAAGAAGAACAGATATATATACACAGAAAAGAAAAAGGTACACGAATATATCCGTGTGAACAATGAAAAGATGGAACCTTGAGGTCGCGGCACGGGTCCCTGAAGTACCGCGACGACGAGAGCCGATATTTTGTTGCGCGTGCAGAGAAGTCAATTTTTTCAATTTACAAAATAAAAGAAGAAAAACCCCTTTACATCACAGTAACATACCTCTAGAATGTTTCATAGTTTAAATTAGCCTTCGGGTTATCGATCGAAGATCGAGCATGTTTGATCGAATATTTTTCAAGGTTAAGATCGAGATCGAAGATGAAAGGAACAAATATAATGATAGATAAGTTAAGGAAAAAAAAAAAAATAGAAGAAAAAAAAGGAAAAAAAAAAGAAAAAGAAAAATAGGAAAAATCGAAGAATGATTGAAATCGATGCTTGGTAATCCGAGGGTTAAGACTGATTCAGCAAACACTATAAACGCTATAAGAAAACCAGATCGAGCGTATTTTGTAATTATGCTATTATATTATATTATATTATATTATATTATATTATATCATATTATATCATATTATATTATATTATATTATATCATATTATATCATATTATATTATATTATATTATATCATATTATATCATATTATATCATATTATATTATATTATATTATATTATATTATATTATATTATATTATATTATATTATATTATATTATATTATATTATATCATATTATATCATATTATATTATATTATATCATATTATATCATATTATATTATATTATATAATATAACATAATATAATATAATATAATATATTATGTTATATTATATTATATTATATTATATTATATTTTATTATATTATATTATATGATATGATATGATATAATATAATATTATATTATATTATATCATATCATATCATATTATATTATATTATATTATATTATATTATATTATATAATATTATATTATATTATATTATATTATATTATATTTTATTATATTTTATTATATTATATTATTTTTTTTTATTATTATATTTATTATAATTATTATTATATTATTATATTGTTATTATATTATTATCATTATTATCATTATTATTATATATTATTATATTATTATCATTATTATTATATATTATTATTATTATTATTATCATTATCATCATCATCATCATCATCATCATCATTATTATTAATAATAATATTATAATTATTAATATTATTATTGTTTGTAATTACGATTACTATCGAATTTGTTTTTAATAAACGGCAGGTGCCATGATTACAAATTTTTCGAGTGCATTTTAATATCTTGGCTAAAATTAATTAAGTTCTATTATCTTTTTCCAGCGAAACGTCCTTCCCTGGATCCATTGCTATATTCACTTCACGATTTTAACGTGGCCAAGATAGAGGCACAATTCTCCTCCGTGGGTAGACACTGGCCAAAAGCTTCCAACAGTAATGGCTCCTCCGTTACACCTAATTTGTAATCCTGAAATGATATTTTTCCATCCCGATCCACGTCGAGCTTCTTCAACGCCAGTTCGGATAAATCTTTCACCGCCTCGTCAGGATCCTCTTCTCCCGGTTGCTTTATCAAACAATTTCTATGCGCATCGAATACAAATATTTATTAATTATTATTCACTTCGTTCGAAAAGTAAGTGAATTTTAAATACCAAAAAAAAAAAAAATTTTACATCTTACTTGAACAATTGAAATATTTCATCCTTCGTAATGAATCCATCGTTATTCAAGTCGTACACTTTGAAACAAAATTCAATTTTCTCTCGTAGGCTGCCCCGAAGATACAGATCCAGACCCATGATCCATGGTTCCAATCTAATTATTCCCTCGTTTTCGCGATCCCAGCAACAAAATATGCGCTCCACCAAAGTGTCCTCCGTGATCACTTTAAACGTGTTGTGCAATAACTCGCGGAAGATGGTTCTGTCGATACCCTGACAAACATTTATTTCTTTCGCAAATAGTGGCGTCGAAAATCGAGTAAGTGTCAGACTCAGAAATATTTCTTTTATATCAACTTATCGTAATTATAGATTGATACGAAAGCACGAGGAGAACCGGATAGGAATCGACAATTTAAAAGAAATGACAGACTTACGCAGACAAGAGTTAATCCCTACAATTCTAATGTCGCTACCTCTGTAATTTGATTCGGTTGAGACCTCCTCCCGATAATAACCGATTGCCCTACTTGTTGCTGCCCTGGATTGATTATCTTCTTGTACAGTTTGCACAGATTATCCAATTCCGACCTATAACGAAAAAGAATATTAAGGTACGTACGAAAATTTATTATATTATATTATAAACAAAAAAAAAAGAAAAAAAAAGAAAAATCATTTTGAAAGGAAATCATCGAACCACGAATTATTATTCCTTGCACCGATCTTCCGATAATTCGGCGCCTCTTCTTCTTTTAGAAAAAGAAGGGGGGAAAAGAATATTGGAAAAAGAAAATTTGTTTCGCGTGGAAAGATCGATCGATTCCCCGCGCGATAAACATAAGCACGAAACACAAATCACAAATCGATTTTCACTCGCCATGAGAATCTAGTTTTCCTCTTCAACGACTCGATCAGCTTGACCGTGTACACGGAGGTTCTTGCTGTAGCGGGCACCGGCATTCTCCTACGATGCCTCTTTCGGGGCTCCTGCTTTGGGCTGGCTGAGCTGCTCGTCTGCCTGTTGCTGTTCACCGATGCTTTACGACCGCTCATCAAGAAGATCGAGACACTTTTCATGAACGTCGCGCCGCCACGAAGGTTGACGGCGCCTTGTCTGTCGGCGCCGACGCCGACGTCGACGCTCACGCCGCTCCCGCGTTCCATTCGAGGTTTCGCGCTCGGCGAGAGGCTGCGTTCCCCGGACATCCGTCTGAAATTCCCCAAGTCAGAGTCAGCTTTCAGAATCGGAAAGATCGGCCAGCTCGCCTCGATCCGTTCGTCCCTATGTTATAAACAAACATTTCTCTTCTCTTCCGGCGAAGATGGAAAGAAAAATTCTTCCCTCCTTCGAAACACTCGTTTCCGGTAAGTTGTGCATGCGATCCGATTCATATCCTCGCTTGTGATTTTTCTTTTTCCTTCCTCTTTTTATTTAAAAGCGCGTGTTCTGTTCTGTTTTTCTTTTTTTCGAATTTGTTAGAAATAATTAATCGTTACGAATTTTGTGTTTGAAGAAAATTCTTAGCTTGTCCTAATTCTTAGAGAGAAAAAGAGAGAGAGAGATTAGCGTGATCGGTGTGTTGATTGATTTGTTGGCGAAGAGCATGTTAGAAAATGTGTTTTCCTTGGCTCTAATTATAGGCAGGGAGAAGGGTGAATGCAAATTGATCGCGCCAAGACGATAGAAGCTATGGTTACGGATCGATTGATCAATAACACGCAACGATTTCATCGTTTTTCATTAGAAACCGAATCCGATGGTTATTGTGCTTCCTTCGAGTCTCTCGACGGAATCTCTCGCGTGCCTTCACGCGATTCCACTGTAATCTAGTTTCGATCGAACGCATTTAAGGACAATTTGCTCGTCAAATGTAAATATCGTGCAATTTGGGAAATTGAAATTTCCTCCCTTCCTTCCTTCCTTATCGATCATCCTTGTCTTCTTGTTTCATCGGCGATACGATCCATCGGATAAAAATTTGCATGAGAATTTGGATAAGTGCTTTTAAATGTAGTTTTTATTTATTTATTTATTTTTTCTATTTAAACTCGAGAGAAAATTTGCATATAAGTACATTACTTCGTGCAACTATTTCGTGCAAGATCAGATTGAGTTGAGCTAGAAACTTTGTAAAGAGAAAAAACTGAAAAAGAAAAGAAAATATAAAAAAAATTCTTACTACAAGATCGTAAACGAGTACAATAGTTGTTTTCTAATTGTATCGCGCATGCCTGGTTACATAGTGACTAATAAGCTAGAACCAATTTTCAAGAATAATAATTTCCAATATCGTTTCTAGTGTCGTGAAATTTTTTTTACGTCTCAACTTTGTGTTACTTTGTGTTCAATCAAGTATTTTGCTCGTATAATTCATTTTTGATTTAGAGATTTTTATTCAATTTGAGAAAACGACTGGAGGAGAGGTATAGTTTATGTCGCAATAAAACGATAATGTTTCCTCAACGAATTAGACCTATCACCCTATGTCTCACATGTAAAGTGTATTAAACGTTGATACGTTGCACGTAGCGATGATTGTAATTTCCTGCATCGCCAGCCACGATTGCAGCCATCTCTGGGCAGGCGCTGTTAAATTAAGCGAGAAAATTGCTTCAATTCTTAATGACGTATCATTGAAGGAAAGCGCGTTTTATCGCGTCTAACGGTAGAGCATAATGGATACCTCGAAGTGAATCGAATTAACTAATTTGAATTCAGATATCATAGGTGCAATTTCACACCAGATTAGATCGCGTCACGATAACAAACACCGCTGACTTTGAGCTCTCGGTTTAATTTCCTCAAGTTTGCATATGCACGCGATTCATGAGTCATGCGAGTAGTTTCAACTATTCTTATTGCTGAGAAAAAAGAAAAAAAAAGAAGAAGAAAGAAAGAAAAACGAGTGGAACAATAAATTTTAACTTTCGAACACTGGTTTTAGAATTATATAGAGCACATAATTCGTGAACGTTATCTTCAGACGTTTTTCTTTTTTTTAATTTTCAAAATATTCATCTATACGTTTTGTTATTTTTATTGAAGATATTTATCTATAAAAATTTTGTAACAAAGTGCCGTCACGAAAGACACGATATATTTTACTCGAGAGTTCTCGATTGAAAATGAAAGATAAGATTCTCTTTCGAGTTTAATCTTTTTCGATTATATTTATTTGACTTTTTTTTGCAACTATATGACGATTGGATTAATAATAAACTTACCCCACAAGAAGAAGGAAACGACTTCGATACGGTTTCTTTCTAGTTGCCACCAGTTACCTAACAGAATTGATCAAACTTTCCGCGAACGATAGCAGAATAGTTGTTTCGTTCCTCCATGGTTTTAACACGAGAGGCGGATTTTCTTCCGTTAAAATAGCGATTCGATTCTTCTCGCACAAACTTATCCTCGAATTCAATTCTCCAATTGATTATTTCGATGATGATTTTTTTGAATTAAGAAATAATTCGAGACACAACGAATATCGTATATGAATATAAATTTCGGAAAATGTGTTGGCTAGATCGATAGAGGGAGATACGCGGCAAGTTTGAATATTGTCACCTTGATTCGGTATAAGGAAAAAGATAATACAGATTTCGATGTTATATGGCAATTATATAAAAAAAAAGATAGCTATCTTTTTTCTCAACACTTTTATTGAAAATATTGACATTTCGATTCTATAAAACATCGTCGAATTGTTATAAAATTATTTTTTTACGAAGAGATATCAAGGCGATCGCGATTATTTCTTTTTTATTATTTACAAATATATAGCTATCATTTTAGAAATTTAATAGGAAACCAAGGACTACGTAAAAGATGAGTAATTGCATTATTCCTTACGAATATTGATACAATCTTTTAAAATATCGATACTTTCTTAGGTTGATTCATTGACGCAAATTTTCCAATATCGTTCGAATTCGATTGATTCGACGATGTGGAATGATGCTTCCTGTAAAATCGTAAATCACGTATTAAAATTGCCATACGGTATCCACAATTTCTTCGCACTGTCACCTGCTGCTCACCTGCAAAGCCTGTCGAAAACGCTTCGAACGAAAGTCACGTGTTTCTGGATCTCCATCATCACGTTGTCCAGAGTCTGGGCTACGTTCTTCACCTTCCTCAGCTCCTGTTCGTTCATCGATTCGATCCGAGAGACCGGAAGTCCTCGAGAAGGAGAAGACGCGTCGATTAGAAAAATGCGAGAAAATACGATAAAATATCTCTCTTCGCTACGTTTCTTTTTTTTTTTCTTTTTTTCTAAATAATTACTCGAATTCTCCCGATTCTCGTTCTCTTGGCTACCCAATTGTTCTAACGAATTTGAAAGATTTCCCAGATTGTCGTTCTTTGTTACAGGTTTGACGGAAGTCTGTGACACGCTCATCCCCATCATCTCGTTGATCGTATGATCGATGTTCTTCAACGTGACGGTTCCGTCTCGAACCAGCTCCATTAGGATCATGTTTAATTCCTTGAACAATTGGGTCTGAAACGTTAACCTTTCAATTAATTCGCTACGATGATTCGCTTCTTTCTCTCAAAAATATCCAATTTCAAAAAAAAAGAGAGAAATAGGGAGAGAGAAAAGATAGGATGTTTGGATCGAAAAATGGATTCGAGATTCGAGACTTGCCTCGTGTTGCACGAGATTGCTCAAATTAGGAAAATCCGTGAGAAATTTCTCGATCTCCTCGCTCCCCAATAGAACAGCCTGCTTGATCACGATGTCCTTAATGGCGTTCTTTAACTGAGAATCTTCATTTCCGGTGAACTCGCGGTCGGACACCCGATGAACCCTAGCGCTCCTTTGTTGATCGATCTCCGTTTGATTTTCTTCGATGACAGAAAGAGATGAAAAAGAAAAAAAACAAGAAACAAAATTTTCTCCCGTTCCTCCATCTTTCCTTACATCTCACCGTTACATCCCCTCTTACCTTTAGATTCTAATTTGGCAAAGGAGCCATAATGCACCTACAACATTTATCGATCGTTATTTTTCATCTCGTTAAATCTCGTTTTCGAAAGTGAGAGTAAGAGAAAAAGAGAGAGAGAAAGAGAGAGAGAGTTTCTTTACTCACTTGTAGGACGATTAACAGCAACGTGATCGCGGAAAACTTCATTTTTTCATCACTTTCTTCGATCGCGGAAGGAACGGAGGATAGTCGATCGTCGATCGTCAGACGATAAGACGATGGATGGAGTAATGACAAGTGCCGACAGGGCGATCGATTTTATAGCGGGCAACGGTTAAACACACTTCTGCTATGCAGTGTTTTCTAAACATCCCTGGCAAACATCCCGATAAAATCGAACTCCGTTATTCGATATGACGAATCGTTCTGAATAGTTACGTCGAGTAACCAAACGTTTTCGCGGCGCAAAAATTTTCTTTGATCGCGGCTCAATGAGTTTGGAATGAATGATGAAACGGGCTTGATTAACGTGCCAATCTGCCCGTTTCAAACGAATTACAATCGTTCCTTTACACGCGGATAATAAAATGATAATTTATTTCGTTAAGAAAAACGATCCTAGGGTTAATTCAAGAATGCTTTCAATTAAAGGTCATTAAAAAAAGAGAGGCGTTCGATTCGTTTGTTACAAAAGTTTATTTAAATAACTAAAATAACACGAGGAATATATATAAAATTGAGCAACACGGTCTGTTGTCGTTGTTGAAAGGAAATCGACTATCCAAGATCGAAGCCAAGACAGCTGCTCATCGTCCAAAGCCTCTGTAAATAACGGAGGAAATAATTTGAGAAAAATATTCCGCAGAAGAATATATATATATATGAAACGCATGGAAGAAGAATGCGTACCCGGTCTTTGAGCTGGCAAAAGCAGCGCTTCCGAACGGCGAGCTAATAGCACCAGCTTGAGCGGAGCTGTGCGAACCTCCGAAGCCGCCTATGGGAAAGCCACCGAATCCGCCGTATCCGCCGTATCCGCCGTATCCACCGTATCCACCGTATCCATGATATCCACCGAATCCACCGAAGTGGCGGTGAGGATCCGGATTTGCCTCTCTGATCGGCCTCGACACTGGACTCTCTGGTATTAGCGCACAAAAAATCTTTCTTATCTCGATATATTCGAAAGTTTGCCCCGAAAGCCGCCCGAGGCTATTCCATTCACGAAACGTACATAAATAAATAATAATCTGGGAAAGATTAACGAGAGGCGATTTCGATGACCTTAGAGAGGACGAGTGGGAAGGTCGAAAGTAATTTTTACCCGACCGTTAAAAGATGTTGCGGAGATTCACTAAACGATGAGTCAGATCGACCGTAATATATTTTGATCCCGTCGATGTGACGTGAAGCATGTTAATCATTGCACGTTCGAGAGATACAACTATACACCAGAGATATGCAAAGGAGAAGCTGTCATGTGACTGTTAAACAAACACAAACGTGGGAAGGGAATAATACACTATCGCGAAGAACGACTCGAACAATTCTCTCGGCCTCGGCCTTCATACCTTTCCCCGATATTGTAACATTTGTAATTTACACTTTTAAGGGAAGGAAATTTGTTCGTTTATTTCTCTCACGAATGCAAACACGTTTAGTATCGAGATACCGTACCTTGTTCCTCGGGAACAGCGTCCTGTTCCGCGGCAGGGTGAGCAGGGTATGCGATGGCGCCGGCCAACATCGTAACCAGAACGATTAGCGCGATCTTCATGGTTGAACGGTTTATCGGGAGGAGATAACAAGTTTACTGGACTAGTTAGCAACCAGCTTCTTCGAGTTTCGAGTGCGAAGTGACGATGAGAAAATCCGGAGGGCGGCCTTTATATAGAAAGCGTCTCGATCCGTGTTGGGATGTCCCGCCGCGGTTTACGTGGGTACCAAACGGGTACTCTTGCCGAGGAACGGACGAATCTCATTAGCACGGACAACCTTTCCATTGTGTGAACACGGTTGGACACGGCTTAACGTTTACCCAGCCGGTCATCGAAAGTTAAACAGTTGGACGGCTATCAACGATGATCCAGCGATATTGCATCCCTACCTTTTCGTGCCACCAACCAGTTTCGTTTCGCTTCGATTATTCAAGGCGGATGAACTTGTGACAGAGAGCTTCCTTTTTCTTCCTTTCTTCTCGTCTCCAACTATTTCTCCTCCAATTTCGCAACACCAATTCTTCGATTTTTGGGGATTTTCGGAGGGAAGGAAGGAGGGGAGAAAACGAAGATTAACCTTTCTTTTAAACTTATTTTTATTTACAAAATACGCGTTAATATATTCTTTCGTTTTCTTTTTCGTCTTTTTAATTCGTCGAAGGGAGGAGTCGAATTTTATATCCCAATTTCTATTTAATTTTTTTATCGAGCAATCAAGAGGATTTAAGCTAAATCGTACGATCAAATAAATTTTCCATTTTATTTCAAGTAGCTTCTGCTGTCCAGCTCAATATCCGAAGCCTGTTGCGTAAAAGTGTTTTATTTGGTATTAAATTCTCGATTTTCATCAAGGCATCGATATAAATACGAGGCTACGTGGGTGGAAAATTTCTTGATGAAGTCGTTGATCGAGACGTTAAATTGAATTTTTAAAAACGAGACGCACGTACGGAATATAAATTGAAAAATTCCCGTCAAAAATTATCATAATAATTTTATGACGCGTGGAAAGATTCTATGTGTATTGCGTGTTAATCAAGACTTGGAACTTGGCTGGGATTCCCCGTACGGGCCGTCTTTCATCGTCGTATACCTTCTTTCCTAACATTGGGTTAGAGTGATTATCTTTCAGATTGAAGTGATAATCGACGCTATTGTGTACGTGACATAAAAGTAAGAAAATTGCTTTGGAAAAGTATAAGCGGATAATGATCCTCGATCCCAAGTTGAAACCGAGATATGGAAATTGCGCAAACTTGTCTCAAAATTGATCCTTGAACACTTGAAAACACTTTTGAAGGCCGAGAACGCTTCCTGATAATTAATTTATGCGAAACGGAAGATGAGACGATCGTAACGCCATTTTTAACGTGTTGTAAAAATTTCTTTCAAACATCGGGAATGAAACTTTTTCTCGATTTTTTATTCTTAAATTTCACGACCTCGTTTCGAAGAAACTTCGAAGATAAGCGAATGATATTTCAAAGAATGAAAGTAATTTGCGCATAATGTGAGAAGTAGCGGAAGAATCGCTTATTCAAAATTATTCTTCCAAGATTCGAATATCAAGACTTCACGTCCTTCGTATTTTTGAACGAAAAGATTCCACGGTAGGAAGTAACCATACCATTCACGATGAATCACACCAACGTTTCTTTTTTTATGTAGAAATCTTTCTACTAATAGCTTTATATATATAATGTCAAGGTTTCGTAAAGAGTACGATAATTTCCGTGTAAAAGCTATCTAATTCGACTGTTTAACGAACCAATTTGATCTGTTCAGAAGTGTCGCTTCCTCGAGTTTGCATTTTTTCTATATGATCGTTCTTCTTTTTTTTTTTTTAGACACACGTCGTTAAACGGAATTGCGTCGATGGAAAAACCGATTTTGATGTGTTACCACGATTCGTAGTTCGATGCTTTCAAGAGTATTAAATCTTCGCGGCAAAAGAAGAATGATATCAGAGCACGGTATCTTTTTACGCAATAATTTTTGCACAATTAATGATATCGAAGGTGATGATTTCGATAAATTACAAGACTTTGGACAAATATTTGGATGACTCGTTATTATTAGTAAAATTTGCTCGTAAAAAATTTTTTTTATTCGTTTTATTATCACCTCGAAACTAACTAAATTAAACGTAAGTGGTAAATAAAAGATTGGAAAGATTGAAAGTTAATCGTAAACTCGATAAACATAAAGATATGGATAAATGCCTGTTAATAAAGGAAAAATAAAGCCGAGTGACGAGTTTTCGTTTCTTAGAAACGATTAGAGGGTGCGCATGGGCACGCCGCGTCGCTTAATGACCGCCTCTTCCAGAAACCAATGAACGGCAGGGTCAATGTTTAACGTCCTTGCCGGTATCCAGTCACCGGTCAACTTTATTTTTCCTCAAGTCACAGTTACGGATCTTGGAAGTGATACGTTGGTTCCATTGAAAATGTTCGAAACTCGATTTCACTTTGAGAATAAATTTATTTTCAACGTTTTTTTTTCTTCGCTTCGCGCGAAGAATCGAAGGGATCCATCCTTCCTCCCGCTGGAAGACGACGATTCGATTAGACGTACAACATTTTTTACTGGCTACCGAAAATGACCTCTCCCCCCTCGTTAAATTCTAGACAATTCTATTCCTCGATTCGTTTACTTGTTAATAAACTTCTCCATGGAAGAACTGTGTAACGAATGAGATTAACTTCGATCGACACACTATACTCTTCGATGCGATGGCAGTTAGAACGATCATGCGAACCCTTCACTCCTCAATCTTTCTTCGAGGATAAAATATTGCACTAGTCCGTACGATCGCTACGAAAAAACCTACCTCCTATATATATTTATATATATATATATATTTCCTTATAATCTACAAATTTTAAAATTACAAACTAAGTACATGCTAAGATTATCCACTTACTAATGATTAAGGAAGAGTTGTTTAATTTTCACGAACACCGGTAAAGGGTAAGCACAATTTCTCTACCAACGTACCGTTTCGACGAAATTCTCGGCGAATTATAAATATTATCGCAGGGGATGAAAAAAATCGATTCGCAGTAGTTAAATGTATGAAACGGAGCGTCCACTTCGGATTGTTCGATTACTCGTACGGAACGACGATGGGGGAAATAGAAAAGTGGAGCGTGTCGTCGTGGGTGCTCTCTCTTTCTCTCTCTCTCTCTTTCTCTCTCTTGTCTGCATATTAATGTCCGATGGAATATTGATCTTAACGGTATCGATAGGTCGGACGCAGCTAACTCTGTGCCGTGCCCGATCGATCCACTACGATGATCTACTCTTCGGCCACCGGTGTACGCCGCTTTTTCCTGTTGGGAAAATTGTTGGGTGAATACCGCGATACATGGCGAGATAACTATCCAAAAGTATCTCCTAGATCCTATCGAATCCTCTCTTTCTCTCTATTTTTTTCTTTTTTCAAACAAATCCTTCGTTTCTCGAAGAATATCGTCGTTTTAAAATCTTACCCGTTAGGGGATCCACCGTAAGCAGTCGCGACCGAGCTCGCAACGCCGCCCTTCCCGGTGGAGTAACTGTTGGCGATCGCTGTTACAGCTCCAGGGGGCGATCCTCCGGAGGATCCAGATCGGCTGGAGCCGCCGGGGAAGCTGAACACCATGGGGAAGAAGTTGTTCAGGTTGGGGTAGTTTTGCCGACGGCGACTCCCTTTGAAAGGGATGAAGGGAACGGATGGCTCGTCGTCGTCGTCCTCGTCCTCGTCGTCCTCTTCGTCGTCGTCCACCACGACCACCGGTGTCTTCTTCGTCTTCTTCCCATGCTGCGCCTTGGGACGATTCGGTTGGGACACTTCTGTGTTCGTGATGACTGGCTCCGCGGCTGGGGTCACCGCGGCTGCTTCGGTCGTGAACACGGGGGCAGGTTCCGGTTCCGGTTGCTCCTAATCGTGTAATTATTTATTTGGAATTTTTTTCAAACTTTCTGAATGCTCGATCGCGACTGAATGTTTGATCGTTTTGGAGAATATTTGGAAGAAAAGAGAAAAATATTTCGAATATTTTGTTCGATTATTTACTTGGAATTTTCTCTTTCAAATTTTCATGTGTTCTGAATGCTCGATCGCGACTGAATGTTCGATCGTTTTGGAGAATATTTGGAAGAAAAGAGAAAAATATTTCGAACGTTTTGTTCGATTATTTAATTGGAATTTTCTCTTTCAAACTTTCGTGTATCTGAATACTCGATTTAGGGAATATTTGAATAAAAAGAGAAAAATATTTTGAAAAGATAAATCGTTGCACAGTATTTACTTGGAATTTTCTCTTTTGTGTCGATCTGAATGTCCGATCGTTTCAGGGAAATATTTGAGAAAAATATTTTGAACAGTACCTGAGGAACAGTTTGTTGCTTATGTTGATGCTGCTCGTCTTCCTCTCGTTGTTGGTCATCACCCTGAGGACGATTCGCTTCATCGTGTGGACGACGTTCGTCCTGTTGAGGATTCTCGTTGTGCTGATAATCTTCCTCCTGTTGCACCCGATGTTGCTCATCCTCGTTGTAACCCTCGTCCACCTCTGGAGCGGCTTGCGCCTCCGCGCTTGACACTTCCGGTTCCTCGATCGGTTCCGGCCCATTGCTCAAATGTGGCGGCTGCATGCCACCGAAGAATGCCTCACCGCTCACCGCATTCCCTTGCGCGAAAACACCGGTCGCCTGGCCGCCGTGATTCGAACGACGAACGGGTCTGTAGTATCCGGTGAACATCATCGCTCTCTGAGGATACGGGTGCACGGCTGTCCTCTTTTCCCGGAGGAACATTATAGGATTTCCGTAAGGATCTAGCATCACTGAAACTATCGACGATTGGATTAGATTCGATGATGGGTGATTCGGGAGAAGATCTAACGATTGAACGAAACAATGGATGGATTCAGAAAGAAGATTTAGGATCATTTAAATTGGATGAAATCTAGATTCAATGATGGATGATCCAGGAGAAGGTTGTAGGATTGCCATAAAGATCTAACGATTGAATAAAGTAATGGATGGATCCAGGAGGATCTAGCATCATTGAAACTATCGATAATTGAATTAGATTCAATGATGAGTGATTTGGGAGAAGGTTATGAGATTTTCGTAAAGATCTAACGTCACGATTGAATGAAACAATGGATGAGTTATGAGGAGGATCTAGCATCGTTGAAATTATCGACAATTGAATTAGATTCAATGATGGGTGATTTGGGAGAAAGTTAGAATTAGAATTTTTATAAAGATCTAACGTCACGAATGAATAAAACAATGGATGGATTCAGAAAGAAGATTTAGGATCACTGAAATTGGATGAAATCTAAATCCAATAATGGGTGATTCGGGAGAAGGTTATAGAATTGTCATAAAGATTTAACATTGTGATTGATTAAAACAATGGATAGATCCAGGAGAAGGATTTAGCATCGTTGAAACTATCGACAATTGAATTAAATTCAATGATGGATGATCCAGGAGAAGGATTATAGGATTGCCATAAAGATCTAACGTCACGAATGAATAAAACAATGGATGGATTCAGAAAGAAGATTTAGGATCACTGAAATTGGATGAAATCTAGATCCAACGATGGGTGATTCGGGAAAAGGTTATAAGATTTTCATACAAAGATTTAACATCACAATTGAATAAAACAAGAGGATGATCCAAGAGGAGGATCTAGCATGAAACTATCGACGATTGAATTAGATCCATAGATTCGGAAGAAGGTTGTAGGATTTCCATAAAGAACTAACTAGGAGGACATGTAACTAAAACTAGCAACAATTGGATGAAATCTGGATCGAAGGAATTGAGTTCGAGGAACGGGAGTATCTAAAATCTGAATCTACGTGGCAAAAGGAGGACAGTAATCGACTTGTTCCAATTAATTTTACTTACTAGGCTCAGCTGGAATGACTCTAGACTCCGTCGCCAGGATCGTCGTCGCCACGACGAGGAGGACGAATGTGATCCAATGCGCCATCCTCGAGTCAATCAAATCGAATAGAAGCTGAACTGAAGAACTGACGCGAAATCTTGAAAAAGAAAAATAAAGAACGTGCTCTACGAGGTACACCACGAGTTGGGGGGGAGGGAAGGGGCAAGCACCGGGCACCTGGTTGGGTCTACCTGGATCGCGAACTTTTTGCACGATGCTGCTATTCTCGAATCCGCAATTGCTTTTATACCAGGAGCTAGGATCACGCGGGGGATGGGATGGATCGGTCGGATCCACGCACACGGAACGGGGATACGGGACCCCTCTGGAGCCCTCCCCACCATCGATCGTCAGGTGGTTGCCTCGTACCCAACAGGATCGTCGTAACGCAAACGTGCGCATCGTTCAACGATACGTGATCGTCATCCGAGATCGGACATCGACTCGATCGAACGCATTAATTGCGAATCTCCCTGCAGAATCTCCGGATGAATTTGCAACAGTGATCGCACAACTGTTGCCGAGCAACCTAAACTTGACGATGAGGCATCGAGGCGAGAAAGATGCATCGATCGAAGAGAAATCGAGCACGAGATTTTGACGCAAGAGGTCGAGGTACAGGTCGACGTTTCGTCCTTTCTTATCCAATCGAATCGAGTCCCGACGAAAGGACGATATACATGGTGCATCGTGTCGAATCCGTTTCTATAAATACCCACGATCGAAGGAACGAGCCGGGACGACTGCTTTCACAAGAATCCGCGTTTCCAGAATTTCTATTCCCTTCCCTCGATCGCCCCTTCCCTTCATCTTTCTTTTTATATTTCTTCAATTCCGCGACCCGCTCGTTCCACGAATCTCGCTCCCCGAGGGAGAGAATTCGTCCGGGACTCGTCAAAACTCCCCGTGAGGACGTTCGTCGAAATTCGAGGTCGATACACGATAAAATTTCCAGAGGCGAAGAATACAAATCGGGCCCCCACGTTCGCCCATTATACCTTTCCGTGCGTCAAATTAATATTATACTCCTATCTCGAAGCCAAGATCTCGATCACGTTCACGATCACGCGCGAGGGCAGGATTATTCTCGGCCGATCCAGCTATCCGCTCGTGTTTCCGTTCTGGCCAAGGCTGCGGAAGCTGATCTCGAAACGGATCCACCCGTTACGGTTAATGTGACGTGTGTTTTGACGTAACTTCTTAATATTAATATTATGTCAGTCATACTCGGTCGGTCGAATGGAGGGGAAGGGGAGGAGGAGGAAGGAGGAGAGAGGAGAGGGTATAGGCGAGTTGGTCAGAGGCGACGATAATTCTCGGGGATGATCAGAAGTCCGTAAGAGTCCAATGGCGGTGGCCGCGACGATCGTGATCCGAATTCCCAAGCGGATTCAAGACAGATCCGCCTTCACGTGTCACTGTCCCTTCCCTTTCCCTTCCCTCGTTCCCTCTTTGTCCGTTCACCGGCCGAGCCGCGCCGCGAGGAGCAACGGAATTACGATCGGCTCCGCTAGCGCAACCCCTCGCAGGGAGCCCCTTTTAACAGTATTTTCTCCTCCGTTCGGGGTACATTATTCATCTCGCGCCTCCTCGTTCCTGTTTCCTCTCTCCTTTCCTGCCTCTCCTCCTCCTCTCCTGTTCCGCGCGCCCTTCTTTCTTCCCGCTCGACTTCTCCCCTTTTACTTTCTCTTACCCCCGCCAAGGGGATCGGACTTCGATTCCTTTCCTTTTTTCGAGGAACCATCTCTCGCAGGATGAATTGTTGGCCGATTTTCAATAGTCGGCGTCGTTTCGGTCGAGACGTGGCGGGTCCCTTTTCAGGAGGGAATTAGCGAAGCAAGGATTTAATTTTCAATCAAGGCGACATTATTTAAATAATCGTTGCAGTAAATTTCAATGAGGCGATATAAACGTCTCGAGGTCGATCGATTAAAAATCGTCGGTCGGTTGGAAGCTTCGCACGTTCCAAAAGAGCGAGGCGCGTGTTAAGAGGAGGAGAAGGAGGGGGAGAAGGAGGAGGAGGATCGACGTATCAGGGTAATTTCCGTTTTGGAAATGATTTCGCGGCTTGGATCGATCGGTTCGGCCGGTGGTGGTACCGTACAGCTATCGAGTGGTGAATACTTTATGAATTCGTACCAATTCATGAATCAACTTCCAAACGCACCGTTTTCCAAGTCACGCATATCGTATTTTCGAGCGTGACCAGGCGACGCAAACCGGCACGTCCACTTCTGATACAACGAACGGCCGTTCCGCACGGATGCACCAGGATTCGCGATGCTTCTGCGAAAAATTTGCATCGCAGTTGGATATCGCTCTCGAACCCGCCATTTTTTCCCCCCTTTTTCTTTCTTTTTCATCGAGCACGACGTCCGTTCCTCACGACCGCGCATCGACACGACGACTCCTCTCTCGCCGAGCGGATTGGACGGATTATCTCGTGAATTCTTTCGTCCTTCCCCTCTCTTTCTTTTCCTCTAAAAACTACGATAAAATAGCAATGCAGTTGAGATATTGCAAGCGATTTTCAAACGTATGACGATCGTTTAGAGATCGTAGAAGAGTGTTTAAACGCGCAACGGTCTCCGTTTCGAGGATGGAGGAGAAGGCTGGTTCGTCGACCTCGTAAAACCGATCCTATTTCGCGAATCCCCGACGCAGAAATCAGTCCATTTGTCCCGCGTTAAAATTCACGACGCGCGATCGTTGGCCGCAGACCTGTAGTTGCCTAGATACGACAAACGTGATCGAGAGGAATGTACACGCGTTCTGTTAGCCGTTGTTGCTGGCTAGCAACAATTCCCAAAATCTAGTTTCGCGTTTACTTTGGGAAAATTGCTTCGCGACGTTCATCGAATAAACCGGTCGAACCGAATCATTTTATCCAAATTATTCCAGATAATATCGTTTGTGGATCAAACGTGATATTGGCAAAATATCTATGCATATATCCAAAATTTTACTTTTTATTTTGGGGAACAGTTGCTTCGTCACATCGGAATGGATAAGTGTTTTAAATTGTTTTTGACTCGTATCTAAATTATAAGATACCAACGATATCATTTCTATCGGTTAAAAATACGGATCAAACGCGACCCAGCTTGGATTAAATTGTAGAATTTTAATGACAAAATATATCTGTTTAAAATCTACTTTACTTTGGATCATTTTATCTAAATTATAAAATACCAATAATATCGTTTCTATCGATCAAAAATAGGGATTAAACGCAGCTTGGATTAATAGGATTAAATTTTAATGACAAAATATCTATACACATGGTTAAAATCTACTTTCGCGTTGCTTTGAGAAAATGAGTCCGAGTCATTTTTGACTCGCATCTAAACTATAGGATACACATACGATAAAAAGAGCTACGAATTAAATCTAATAAGGTAAATCCTTCCGATGCCAGCGAAATGTCCAATATGAATCAAAGTTGGATGACAAATCCGCAAATATCGAAATGCAGAGGACAAGCGTATTAGAACGCTTAGCTCGCGGACAATCAACGCAGTACGTCATCCGGTTGCGAGGATCCGAGCAGCCCGTATGTAAACCTATGATGCAAGTCCCATAACAATGATGTTCAATGTCCGTCCGTTCACCGCGTCGCTCTTTGGAGCCATTCGTCTTCAGGAATCCCTTTGTTGGCCGTTTTCCATTGTTTTCCGTTGTTTTTCCCCCGAGCACCGTAACTGCGCCGTTTCTCGGGGTCCCAGGGGTCACGATCCCTAGTCCTGGTCCGTCCGTTAGAGAAAAGAAAAGGAAAAAGAGGGGAAAGAAGAAAGATCGAGAAGAGTACGCCGATGATTAGAGAAATTATCGCCGAGGAAAATTGGCCGCCGAATTTCCGCGACGAGGTTAATAATAAATTCCGAACGATTCCCGAGCGGAACCGGACGATACCGTTTTTCGTTCTGCTAATTAACAACTGGCCTCGATTTGGGTCAGAATGGTAATGAGCGGGACGGGCGGATTCGACGCATGCCCGCGACATGAATATTCGGTTATTCGTATCAAAGATGACGAAGCGGAAAAAGTGGCAATGGCAGGAAGCCCGACAGCATTAAAATCGATAGGAAGGACGATTATTATTAGAACGTCCATATGCCATGATGAATCGTCAACCGATTTTATACATATATATATATATATGGCTGCTACTTTAATAAGACGAATCTTGCACTAACGTTGAATGTTACGATTTCGAAAATTACAATTTTCTACGATCTCTATATTCGCGTCCTGATATATCCATGAATCTTATCTGCACCCGAAACTCCTCCGACATACCTAATCCTTTTTTTTTTTTTCACGAAATATCATGCTAACTCGAAGACGAATAATGCATAAAGGGAACCCAGACGGCATTTGTATGAAGCGCTCAAGAAGATGATGAAAACTGAATATAAAACTTCTACCCTCGGTTGAAAGAGAGAGAGAGAGAGAGAGAGAAAAGAAAGAAAGAAAAAGAGGAGGGAGAGAAAAGGAAGAAGAAGAAGTAGTACAGAAGGAGAGGAAAAACGACGATATTTTATCTAATTCAATCGGGCCGGCAAATGAAATCGCTCTTATCGTATTAATCGCGTATGCCAATCGTCGTCCGCTTATTTGTCGCAAAACGAGCGAGTCTCTCGACGTAGGCTCCCCATGTTCTCAGGAAAGCTCGCAAGAACGTTGGTTGTTCGTTACATGGCTCCTGTTTTCGTGAACGAAGCCGCACGTACGGAATCAAGATGAACCGGGCGTACAGACGTTACACGTGCTGCGCAGTGGCATACTGAAACGGACACGTCTTGTCTGCTCACGTGCGGCAACTGTCGAAACGTGAGACAATCGTATCGTCTCCGCGGTGGCTTCGATTCGCCTCGTCCCATTATCGCGAAAGGAAGAAGACGCGTGGAAGGCGGTGTGAGAATCTCGCGAATCTTTGAGTCGAAGTCGAAGCGCGATCGAGCACGATCTCGAAAACGGAGAGAAGAATATTATCGAATCACTTGTTTTCTTTCTTTTTTGGATCGATTAGGAGAATTCGCGAGAAGGGGAGAATAGTAATCTTTCTTTTTTTTTCTTTTTTTTTTAATGCTTTACGCGAGATAGAAAATTGGAAAATTGGGCGGTGGAATCACGGTGGTGGAATCACGGACGAACATCTGTTCGCGGAAACGGAGACACGCCTGTTTGTCCAGTTTCCGGGAAGAAATTAGAGGGCGTCCTTGCCACGAAAGGCACGTACGAACGTTTTATCCCCTTTTTGATTTTCTAATTCGCGCCTGGATGATCTACGATTCAATAGAAATCCGTTGGAAGGCACGTGGATAGCTATGTTTAATTCAAGATCGTTTCTCGGAATGATTCCGACCGAGCAAATAATTTTACATCTCACGGCCTCGCTCACGGCGGATGCAGGTTTTTTACCGTAAAAATGGCCAACTCGCTGGCAAAAAAAGGAAAAAGGAAAAAAAAACGCAACGCGAGGGAAATAACTTTGCCTCGATCGATTCTTCGCCGATTTGACATGTACTTTACGCTCGCAACTTCCGTTGCATGCCTTTCTCTCTCTCTATTCCTTTCCTTTCTTTCTCTTTCTTTGTCTCTCTCTCTCTCTCTCTTTTTCATTCTAACTTTTCCCTTTCGTCTTCCAGTTTTTATCGAACCGTTTTGTGGTGGAAAGGACGATGACTCTGGATAGATCCGCGCGTACAAAAAGGCGTGTAACAATTCCCATTTGAACACGAATCACGAAGAACCGGCACAGGTAAATCCAGGACGAGTGGAGTTGAAGGACCGCTTTACATCTCTCGCTCGTGGATTGCGTCCATTTTGCAAATTTTTTCTAGAATAAAACGGCCCAGACAGGTGTTCTGTTCATCGTAATACCACTAGCGTAATACTCTGTTAAACGCTCTATCCCGCTCTTTGCACGATCCTTCTCTGAACGAGCAGCGAGGCTTCGCTCTTCCATCACGGAGAAAGATGAAAAAAAATCTTCAATTTCGTATACTCGAAACGTCATAGCGTGGAATTTAAATTAATTAAGTAAAAATTGAACGATTCGTTGAGTTTGATGAAGATTGACGATCATTCTTAAATACGATTATTTAAACTGATCTCGAAGTCGATTGTTCGAGGAGGAGAAGGAGGAAATCCCCTTCGACTTTTGATTTAAAGGAAGGGAGATGAATAATCGAGTCTCCTGGGTGGTTACCGCTCCCTTTGTACGCCACTGATCTCTCTGATCAGCAGTCAGAGGATCGACGGGCCAGGTAGGCCGAGCGGAATTTACTGTCCAGCCTTTCCAGGGAAGACATAAAATAGTTGCAGGTGTATAGTCAACCGACATAAACGCCCACGAGTATTCGCAACGACGGCTACGGATTCTGCATCCCGATGCGAAACGAGATCTGTCCCGGGTTGCACCTGCTTGCACGACCGCCCGAGGACGTCGTTATCTCGATGAAAATCGATCAAGGAAATCGATGCTCACGCCTTCGTACTTTCGCGCTTGGATCGAAGGACAAGGAATATATCGTTTTCGAAATGATATTAATTTGTCGATTGTGATCAAAGATTCTTCCTCTTTCAATTGCACGAGTAATTTAAAATTGATTTCGAAGTGGAAGATTTTTAAAAATTCTTGAAAGTGGAATTTCTTTCCTTCTTTCTTTTTCCACAGAAATTGAAGATAATTAGAAAGATAGCGAGACACGATAAGAACAACGTTGAATTTTCCATGGGACGATTGTTTACGAGGTCTTCTAGGAGGCGCCAGCCAGGCGATCGTTTCAACTTGGGGTATTAAATCAGTGTCTGCGAGGGACATTGATAACAGCAACGACGTCAAATCGAAAGTATGACGAAAACGTTAACGTTACGTCAGTGCGCCTACAAGTCCAGCCACGGATTCACCATAAAATATATGGTGCTAGTGGAGGCATAACGCGTTGAATACGAGATTTCTCTTCCCTTGCATGAATAAAATCGCTTATTCTTCGACTGACGCCGGTCTTGGGAATTAATTCAACCGTACCTCTCTTAGATTTTGGCATCGATCGGCAACTTCTTCGTTCTTTATACTTGCGGACGAACATCGCGAAGAGGAGATACGAAAGGAGAGAAAAGAAAAGAAAAGGAAAAGGAAAGATCTTCTTTTCCCACCGAGATAAGAAAGAAAATCAACGAGCAACGACTATTGTAATTCTGTACAAATTTGCGAATGCGAATTCGCAAAAAGCACAAGTAGCTTTGAGCAGCGCACGGATGGAAAGATAAGATCGAAAGATGCGTGAGAGCGTAGATCGGATTATTCGAGGATTATTTGGCTCGAGACTCGAAAAGGGTGAAAAAGGAAGACAGAGAGAGAGAGAGAGAAATGGGAGTGGGGAAAAGAGGCGGCGGAGTCGCGTCCCTAAAGGTTTTGGACGTGCGTGTCACGTGCCGCTGTCACGTGACTCGCGGCGCGGTAGATCCGCGCGGTGCATCATCGTTGCGCACGAAGATCGCGATGGCGGCTGCCTTTTGAGCACGGCCTGCCATATTTCAATCCCACCCGATTTTTCCAACCCGCGAGCCGCACGACACGGAATGCTTGACAATTATTCGCCTCGCGGCCGTACACCTTTATTGCACGAGCGTATTGGAAATACACTCGCGGTAGGGTGCATTCGTAGCGACTCGCCCGACCGATTTGAAAGTTTAAGCGACCGCCACCTCTCTGCTCCGCCGCTCAAGGAAACCGACCTCTTTCCGCCCGACTTTCGCTTCCAGCCTGAATATTTCCTACTATATCGAGGGCGCTCCCGTTCGATCCACTTCTCCAAAGAGACGCGTTCTTTTTAAATTTGAGTTTTCAAAGTTTTCTCCTGTCGAAATATTTGTTTTTTATTTCTAAGGATATTGTGGAGGAAATAATAAATTGATAATCGAGGGATGGAAAGAGCGGGAAGAAAAGAAAAGGGAGATTGCTGTGACACAGAAAATTTTTATTATCCTTTTTGTTACATGAGCCATGGTCCGAAAGTGGTCCGAAAAGTATGGTCGGAATGGGTGTGTGAGGATCGTGCGGTTGTCCTCGGAATAGAAATTTCATCGTTTCCGAGATTTCAGCAAGTATCCTGTAACGCCCATATCCAAATATCTAAAAAGAAATGTTGTCGTTTTTTTTCCCCTTTTCGAAAATTAATCCCAAGTAAATTCAATTATCTTGGTGGGTTGAGTCCAAGTCCGAGGGAAGAAAGTAGCTCACCTTTTTTGAAAATCTGAAATTTCCCGTTTTATTTGCGTTTTCTCCGAAGTGATTCGACTACCGTCATTTGAAACGAGCCTGGACGCGACCACGGTCGACTTTTCTGGTGGACCTGTGGTTGCTGATGGAATGTTCGTCAATCGTTTACCCTGACGGCTTTCTTTCGATTTTCGTCTGACGTTCAGATCCGACGAAACAACAATTTCATCAAACGTTTGCCCATAAACGGCTGAGAAGAAAGCGGAGAATTAATCGGAATTGAGATAGAGATAGACGCTCGGAACGAAACGAGACGAGACGAGGAAGATTGAACTGAGCAAACCAATTATGGTTGCTCGTGCAACGGTATGATACACACCGTTGACTAATACTCGTTAAAATAACTAGAAACTTAGTCATTCGTGATAAACGTTTCTTTTATTGTACAATATCCATCGAATCGATATATCATTTAATTTATTCGTTCCGTGTAAAATAATTTCTTAGTGTATACTCACTTCTTCAAGATATACTCACGTTTTTGATCAGACGTTTTTTGGGCGTGGACAATTAAACAAGCCAGAGCGATCACCAGAAGGGACAGAAAATTTGTCATCTTGCCAAATTTCGACCGAAATTTTAATTTTTCTTCCTAGATCCGAAATTTTATTCGAACCTAAAAAACAAATAAAAAAGATACCTCGAATAAATTGGAAGTAACAAATCGCAAAGAAACTCTCTCAATTGCAAATTTGCCACTTTTTACGTCGATACGTGAATACTTACACTTATCTCCATATATTATCGCAAAAAGAGAAAAGAAAAAAAGCGAAAAAAAGGAAAGAGAAGAGAAATAATATTTCCAAGAAACAAGTAGCGCAGAGAATTCTCTAGAAGGCAAGATTGCTCAATGTCTCTCGCGTCACGATA
This sequence comes from Apis cerana, assembly GCF_029169275.1. NCBI lineage: Eukaryota > Metazoa > Arthropoda > Insecta > Hymenoptera > Apidae > Apis > Apis cerana. The sequence continues at coordinate 8,299,042 of NC_083860.1, forward strand.
CTATCACGCGTCACTGACGTATGCAAAACGTCACCTTTCGCAACTAGATCCAGACTACTACCCACTACCGATCCAAATACAAGTAATGCAAATCAAAGATCGATCGGATAGGAAAGGAAGAGACATTCTTTCTCCTCGGAAAGAAGCAGCAAAAAGAAAAAACGAACTCGTAATCCAAACCTTCCTTTGCTCCTTTCGAGATATAATATACAATATATCTTACGTCACCGCGACGATTGTCCGATCGGAGAGAAGAAGAAGAAGAAGAAGCGGGGAGGGGGGGAAAAACGAAGGAGGCAAGAAAAATTATTTGCACGCGAACTTGTGAACTCCGACTTACCGACAGTTCAAAGCCAGAAGATACTTTCCGAGCCGACAACCGCACGAGAAATGCGAGCACAATGCCGCGGAAGGCTTGAAGAGAGCATCGCGAATTCGCTATAGTGCGTGGTGGAACAGGAACCTGGCCGGGGGTAAGGGTCCAGAAGGAGGCGCCTCGCGGGCCATTCGCGCACTGTAGATCGTATGCACCGGACAGACCACTTTCTATTTCATTTTTTCCCCCCTTTTTCGACCCGTCCGTCCGTCCGTCCGTCCGTCTCGCTCTCCTAAGGATCCGGCCGATCGACCGGGCCGACTGGTCTCTGCGTGTCCACCACCGGACTAAACAATGCTTAACGACCACCGAGATGGACCTTTAACGAGGCCCCTTTAATGCCACGTCCACGGTGTCACGAACCTCGGCTCCTACCGTCGAGCAACCGTGTTTCCAAGGGTATCGGGCTCCGTTCCTACCTTTTGTCTCCCCTTTTTTTTTCCTTTTCGGGGGTTTTCGCCCAGCCTTGAGAAAATCGCGTGCGTTTGATTGGAATTGGCGAGGCTTTTACGATGATTCTGAACCCGATCGCGGGGATAGAAGGTGGTCGGATTTAAGAGATCGGTTTCCTTTGGATTCGCAGCAATTTGGGTAAATTTTTTTGGGGAGGGAGAAGTTCGAGAATCTTTTGGACAAGATTTTTTTACGATTCTTCCAAAATGATTTTTTGAATCGGAAGAACGATCCGTGATGGAGATGATAATTAAAAGGGAAAGGTGATAAATGTTGAATACCTCTATTGGAAGCGGAGTAATTTCAAGAGTGGAACGTTCGAGAGAACGATCGAGAAATCAACAAAGCAAAGGAGGCTCGCGCCGGGTATTATCGAGCCAATCGCGAGCGGTTACGGGTTCCCAGAATAAAAGCAGCGAGAATTTGCTACGCGAATTCCAAATGAACGAGTACCAATGTTTTATTGGCCGTGGCTTTTTATAGAGCAAACCGGCGAGAATATACAACTTCTCTCGAGCTAGTTTCCTTCCATCTACGCGAAATACATCAAGCATCGTTTCCAACGGGAACGGAAAACCGTCGTAATCCAATATCTAAACCAGTCGTAAAAGAAGATCGAAAGAAGCGCTAAATAAATAAAACTTCTCCTCTGAATTGTTTCCATCGATTTCTTTGAAGAAGAAAAAAAAAAAAGAAATCGTAAAAAAATCAAAATCGAGAAAAAAGAAGGAGAGAAAGAAAAGGAAAGAGGAAGAGGAGAAAACGAAAAACGACGTTCGATTCTTAGGATTTTTATTATTTTCAATGAGAAACAGGCTTTCTCAGCGGAGAAAGTTCCAGACGGATAGATAGCGCGGAGGATCACGTGTGTGTTCACGAATCGGGCCCCGGTCATTGCACGCACTCCCTGCACGGATCCCGATTTCCAGCGTCCGCGTCTTTTCTTTTTTTTTTATTTTCTTGTTACAGGGCCTCCTCTTCCTCTTTCTTCGCCTCCCTTTGTGCCGTTTAATCCCCGGCCCTCCTTTCTCCGCTTCCTTACACCGGCCTTCCTCGTCCCTCCGCCGACGAGAGGACCGCATCGCGATATTTTATCGGTTTTATTCGCGGGAACATCTGGCGTACGGACAAAGGGAACTCACGGGGCCCTCAGGAAATCTCCAGGAGGGTGGTTCGTCCATTTTTTGGCCAGCCTGCTCGCCTCTATTTATCTATAGCGGTGTAGAATGTTTGTAAACAACGGTGCGGATAGACGATCGACGCCATTTTGGATTAGACGGATTGGAGCCGATCCGCGGCCGAGGGGAGGGGCGAAGTAATCTGTGAAGAAAATAAGAAAATTTGAAAAATTTAGGGAACCAAGGAAGTTTCGTTGTTCGCCGTTTCCATTACGATTCCATTCCTCCCTGGAGGATAATTTAAAAAATTTGGCCTCGTTTGAGCTTATGCGATCCCCTCCTTCGTTTAAACGAAGGAAGGGAAATGATAGAGCGATTTCGAAAAACGTGTTATCGAGGCTCTGAAAGGAATCGAGGCAACAACTTTTATCCGCCATACGGAATAACTGGACTCGGATGGTGCGCAATCTAAGATCGGCATTTCTCCCGGTCTTAAGCTCATACAGTACGCATGAATAAGCTTGCGTATGGAACCACTTGTGACCTTTAACCCGTGTGCAGAATGACCCTTGAAAGGGAGACTGCGAGGTGATTTACATACGAGAATTTATTGGCCCCGTCGGAGCGCCGATGATAATGTACGTGTCCGGGTGATTGATACGATTTTAACAATTCATGACGCGGTTGTCGGCCGTACAATCAATCCTCGTTTACCGCGATTCGTCTCATTTGACCGTTCGTTTATCTATCCTTTAATAACTGCAACATCTCGTGTAATTCGTAATTCGTTCGGATTTAACCGAATCCGTTTTTCTTCCATCCCGCAACTTTCTCCCCCCTCTTCACTGCGAAAACAGATAGACGGAATAACGGTAATTAATATCTACCGAGACGACGAGATGTTTAATTTCGAAAGATCTCCACGAACTTGCCACGAAGAAGAGGCGAAGGATCCTTCGAATCCCCCTGTTTCGCATCTTAAGCTTAGAGAGAGAGAGAAACGCTGGATTTTAAAACGAAGCATCTCGAGTGTAGGCGCGTTTTCGAAACGAAAACAGACCGGTCCGATCGGTGGTGGAAGGTGAGGCGGCAACGTGCTCGCCCCTGCGTTGCGACGCAGCGGCCGGCAACATGGCGTATCCCTCGGATCCCTTTAAAACGAGTTAATCCGTCTGTCTGGCCGTCTGCCGATCGCCTGAGAACCAAGAAGATTCATTTTCCCTTTGTCCATTCTTTTTCACACGTACCAAAAGGAGCTGCGGCTCAATGGGACAATGCAGGCAGCGCCGCGCACGGTTTTACGACGTTCCTTTTCGCACAGGTCCCACACACATTTGAATAATCAACGCGTAGGCAAGCCTCTGCTTTTGTCGCTTGGTCCAAGGGCCAAGTGTTAGGAGAGGAGAGGCGGGGAGGGGGCGCCGGAGTGTGGGGAGAGGGGAACAAGAGAGAAGGGAATGAACGTCCACTCCTCGAAAGGCAGTCACCGCACAAAAGTTGACACGCACGATACGAAATGATCGTGTCTCTCCATCTCTCCAATACTCTCCAATACTCCCGGACCCCGAAAACTGTGGACAGATGTTCCACGCATGCTTCTTCTCCCGTCCTCGTTTAGAGAGATCGGTTTTTGTTCCGTCCCGATGTTGCATGGGCAGAGGTGGAAAAAGAGTACGAGCCGCGATTACGTCACGCGCTTTCTTCTTCCTTTCCTTTCCTCCTTTTAATTCGCGCGGGTTCGTTAACCTTGGTGAACTCTCCCTCTCCCTCCGCGCTCCAAAGGGAGGCCTTCGTCGCCTTCTCTTTGCCCGCGCGCCCCCTTCCCAACGTCGCATCCCCGCGAACCTGGCCCTTGCCTTTTTTTTCTTTTTTCTTTTCTTTCTTTTTACACCGGGTGAACGATCGAGAAATCTCCTCCGGAGAAAGTCTCCTCCCTTGCGTTCGATCGACCATCGCCTCTTCTTTCTTTCCTTCTCTCTCTTCCTCCTCCTTTTATCCGTCTTTCCTCTAACAATATCGCGTAAAATTTGTTGTAAAATTTGAAATATAATATATCCAGAGAGGAAATAATAATGTAATCGCCACGATCTATGCGGAGATGATTCCGTCGTTGCGAGCGAACGAACGTATCGTAAAATCATGTAAATTTCTATAATGGGCAAAGTTCGTTAACCCGACACGCGTGAATTTACGCACGCATTTCTCGAGGGAACCGGAGAGAAAGAGAGAGAGAGAGAGGTGTCTTGAGATCCTTCCGACCAATGAAACGTGTATCGAGCGCGTATTCGGACGTTTTACGACTTCCTATCGTTGCACGCGAGCCATAACCGCGAGATTGCCTCGAATATCTTCGAACGGGACACTCTCCCGTTTCTTCCTTCCTCTCCACGTTCGTCGTTCCTCTCGAACCATTTTCTATTCCTGGAATCGCGTACCCCACGACCGTTCCTCCTTCTGAACGACTAACTAAACCAATTAAAAACCAAGTCTAACCAAATCTCCCTAACCTCTTACAGCAACTTTTACGCAATTCGAAACCGCCAAGGTTCCTCTTCCCTCCCTCTAACTCCTCTTCTATTATATTCCGAGTTTACCTTTAAGAAGAGAAACCCCTCGGATTTCTCGCTAACCACGCTCAACATTCACGGCCAGCCGAACGTAATTTCTATTGTTGAATCACGATGGAAATGGTATCGCGATTTATCTCTCCGGTGTCCAACCAATTCACTCCTCCTATCCCCACGAGTTGAATCGCGTTTCCAGGGATCCGGGCACAATAGGCTGCTCGATTAGGACGCGTTTAGCACGCGATCGAGGGAGGGGCGATTAGTCAACGGCGTGAACATTCCACGCTCGTAAACAGAAGCGTACGCTTAGGTATGTGCGCCTGAAGGAATTGCAGGAAGAGATTCCTGTGGAAGGTCGATTCGTCTCGGGCGGTGCGATGTTTGCGATGGTGGTGATGATGACGACGACGGCGATAATGATGATGATGATGATGATGATGATGCGCTCGTTGAGCTGCGACGCGCGTGCGACGCGCGCGCGAGAAGTCAATTAATATTCTCGGTTATGGGACACGGGACGGGAGCGTGTCGAACGGGCCTGCTTGTTACACGTGTCTCGAACGGTGGAGAGGATCGCGCACAGGATTGGGCCTTGCGAGATTTCGAGGAAAGCTGAGATTGGGCGCCGTGTGCATCTTAGGCTGCGTTCTCATTAAAGCGATGGAAATAGATGGTGAAAAAAGATTTCGAGCAAAAATTCGAGCGAGCGTTTTAGGCTACGTTCTCATTGAAACGATGTCACAGGAAAATCTGGGATGTGGATGGAACGGTGAACAAAAATCGTGACCTGGGATATTCGAGAAAATTGACCATGTGCGTTTTAAGCTGCGTTCTCATTGAAGCGATGTCAGAGGAAAATTTGGAAAACGTGGATGGAAAGAAACGGATGGAAGAAAATCGTGAACTGGGATTTGGTGTATGAGAAAAATTGATGAATTGAAAATGATCGAACAACATATATATCTTAAACTGCGTTCTCATTGAAGCGATGTCAGAGGAAAATTTGGAAAACGTGGATGGAAAGAAACGGTGAAAAAAATCGTGAACTAGGATTTGGTATATGAGATTTTCAGAATAATTGATTGAAAATGATCTTATATCTTAGATCTTAAGCTGCGTTCTCATTGAAGCGATGGAAATGGAATGTGGAATCACGATTTCGAATATTCGGGCAAAAATTGGCCGTGTGCGTTCTCGTTGAAGCGATATCAGAGATTTCGTGCAGGTAGAAAAAAATAAACTAGGATTTGGTATTTTGGAAGCGATTCTGTCAGAGGAAAATTTGGATTTTGCGTACTTAGTTGTAATACAAGAAAAAGATCCCATACAGTTTTTGGCGTTCATTGGATTTCAAAGAAAGCGTGCAATTAATTGGAATTAACGACGCACCATGCGCATTCTCTAGTAAAGCACGACGCCGGAGAGAGGAACGTTCGTGTGAATAAAATAGCGAAGAAGAATGTGTGCCAGTCTTTGGTGTATGGGATTTCGAGGAAAGTTGATACGATTAAAATTGACGACGCATTTTAAACTGCGTTCTCACTAAAGCGACGTGGTGGAAAGGAACGTTTGGATTCTGTTTTGGTTTCAAGGTAACATGTATACACTGTAGGAATATTTAATATATGATATAACAATATTAATAACTAAGCGGATGTTGTTGAGACGAAGAAATATGATATAAGAATGTAAATGTGACAGAGGAATTATTATTTCGTTTAATTCATGCGCAAAGATACAATTGAGAAAAGAAAGAAAGAAAGGAAAACAGAAGAAAAAAGATAAATAATTACGTTGGACATGTTAAAAGCTTTGGCTTCCCGAGGAAGATTCAGCAACATTGAAAGACGCAGAGTACGGGCCGAAATTAAAACTAGCACTCTGCGCATTCGCTTGACTTTCCTCTATGGAAAGACCTCCATTCGTGCTGATGGATTCTGCGGAAGATTCCGCGAAAGATTCCGATGCGCTACCCTGTGCTGGATAAACTATAGGTTCTGGATAACCTGGTCGCGATAGTATCGGATTCGAGAATCCTTCATTGAGGAATCCAAACTGTGGCGACCGTTGATCCCTCTTGTTATCTGTGCCAAGTAAATAGAAATATAAATCAATCTTAGTAGATTGATTATTCGATCACGTAACGTTTTATCATTCGTAATAATACAAGTCTCTTAATATAAAAAAAATGTAAAATTATAAAAAAAAAATGAGCAAACGTTCTTTCTTTCTTTAAATAAACGAACTAACCAACAACTTCGGACGTCGCTTCTTTTACAGGGCTCAACGACTCCTGGCTCTGTAACACTTGGGCTGGTTTCGCGAGACAGATCTGGCAGATGATGGTGCACAACACGAGCAACGAGAGGATACGCGTCGTCATTTCGACGAGGGTCAAATCTGGATTCGAGTGATTCGCGCGAACAGAAGTGTAGAAAAATAATCGTAGGAATTCGTTGTGAGCACGATGCTTTTATACGAGGAACCCTTCACCGCCGAAATCCAACGAAGACACCCATAATTCCGTCATTTCTAGAGATCACTGTTCGTGCTTGTCATTGGCTTTTAACGAGTGGACGACCTTACTTTTCAGGGACGAACGAAAGTGGATCTCAGGAAAGTGTCGGCCGCTAATCAGCTTCGGGGAATCACGTGATAAAAAGGCAAAAAAAAAAAAAGAGAGAGATGAAGAGAGGAGTCGAATATTGAAAGACGAAAGATGTAAGTTAATACTTTCTTAAGATCATGTTTTATTCAACGATCTTTGGGAATTCTCGATATTAAATCTGTCGCTTTGATAATTAATCGATTAATTTTCATTCTTCCATTCCAAGTTTCTTTTTTTCCTAGAATAATCTTATTTTTATTGCAACGATGTGCGTAATAAAATACAACGATGTTGTTGCTTACGAGAGTAGAAGAGCGAGGAGGGAAAAGAAATAAAATAAAATTAATGAAGAAGAAAAGTATATTTCTAAATAAATAACGAATTCGCGTCGTTATAATTTGTTAGTCTTACGTTAAATTCAGTCTTGTATCTCTCCATAAAATAAATCTAGAATAATAATTACAATTTTTACATCTTAATTCTTACATCTTAACATTATTAATTATATGTAAACTTAATCTATTGTGCTTTACTATATATTATTTTTCTACGTTACCTAACCAAAATCATATTTACAGAAAACTTATTCGAAGAATATAATTTATAGAAATATACATAAATACATTTAATTTCTACATTCTAGAACGAACGTTTTGTCAATAATCTTTGAACGAGTGAGGCTTCTTCAAAGGGCAACTTGTACGAATTGACCTTCATGTTCGATCCCGTGGACCTTTGTGGACGTAGATGATGGATGGGATTAAGAAGTTACTAATCTTTTCTTTCGAGCCTTCTTTTTACCTTCCAACCTTCGAAACTGGAAAAAATTTCTGGTAAGCGATTAAGATATCGATTGTTTCTCAATTTTTCCCTTCAAAAAAAAAAAAAAAAGAAAAAAAATATTTTAATTTCAAGAATAATCGAACTCGTTAAGAAAGAAATGTTATTTACCTCCTTGTCCATTTAACTCCTTTTCCACTGTTCTCCTTAATCTTCTTAATCTCACTTTCATAATCTCTGAAAATATATATTAAATATTTTTACATTATATTTATACGATAGATAAATTACATATGATAAATAATAAATTTCTAAATATTTTTAGGCACATTAATTCTAGAACAGGTAGAAGAGGTTCTACGAATATCGTTGAACGCGAATTAATTTTAATAATTCACAAAAAATCACTCACTTTTCAACGAAGAAAATTCATTTTTGAAGAACGGAAAATCGATATCCATCGTTTCAGCGACGGCAAGGAATAGCAGGAAAATGACTTCGTCCATGGTCAGGATCCGTACCAGTACTGAACGCATCCGAATTTTGAAACTTTCCTTTTAAAGGGGTTTTTGTCGTCATTATTGGGGGAGAAACTGAAAGTTTCAGCCAGATAATGGTAAAATCTTTGACCTGGCACCAGGTAACCCTACCTGGAATTTTAGGAAAATAAAAATCAATAAAATCAAGGGATCATATTAACGGAACAATAGCGAGTTTTTCTAAAGAACTTTTCTTTCACAATGAAATCGAGGAAAATTATTTGGGACAAAAGAAGATAACTAATGGAAGATAAAAAAAACAGTTATAAATAGTTCCACGTTTTTCTTAAGGAAATGTGAAATATATATATATAAATGGATAGGAATTTTTTTCGATTCTTAAAAAATTTTTTTCGATCAAAGTTAATCGATCTTTAAGGATGTCATTGCCACGTGTCGTCGTCGTTGAGGATTTCTTCGTAAAGATTATATCAGCCACGTTCTATATATAATGAACACGATGGCGGAAAATGTAATGGAAAAATGAAGAAGTGACACAGTCACCAATAATAGTTATTTACGATCGTCGTTCAATGTCGCCGTTTGTCAATGTTTCATAAACATTATGAATCATGAAACAAGCGTATTTGCACATCGACCAATATAGTTTCTTAAGAGAAATTTGTAAAAATTGTCGAATATACACGAATTGATAAAAAAAGTAAAAAAGTGCAACTCGTTTTACGCAAGAATCTCAACAAATTTGATGACTAAATGGCTTTCTTAGTAAAAGGCGTGTATTAAAAAATGGATTGAAATAAATTAAACGAAAGATTTCGTAATTACTTAACGATTATTTCACGTTACGCTTATCTAATAGTTTTTTAATGAACTAAGGTCAAAGATATCCACCGATAGAAAAAAAAAAAGAAAAGAAAAGAAAAGAGAGAATTTAAAATTTTATATGACTTCTTATACGTTTTAATGACGGAAATAAAAATAAATATTCAATAATATTTATATTGCGTAAGAGCGTGAAGTATGATAAGCCAGAATAATAGATGGAAACTCCGTGGAAGTCGTAAAATAAATGATACTTAATGTAAATACAATTGTCGGTAATTACGTGCAAATTACGAGAATTCGTGTGCAGAGATATCAATAGGAGACAAATATACCGACATATTTTTTGATTTTTACTTCGTGTTTGTACGACAAGATATCCGGTTCTTTACATTTACAACAACTAATTATTCGTACGTAAATTATTGTTTATACGGAAAAAGTTTGGAGAAGAATTGAATTGTTTTGAAAGAGAAATAAGTATAATTGAATTTATTGCGGATAGAGGTTGTACGAAGATCATACGCCTTCGCATTTATTCGTATTCGCTTATAAATTAATATAAAAATGTCGATAATTAAAATACTAAAATCGCAAATTCGATATTTGATTGGATGCTATGTATAAAGATAGAAAAAAAACATTATCTCGTTCGTATTACTATCACGATTTAAGATTAAAATAACTACGCTCGTTACGTTAAATATAATTTTAACGTAATTACGTACAAAGTTTTTTAATTACATGCTACATCGTTTTATAGTATTAAAATAACGTTCAATCTTAAATATCTATTATAAAATCGGAAAAAACGCTAATCATGTGTCGAGTATTATCCACTTATACGATAAAACACGATGGAAGTCGCTTTGAAAAGTTTTTAAATGGACTGACGCTTCGACAAAGTGAACAAATTAACGAAGACAAATTTAATATCCGATATCAACGTTGGAAAAAAGATAAAAAAGGATTTCGAGGATTTTCTCAAACGGTGAATACTTCCTATGCTTCGTGTATTGGCAAGAATATTATCACAAATGATAATAAATTTATTTTTTGAATGCTCGACTCTGATGAAATTTCATTCATTATTCATTCACAGTTAAAGTTTTCATTTTTAAAGATAAAGCGCAATAAAATTAGTTACATATCAACACATCGAGTTGTAAAGTAATTACGATTTCGATATTACATTGCCATGATCCAGCATGGGTAATCACATTGCGTCGATCGATGTTCGAGTCGATAATCGTTTTAAACCGATGTACCTTTGACTCTTAATTCCATTGACGTGTTTCAGATCCTACAAGCTAATCGGTAGAGTATCCTAAAAATCGAGTTTCGAGTGATGGCACGGTCCATGGCGTTCGTAATATTTCCACGATTAAATAATTCGAGAGAGCAAAATTAATTAAATAACGAGTATATCCAAATGTTTGGATGATTAATCTCTGAAGACGAGCAAACTCCTCGTGTCCACGTTGGCGGATGCAGAGCTGGAGGCGAAACTGTTGCCGGATCCCGAAGACGCTTTGCTGGATGCTTGTGCATTCGCATTGGCCGACCCATTTCCAAAACCTGACGACTTGGCGGACGATTTGGCGGACGCATTGCTACCAGAAAATCCTTTGAACGAGTTCGAATTCGCGTTTGCAATTGCGTTTGAGCCTGAGGAATGGAGACGAAATCATTTAATTAGGACCACACCTAATTGGATTGCATCGGCCATGGATAACACACTGGCCCTGTCGCCTATGAAAGCAATAGCAGATAATGAATGAACGAGTTTGGGATGAAAAAGTGCGATGAAACGAAGTTAGATACTTGTTGCTTTTAGAATATGTGAGAGTTAAGCAATTCCTGCATGTAAATTGCAATTGACTTCTTGTCAATTATAAATGGATGCTTTTCAATAAGATGTTAAATAAATTTGTAGCAATTGCAGCTCACATTGGATGAGATTCGAAGCGAAAGCAACAAGCTTAGCTTAATTATAAATATATATACGTACTTCCTGTTCCAGAAGAAGCGGAAGCTTCAGCCTTGGCACTAGCACTGGCGGATGCATCTCCAAATCCGAAACCGTTTCCATCGTAACCACTATTACCAGATCCACCGCTTCCAACATTTGCAACAGCATCAGCTTTGGCATTTGCACCAGCGAATCCTAATCCTCCAGTACCAAAAACTAATCTAGAATCTGATCCATCTTTGGATGGTCCAACATTAAAGCCATTGGATCCAGATCCAGATCCAGCATTTGCTCCAACATTTGCTCCAGCATTTGCTCCAGCATTTGCTCCACCAGTTCCAAAAGTTGATCCAGACGTTCCAAAAACTGGAGTACCTTTTGAAGGTACATCATAACCTCCAGATCCGCTGCCTCCAACTCCTGTATTCGCTCCAGCATTTGCTCCACCATTTCCAAAAGCTGGTCCAGATGTTCCAAAGACTGGAGCACCTTTTGTTGGTACACCATAACCACCAGATCCGCTGCCTCCGGCGTTTACTCCTGCATTCGCTCCAGCATTTGCTCCTCCAGTTCCAAAACCTGGTCCAGACGTTCCAAAGATTGGGGCACCTTTTGTTGGTACACCATAACCACTAGATCCGCTATCTCCAACGTTTACTCCTGCATTTGCTCCAGCATTTGCTCCTCCAGTTCCAAAAGTTGGTCCAGACGTACCAAAGACTGGAACACCTTTTGTTGGTACACCATAACCACCAGATCCGCTGCCTCCAACGTTTACTCCTGCATTCGCTCCAGTATTTGCTCCTCCAGTTCCAAAAGCTGGTCCAGACGTACCAAAGACTGGAACACCTTTTGTTGGTACACCATAACCACCAGATCCGCTGCCTCCGGCGTTTACTCCTGCATTCGCTCCAGCATTTACTCCTGCATTCGCTCCAGCATTTACTCCTGCATTCGCTCCAGCATTTGCTCCTCCAGTTCCAAAAGTTGGTCCAGATGTTCCAATGACTGGAGTACCTTTTGTAGGTACACCATAGCCAGCAGATCCACTACCTCCAACGTTTACTCCTGCATTCGCTCCAGCATTTGCTCCTCCAGTTCCAAAAGTTGGTCCAGACGTTCCAAAAACTGGAGCACCTTTTGTTGGTACACCATAACCACCAGATCCGCTGCCTCCAGCGTTTACTCCTGCATTCGCTCCAGCATTTGCTCCACCATTTCCAAAAGCTGGTCCAGATGTTCCAAAAACTGGAGCACCTTTTGTTGGTACACCATAACCACCAGATTCGCTGCCTCCGGCGTTTACTCCTGCATTCGCTCCAGCATTTGCTCCACCAGAAACTAATCCAGTTTGATAAGTAGGAACAGCATAGCCATTGTTACCGGACCCAGAATTTCCAAATGCACTTCCCGTATTTTCAAATACGGTACCTGATCCAACTCCGCCCTCGTAATTTGTACTTGGATTAACAGGACTTTGTTTAACAGGCTGACCGTATCCACCTGTATTCGCACCAGCATTAGCATTGGCGATAGCTCCTGCATTGGCTCCTGCATTTGCTCCCCCAACGATCGTAGGTACGTTCGTTTCATAGCTTCCTGGTTTGCTTCCTTGACCAGGATAAGTAGTAGGAATAGGACTACCTCCATTCTGTTTTTCAACAGTTTTTGCACCATTAATTACGTATTCTCCAAGTCCATGAGGACTTGCACTAAGTTGAAATTCAGGATTGAGGAAAGGATTTTGCGCTCCAATTTGTCCTTGAGAGATAACACCAGCATTAGCAGCAGCATTTGCAGCAGCGTTGGCACCAACATTGGCACCTGCATTTCCTTGACCTTGTCCACCAGTTAGGAATGGATTACTCGATCCAGCTTGATAATTACCCGCACCCTGACTTCCTGACCCTGATGTTCCTGGATATGCGTTTCCAAGAACACCTGCGTTAACGCCTGCATTAGCGCCTGCGTTAGCTCCTCCGCTTCCTTGAGATCCAGTCAAGAAAGGATTGTTCGTTCCGATGGAAGTAGTTGGAGCATTTCCAGGATAGTATCCCGATTGCTGAACAGGATAGCCGTTCGCACCAGAAATGGAATTAGCTCCTGCATTAGCTCCTGCATTAGCTCCTGCATTAGCTCCTGCGTTAGCTCCTGCATTTGCTTTGGCATTTGCATTTGCAATGGCGATGGCATTAGCATTGGCGTTTGCGTTAGCTCCTGGATAACCATTCTGATAGTTTCCAACCGGATTGATCGGTTGGCCGTATTGAGCCTTTCCATCTTTACTAACTCCTGCTGAAAAAAATAATATCTATAAATACCAAGGAAAATTTATGATAATATAAAAAATAAATGTACATGCTGTTGACTTGAATACATATATCTGTGCTGTTGGAAACAAGATCTGCGTAAACGTGCCGTTGAAAAATAATTACAACAGTTAAATATCATGATGGATTCTCGTGTTAAATGTTAAACATATTGAAAAGGGAACGAAACCTGTTCGATCTGTTTAAGATTAATAACAATTCACACAAATTGTACATATATCTCGAGTATATTAGTATCGATCCGATGTATTTACACGAAGAAATAATACAATCCTCTCCTTGAAACGACAAAGAATAGTTTCTCTCTGCAAGTGCAATCAATGTGATGTATCATCGTGCCCATTTTACACATCGTCCGTCGATTTATTCAAACAACAGATATCTAAATCATCGATGCGACATAGCGATTGCAATCGACAATCCTCTTCAACGTGAAACAATGTTCTTTAGTCACATGTGCAAATCAGCAGCCAACATCCGTTCGAGGCAGCTCACCTTGGCTATGATATGCCGGGTCTTCGATCACGATCACTTTGATTGTCTCAGGGCCGTGATCAGGTTGTGGATACCTCTCGAAAGATGGCCTGCCGAATGATGGTGGTGATGGCTTACCGAATGATGGTAGCCTACCGAACGGCGGTGGATTACCGAATGGTGGTGGCCTACCAAATGGTGGCCTGCCCAATGGTAGCCTGCTCAATGGTGGCCTGCCCAATGGTGGCCTGTAGACTGGTGACGGATCTACGATCACTACCACGGTTTCTTCATCGTCATGAGGACGATAAGGAATCTGTGTGAATTGAACCGGAGGCATCTCGTTATCAATTATTTCAGCCCTTCGAAGATAATTATAATGATACATGATGACAATGACGATGACGATGATGATGACAACGGCGAGAAGGACGTACTTTCAACCTTTATTCACCATCTCGATATGAGATATGAGGAATTGAATTATCGAAATTATTTCAGAAAATCTATTTGATTTGAGAAACGACCATGATTTATACCTTGCTACCGGTTACCGCGTTGCTTCGAGTTCCCGAAGAATAATATCCATTTGGTAATTCCACGCCGCCGTTCGATTCGAATTGTCGGTCTACGTCGCTTTTCATTCCAGGTTTATAGCCACTCGTTACACCATCGATAATGTTCGTCTTCGCGTTTGCATCCGCAATTGTACCACCATCGTTCCACGATCCTCCAGGAGCGTAATAATCATCGGATGATCCTGTTCCACTAATAGAATTCGCTTTCGCGTCCGCGCTTGCTGTTGCGGCTGCATTACCTCGAAAACTTTCAGGAGCCGTGTAATAGCCGTCGAGCGTTCCCGCGCCATTATTCGCATTGTTACTTTTAACATTCGTATTTGCGTTGGCACCGGTATCAGATAAATCGTATCCGGGAGAATAATAATTGGCCGGTGATGCACCGGTATAAGGAACGGCGTTCGAATTCGCGTTGGCGTTCACGTTCGAGTTCGCACCTCTGTTTGCATTATAGTTCGCGTTTGCATTAGCATTTGCAGCGGCGCTCGCAACGGTATTCGCAGCGTTATAACCATCATTCGGATTCGTGATCGACTGAGAACCACCGGAGCCGTCGTATTGTTGCACGTCTGTCGGCGCGTAGTAGTAGTGACCGATGTTAGAACTATAATCTGGAATGTAACGTGAGACCGATGTGACTTGCGTCCAAAGAAAATTCGATTCGAAGAAAAGATTACTGATAATTTAGGGGATTTCTCTCTCTCTCTCTCTCTCTCTCTCTCTCTCTCTCTCTCTCTGTAAAATTTCAATCCAAAAGATCCGATCGAACACCGATCGTTAGAAAAATGTTCTGAGGGGATATTTTCGAGGGGATCATCCAGAAGAATGTTATAATAATCGATATCGCGCCGATAATGTAATATTTCCGAATGTCTGAGTACCTTGAGCGTTGGCTATTGCGCTGGCGTCAGCTTTTGCAGAGCCTTGGCCGAAGGCTTGAGAATTCGCCTTGGCAACGGAGGTAGCACCATTGCCTTCGGCCGTGGCCGAAGAGCTGGCCAAGCTGCTCGAAAAGGAAAGTGGTCCTAACTGTAGGTTGCTCCCGTACGAGTGCGAGGAGCTCGAGCTCTGATCCTTCTTGTGGAACAGTCCTAGCGGGTCCAGCAAACCTGCCACGCGCTTTTGATGATCCTTCGCCAGATCAAAGAGGACACCTGTAAATTAAAAAAAGGAAATCGAACCAACTTGCTTGAAATGACTCTAGCAAAGTTAAAAGAAAAAAGAAAAAAAAGAAAAACTCTGTTAAAAATTAAGACACAGAGAAGAATCGACGTTAATTTCGTTTCTAACATTTCTTCGTGTCGAAGAGAACGAAGAGAATTAAATCAGCGTGTCACCGTGTATCCATCTTTCGATCGGAAGTCATTGAAAAATAAGAAATAGACTCACCAGGTTCCGCGAACGAACTTGCGAGGCACGATAGTACCATCAACGGCACGAAACACTCAAGATACCGCATTTTTTCTCACACTGTGCGCAATTCGAGAATATATATATATATATATGTATATATATTACACGAATATCCATAAAACTATCTTCTATCTGTCTCGCCAAAACTCGCTACCTCGGATCGATAATCTGTGGCCGAAGAGTCAAGAACGACTGAAGCTGTTGAACGAGACAACAACTTATATACGAGGCACCGGTGGATTTTACGTCGGTCAATAATTGATCGTCACTCATCGCGGATCATCGTTCCCCGTCGATTTTTTTCCCTTCTCCCGCGCGAAACGTAGCTTTCCGCGATCACGTTCCCGGTCCCGAAATGCCGATCCTCCCAAAATCGTCCACGTTTTCCACGAAACGAGGATGCGAGAGACTGGATCGACCGGTGATCTCCGAGGCGGCGGACAAAACTTTCGCCGGGGACCTGACACTGTCAAGGTCTAATCGCTTCGAATTGTTTCGCATTTTTCCATGCGATGGGTTATTCCTCTTGGAATTGGAATTCCGTCACCAAATCAATGGATTTCCACCACCCAGACACGATCGTTCGACTTTTCGAAATTGTCGAAGAAAATTCACGAATTATTTGTTTAAAGAGAATTGCTCAAGAGATAATTTAGTTTAACGCGTTCAAATTTAATTTTATTATTATAGGATACCGAAAATGGATTTTGTTCGATGCTCTTGAGATTCGTAATTTAAGATCGGTCATCTTTCCAAGGATAATAAAAAAAACATTTGGGTATATTTATGGTATATTGTTCGTCGAAAGAATCGGTTTCGTAATTGATCATAAATGCCATCATATTCCAATATGCATAATAAGGAATATCATATTTGTCTTGTGAGTGGAGTTTTGTGTGTGTCGTCTGTCGATGGTGGCTGAGTGAAGATTGTTTGACATTATAATATAGTTATATAACCAGATTCGACTGGAAGTTAATTCGAAATAATAAAGATAACAAAAACTGAAAATACGAATAATTAGCAGGAAATAAAATAGAGGGAAATATATTTATCTCGAGATAAATACGCAATATATATATGAAATACCGATTAAAGATTCATCGAGATCGACAATTGGGAGCGAATTATCGTTTAACAATTTATAATTTTAACTCGATGGTTTCATCGATCGATCAACAGAGCGATTAATATCTATGAGTAAGTTGCGTAGGAGAAGGTAGGAAGCTTGGAAAAAAGGAGATATAGAAGCAAACATCCGGTTATCGAAGGCATCTTGTTGGACAAGTTTGTAACAATTTGTAATCCGACTGGTAAGTAAACGCGGAATTATTGGAAGTTTCGAAATTGATTCGAAAGAAATGGATTGTTCCGTTTCCAAGAACCGTTGTTAACGGCAGAAAAGTTGGAGTGTTAGTTGTGAGATGATCGATAAATTATTCTAGACGCGATTTGTTTCTTTCTCTCCATCGGTTATCGGTTATTAGATAATTGTGTAGAATTTTATGATCGGTAAATGATGCAACCGTAAATAATCGGTTAACGTAATTACATTAACATAAAGGAAAAAATTCTGATTAGCGGTATTTCTCTGTGAAGAATGGGAAAAAATATTTGAGAATCTTTGCATGATCTTTTTCGACGATCGTAAATATTATGTGAAAATAGGATACAAAGATTCGTAATAAAGATAAAATAAAGATTGAAAATTACGGAGGAAAATCCAGACGCGGAGCGATAATCGGTTATTTTTATTGTGAACGATGCGATGCGATGATTGCAATTATGACGTCTCTTATAATCTCTTGACCCCCATTCATATCGATATAATTAGGTCAAGAAATTTCACGATCGTTAGATTTAGAGAAAGAAAAAGTGTTGATTCTGAATTGATTTTTAATGGATAACATTCATTAAATTTTATTCTGTCGTTATTAATTATATTGAACTTGGAAGAAATTAAAAAAAATATCTCTTCTTCTTTGAAGCCCCATCCATGTTTTTATACTACCTAAAAATTCGTGTTCAACGTTTTTATCTTCAACAACTAATCTCTCTCTCTCTCTCTCTCTCTCTCTTTCTCGAAAACTCGAAATGGTATTGACGTAATCACAAATATTAAAGGCAAGGATACACGTGCCAGTAGCAGATACATCGAAATTTTTTTTACGAAAGAATGACGGCATTACGCTTCTAAAACTCGAGCTCCTTCGTAAAAAGTTTATTGTTCTTATTTTAAGATGAGGATTTATCATTCTCTTACGAATTTCTGACACGCGTATCTTTCATTCATAGATCGTTCAATCTATTATCGTATTTACACGTTGCTCTCGATCGTTTTTTTTTTTCATTTTTTTCTATTTTATATTCTCTGAAAACCTCAAGTTCAAGGACTGCTCATAGAGAATGTTTCTAAAAATATTCGTGAGTAAAAGAAGAAAAAGAAGAAGAAGAAGGAGAAGAAGAAGAAAACATTATTGGTTATTGTTTTATTCTATCGATCATCGATTAATCTTTGAATTTTGTAAAAGAAGAAGAAAAAAGATTCGATCGAATCTTGTTGAGCTTTGGAAAAAAATATGAAGATAACTTCTCTTCTGACATTTTTAAAGAAATAAAAATAGCAACAGTAGCTAAGGAGCCATCGTCACGTGGATCGTTTTTCGTTCTATGCAAATTATCGAAGAGAGAACCGGTTGATATTATTATTGAATCGAGGAGCAAGAAGAAAAAAATATGTCAATATGTCGAGATGTCTATAATCTCACTCGATTTCAAGCTATACACGAGATAATGATCGAACGGCATGGTCTCTCCATCTCTTCCATCCGAAAGATCGATATTCCGACCTCAAGATTCCTATCGTCAGATGGACCGTGAAAACGTGCAATTTTCACGCCAAAGACGTGACACGATGCGAGCAACGGATTATCTCCTCGTGATAAATTATTATATCCTTCTTTTTTTAAATAATATCGCGTTATTACGTACAATTACAATATTCATTGACGGTTAAAATGAAAAAAAAGAAAGAATAATACTCGATGTTCACTCGAGCGATTGATTAATTTTGTTCATGAAAAAGATGCTGTCAGTATTTTCAGGTATCGGGTCATCAAATTTAAAAAAGGAACGTATGGAAATAAAAAATTCATATCTCCTGTTTAACTTGAGGCGAAGAATCCGAGAATATATTATTTATTAAAAAATTCAACGCGATTCTATTCGTTTCTCAATAAAATAAAATTAAAGATAAGATGGATAGATAAATAAGAAACAACCTTCGGATTACGTTTTATTGACAATAAAAGATCGCAAGTAAGAAACATTACAGTAAAATAATCGTTAGATCCTTTTTTTTTTCATTGAACGGTCCCGAGATTTCCACCTACGTCACGGCAATGACAAGCCGGAATATGGGCACGTAGCGGAAATGGCATGATTTTTAATAAATAGTCCGTTGTAAACATCGTCTCGATTATGTACCTTGAACTACTAGTTAAAATCCCAGAATTCCACGAGAGGACTTCCAATCAGATTCGAGTTGGAAATCCCGTTCTCTGAATCACACACGGACAGATATATCTCTATATTTGTGTGCCTTAAAAATATTTCGCCCATGTTTATATTTCACACATCTTATATATGTATTTATATGTATAGTAAGATAATCGTATCAATGTCTTTTTATATTTTATTGAAAAAAAAAATTGAATATTTCTTTTTTAATTCGTATATAATATGAACGATCGAATCTTATCTTCCATCTCCTGAATTCCATCCAAGCATCTTGATATCTTGATGCGTATCTTCCTAGTTAAAACTTGGGAAAACTTCGAATTCTCGATAGAGAAGAAACGCGAAAGGAAGCACAGACGTACGTGCTGAAAATCGCAGAGAATATTCATAGAGATTGTTAAACTCGGATCAGTTTCGATTCTCTAATTTTTAGTTAAAAGGTTAAACGGATCATAAAATTTTATAAATAGCTTCGCTTTTTATGGATGGATTTGGAAAATCCGTCGTGAACGTTTCGATGAATTTTACACGGTTCGCTCGTTTCCCATTCCAAGAGAATTCGAGTCAACTGTGGGTCAAACGCCTCGAGAAAGACTCGAGGGAAACGAGCTCGACACACGTCGATAGACGGAGCTCGCGTTCTTACGAAATCGGAACATTTCATTCACTCTCTTCGCCTTGATGAGTCACTCGGTCTCGGTGAGCGAATCGCGCGTCGAAATTCGATGGCTGCCGAGAAAAACCCAATGCCACGCTTACGTGACGATCACGCACGCGTTATTGTTCGTTCGTAGATGGAAATCGAATGAGATAATGAATCTACGTGTTTCTTTCTTTCTTCCTTTTTTTTTTTTTATTTTTTTAATTCAATATGTATACATCGTTGATGAAAAAAGAAGAAAAAAAGATGGATGGAATGGAAGAAAATTGATGGAAGACGAGCGAGGATGAGCGAAAGAAAAATTTTTTCTCTTTTTTTTTATATTTATTTATTTACGGTTATGATTAACAAGAAAGATTAAAACAAGGGGAAAAGTGAAATATGTGATTTTTTTTCTTTTTTCTTTAAATATTTATTCAATCCTAATCGACAAAGGTCAAAGTCTTCTTTCTTAAAGCGAAACGATCTTTTTTAGATTTTTAACCTTAAGGTGCATTCTTTTCGCCAAAGCTTTTATTATTAAATAGAATCACAGAATTCTTCACGATATCATATTTATTTGGATATATATAAAATTTTTACTCGGCTTATAATTAATATATATTAATAATATTTTTGGGACGCAAAATGTACATCATTCGAATATTCCTCTCAAATAATACACCCAATTAATATAAGAAAATTCCGGGTCAGTGCAGTATACTATTAATTTTCCAGTAACAGGATACTTTTCTTCCTGAAATTTTTCGTCTTTGTATTGCTCGATTTCCTTAATATTCACATTAACGACTATACTCTGGAAAAGTATACAATATATATATACATATATATTAGCCCAGATAGAGAATCGAATTGAAACAATTTCAATTCGTTAATTTTTAGATAAAAAGAACCCGAATTGATTTCAAAATTACCTGTTTTGAATTCAAAGTGATCGATGTTGTGTTCACCATGAAACTATCAGGCTCGTCGACGATAAAATTGAAGGTCTTTGTTTTTCTGAAGACATTTTTGAAAGAAATAGAAGCAAAAGAGGTTCGAGTGATTATGTAAGGACCCATTGGTTTTGGCAGGGAGCACGAACCGATCAACGGAAATCTAAAGTTAAACAGGGAAACGATTAATTTTTCAATTTAATTTCTGATATCGATATCCTCGAATCATTTCTCTTCTCGCTCCTAGGAGCAAGTTTGATGAGTAAATTATAACTTCTTACATGAATTCTCCAGCAGTGATCGAGGATGCTGTCAACGTGGCGGACACATTTTCAATGTCGCACGGCTCGAAAATTACCTTGAGCATATACACGTCTTCTTTGGAAACGTCGACAGTTTCTGGACACGTGAAACAATTGCTATCCACCTAAAAAAAAAAAAAAGAAAGTAAGGAAACAGCGAGACTTAAATTTAAACGTTCGATACCTAAGAATTATTTAAAAAATTATATTCGTAATTGATGATATCTCGCGTACTCGTATTGTAAATTGGGCAAAGTGGTCTGTGGTTAAGTTTTTCAGAATGAGGGAAAACTCGGCAATATTTCCCAAATAAGCGTTAACACGTGTGACATTCTCCGGAGGCGCTGGAACACCTCTCAACTGCAATTCGTACGGGAACAGGCCCATATTAGTGCAATAGATATTCATGATGACAGACTCGTCGCATGGCAGCAAAGGATTAAAATAAACAGAAATATACTCCTAGAAATTTAATAAAAGTTTCCATTAATATAGTTTGAAGGGAATAAAACGAGACAACGATTACTTACGTGCGATTCTGGCGGCATTAATCTTGGTACTTTGACGATAACAAATGGATTGAGACAATCCGCTTTAAGTCTTATTATATTTTGCAAAGGGTTTTCGAATTTCAAGGGGTAACAAATCTCGGATCGAACCGTTGTTATCAATTTAATGGATTCGATCACTTCAGGCTCGGTTACCTCGTACTCTATCTCGTAGAATTGATATTCTTGATCCTCGGTGGTAAACGTTATCTGTATATCAAAAAATTTTAATAAAAAAAGAGAAAAAATCTCGTCGAAATATAAAATTTAAGATTATTAAAGATTAAAGCGTTACCTTAAAATGAAAATTCCACTTCTCGTAGCAATAAAACACGACGTGATAGTCTCGTTGACTGTTCGCTGGAACGTCGAATTTCTCGTTCCCTACGAAACTATATATAGGAATCTGTCCACGGAAAAAAGAAAGGATATATATAAAAGTAAGGTTCACATTCAAATATTTTTCCTGTCTATATCAAAAATCAAACCTCTTGCTTATGCTGATGATGATCGTCGTGGCTATAATCTTTCACCCTTTCGATCTTACAATGAAATCGCTGCTGTGTGTCCAACCAGTTGTGGACAGGCAAAAGTTCGGTGTATTTCGTTTTAGCGGGGATCCGACGAATAATAGTATCTGAAACTCGGGGAGGCAAGCTTCTTCCACGAAGGATGTATAACAAATACACGTTCTCCTCCGGACATCTCAATACCAATGATCCCTGGTGGTATACGATACAGTTTTCTAAGAGTAGTTTTGCAGATTTTTTAATTTCGTTACAACAAATCTCGCAAATTTATTATCCTTTTACCGTGTTCAGCGTCTCGTCGGTGTTCATGACAATGGGCGCGTAAGTGACGACGCAAGGAGCCAATTGCAGTGGAGGGATTTGGAGGAGTTGATCAGCGGAGAAATAATCGCCTTTCACTTCGATCTTCAGTCTCCAGGGGGCGTTCGAGTCGTTCATTATGATCACGGATCGGGTTTGCTTTTCTCTTACGAACGACTCGAAATTGATCGTGCTTATAGGATCTGGCAATTTGCAACACGCTCCTGATATTTTAATACTCAGAGATCTGTGCTTTTCGATTTCTAGAAATGCCTGGCCGGGAAATGTAAGAATACATATATATATATATATAATCTTTGTCAATTTGTCGCTAATTGTATTTGCGACAATCTTTCTTATCGCATGTGTAGATTTACGTAAATATGCATTGTTCGAGCATCGCAAATGACAATTTATTACGAAGGCCGACTGAGAATGAGTCATTAAATAAAAATCGTCGTAAAAATTAAACACACTCGGGAATAACATTCTTCTTCAGTAGTACGTTCAAGATTCGACGAGTTACAGTTATTTAATCGCGTAATCATTTCTCTCGAAACAATGTTTGATTCATAGAATAGTTGCGAAACATCCTTCTTCTTTACATTATTATTCTTTATACAACTTGAGATCAATTTTTTCTTCTAGCCACTCGTTAAAAGTTAAAAATAAATTCTCATTCGAGAAGACCGGATTAAATAGAGCGGATTGTTAAAAATAATCGAAGGGATCTAATCGCGGAATCGTTTCTCTCGAAATAATGTTTGATCGATAGAATAGTTGCGAAACAATTTTACATCCTCGCGAAACATCTATCAAACACCTTCTTCTTTATATTCTTTATACAACTTGAGATCAATTTTTTCTTCTAGCCACTCGTTAAAAGTTAAAAATAAATTCAAGAATTAAATAGAGTGGATCGTTAAAAATGATCGAAGATTTGGAATTTTATCATCGGACGACGGGCAATTTTTAGATTTAGCGCAATCTCGAAACTTAAAGCGAGGAGGTGGAGGAGGACATGGCGGGACACGCGTTCAGGAAATCTCATTAAGAGATTGTTTGGCATATCTGTACGCAGGGAAATGAGATCGTGAACTCACCTCACCCTCGATTATGTTTTTTTGTTCGAAAGGTTGGAACTTCACCACGAAAACGACATGCGTGTCGACCGAGCAGTAACCGGACATAGGGATGATTTGGAAATCTTTCGGCAATTTCGCTACGTTCCATTTGAATCTATTCGTTCGTTAACATTTATTTATCAACGATAATCCACAAATTGCTGTGATTACTATGAAAGATGAAGACGCGAAAGAAAAAGAAAAAAACGAAATCAAATATCCATTAAGGAGGATTAAAGAAAAAAGAGCGAACTTTATTCACTAACCTTGATCCCAGATCTCCGGTGTTCATTAGAATCATCTTAGATTCTTCGATACAATCTTGAATCACCGTTCCGAAGAAGATACTGGTTCTGTTTAAGCGAAATTCCGTGCCTACGCAACTTCCACGAACCAAGAACAACGGTATAATGTTGGAATTCGTTTGAAGAGCGATTTTAACCGAGAACGGCCTTACCCTGGCCGTCGGTTTGAAGAAGATCATCACGTTGATCCTCTTATTCGGTTTCAGAATAACGTTGGTCGACGGCTTGACCTTCAAAACATCGTAAAGTTTCGGTTCTATGGTGTCTAACATGCTATCGAAGGTCCAGGAACGCTTGGTCTCCATGATGGACGCTTTAGCTAGAATAGGAAGATCTCGCTTCACGTTACAATAACCCAAGGTTTCGTAGTAGTCGTCGTAGCCGCCCAGGTACTGCATCACCCCGAATTTCATTTTGACCGGTGCCAACCCCTTGTTCACCACCGGGATCTTCTTCACCATCACTTTCATAGGGGAAATGTTACCAAGATCGATCACTTTGTCCCGAGAATTCACTAAATAGATCTAGAAATTGGCAATACCGTAGATCAAAAATAGCGTCGTGTTTCGTTTTTTCGAAATAGAAAATCAAGTTTCTCGATAGAAGAATTTTATTAATCTTTGCGGTCCATTGGATTCGTATTTTAGTTGCTTGATTATCTTAGTCGACTTAACAATCGGAGATAATTCTGGTTGGATAATAAAAAAATTAAAAATCAAATTTATCGATCCGCGTTACTAGGTCAGATCTATTTCATTTCATTTCAGGATAGAGAAATGTAAATCTTAGAAACGATTAAGTTTTATTTCTCAACTTTCGTTTCAATTAATCTTTCGTTTCATCGAGAAACTTGATTTGTCACGTTTCCTTTGCGGCCTCCACCCCGATGGAGAACACAGATTCGCCTTATCTCTACACGAAAGTTTTCATTCGGGAATAATTTACTTTATAAGGGATCCCCTCGCCTGTAATCGTTATTCTCCTCTCGTGACGCGAGTTGATCACAAACACCAAACATTCGTGGTACTTTATCTCCTTAAACGGTTGAAAAGTGATCGGTATGACGATCTTAGAGTGGGGGGCCAACGCTTCGGACATGAAATTCAAATCGATGGAGAGGTGGGGTTTGTTCTCGTACTTGCATTCGAGTCTACGTTACGTTAATTGCAACAATGATCAAAGTTTTCGTTTCAAAAATTTTTTTCCGGAATGCAGCGCATTTGTTAAACAATTGTAAAGCTAAATTAGAATTTTTTTTTTACAGAGAAACCCACACGTATGATGTGTCTTCGGTGTTTGTCACGGTAAGCTCCGTCTTGTATGAAACTAATTCGCTCTCGTGAACGTAGCAATACCCAAAATCGTAACGATTGAAACTGAATTCGATAGCAGGCTTCTTGGAGAACGCTTTCAGTATAAATTTGTAAGAGGGACCGTTGGAAATCTGGAGAAATTTAAAAAAAAAATTATTCTTGACATTTTTTTTTTTTTTTACGAGTCTCACAACCATGTGACGTACTTTCAGCAAAACGCAATGATCTTTTATGTGAATTTTCTGAAATGTTGTCAAAGTCAAGTAACAGTTACATTGATTCTCGCTGATTAGATGACCTTGTTTCTGAGATATCGTTATGGTGTATGAATTTCTGAACATAATTTCTGGCGTGATGCCGAGCTCCCAACAGTAATAGAACGCCACTTTGCAGGTATTCTTTATGTCGAATTTGACGGTGATCGGTATCTCGGGTATTATCTTCGAACAGAATTACTTTCTATTAATTTTATCTTTTCATTTTTTTTTCTTGAACGTTGTATTCGAAATAAAAATTATTTTCAGACGATATCCACCGGTGAAAAATAAAACTCTCGTAAGAGCAACTCGTAAGAGAATTAGATTTTATTTTAAATCGATTAGAGATAATTTTCACCTTGCCAAAATCGATAATGTTCTCCTTATTCTTAATAGCTGTCATGATTTCGCCGTTTGGTAAGCAATAGGAAACCGAGAGCGTTATATCGTAAACGGAGGCGTTCACTAATATGGTAATCGGTTTTTTCATCAGGTTCACGGCGCACTGAATGTAAAATTTGAATTCACCGACCCGGGTTGGATAGTACTCGATCCTGTGAGTAAAAAACGAGTTTCATTCGTGCCATCCCGTCCGCGGATTTCTCCCGAAGTCGGTTCGATTAAGGGGTGGGGGAGGGGCGGATACGACAATCACCAGAGATGCTGTTCGCACTTCGACACGAAGGTTCCTGTCATTGGGGTGATGTTGAGCTTTTGAAATTTACCCTCCGAATAAAGGGATTCTTCCAACACTCTGAATGGTATGTGGAAATTCTCGTTGTTGAGAAATTTTATCGATTCTCTCACGTTGAATCCTGCGAACGAATTAATATTTTTTCACCGCACCGTGCTCTTCCTTTTACAGAAATAGGAAAGCGGGTGTAGAGTAAAGCAGAAAAATAAACGACTCTATCTCGACCTGTATGCCTCAGTCTCGGATGAAATGGGAGAGAAGAGGAGGGGGAGGGAGGAGAAGGAAGAAAGCAGATTGGTAAGGAACGATTCGAGAGTCGAACCCAAGATCGTTGGCTTCAGTTTCACGTGTGCCATCATACAGTACACCGACGGTTCGGTCACGATGCCGACGACCAGAAAAAGGCATTCCAGATTGTATCTCTCGATGGAGAAGAGCCAGAACGATTCGAAGACTCCGACATCGTTTGCCAAAAACGTGAAAGACATGTCGGTACGTTTCCCGCGTTCGGCGATCCCCTCGGTCACCGTGCAGTGGAAATTCGATATCTCGATCCCGCTAAGAAAGGTTCGATTCTTCCACGAGAAATGGTAATCGTCCACGGTAGGGTTGACCAAGTGGAATTTTCTGAAATCGATTCGATTTTAATTCAATTATTTCGATTATGATAATTCCGATCTTTTTTTTTCTCTCACCCGAACAACAAGAAAGTTATCGACGGATTTTACATTTATTTCGGATAGAATTCATTATCTAATAATGAAGCTTTTCTAATTTTATTATATTTAACTCGAGTCTAATTGGTCCCTGGTCTGAATCGTGTCGTTCGTAGTTGCCGCAACGAAGTTTTCATCACGATTCCACTTACCTCACGTGGGTTTCGCCAATGCCGATCACGTTAAATTCGATTACCCTGATGTTCCGCCATAGATCTGGATCGTCTATTTCGTATCCCACGGGACCGGGTAGGTGTGCATCGCGCCTCCCGCTCGATACATAGTCGCTCTCCTGCACGTCGAAGTGACAGTACGGCAACAAACTTCTTGCCATGACTGGTATCATCAAGATCGGCAGATGCGGATTCAGATTCTCTATCCTGTATTTTCACAATATTTTTCTGACATATGTATTTTTATTTTTTTTTTTTTATTCGCATCGATAAAAATGATTTCTCTCCATTCTATATGTATATATGTATACACGTATATTATGTACACGCTCCATCGAATCCGTACTTGCACGTAAGGTATGCCTTGTAATAAAATACATCCTTGGGGGAGAATTTTAATGTACATTCCTCGGATTTTCCGGGCGGTATCGTCCCCATCTCAGGGTGGATTGCGAACGGCAAATCGTCGCCTTCCAGCCAACTGTCGGTGGTTCTTCCCGACAATCCGGCGGTGCTGCTGAACAGATCCGACGGCCTGGTCGTGCTCAGCCCTTTCATATCCACGCTGTCTGTAATTATGAATAATTTTACCTTAGATTTGTTCCCTTGTTTCGTCATATTTTCGTCATTCCTCTTATAGATATATCCAAATACAAGTTAAACGAAAAATTGGAAGGTGGATGATAGTTTTTTGATAATAGATAGTTTTTTGATAATTGCAAATACGAAAAACTCGAGATCCCCTTCTCTTGTGTAATTACCAGTGATGAAGGAGGTGCATTGTTGTGAAAAATACTTTGAATCGTCCGCGCTCACGTCGTCCTCGTAATAGTTTCTTTGACTCATCGCGGACAATGTTCCCCTGAACGATTTCGAAAAGTGACTCGAGGATTCCGACATTTTCTGCCTCGAATTCACGTTTGAATTCTCTCCTAGGTATCTCTTCGGATACTGCTCGTCCATGTTTATCTTCCATATGTATATCGTGTTCACGACACCTGGATTCGTTAAGGTGAACGTATACTCCCTGGTCTGCGATGAAAAATTATTTCGTAACGATTATTCTCTCTCCTTTCGCTTTCTTTCCCGATAGAAACTTATTAAACGAGTAATATGTACTACGAATCGAATATTAATTCTATGAATAATATTAATAACCTGATACATCAAGGTATCTTTGAAAAATATTTCTTCAACGATGCACGAGTATTCCGAATATGCGACGATGACGTTTAACAGGAGTTGGAGAATTTTCGTCGTTCCAGGGACGATGTTGTGAATCGACTCCACGGTCGGTTCCACGATCTTCTTCAACAAATCGTCATTCGTCGATGCGTCGTGATATTTCTTCCATTGCACTTCCGTTTGTCTGTCGTCCCATGCAATTTCATCATCCGGATTCTCTACCAATATTTCGCATATCGAACACTCGATAGAAGTCTGAAGTAGTAATAATCTGAAGATTATTAACTTGAAACAAAGAATTAATTTTATCGTTTATTAATATATATTATTTAGAGAGAGAGAGAGAGAGATTGAAATTGCGATTACTGACACAACTTAATATCAAATTTTTGAGAAAAATAATGATAGGATGGGTGAAATGTTTTGAGATTATATTTCGTTCACGATTCAGTGACAACAGGTTTCATTCGAGGAGGAACGTACGTTCTGGTGAGTTTTCGGCTCCGTTGCCAAGAAAGTAACGATGATCTCTTTGAACGTGAGATACTTTATATGTCCAGTAGATGGCTCGAACACAACGTGGTTATGCAAACCCCATTGGAAACGGAACCATCGGTCCGTTGTTTTGTTGATGATCTTAAATGTTTTTTTATACATTTTGCTAACGAAACAAAGCCCGTAGTCGAGAATATAGGTGAGATAGGGCAAGTACACCTGATTGTTCGACTCTGTGAAACGTATGTATTTTATCTTTACAATTTTATCGTAATTAACTGTAATAAAATTAAATCGATTTGGAAATAAATTTCCCAAATTTTAATCGGATCAGATTTTTCTTTTCGTTTCTGTTACCTGACAACAAGGAGGCCTGCCTGGAGGTTAATTTCCGCCTGTAATTTTCTCGATTGCCCACATTCGACATTCTAACTTTATTGTCATCGAGGGGTAAACCTTCCAACACGATCGCCTCCACGTAACAATCCCCCTCCAAATTGATCGTTAGATTCTCGTAAGGATTATCGATCACGTGCAAACGAATTTTCCCGTAGAACTTTCCAATTTTTTCGGGCGCAAACGTTACTTTAAAACGTGCCATGTCTCTGGTCCCCAACCGTACCACGGTGCATCGATCGTACGGCTCTGTAAAAAATCCAAAATATGTATAAATATATCCTTGATCAGTCGAGATGAACAAATAAACGATTAAACAACCGTTGCAATACTCTTCCAAAATTTGCAACAAATGCTGCGTGTCCGGGCAAGGGAAGAAAGTGAACACGTTGTTGGGATCCTCCACTATTTCAACGATCACTTTCGCCTTGATGAATCCGATGTTCTTCAATGAGAAATACTTGCAAGTGCCTTCGTCGATCAACGTGCGTGGAAAGTTCAAGCAAGGTGTTTCCCGCGTTGCATGGATCGGCTCCATGATCTCCACTTCCGGCACGCAAGATTCCCCTATCAATTTCACCATCAGCTCGTCCGCTTCCAGATGCGAGGGCAAAACAACTCTTGCGTGAAATTGCGCGCGAAACGTCTGCGTAAAACATTCGTCGATTTATATATATATATATAGTTATTTATATAAACGTGTTCACCTCTATGGTGCTCGGAGTGAAGGACACGGTGAACACTTTGTGGTTCATGGGAAGGATCTGTTCGTACATCGGGTCTATGATGAACACGTTGAACTTTGTCTTATCGGGTAACAGTGAGTCTTCTATGAGTTCGATACTTATGTTCACGGGGACTATGCCGTAATTGAACAATTTGAAACAAGCTACGTGAGTACTCTGCACGCTGATGTACCGGAAGTAGAGACACCTCTCTTGGCGGACAAATACGGTGTGCGGCCCGATCTACAGGGAAAATAGAGAGGAGAGATTCGAATCTGCGCATCGTCGATAGTTGGATCAATTTGCGCAACAAATTCCGTGTAATACGAGTTCCGTTTTCTCGAACGGTTAATAAGGGGAATACGTGTATATTCGATACGAACATCGTTGAAACAATCGAAGTCTTGAATTCTTTCGACCACGTAGTTTTCGTGAAACATCGCGTCGAAGTTTTGAAAATCGATGCAAGGGATGGACGAGGTCACCGATAAAGTGATTATCTTCCCGTCTTTGTCTTGGGGTATGGTATCGGGGACGACAAGTACGATCTGCTCCTCCTGGGAGCCAACGAATTCCGGATAACAATTAATGGCGACACTGTCCATTTGTCCAACGTCCACATTACCCTCCAGCTTCGTTATCGTCATCGGTCCCAATATTATTTTTTCCGGTTCCAAGGATCTGTACACGGTATAATAAATATATATATATATATATGTGATAAATATTAATAAAAAGGAAAGAAAGAAGCGTACTTATCATTTTTTACGCCTTTCTTCATCTTCTTCGTTAGCGCCTCGGGTATAATCGGTTTTTTCTTTTCGACCTCCGTTGGCCACAATTTCGTCATGTACACCATGGATGGATGTTCCATCAATCGAAGGAAGTAATGCAATGGAAATTTCCCCGTGTTCTCGATGTTAATGTACATCGTTTTCTCCGTGCATATGGCCATTGTTCCAAAGTTCACCACTGGGAACGGGTGGATGCGAAATCTATCCAGGGAAATTGAATAAATCTCCACTTTTATTAACGCGAGGAGGAGAAGTTAAACGAGTGAAAATTCTCGAGACAATATTCCTTATACCTCGTGTAAAACGAAACGAGGGAAACTTTCAAAGGGATCTCGGCGATTATCGTAAGTTTCTTTTGCATGTCGATCAAATTGCATATTAATATCGGAACTTCCTTAAGATTCAACTCCATCATCGGATGTAATGTCAGCTGTAAAACGAAACGAACGGGTCTGGCTAATAAAATTCAACTTCAGCGTGGCTTTTTTTTTTATCTCTATCTGAAGAGAAGAGAAAAGAAAAACCACAAACCTCTACGATTTTCTCCGTATGAGGCAAAATGGTTCCGCTGCACGGCTCGACTTGCATCTTCTTCTTGAAGTTTTGAGGCAGATTTAATTCGTTCAGCTTCTCTTTCTCTTGCAACGTTATTCTATACGCGAAAGAACATGTTGTTCTGTGTTATTCTATACACGAGCCACTTTGCTTTGTTCGAGATGGTGTACGGATAGAGGAGAGAGAAACACGGTATTATTATAATTAATCTTACACGTATTTCACCTCATAGTTGCCGCGATTTCTCATGCTGAACGTAGCTTTCGCGGGGAATTCCGCTTTTATATTTTTGAAATCGATAGGATTCGCGTCGTTGATGTCCACCGTAACGTCGTAAGTCTCGCCCGACACTAGGATAATTTCCGTAAAAATGGCATCCGAATCTTCTTTGGCGAGGAACGCGTTGAACTTTACTACTTTCTTGTCGACCATGCCGATCTGTAGAAAATTTCTCGTCGTTCCGTAAGATTGTTACGAGTGCAAGAGTTCCGCCCTTTCAGAAAAAAGACCCTTTGCGCTCGAGAGGCGACTCTCAATTTCTTTATTTGTGCTAGATCTCGTTGTCCCTGATTAATTTAGTGGGAACGGCATTGAACAGGATTTCTTTGGCTCTTTATTTTTTTATTAGAAAATAATTTAAAATGGAGATAATTGGCAACTGTGTCTCGAACGTTGGTTCAGATTCGACGATCGTGATTACATACAGTTTCGTAGAAGCCTTAAAAAGAAATTTCGAAAATAAAATTCGAGCGAAGAAATTGATTTCGAATTATCGGGAAACGAGATCGATTTTATTCATTCGGAATGGACTTGTGAAGAAATTTAATGATTTTAAGATATGCGCAAATTCGCCCGACTGAAAAATTCGTCGAGCGCAAAGGGTTTTTGATTAAATCTTGTTCGATTAAATAAACATGTTCATGGAAAAGTAAATAACATACAGCGTACGAATGAGAATTATTTTTCTCCTAAAAGCAACGTTGCAGTTACGACTGCATTTTCGAAACGAAAAGATCGCTCAACGTCTGCCCTTTTGGTTAACAAAGTTGGAAAGGGAGGCGCGTTACCTGGTTAGCGTTGTACTGGAATTCCACTTCCCGTTTGCCGTGGGCATCGATCATCCCCTCGTGAGGTACGAACGATATTTGAGAATTGTCGGATTCCTCGAGCTCCAAGAACCAGAAGAACGAGACCGGAGTATTGTTTATAATCGTTAACGTTCTGTATTCCGTTCGATAGAGTAGCGTGCGACCGAAGAACATATTTTTCCCGTCCAGCTCGATGTCCAACTTGGTGCCCTCGTTTTGAAGCTGAATTTTCCCGTGATTCCAACGCGGGGCGTGAAAGGATAAAATAAAAAAATCATCGTCGGCCAAACTTTGGATTCGAGATTTCGATTTGGATTCATATATTTATATAAATATTCTGCATTGCAATTCTAGGCGATGGATTCGTATCTATGTATAGAATCCAAATGTTCGAGGATTTAATTTTCAAAGGGTTTTAACATTGGATCCCGTGGAAATTTCAAGATATCCGTAATTACCATGAGGATCTCCACTTTCGGGTTGTTCGTGATGCACAGTAACAGCTTCGTTTTGACGATCCCGAGTCTGGTCGCGACGGATGTCACGATCAATGTCGCGCAATCGCCTTGCTGCGTGAATTAATTCGATCAATTAAACGAGGGAGGAGGAGGGGTGAGATGATCAAACGGGTCAACGTACGTCGATATAAAGCATCTGTGGTTCGATGGAAAAACACTCGTTTTCGGAAAGGGAGAAGAAAACTTCCACCGGCACTTCGGAAATGTTGCAGAACTTGAGCCAAGCTTTTCGATAATGCGGCCTGGGAATAGGTAAGGCGATACAAGTTTCAACGGATTCGCGAACTTGGAGTGGAACGTTCCATTCCCTTCGATTTCAAATTCCTTTGAATGGA